>NC_135613.1:5000-605000 GCF_053574225.1 Canis aureus
CTAACCCTAACCCTAACCCTAACCCTAACCCTAACCCTAACCCTAACCCTAACCCTAACCCTAACCCTAACCCTAACCCTAACCCTAACCCTAACCCTAACCCTAACCCTAACCCTAACCCTAACCCTAACCCTAACCCTAACCCTAACCCTAACCCTAACCCTAACCCTAACCCTAACCCTAACCCTAACCCTAACCCTAACCCTAACCCTAACCCTAACCCTAACCCGAACCCTAACCCTAACCCTAACCCTAACCCTAACCCTAACCCTAACCCTAACCCTAACCCTAACCCTAACCCTAACCCTAACCCTAACCCTAACCCTAACCCTAACCCTAACCCTAACCCTAACCCTAACCCTAACCCTAACCCTAACCCTAACCCTAACCCTAACCCTAACCCTAACCCTAACCCTAACCCTAACCCTAACCCTAACCCTAACCCTAACCCTAACCCTAACCCTAACCCTAACCCTAACCCTAACCCTAACCCTAACCCTAACCCTAACCCTAACCCTAACCCTAACCCTAACCCTAACCCTAACCCTAACCCTAACCCTAACCCTAACCCTAACCCTAACCCTAACCCTAACCCTAACCCTAACCCTAACCCTAACCCTAACCCTAACCCTAACCCTAACCCTAACCCTAACCCTAACCCTAACCCTAACCCTAACCCTAACCCTAACCCTAACCCTAACCCTAACCCTAACCCTAACCCTAACCCTAACCCTAACCCTAACCCTAACCCTAACCCTAACCCTAACCCTAACCCTAACCCTAACCCTAACCCTAACCCTAACCCTAACCCTAACCCTAACCCTAACCCTAACCCTAACCCTAACCCTAACCCTAACCCTAACCCTAACCCTAACCCTAACCCTAACCCTAACCCTAACCCTAACCCTAACCCTAACCCTAACCCTAACCCTAACCCTAACCCTAACCCTAACCCTAACCCTAACCCTAACCCTAACCCTAACCCTAACCCTAACCCTAACCCTAACCCTAACCCTAACCCTAACCCTAACCCTAACCCTAACCCTAACCCTAACCCTAACCCTAACCCTAACCCTAACCCTAACCCTAACCCTAACCCTAACCCTAACCCTAACCCTAACCCTAACCCTAACCCTAACCCTAACCCTAACCCTAACCCTAACCCTAACCCTAACCCTAACCCTAACCCTAACCCTAACCCTAACCCTAACCCTAACCCTAACCCTAACCCTAACCCTAACCCTAACCCTAACCCTAACCCTAACCCTAACCCTAACCCTAACCCTAACCCTAACCCTAACCCTAACCCTAACCCTAACCCTAACCCTAACCCTAACCCTAACCCTAACCCTAACCCTAACCCTAACCCTAACCCTAACCCTAACCCTAACCCTAACCCTAACCCTAACCCTAACCCTAACCCTAACCCTAACCCTAACCCTAACCCTAACCCTAACCCTAACCCTAACCCTAACCCTAACCCTAACCCTAACCCTAACCCTAACCCTAACCCTAACCCTAACCCTAACCCTAACCCTAACCCTAACCCTAACCCTAACCCTAACCCTAACCCTAACCCTAACCCTAACCCTAACCCTAACCCTAACCCTAACCCTAACCCTAACCCTAACCCTAACCCTAACCCTAACCCTAACCCTAACCCTAACCCTAACCCTAACCCTAACCCTAACCCTAACCCTAACCCTAACCCTAACCCTAACCCTAACCCTAACCCTAACCCTAACCCTAACCCTAACCCTAACCTAACCCTAACCCTAACCCTAACCCTAACCCTAACCCTAACCCTAACCCTAACCCTAACCCTAACCCTAACCCTAACCCTAACCCTAACCCTAACCCTAACCCTAACCCTAACCCTAACCCTAACCCTAACCCTAACCCTAACCCTAACCCTAACCCTAACCCTAACCCTAACCCTAACCCTAACCCTAACCCTAACCCTAACCCTAACCCTAACCCTAACCCTAACCCTAACCCTAACCCTAACCCTAACCCTAACCCTAACCCTAACCCTAACCCTAACCCTAACCCTAACCCTAACCCTAACCCTAACCCTAACCCTAACCCTAACCCTAACCCTAACCCTAACCCTAACCCTAACCCTAACCCTAACCCTAACCCTAACCCTAACCCTAACCCTAACCCTAACCCTAACCCTAACCCTAACCCTAACCCTAACCCTAACCCTAACCCTAACCCTAACCCTAACCCTAACCCTAACCCTAACCCTAACCCTAACCCTAACCCTAACCCTAACCCTAACCCTAACCCTAACCCTAACCCTAACCCTAACCCTAACCCTAACCCTAACCCTAACCCTAACCCTAACCCTAACCCTAACCCTAACCCTAACCCTAACCCTAACCCTAACCCTAACCCTAACCCTAACCCTAACCCTAACCCTAACCCTAACCCTAACCCTAACCCTAACCCTAACCCTAACCCTAACCCTAACCCTAACCCTAACCCTAACCCTAACCCTAACCCTAACCCTAACCCTAACCCTAACCCTAACCCTAACCCTAACCCTAACCCTAACCCTAACCCTAACCCTAACCCTAACCCTAACCCTAACCCTAACCCTAACCCTAACCCTAACCCTAACCCTAACCCTAACCCTAACCCTAACCCTAACCCTAACCCTAACCCTAACCCTAACCCTAACCCTAACCCTAACCCTAACCCTAACCCTAACCCTAACCCTAACCCTAACCCTAACCCTAACCCTAACCCTAACCCTAACCCTAACCCTAACCCTAACCCTAACCCTAACCCTAACCCTAACCCTAACCCCTAACCCCTAACCCTAACCCTAACCCTAACCCTAACCCTAACCCTAACCCTAACCCTAACCCTAACCCTAACCCTAACCCTAACCCTAACCCTAACCCTAACCCTAACCCTAACCCTAACCCTAACCCTAACCCTAACCCTAACCCTAACCCTAACCCTAACCCTAACCCTAACCCCTAACCCTAACCCTAACCCTAACCCTAACCCTAACCCTAACCCTAACCCTAACCCTAACCCTAACCCTAACCCCCTAACCCTAACCCTAACCCCCTAACCCTAACCCTAACCCCCTAACCCTAACCCTAACCCCCTAACCCTAACCCTAACCCTAACCCTAACCCTAACCCTAACCCTAACCCTAACCCTAACCCGTCCGGTCATTAACAGTATTCTGATATCTAACCAGATCCCTATTCCAATTCTAGTCCTTCACTTTTTTGTATACTATGCATTACTCATTTGTTTTCTTCTCCTCGTATCTTAGACCGAACTGTTACTGTGTTTCTCTCTGAACCCTAATCCCACGGACTCCTAATTCTATCCATAAGCCTCACCCTACCTGTACTCTCACACATTTGCACCCTCTGAACTAACCGTAGTTTTACTCCAACGCTGAAGCTTCTCCTATATTACACATACTACTAAAACTACCATTTCCCCACCCTCACCCCTACCACTAATCCTTCCCCTTCCCCTCCAACTAAGCCCTACAGGTATTCCAATTCTTACTTCTTCTTTTTTTTTAATTTTTTTATTTTTTATTTTTATTTATTTATTTTTTTTTACTTCTTCTCATACACCTACACCTACCCCTGAAAATTTCCCACTACATAACCCATGACTTCTGCTACATCTAACCCTACAACTGTATCTACTATTGCCCCTTCTGTTACCAACAGTCCTTTGTAACAAATCGTCCTATTACTGCTCCTAATACTACACTTAGGCATACCCCTGTCCTCTCCATATACCTACCAATATCCCTACCTCTACCCCTGTTATAACTCGTACTCCCTACCCTACCCCTTTCCCTCATCCTACCTGAAACTCTAACCGACCCCTCATCCTACCTCTATCTCTTCCCCTCTATATACCTGTACTCCTAACCCTAACCCTAACCCTACCACTAACTCAGTATCTACCAGTACCACTATCCCTACTCATACTGCTACCCTAGCCCTACCACTACATCTACTCCTCCTGCTATATATCCCTCTACACCTACCATGACCCCTACACCTATCAGTACCCCTGCTCTTACCCTAAAACCTACCCTACCCCTGCTCCAATCCATAAACTGACTCCTACCCCTCCCCCTAACCCTATAGCTATCCCAAACCATACTACTAATCCTACCCTCTAACCCTATGCTTACCCTACCCCAATACCTAACACTACCCTTACACCTAAACGTAACCCTAAATTTACCCTTTGTCTAACCCTACTTCCAGCCCTAAGCCTAACACTTCCTCTTCCGTTAATCCAACCCCTATACCTACTGCTATCTCTACATCTACCCATAAATCTACTATTACTCTAGCACTACCCCAACACCTAACAGTACCCCACCTCTAACCCTACCCAAACTACTACCACTACCAGTACCCCAGTGCCAACCCCTACGTCAAACTTACTCCTTCCCCTATTTGTATACCATCCATAACCCTACACCTAAACTTACCTCTACAATTAAACCTATCGTGACCAATACCCCTATGCTTAGCCCTACCTCTAACCCTATCACTAAACCTATCTGTAACCCTAACACTATCCAGAATCATAATTCTAAACTTACTCCTTTTTTAAAAATTTTTAAAGATTTTATTTATTTATTCATAGAGATGCAGAGAGAGAGAGAGAGAGAGGCAGAGGGAGAAGCAGGTTCCATGCAGAGAGCCTGACGTGGGAGTCGATCCCGGGACTCCAGGATCATGCCCTGGGCTGTAGGCGGCACTAAACCGCTGTGCCACCGGGGCTGCCCCTAAACTTACTCCTATCAATACTCGTGTACTAGCGCTTCTGTCCACGCGTTTCCATTTTGCACCCACACCTACTGGTGACATAGTGTCTAATTCCCTTATGTGAGGCTATTTGAAAGCTGCATTCAAGGAATGCTTGTTTCTCAGAGTAAGTACGTCGTATATCAATGTGCCTTCACACTTAGAGATGAAATATGTTCTAACTTCCTTATGGGAGAGGCTAGTGAAGATGCATTCAAGGTACGCTTTATCTTAAATGAGTACAGCGGATTTACATTTAATTTCCACACCTACTTTAATCATGGTTTCTGACTCCCTTACCTGAGAGTCTGGTTTCAGGCCCCATCCTCTGAGTTAACTACACCGCATTTCCATTGTTCCTCCACACCTACAGTTGAGATAGGTTCTAAATTCCATACGGGAGATGCCAGTTGAAGCTGCATTCACAAAATGCTTGTTGCTTAGACTTAAGTACATCACCTTTCTGTTGCGACTCCACGCCTATTGTTGAGATAGCTTCTAACTCTTGTATGTGAGGCCTTAGTTGAAACTAAAACTCAAGGAATGCTTGTTTCAGAGAGTTCCGTACAGGGAGTTTCGATGGCATCTCCACATCTACTGTGAGATAGGTTCTACCTCCATTAAGTGAGAGGCAATTTGAAAACTGCATCCCAGGGCTGTTTGTTTCCAAGAGTCCGGTACCGTGTGCTTCCACTGTGCCTCTATACTTACTGTCGAGCTAGGTTCTATCTTGTTTACATGAGAGGCTGCTTCAAGATTCATTGAAGGAACACGCTTAATATCTCCAGTGGATTCTATTGCACTTGTAACAAAATTTACAGGAGGTCTCATGCACGTGCAAAGCCCCGTATTACCCACCCATGGCCTGTTGCCTCTGTGTCAGCTCATATGATTCTCCTCCTCCCTCTCTTGGTTCTAGACACCTTGGTTTTTTTCATGTTCTTAAGCAGCCTTAGGACTTTGTACCCACTGTTCCCTCCTCTTTTTATCCTCTTTTCTCTAGTCTTCACATGGATGTCCCTTCGTGCCATTCAGGTCTCAGCGGAAATCTCACTTCTCAGGGAAAGATTCTCTGGTCATTTCAACCATGATAGGCACCCAATCGCTCTCATGTGAAGTGTTTTTCTTGCTTATTTATTTGTTGGCTTATTTACCTTTCGTCAATATTTCTCCACTAGAATATGAGCTCAATGAGGGATAGGGTCATGTCTGCTTTATCTTCAACCCCATCCAGTGACCAAATAAGACCCAATACATGTGAAATGCTCAATCAATATTTGTTGAATAGAGAAATGATGAAATGGGTGGAAATAGCACATGTGACCCTGCCAAGGGTGGGCTGCAGAGTGTTCTACTGTTATCTTTCTGTTTAAACTTAGACAAGTCACATTTCTCCTCTTTGACATCAGTTTTTCCTTCTAGATGAATAATATTCTATGATGTATTTGTGGTAATCTGAAAGTGCTTCTCATTTAGGAACTCCTAAAGAAGTTTTTGAGCACTCTAAGTGGAAAACCTTCTTTTTAAAAAAGATTTTATTCATTTATTCATGAGAGACACAGAAAGAGAGCCAGAGACACAGGCAGAGGGAGAAGCAGGCTCCACGCAGGGAGCCTGATGTGGGACTCGATCCCAGGACTACGAGGTCACGTCCTGAGCCAAAGGCAGGCGCTCAACCACTGAGCCGTCCAGGCATCCCAAGTGGAACCCTCTTGCTGCCTAAAAGTTTTCAACATGCTTGAAGCTGTTGAGAAACACTAAGACTTATTAATGGCCCCTATCCCATTTGTTTCCAGGTAAAGAATCACAACTTGAGTTTGCCAGAGTTTTTGCAGTTTCCTATAAAGCCGATCGCAGGTCTTGTGACAGACTGATCTTACCCTCTCAAGATTGTGGTTCTCTGAGTGGGTGAGCTGGAGGTTGGCTGCCTTTCCTTTAAGCCTTCGGTTAATGGTAGATGGTTTAAAATTCCGGATCTGCTATTTTAGAAAGAATTTAATAAGCACAGCATATCCATTCTACCTTATTGTACTTTAGGCTTTATCTAAATGAGGCAACAATTACAGACCCAGACTCTTTAGGATGCTAAAGTGCTATTCATAACTAGTCAGGGAAGGTCATCAAATAAATGCTTTGACGTTGCTAAGAAGAGAGATTAGTGAAAACCTTAACTCTATGTTTGCCCACATCCCAGGATGTGGGAGTGTTTTTATTTTCTTTCAATTCCTTTGTTGCTGTGGGATTCTGATGGGCAATGAAGCTTTAATTTCTTGAAAAGCCTTTTCATCAACCCTGTTGACTGTCTGCTAAGACTCCCTCCTCCTCCCTCCCCTACACTCAGGTCAGCCTGTACTAAAGGAGAAGGTTATCTGGGCTGTTAAACCTTTGACTCGATGTCTTTTGAAGAGCGCATTTTGCATTTTGTTATGTCAGGATTGTAATTAGATCCGTTAATTAAGGGAAGAATGAACTTTTCCCAAACTCTGTACCTCTTTGAATTTTTGATAAGTTTGCTTAGGTTGCTGCTGACCTTTGCTAAGGAGAATGCCACTACTCATTAATTGGCAAATTTTAATGAGGAGAGTTGATGAATGTGCTGACCTTGACAATAAATAAAACTAGCTACCACCCCAGGCCTTACCACCTTTGGCTGCTTCAAAGTGTGTCACTTCTTGGCTCATGACCATTAAACTTGGGACAGGTAGGCTGACGTTCTAACCCATGAGTGAACTCGGCCCTCCTGACCCAGGCACTCTCCTGAATGATCCCCATACACTGTCCCACTTCATTCTTATAATAATATCATTATATCTATTTTAGATAGGGGAAAACTGAGGCATAAAAAGAGTAGTAACTTGGATAGGGTCATGTAACTAGTTAATAATAATGATAGTAATAACTAATATTTAATTGAGGTCTGATTATGTGCTAGGCACTCTCTCTCTCCCAAGCTTTTTACATATGTTGTACCTTGTGTCTCCAAATAGTCTTCTTAGGCACTATTTTTGCCTCCATTTTACAATGGGGTATTAGAGACAAAGAGAAGTAGAGTAATTTGTCTAAAATTCCACAGTTTACTAATAGCAGAATAAGAATTTAAACCTAGGAAGCAGAATGCTAGAAATAGGATTTTCAAACATACTAAGCAGATGGCTGATCAGAACTCCAGTAAGTGTCTGCTCCATTTTATTTATTTATTTTTTAAAAATATTTTATTTATTTAAAATAAGTAAATTTTAAGAGAGAGAGGCAGAGACACAGGCAGAGGGAGAAGTAGGCTCCCTGTGGGGATCCTGACGTGGGACTCGATGCTGGGACCCTGGGATGACGCCCTGAGCCAAAGGCAAAGACTCAACCACTAAGCCACCCAGGCAACCCAAGATCTGCTCCATTTTAAAGTCTTTCCTCCATTCTTCCTTTTTTTAAAAAAAAAATTTGTTTCATTGATTTAGATATATTAAAGACACATGTGTGTTTCTGTGATGGAACCTGAATTGTTTTAACACCTTAGGAATAATTAATTCTTCTAGAGTTATAACAACACCTAGAATATTCTTAGGTGATTCCAGGAATTGCAAGTACATAGAATAAAATTCAGACGCATGCACATACACATACACACATGCACAAAGATTTCTTTCCTTTTCTCCTTTTCAAATATAGGAGAGTCTGCTGCCCCTCAAAAGAAAAAAAAAAAAAACTAGTGAGCAGTGACACTTCAGAATATAATTAGCAGTACAATATTTAACAGAGAATTGAATGATGAAAATTTTACTTAGAGATCAAAGTCTTGATGTAAATTCTGGCTATATATCTGTACTCACTGTGACTCCTTGGATTATAGTAAGTGAGAGGTGTCTTACATTTGAGAGTGTTGGTGGAAAAATAGAACAAGCCTGGGGGCAGCCATAGGTAACTCTCCAGTGCATCTTTTAAAGGTCTTCCAAAATACTAGAACTTTTAGCAATTGTGGAATATGATGCTGACATCGTTTCGCCTCTTGCTTAAACACTTACACTCCTTCTAATAATCTACAACTGCAGTAACCCTAAAAAAATAATTACTAAATATGCAACAGTTTAAAATACATACCAACATTCACAGATGTGACAAGCATTCCCCATTTTTTTTTTTTTTTGCTAAAGATATCTTCTCTAGCAAAATGTCACTATTTTAGTATTTCTGTCTCTGAACATTGCCTTAATTGACTTCTTAGAAATTTCTTCAAACTGCTGGTGAAGATAATTTGGCATCACTGGATAGCTGGTTCATTTGGAGAAATGCTGTTCACATTTCAACCTCATCATGTTCTGTTATGTCTGCTTTATAGAGAGAAACTAAGAGAGACTGTTGGTGTCTTGCTTAGAGGACAAGTATTTTGTTAAAGTCTACCAATTATGAATCCCAAACCTGTTATTTGAATTTTTGCCCTGTGATGTGCTAGTGTGGTGAAAGCCCATTTTACCCTCAGAATCGTGAACATGGGCTGTAATATCTGGAAGGGGATACATTTCATACACCCAAAGGAGGAAAAGTCACATTTTAAGTTAATACCAGAGACAGATCTGGAACTCAGGTGTCTGAATCTCAGAAAATAGGATTTCTGATTAAAAATATCTTCCGAACTCATGGAAAAGGTTATTATAAACTGGGATCGCAGGAAGCAGTAAAATCAAAACTCTCTTCTACCAGGCTTGGCCTTGCTCTTTTTTTGGGAGTGAAAGAGCTGGTTCTAAAAGTAAAAAAAAAAAGAATCCTGAGATTGTCAAGGAGAGATCTAAGGAGGTTTGTACGTGAGGGCAGTATCTGTGTGGAACCTTGGAAAGTGGATTCTATTTCTATCTCTAGATCTGTGCCTCCAACCCCTTCAAAGACCTTTCCCCCATCTTGCTAAAATGTGAATGAAGGAGGTAACACAGCCTTAGGAATCCAGGTATTAAGACCTTCATAGTGTTCTGTTTTCTTCTGAGCTCCTGTTGCAGAGAGAAGAAAGAAGGGCATTTCATCTACTGCAAGTGCTGAAAAGAGTAAAGCCATAAATGTGTTAGAAATAAAACAAATAAAAACAAAATCCAGAAAATCTGTGAATATCTCATTTTAATTCCAGATGCTGCATAAATCGGCAAATTCAATAAATCGACACTCCCAAATATTAGGCTTTACAGGGGTTGCAAGGACTGTTTTCTCAGGGAATTCTCAAGTTTAAATGACATAGGGTCATAAAGACACGCTGTTACAGTTGGAACACAGCATCCCCATCTTCCAAGACAAGGACTAAAATCTTTTATGACTGCTGAATCAAGATGTAAGAGCCAACTTTTCAAGAACTGAAATGGTGCCTATTAAAGTTTATTAAAAACAGAAAAAAAACCCAGAAATAAAAACCCTTCTCCTGTTCATGTTTTCTGCTTTAAATTCCTCTCCAGAACTATCATATAAACCCATGAATCCATTTTTGACCTAATCAGTATTTCAACTGAATTAATATGGGCGACACATATGACATTGTCTTTTGAAAATACATGTTGTTTCTTGGAACTGAGCCTGGCATTTGGCAGGGGCCATATCTTAGTTCAGATTCTCCCAACAGAGGCTCAGGCATGCATTTGGGTGACTAGTTTATTTGAGATGTGACATTAGGAAACAGGAATGAAGGAATGTGGAAAAAGACATAGTGGACAAGGAAAATCCAATGTAAGTCTAATCTATTGGTTTTAAAAAAATAGTTCCTACTTTTGTTGTCCTATATTAGATATTTTATCCTAAACCAAGGCCAGAATGATTTTTTTCTATTTTCTTTTAGGAGCTTTATAGGTTAATATTTAGGCCTGTGGTATAATTAAAGTTAAATTTTCTATAGTCTTAAAATAAACTTAGAAAAAAAGGAACAAACTCTTGATACATACAACAACATGGTTGAATCTCAGAATCATCTATGTTGAATTATGTAACTCAGACAAAAACAAGTACATACTATATGATCTGATTTCTAGAGTATTCTAGAAAATGCAAACAAATCTATAGTAACAGTATAAAATGGTAAAATAGCAGTTTTCAGTTTCTGTTTCAGAGTAATTCAAGTCGGAACTTTCTTGATCTTCTAGTGTGTAGGTTCATTTCATACCAGCTACCTTTAACATATTGCATATTGCTCAGTTCGACCCCAACAAGGTCGGAGTTTCTCAGTGGAGAAATTGATGCCACCATCTCTCCTAACCACCCCAAAATATCCAAAAGTTCAGTGGGGACATTGCCAAGGCAACAGGTAATTCCATGGGTCTAAAGATTACAGGCAACCTGACCATTCAGAATAGTCAGTCCCAGACTGAGCTGGCAACTTCTGTCTTTACCCTGAATATCACAGTTTTCAAGGAACCATCCAGAGACAGAAAAGAATCAGAAAACCATCAGCACAGTGGAAATAACTCCGTTGATGAGATGGTCATCATCCCTCGAAAGATGTGATGATCTTTAGCCAGAGAACTTCCTGGAGCCATCAGAGAACTTATGGGGACTGCCCAGTCTGTGGGCTGCAACCTTGATGGCTGCCATCATCATGATGTCATAGATAGCATCAGCAGTAGTGCAGGGGAATGCCCAGCTATTAAGAACCACAAAGGGGATCCCTGGGTGGCGCAGCGGTTTGGCGCCTGCCTTTGGCCCAGGGCTTGATCCTGGAGACCCCGGATCGAATCCCACGTCAGGCTCCCGGTGCATGGAGCCTGCTTCTCCCTCTGCCTATGTCTCTGCCTCTCTCTCTCTCTCTCTCTATGTGACTATCATAAATAAATAAAATTTAAAAAAAAAAAAAAAAAAAAAAAAGAACCACAAAGGAAGGGTGCCTGGGTGGCTCAGTTGGTTGGGCCTCCAACTCTTGGTTTTGGCTCAGGTCATTATCTTGGGGCTGTGGGATCGAGCCCCCAGTGGGGATCCAAGGTCAGTGCAGAGTCTGCTTGAGATTCTCTCTCTCCCTCTGCCCTCCACCCCCACTCCAAAAAAACAAAACAAAACAAAACAAACCACAAAGGAAAATATTCCTTTGTCTTTTTATTTTTTTTTTATTATTTTTTTTTTCCTTTGTCTTTTTAAAGCAAATTTCTTTCTTTTCTTTTTTTTTCTTTTCTGTTCTTTTCTTTTCTTTTTTCTTTTCTTTTCTTTTTTTTTTTAAGATTTATTTATTTGGGAGAGGGGGGAAAAAAGAGGGATGAGTAGAAGTAGAGAGAAACTTTAGCAGACTCCTTGCTGAGCTTTGAGCCTGACTTGGGTCTTGATCTCAAGACTCTTGAGATCATGATCTGAGCTGAAAACAAGAGTTGAACACTTAATTTACTGTGCCACCCAGGGGCCAAGGAAAATATTTAATGAAAGATCATTTTAACACTAATAAAAAACAATCTTCCCCCAAACCAATATCCTGGCCACCCAAACAAAAGCAAGCAAGCAAACAAAAAAGATTAGCAGCTGGCTAGAAACAGAGTTGGAGATAGGATTACAAGCATGCCTAGGAAACTTTCAGGCTTTATGGAAATGTTTATTATGTTTATTGTGATGATGGGTGCATGAATGTATGCATATGCCAACACTGGTCAAGTTGTACCCCTTAAATATTAATGTGCAGTTTATTGGATCAGTTGTACCTCATGGTGCTATAAAAATTAGTTTATTAATTGAATTGAAATAGCTCTTTCTCTGCGAGGAGCTTTACAATTTAGCTACCCCAAACAACTTCTAAATCAGAACCAAGTATTAATTTTTCTAAATTACATTTAAATTAGAACCTTAAAAAAAAAAAGATCATTAAATTCTATCAGTCTGCTTTTTCTAGTGTGGTCAATTGTCTTGAGATATGGAAGGAGCACAATGAAAATATTTTATGATCTTGTTGCAATGAATTGTTCTTTTTGCAACTGGTGTTTTATCTTTTATATCCGCAATTAGCTGAAGCTAGCAACTTCAAGAATAAATCCTGCATTCACATATATTCGCAGTTAACCCTGTATCACCTGCAGGTGGCAGCTAAAATCCAGATCTTTCCCATAGAGCAGAAACTATTGGAATAGTCAGAAATGTGGGCACCCTGAAGTCAGGTGCAGTTTACACCTGTTCAAAAAGAGGGCAAATCTCTAAAAACTGAGATTTGACCATCCTAAAGGGAACAAGTCTGCTTCTCCAAATGAGCTGAATATTTAGCTTAAAGAAGTGCCAGGTCACAGTCAGCTGGATGCTTAGGCATGCCTCTTGATCTCTTGGGCCTCAATTTTCTAACCTAAAATATTGGTTTATTAGGTTAGATAATTTTTTGTAGTGTTTCTCATAACACATTTCTTCTAGGATGGTTATTAGAAGCCATTTTGTGGCTCACCCTTGACCTACCAAGTGTAGCTATATTTTTGTTCCAAATGTTAAATATTTAATTAACTCTAAGGTGAAACTCAATGTGATTCATTAACCAACTTGGTGTTGAGTCAAATGTAATGGACATGAAAAAAGCCTTTTCATTAGTGTCCATTGGCTTCATTGGTTCAAGAATTTTGGCTGATGGAACAAATAGCAAAACTATTCTATGTTTGAACAAACTGAATGTGTGTGAGGTAAAAAAAAATGTCAGTAGGCTTTCCGATTGCCTCTTACTAATTGTGATGTATTGATTTTCTATGCTAGATTAATGTCTACAAGGTTCTTCTTTGACTAATCCAAAACATGAATGGATTTAATTAAAAATTTTATTTGAAATTATGTGTAAATGTAAAGGTTGGAGAAAGACACACATATATGTGACTGTGTGCATGCACAAACACAGGCATACATGGAATGTGGAGAAAAAGACACACATGCTGAAATTTTTATAAAGGGGGGATACCAGAGACCACCATCAAAGAATCTTATAATGGTCGTATTTGATTTTTGTCCCTTGTCAATAGATCATGAACAATTTAATCTCTCAAAAAATAGCAATACAAATTTAATAGCAACTGTATGTTTTATGTATTTATTTAAAAGATTTTATTTTAGAGAACATGAGAGAGAGAGAGAGAAAGAGATTACAAGCAGGGGTGAGGGGTAGAGGGAGAAGCTGACTCCTATCTGAGCGCTGCGCAGGGAGCCTGATGCTGGCTTGATCCCAGGACCCTGAGATCATGACCTGAGCCAAAGGCAGACACTTAACCGACTGAACCACCCAGGCACCCATAATTGTATATTTTAAGTAATAAGGATGTGTCTTCCATATTTTTCTTTTAGTCAGAATTAGAAAAGAATTCAAAAGTTTAGGTATGAATTAAACATATGTTCAAACTGAAGCTAAAATTAGCAAAAAGAAGGAAAGAGGAAAGGAATCAAGTATTGTCAAAGTATGTTCTGTGTACCAGGCACATCATTGGTGATTTATATCTATAATAACCAATTTCCAGCAGTTTGGAGGACATTGTTGCCTTTCTATTGACATTCTAAAATTCAGCGACCAAGGGTTTAGTTAAGTGGGAGGAACTTAAGCATTCCATGGAATTTGGCTGTCTTCTGATGGTGACTGTTGCACTAGTTTGCAGTACACTTTCTTTTTTAATGCCTTGCTTCCCAGAAGGAAGGGCTCCCTTCTTTAGTTTTCTGGAGCAGAGGGCAAACTCCAATTCATGATTCACAATTGGCTTGGTGCCTATTTTTGTGTGGACAGTGAGCTAAGAATGGATTTTACAGTTTTATATAGTTGAAAAAAAGAATAATATTTCATTACATGTGAAAATTACATTCAATTAGAGTTTTTGCATACATAAATAAAGTTTTATTGGAACATAGCCACCCTTATTTGTTTATGTATTTATGGATGCTCATGTGCTACAATATCAGAGTTAAGTGGTTGTGACAAGACAGCATGGCCCATAAAGCTTTAAATGTTTATTCTTTGGCCCTTTACAGAAAATGTTTATGAACCTTTGTCTTAGATCATAGCAGAGATTTTACTGAAGTTTGATAATAAGGAAAGAGAAGTACAGCATGCAGTAATTTACAGCAATGATACAGCCTCAGATCATCATATTGGCTTGCTTTTTTTCCTGGAAATGTGTTCATGTGGCCAAACTCCAGATGAAGTTACCTGGGGCCTTAAGACTGAGTGAAGTTTGCCCTCTCTCATGGAACATTCTTGCATCTTTTTTATTGCCCCCAGTGGATCTCTTTCTAGGATGCCTGACACATAATATATTGTTTCACTTTAAGAAAACTCGACTCTCACCTGTGGGGGTGTGGTCTGGACCTGGGGTTCCCCCAAGGCAACTATATAATAAACTCCTATCAGTATAGTCTCCAAAGTGTGGCTTATTCAGCTTTGTGATCTAGATTATATTGAGTGCAATTTGATACCACATTTTTTTCAGTCTTTCTAAATAAGACATCAACAATCTTCAGATATAGTTCTATTCAGGGTTTAATTTAATCAGTATGTTCATCTGAAAAAAGGGTATGACATCATATATTCACCCCCACTGAGTTTCTCATAGAAGTACTCTCATGTTAAGTAACTTGTCCAATGTCATGTGGGGCACAGATGACAGCTGGAATATGAAGCTAATTTTTTCAACTTCAAATTTTCTCTTTTTTATTTTAGATTTTATTTATTTGTTCATGAGAGACACACAGAGAAAGAGGGAGAATCAGGCTCTCTGTGGTGAGCTCCATGAGGGACTCAATCCCAGGACCCTGGGATTACAATTTGAGCCAAAGGTAGACACTCAACCACTGAACCACCCAGGTGTCCCAATTTTCTCTTTTCTTAATTCTATCTTAAAAGACTCTTCTTAAAAAAAAAGTTGAGTAAACTTGGGAGTCTCCTTATGAATAAATGTATGATTTCTACTGGATTTCAGGAAAAATTGCTGTGTTCTAAGATTTCTATATCATGGCACAGGACTGGGGACATGGAGGATGCTTACAAGATCACACTCTGGAATCAGCGAGACCTGGGTTTGAATCACCATTTTACCACTTATTGAATGAAGAACGTCTCTTATGAATATCTCCTGGAATTACTGAGGGCTATCTATTAAAGAGAAGGATAACGGTACGTACAGGAATGTTGTAATAGTAAATCAGGTGACACATGGACAACATATAACTTAAAAAGTGCTATATAACTAGTTGCTATTATTTTTTATCTCAATTGCATAAAAATGGAATTCCCATATCATAATATCTTAGTGTTTCCAGTGTGAAAAGCCCATTTCTCTAATATTATTTCAGGTTTAATTTATTTTACAGCTCATATATGCACTGTTGAACTCCCCTTGAATTTTGCTGCCTGTTTCTCAAAGCCTTCAAATGCATTTGATGGTTGCATTGGGAAAGGCACACTTGCGGGGTATCATTGTGACAACCACTGGTGCTTTTTGACAAGGTATTGAGAGTTGATGATATTCAGGGAAGAGTTGGCTTCAAAATGCTCTTCATGATCCATTAGGCACGGATCATTAGCATGGCTCTGAAGTACAATGGAACATTTGTAGGAGTCCGTACTATCAGCAGCCCACAATGAGCCCATTCTTGACACTACAGTCTCCTAACATCTGAGTTCTAAGAATTGCAGTGATAGTTGACGCTTTTTAAAGAACAGACTGAACATGCTGCTCCCTATGAAGACATTAGTAGATGTACTATTAGAGTTTTTAAATGTTTCCATGTGGGACAGTTATGTTAAAAACGCGCTGTATGCCTTACTGTGCTGTGTAAGAATACTAAGAAGAGAGATACATTTTGTTCATTTCATAATGGACACATTTTCACAGAACTCTGCCTAGATATCTACAGGTACATCCAAGCACATAAGTATCTATCAGTAAGGTCTTTTTATACCACACTAGGTAGCACTAACAACACATGTGGAAATCATGTAAATGTATCCTTGTTCTGTTTTTCAACCGTTTCTCTCTAAAGCTCATTTTCATATAATCCTCTCCTTGTTGAAAAATTTCCTATGATGAACTCTAGATGGGGTTATCATTCTGTCTCAGGATATACGTGAAGGGGAAAGTGTAAGAGAATTTAACTCACTTTTCTACCTCAAACTTTCCAACATAGAATAAAATGAGGTCACAAATACTGAACAATGCAAGTGAATTTTCATACAGTTAACCCGACAGGAAGTGCTGAGGATAAAGTGGAAATTGCGAGTGTGTTTAATTAGTAGTGTTACTCAGTCAGCCAGATTGTTGGTTGTTGTTCTTAAAATGGAGTCAGCTACAAAAGCAAACTTTTTGTATCTTGTCTCATCAATTGTCAAGAAGAAAGCCGATAAGTACGAACCATCCCTTTATTCCTTTATCTAAATCTTTGTTTCCATTTAGTGGAGACACGTTGCCTCAATAGTTTGTTGGCATTTTCTGAGCCATGCTGCTCGATCTTCTTTCAAATCTCAGTGCTTCATTGGTTCCCCCGAGTTCCAAACTCTTTAGGTTCTGTCCTAGATAAGTAACATTTCCTCTTCATTTGTATTTGGACTATGAAGTAAAACATTTCTTAATGTAGAATACTTTAGTCCCACAGACAAGTGCTCATGACTCCAGTCCTTTATTTCAGATTCACATTGATGGTGATGCAGGGGGCTGGGACTAGGTATGAGGGTAGTTGTGATGCAAGTATTTCAAAGTCAACAGGGCCAAAAAATAGATTACCTCTTTTCCCCTGGCCTACTCTAACAAGTTGTCTTTGACATCTTTTTTTTTTTCCACTCTTTATCTCTATCATGACAAATTGTCATTTCTAAAATATTTCTCTACCTCACTATCACTATAATAGTTAAAGACTCATTTCATGCCTCCTCTACTTCAATGGCCTGTTCTTCTCAATTGTACTATTTCTCCCTTCTGTATCATTTTCCACACGGCAGCTGGATAGAGCATTTTAACAGGCAGTTTTTATCATGTTGCCACACTCCTGAAAGGCCTCCAAGGGCCTCTTCATACCATTAAAACAAAATACCAGGTCTTTAACATGATTTAGAAGACCCTACATGGTCTGGCCTCCGTCTATTTCTAGAGTTGTTCCCTGCCCTGTCACCTGGCTCACATGTCCTACTCACATTGGCCTTCTTCAGTCCATTGAACTCACCAGGTTTCTTTACTCTTCCTTTGGTGCTTTTTGAGACTCTGTTTCTCAGAATCAGAGAGGCTTTCTCTGGCTTCTCTAGACCCAGCTACTCCCCTAAGTAGAAGTTCCCCTTGATTACTCTCTCATGACACGTTATTTTCTGCACTGCATCTGTTCTCCATTGTTGTGCATTTGTGGGAGTATTATTGGATACCTTTTTCCTACCAGCTTAGGCTTCTGGAGGAAGACCCCACTCTGTTTTCTTCTTTGCTATTTCCCCAATGCTCGATAACAGTTTGACAAATGTAGGACCTCAAATTAATAATGAATGCATGAATTTTCAGATGCTTAAACACAAAATAGATTAATGTTTCCTTTTGATTAATTCAAGCAAATCATCCCAAATTATACAATCAGAGGAGCTTACTGATTTTGGTCCCTCATAAACCTTTTACAAAAATCAGATGCTGTCACCATCACCACCATCACCATGATCTCAGCGTGTGTTTCCCATCAAATGACCAAGATGGGATGAGGCAGGATCATCAGGTGAAAGATACAACACTCGGTTAACTTTGAATTTCAGAAAAACAACAGGTAATTTTTTCAGTGTAACTATGTCCCTTGCAATACTTTGGACATAGTGATACTGAAACTTTTTTTTTTTTAATTTATCTGAAATTCACTGTTAAACAAGTATCCTGTATTCTTACTGGCTGAATCTGTCACCCCTACTCCAAGGAAAGTGTCATTTGAATTTTTCAGATTTCACAAGTCAGTGAAGTTTATAGACATACCCAAAGGAAAGCCACAAAAGGTAAGAAATCTTGAAAGTCTTTGTGATGGGATTATTAATCGAATTTTAAATCTGTTGCTACTGTGTGAGAGGGTTAGGACAATGGCTTAAATGAAATGTCAATGCTTTGTTGATTGCTACAGGGACAATGAAAAGGCTTGGAAATTGACATATTGACCATTATTTTCATTATTATACAAATCTTGTAATTAAGAGTCCATTCTAAGTGAGAATTAGTCATGGTAGTGCTTATCTTATCTCTGGGTTTACTGGGACCAACACTCAATCCAAATAACTAAAAACATGTGACTATGCATGTGTTTGTACCATTTAAAACATTTAGATATTCATGTTCTTTTTTAAACCTGTCAACTTCTCATTGAAGGATAAATTAATAATTTTCCATAGAATTAACTAAATGGTAAAAAAATCACATTTTCTTATTATCTTTGTTAAATTGTACTTAATACTGACTTTTTTATTTTATTTTTTATTTTTTAAAATATTTAAAAATTATTTGAGAGAGAGCAAGGGAGCATGAGAGTGTACACAAATGGGGTGGGGGCAAGGCACAGGGAGAGATTCTTTAAGCAGACTCCTTGATGAGCGCTGAGCCCAATGTGGGGCTCTGTCTCACCACCCAGAGATCATGACCTGAGCCCAAAGCAAGAGTCAGCTGCTGAACCTAGTGAGCCACCCAGGTACCCCTTAACACTGATTTTTTAAAGACTTTAAAAACTTTAAAAGACTTAAAAACTTTAAAAGACTTTTAAGACTTTTGTCCCAAAATATATTTGGGTATTCCCCTGGGACCTTACAATGTTTATTTAGAATATAATGTCTTGATATGATTTGCTATTCATTGCAATACAAATGATACACTCATTTAAAAATTTAATTTATTAGAATACCTAACATTGACCTAAAAATTAAGTATAGTCAGGCGGATACTGTGATATCAGTGTTTAAAGAAAGAGGGGTCTGGTTATAAATAGAAACACTTCAAAACCATACTTGGTGTCGGCAATGGACAGTTGTGTATAGTTGGAAAAATTGGAATGTCCCAGACTTTTAGAGTTAGAACAGATTATTAAGTCCCAGGACTTCATTTTACAATGGAAATATCTGCACAGAAAGTTTAAGTAACATATGTGCACACACAGAAAATCAATCAGTGGTCCACTCAGGAGTAGATCCAGCTTCTTTGCCGTGTGCCCTCTCTATGACAATGTACTTGTCACTTTCAATTGTGGAATATTTTGTGTCAGTCTGATTCTGAGACCACCTGTTGTGGTGTGTCCTAGAGTCCTTTTTATATCAGGAGTTCTGTGTATGTGTGTGTTCTTACTATATCTAAACTGATGTAACAGTTGGTTTATAATATCACTTAGGAAGATCTGTAATGACTACTTTTATGGGAAAGAAACTCAAGCAAAATAAAAATCACTCTGAGGCACTGGAGAAATATCCTGATGAAAGTGTCATTACCTTGTTTTCTAGTTGAAGAAGCTGGACAGCTGAGAGGTTAACTTTTTTTATTTTTAAAAAATAATTAATTTTTTAAAAGTAGGCTCCTCACTCAATGTGGGGCTTAATCATAACCCTGAGATCAAGAGTCACACACTCTACCGAATTAGCCAGCCAGCTGCTCCCAGAGAGGTTAACTTAATTGTTTAAGGAACATAGTTTGCAGTTGGCAGGGTTTGGATTGAAAACTAGGTTATTGGGGTTCCTGGGTGGTGCACTTGGTTAAGTGTCCAATTCTTGGTTTCAGCTCAGGTCACAATCTCAGAGATGTGAGATCAAGCCCCGTGTAGGGCTTTGTGTTCAGATCAGAGTCTGCTTGGAATTCCTTCTCCCTCTGTGCCTCCCACTGTGCTGTCTCTCTCAAACTAAATAAATTCTAAAAAAAAAAAAAAAAAAAAAAAAAAAAGAAAGAAAGAAAGAAAGAAAGAAAGAAAAGAAAAAGAAAAAAAAAGAAAACTAGATTATTTAACTGATTAGTTCTATCTCTTTTTATCTTCAATTTTTCCACACTTCTTTTCCTTCTGTTTAGCTTATGGCCTCCCTTTTATTTTTTTCACCGACACAAACTGAAGCAATCTTCAGAAAATTGTTCCAGCTCCCCAATGACAAGTTTGCCAAATGCTGGCATCTTCTGCTGATCTTTCTTTCATCAAGGAGGAAATGTCTAGCTCTTACCCAATTTCCCCTCCTTATACAACTTGTTAAACTAGATCTCATACCTGTGATCTGCTTAAGAACATCAAGCCTGCATTCATCCCTTTCTCTTCTGAATCATCAATTTTCTTCTTTTTGCTAGATTTTTCTCATCAGCATAAACACATGGCCTAATGCAGCTCATCTTTATTATTTATTTATTTTTTTGCTTTATTTATTTTAGATAGAGAAAGAGAGAGAGAGAGTATGAGCAGGGGGAGGAGCAGAGGGAGAGGGAGAAGCAAACTTTCTGCTGAGCAGGGAGCCCAATGTGGGGGGCCTCAGGGGAAGACTCCAGGGTCATGACCTGACCCAAAGGCAGAGGCTTAACTGACTGAGCCACCAATGTGCCCCATATCTCATCTTTGAAAACTCCTACTCCAGATATCATCAGTTTTGTGCATTTTTCTTTATAGTTAGCTATTGTCTATTTACTTGATCTTCACGATACAGTCTTCCTCAGGCCACTGATGCTCTCCCCACCCACTGAAACCATACTTGTCATGGTCACCGGTGCCTTTAGCTTGCTGATTGCAGTGATTTCTCAAAACTTATCTCATTTGGCATTTCAGAAGGTTTGAAATGGCTGATTATTTCTGCTTTGTTTAAACATTGCTCCCATAATTTGAAGACATTCCACACTCCTGTTTTTTTCTTTATAGATTATAATTTGTTTCTTTTAATGTTTCCTTTAGCTCATCCTCCTCTTTTCTACCTTTATGTTGCATCCAACTAGGGCTCGGATGTCATCCATATTTTCTTCTCTTCTTTAGCCTAGACAACATCATTCAATTCCAAGGTTCCAATTTCCAGCTGTAATCTCAGATCCTATGTGTACACACCCTTGGCCTTCCTGATTTCCAGGAAGTGTGTATCGATGTGATATCTTGTCTCTTTTTGTATGTAAAGGACCCAGCCAGCCCAAATAAGAGTGCCCAAAGGATTCTCATGTTTAGTTCTGATCATCTTGTGCCACTGTTATCACTTTTCTTTCTATGGTTAGAAAGATGTCCCTTTTTAGGACTCAAAGTCCACTGACTCTTTTGGTTGATACACAGAATATATTATATATATAAATGTCTCTCCCCAAAGAGCTCCTTATGGGTTACATTGGAATGCCACTACTTATGCCAAGACTTCAAACAATTTTATGAAGATTTGAATTAAGAGTAGGAAATGAAAGCTGCTCATTGAAAATTGGCTTCTCTGCCTTCCCAGGAGTCAATTTCTACTTTCAAACAGGAAAATCGTAAGTATTACTTTTTCAGTTATTAAATATGTGAGTGACACTAGAATTTCAGGTTGTGTTTTACTGAGGTTTGTGATTTAAAGCTTCAGATACAATATGATATGCATGGTTGTTTAAAGTGGGTAAAATGTCAGAAGAATTATTTATCCTCTGGGAAAAATATATCAAATCAATTAGTATATATCAGAACACAATATGGCCAGGTTTCTGTGGATCATCTACAAGATTGATAGGGATGCCTCATCTCCTTTTATTGTGTGGTAAATTTTTACAGGTTGTTTGGATTTGTCCTTTTCAAACACCAGTGGTGAGATCTGCAGTGGTTTAGTATATTAGTGGTTTACAAGGGTGCTAAAATTCAAATGTTGAATGGGGCACATGGTCCTGGAGTGTCTATTTTAATGTACAGTTATGAAGGGAAATGTTTTTTACATCAACACAGGCATGATCATATTATTAAGCATATTCTTTACTGATATACAGCATTTCAAGGACATTTGACATTTGAGATGAACTACGGAAGATTTTCCCCAGAGCTCCCCTGGTCCCAGGGTTAGGAGTTTATAATTTCCTGGAGGTATAACTGCATTGAGGAGGGATTTGAACAGCACATACACTGCTGGAGGCCACATATATAATATGTTTCTTATCAGAAGACCCCAAGCTTCCCCCAAATTAGGGACTATATCTTACTTTATTTTGTGGCCAGTGGGCAACACAGTGCTTGATATATAGATGGAACTCCAGTAAAACTTGTTGACCAAAACTGAACCCAGTCAAATATTGTGTTTTCAAAGATAATTTCCAAGGCAATAACAGAACATGTACAAATATAGAATATGTACAAATAACAGAATATGTACAAATATATGTGCAAAAAATGAATTTTCTGTTTCACACATGAGCAATGGTTCACTGAACCTAAGAGATGGAATTTGGGAATTACTGGCTCGGACAAGAGATGACAAGGCAGCTCTGTGGGTACTGTTAGAGGATCATAAGAGCATTGCTAGAAACTTCAGATACCGTGATTTCAGATGTGCATTTCCAGACCCATAGATGATGGGGTAATTTCGTATGAATGGGGAATTGTATCAATTGTAAAGTAGACAAGGAAGTCATGATATATTTGTCTTATGCAGCAATGAGAGAGTTAACAACATTTTGCATAGAACTATATAGATGAATCTTACAAATTTACAGATAAATCTGTGTCATTCCATTTGTATAAAGTTTCAAAAAAAGAGATAAAACTAGTATATGATGTGGGAAGTCAGCATATTTGGTATAATACTTACCCTTGGCAGGTAACCTGAACAGAAAGGACACAAGGGTGCTTTAGGAGCTACAGCAATGCTAGGGGTTTCTTTGGGTGCTGGTTAGGCAGAAATGTTTACTTTGTGAGAATACATCAATTGTGTAATGATTTGTGCACTTTTCTGTATATGTATGTTACATACAAATAAAAACTTAAATATCTAAAATAAATTGCACCTATTAGTTAGAGAACACCTAGGATTGCTAGAATTCATCCAGAAATACAGAGACAGCATCAGAGGGAATGCTGACTTGGAAAAGCACAAGGATCTGGGGATAAATGGCTGGGGTTATTTCAGCTCACTTATACCAAGTTTTCTGAATTTCATCCTTTTCATCAAGCTTTAAGGACACTGGATATCAGGCCAATAATAAGACTTGGGCTGTTAGAAGGCCACATTAATGAGGAGGCTTTAGAAGTAATTTGGAATTTCTAACCCAAGAAAGCAGCAGTGCAGATTTATAATTTTTACTGATTCTTCCAGTGTATTAGGTAGGAAGGGACACAAATCTGGAGTTGGTTTTGGGACTCCTTCCTTTGCTGTTCTCAGTTTTAAGGGGTAGTAGGAATTGCTGTGAGCTCTTGTTGAGAAATTGTTTTAATAATCATACAAAAGCCTGATAATTGGAAGGAGTTCAAAATTATTTATACTGGGTCTTTGTCCCAGATTCTACCCAAGTTACTTCAGGTGGAAGATGAATGCTGATCCCTTTATTCCTTTTTATTTTTAGCCAAATGACTTGGAATCAGTTCCTTTTCTTACATACTAGGTGGCATTGAGAAGGGTGAAAAATGTAATTTTCTTATTTTTTAACATGAAATCAAAGTAATATATGATTCATTATATCAATATGGGGCCAATTAGTAACATCATGGGTTATTAGACAAAGACAGGTTCCTACTCATGTGTGTGTGAATGTGTGCATGTACAACCTGCATGCATGAGCTCACTCGTGTGCGTGGCTATGTGGCTTACTATGGAGATGCAGGAAGTTGCATTTTAGGAATAATACATTTCATCTCACAAAAGCATTTGAAAATGAAAAAAAAAAGTTAAAATCGTGGTAAACTATATGTAAAGGTTACCGTCTTAACCATTCTTAAGTGTACAGTTCAGTATTGTTAAGTATATTTATATTGTTGTGTAACTAAATGAACTGTTTGATTTTGTGTAATGGCAACTCTATATCTGTTAAACCACAACTCCCCCAGCCTCTGGCAGCCGCCATGCTACTTTCTGTTTTTATGAGTTTGACTACTCTAGATACCTTTATAAGTGGAATCATACTTTAAAACTTGTTTAACTTTTCACACTGAGCCTGGTTTGTACCAAGATAAAATAAATTTACTGATCCCATAATATTGAGTTTAGAAGGCTGACTGAACCATCCTATAATTTAAAATTATCAGATGCCCCATAATAACCATGCCTTGTTTTACTATTAACATCTTCTCCATCATTGGCTGATTCCATTTGTGATAGGGAAAGGAGGAACAGGGCAACCAGAAGCTCTAACCCAACTAGAGGGCTTGATGGCAACACTGGAAATCCATGCCCCTCACCCCAATTAAAGAATTAAGTAAAAGCAGTGGTCTCAAAGTATACAGGATTAAGCATTTATTGAATGCATATGATATGCTGAGTGCTTTTTCATATCTGATTTTAATTCTTGCATCAATATTATGAAGTTGATTATTATTGCACCTGTTTTACAGATGAGGAAAATGGAACTAAGAGAGTTGACCGATTTACACAGAATTCCAAAGTTAATGGCAGAGATGGTATTTGACCTTGGTTATTTTCTACCATTCTTTATTTTCTGTCATGCAGAGACAGCTGTAGTAATATATTCATGATACATATTATCCTTATATTAGGAATGATCAAACGGAGTTGAAGTTAGGCCAAGTAGTTTTTCCAAAATTATACATTTAGCAAGTGGTGAAATAGGAGTTGAAATCAGGAGATTATCAGAAATAAGTTGCCAGCTCTTCCCAGATTTGGGGCTATCTTTACCCAAAGGTTTGCAAAATACCGGAAGTTAAAAAAGACACCAGTAAATGGGATGTTTGCACGTGCAAAAATAATGCAAGCATTGTGGCATCTGGCAATGTTTTCTTCATGGGCATGAAGGTCAGGGTGGTCATATTAGTAGGACCTTGATTGACCCACAGAAGGATTTCTTCTTAATTTGGTAGGCAGTTGGGGGCTTTTGAAGAATCTCAATCGAAGGTGATCAGAGCTGTGCTTTTAGAAAAATCAATGCATACATTAGAAGGTGAAGCAACTGCATGTAAGCACTCTCAACACTACTAAAATTGGAATGACTTCCTTGCCTCTCTGCATTCTCTTGACCTTTTTCCAATATCAGTTGAAAAACCTACTGTAATTTAACATTTAATACAAAGCATTATTTCTTTTTTCCCTAAGGTATTTGAATGGTGAGACTAAGATCTCAAACTTCTGCATTTATGAAAATGAAAATATTTTAATATTAAGTCAATAAGTCAGAACAGTCGGTATTTGAGTAATGAAGACTGAAATGTAAAATCCTACATGTTGTTTCTCAGATGCCTTTTAAAGGGATGGAAATGATGACTATGTTGTAATAGAGTGATATGTATGTATGCATATATTACATATGTATATATATATTTATTATAACCATAGATGTATGCATATAGTTATATATAGAGAGATATTCAGAATTCTGCACTGTGGGCTATTTTCCATTTCTTATACTTACCTCATACTC
The DNA here is from genome assembly GCF_053574225.1 of Canis aureus. NCBI lineage: Eukaryota > Metazoa > Chordata > Mammalia > Carnivora > Canidae > Canis > Canis aureus. The sequence continues at coordinate 31,228 of NC_135613.1, forward strand.
TTCTCAATAACACTAGAGGTCACCCAGAACCTGTCTTTAATTTGGTTTTGTCATTCTTCATCTTCATTGAAGTTACATCTGAGTTCTTGTTGTGGACTTGCATTTCTCTTTGTGAATTATACAGCTTGCCTCTCTTAACCTGCTAATGTTAGTTTGTAACATTCCCCATTACACTGATAGTTTAATTGACAAATTAACTTGTGTTAGTTTGCCAGATACTGGCACAAATGAGATTTTTCTTCATCTCCTCAATAGTTTTTGTCAGCAATAGAGAGGCAGGTTGATTGGATACAGAATGGTTCTAATTTCAGAAAAATCAATGTTATAGCCATAGCATTCAGACTGCATTTATTCAAATATTGCATGCTCAGTCATATAAAGTAGACTCTCACTTTTGTTATTAGTTGGCTTTTAACATTTTTATTAGTCTGCAAGCATATACTCGAACACTTTATTCTTTGTGTTAATTAGGTTGTTCATTCTGTTAACAATCTTTTATTAAAAACATAAGTATATGCTAGAGACTGTCAGGTATTGAGAACATGGAGGTGAACAATTCAGAAAATGGCAATAGATTTCTTATTCATGTTCTCCTAAACTCTAAAATGTTATAATGTTGGGGATTGGTTTACTTAAACTCTTAAGTATAAATTTAATAAACTCTAGGGAAAAGAGGATGATTCAATTCCTTCCAGTTATTATAATTTTATTTTCTTTTTTTTTAAGTTTTATTTATTTAAGTAATCTCTATAGCCAATGTGCGGCTTGAACTTACAACCACAAGATCAAGTGTCACATGCCCTTCCTGCTGAACCAGCCAGGTGCCTTTATAATTTTCTTTTCTTCTCCTGAGCTCTTCCAGCAGCTCCTGGTGGGCAACTGTTCTTGGGTTTCCATGTAGCTGGTACCTAAATGCTATCGAAGGGTAAATAATTTTTCCAGCTATCTTAACCTTAACCTGTTGTCGTCTCTGAGGTATTGGCCATCAAAGGACTTGCCAAAACAGAATATTTTTATATAATTTTCACCAAGTGCTTGATTGATAAAACTTTATTATGAACACAAGACTATTTTCTGAATGTGATAAAAAAGAAGCAACTTTTGCTTTTCCTTTTGTTTCCTCTATGAGAAACTCCTTGGGAATGTGAAGACTACAGCATGGTCAAAAGTAGTGATTCTTTAATTTTAGCATGAATCACTTTGTGCACTTTAAAAAATATTGATTTCTGGGTCCCCTTCTCAGGTTTTCTGATTCAGTAGGTCTGTAATGAGAACTTGAGAATGTACATTTCTAACAATTTCCCATGTAAAGCTTATGCTGTTGGTCTTGGGACCCCTCTTTTTGAATCCCTGGTCTAGAGGGTAGAACACCATATTTGGAATTGCGAAGCTCGGCTTCTTAGTTTTAGGTGAAAATGGACAAGTGATCCAACCATATGTGACATTAAATACTTCATACAAATTTGCTTATAACTCCATTATGGATTCCTGAATAATTACAGCCTACCATTTATGAGAATTACTTTATGCCATCTCTCCTCCTCACTTATCTCTCCTGGGTACAGTCTATCTAACTATTTGGAATTTCCTGAAGGTATTCTGCTTTTTTCCATAATTCCTCACTTTTGTATATGCTGTGTCCTGTGACCCTCTTTTCCCACTGATTAACTTGTTAATTTTTATTCATTTTCATATACCAGTTTAACAGTCATAGCTGTGAAGCTTTACCTCATCTGCCCCCACCTCCAACTCCTCTCAATAGAGCTGGTTATTCCTTTTAAAGTCTTCTTATATTACCTTGAAAATAATGCATATCATATCAATATAGGATCTTACTGGTTCACTGGATAGCTGCTTCCGTCAGTGGAAATAGTATCCTGTTCATCTTCGGGTCTCTTTTACCTAGTGCAGTACTAGTACAAAGCTAGCATTCTATAAATGCTTAGTACATTATAAATATGCATATACTATATATAATATATATCTGCATTCCCTTTTATATTGCTATATAACCTAGATGGATATCTTGATCATTTTTGCTTTTTGAAGAAATTAATCTCTTGACACAGTATTGTTCAATTTTAATGAAGTTTAAATTGCATAAAAAATGACAACTTAGTATGAGAAGACCTTATACATCTTTTAGTTAAAGTGTCTCCATATTCTAAATGCAAAACTGACTGTATTTTTCCTTTTATCGTTGTTATGATTGGATATGATTTTAATAATAATTAACACTTAGAAGTGCTTTTGTGCCAAGAACTTTTACTAAACACATTTCAGGGAATTTTGCAATTTTCATAATAATCTACACTGTTTTATTGCTACCTGCATTTTGTAGAACAAAATGCTGAGGTTTGACTAAGCAAAGTCACATATTTAGTGATGAATCTGGGATTTATACTCATTAAGTTATTACATTAAAAACTATTTTGAGAAGGGAAAAACATTTAACTGACGAGTTTGAATTGTCAAACATGTCAACATGTAATACAATATTCAGAAAAGTCAATGAAAGTAAGATATGGTGTATGTCCTTGTCCCAGAAATAAGATGGAAACAAGTTGTCCAGAGTTGTACTGAGATGGAATGACTTTGTGGGGCTCTGGTAATGTGTCATAGCTTTGTGGCAGGAAAATCAGGCATACATATAATGTGTCATTGGTTTTGTGGCAGAACTCATGCTAAGCAGGAAAGCCACCATAATTCTCGCTCTGTTGTGAGGCTGTCAAAAACTCAGGCTAAAGGGAAACAGTTACTGTTGAATGAGTTGAATCTCCCATGCTCATTATGTTCCTAGGACTCTGGTTCTTCAAGGCCAAGAGTTACAAAAGGAGTAGGTTTTGTGCATGGGCTGGTGAAAGCACTTGCTCACTCTGTCTCAGTGCCCAGCACAGTTCTGTGTGGTAATAGTTTTGTTCCATTCCCATTCTATCTTCAGGTTGCTTACATGGTCAGTTCAATTTGGACACTACATTCTAATAAATAAAATCCAGACTGCAATTGTCATCAATGACATTGTCATTAGTAACATTATTGTCATTAGTGACTTGAAAACTGCTTATAATTCCTGTCTGCTTATAGAAATTATAATTATGATGTCTTACTCTGGATCCAACTGCACCTCCTTCTGCCACTTAAGGCTGACACTCAGGCAAAGACTTGATACAGGGGTTTCATTTTGGAGGTGATCACAGAAAACAGAAGTGTGGGGACATGGAGAGCGAGAGAGACAAGAAAGGAAGAAAAGCAATCAAGTATGTGTTATTGAGGGTCACTGCTTAAAATTGTCCCACTGGAAGACAAGGAAGTTGAGGTATTTATCCAAAGACTTTCATCCTCCATGGGATGAGGATTGTATTGGGGGCATGAACTCCCCCACATTTTTGGATCGCAGAAATCTCTCAGCACTTGCCTGTGCTTGAGAGAAAGTAGTGTAGAGAGGGACCTGGGACACTGACAAAGATGCGTGGAACTGTCCATCGCACCAGTGCTGAAGGGGGGCTGGGGGCAAGGTGGATGGTACAGTTCAGATGACAAAAAAAGGTAACCTAAGAATAGTTTACCATCATTAATCAAATGATGAAAAAATTGCATATGTTCTACTAATGCTTTTATATGTCTATATATGCTTTTTGGGTATGTTTTGAGAAATTACAACCATGTTAAGTGGTATTCAGTTTCAAGTTGGTATTAGTTGGTATTAGTGCCAAACTCTCTTCATTAAAAAATTGGCAAAGTGCCAATTTTCTGACACATTTTGAAAATACCAAAAAAGATAACTAAAAACCTTTATTTTAAGCTCATTAATGAATGCATTTTACTAGAAGCTCAGGTTATTGAATGGGAATAGGTGAATATAAGACTAGAATGACATGTCTTTAATACAGGAGCATCCAGAATTTTTTATTTAAAAGTCATCTTATTTCTCACTGGAAAAAAAATACAAAAACCTAAATAAGAGTGTAAGGAAGGAAACTGTATCAACCATAACCTCCCATCCAGAAATAATCATTGGTACCATATTGATCTAATTCTTCCCAGTCAAAAATTCTTATTATTGTTGTGAGTTGGTGATTTTTTTTGTTTTGTTTTGCTAATAAGTACCAGTTCACTATTAGAATGGCAGGTAAGGAAACTAATATGTATTGAATGCTTTTTACTTGCTGGACATTGAACTGAACATTCTATACACCTTCCCTAATCCATTAGCCTCTGCACTGTTTGTTTTTAGGAGGCCACCATCCCAACCCCAGAGGTCAGTGCACGTGTGTTGGGTATTGCCCAGAGCCTGTCTCTAGTCATTGAGAGAATGCTTTGTCTTCCACAGGCCCAAAGTGAGCAGGTCAGGGAGGTTAAGGGCAGCCTGGGAAATGCTGAGAAGTGTTTTTTCTAATGGAAATGAGAATGGCATACAGAGAGGCAGGAGAGAAATGTATTAGAACAAAGCACTGGAAAAGAAATTTCCTTAAACTTATTTTCTTCCCAGTACTATGTTAGGCCTGATTTTAGGTCGGCTTGTTCAAATGACTAGGCAGATTTAATCCCCAATTAAATCATCTCATCCCAGCTCATCCCAACCCAGCTCATCCCGAATGTGTAAATGAGCTTCCTTTGGGTTTGTCTGACAAGCGTTGCTTTGCATCATCATTCGTGTTTTGACAATATTGATGGAGATTAAAACAATTCTGCTGTATGCCCAACTCCTTCAAGATGCCTTTTTTGTCCTTTTATCTTTGATTCATTGGTGTAAATAAATAAAACCTGCCTGTGTCATGCTTCTTCTCCCCCCTTTCCTTTCCAGTTCAGGATTTTAATTTGAAAATAGTTATTTTTAGCTTCATTCTCAACTGTGCCTATCCTCTGTCCTCACCATGCTGCTGATTGCTGATAGCACAGCTGGCTTCGAGGGTGGCTGGCGCAATCTGCAAACATTACAGATAAGATTGATTGAAAAGTGGGCTGCAGCTGATAGAGACCCCTCTGAGGCCTAGGAAGAGGAGCTCCCTAAAGGGCTTGTGTTTTAGGGGGAAGTTTTTCAACCATACCTCCAAGGGGTAGGGAAAAGGCAAATATTACAAATGGTTCCTTCTTGGGAAGTCTTGAGACTCAGGGGTGGGCTAAGCAGTCATGATTTCAGAATACTGGGGACTCTGGAGTCAGAGAAAAGGCTATTTTTGAAACTACAAAGGATAAAAGGGCCAAGGAGGTAGGCCACATTGGTGGCAATCTGAAACGAGGCTTTCAGTAAAAGTAGAAGCATGGGTTCCAATTCGATAAACTGTGGGCCATAAGTATCCTATAAGATGTGTGCTGTTTGGGTTGCAGTTTTTTTTCCTTTAAAAATATATTATTGTGGTTGTTATTGACTTATATATTTGATATTTAGTTACATATTCAATATTAAATTACATATCCAACATGAAATTAAATATTCTATATTCAGTCACATATTACATATTCCAATATGTATGTAAACACTGTGTGCTAAGAACTGCTGTAGGCTGTTCACACATAGCAAATAACTTACTTTTTAAAGCAACCCTACGAATTAGGTTCCCATATTATTATTCCTATTTTACAGATGAGAAAAGTGAGACAGAGAGATTAAATCACTTGTGTCATGTCATATACCTCATGTATAATATTGAAATAGTGAGAATTTTTACATACAAAACTAAAAATATATCTGACTATTTTTTTTTAAATTTAACTTTTTATTTATTTATGATAGTCACAGAGAGAGAGAGAGAGAGAGAGGCACAGAGACACAGGCAGAGGGAGAAGCAGGCTCCATGCATCGGGAGCCCGACGTAGGATTCGATCCCGGGTCTCCAGGATCGCGCCCTGGGCCAAAGGCAGGCGCCAAACTGCTGCGCCACCCAGGGTTCCCTGACTATTCTTTTTTTACAGATTTTATTTATCCATGAGAGACACACAGAGAGAGGCATAGACATAGGCAGAGGGAGAAGCAGGCTCCTGGCGGGGAGCCTGATGCGGGACTCGATCCCGGGACTCCAGGATCATGACCTGAGCCAAAGGCAGATGCTCAACCACTGAGCCACCCAGGTGTCCCATATCTTACTATTCCTAAATATTTGGAACTTCTGGTGAATAATTAGGTCTTCAATCCTAATGGCAGCAAATACGCCCCTTTGATGGGACATGCATGCTATAATTTATTGGAGTCTTCACATAACCCTGTTCTCTGTAACTTGCTGACCTTTAAAACCTCTGTTATTGTCCTTACTACTATAAGGAATTAAGAAAATGGCATCTGAGAGAGCTCCATAGGTTTTTGTTTTGTTTTGTTTGAGAGAGTGTGCAGTTGAGGGGTGGAGGGGCAGAGGGAGAGGGAGGGAGAGAATCTCCAGCAGGTTCTACAGCCAATGTGGAGCCTGATGAAGGGCTTGATCTCACAACCCTGAGATCATGACCTGAGCTGAAATCAAGAGTCCGACGCTCAACGGACTGACCCACCCAGGCGCCCCTAGCAATATAGTTTTCAAATCAGGGAGACAGGCTTTCACAAAAGAAGGGCTTGGAAGATGGTAATGCGGGAGGAGAGGAAGCCTGAGAAATTGCTTAGAGTCCACTGCTCCCAAACACCCTGCCAAACACCTGGGTAGTGATTACAGTCACTCATTTATTCAGCCAAGTGTCGTTGATGGCTAAAATTGAGCTAACAGCCCAGGACACAGCTCCAGGTTGAACACTGAACAAAATTTTAAGTCCAGTGGAGGACAGTGCTGGTAACCAGTGGCCGTACATTGTAAGGAAGGAGGAAGCCCAGTAAATAGCCAGGTCTTGGGAGTCAGCTCTGACTTTTGTTCTAAGAGCATTAGTGGAAGCTAACCATTCAGGCATGAGACATCACTCACGCTTGTGAAGATGATGCCCCGAAAACATAGCTTTCCTGAGAGAGTGATAGGGATAGAGAAGAGCCGTCACAAAGTCTGGAGGAAGCAGGCTGAGGGAATGAATGGAGGATGAACATTGGGCAGTGAGGGACCTGTAGCATGTTGAGTGGGACACCCACCACCTTCGTTGGCTAGTTGACACATTGGTTTCTGAGTCTCAGTTTTCTTCATTGTAAGTGTGGGGATAGGAAAGACTGTTGATCTCCTAGTTTTGCTGCAAGACAATTGTGGTAATACAGCTGAAGTGCTTAGCAAAGGACATGACATGTAATAAGTGACTACCAACATGGCTATTATGTCATATTAAGTTTTTGTTCTATAATTATTGTGGTTAATAATAATGTTGCGGTTCATAGTATTTTTATTTTTATTATTTTTAAAGGTTTTATTTATTTATTTATTTATTTATTTATTTATTTATTTATTTTTATTTATTTATTTATGAGAGACAGAGAGAGAGAGGCAGAGACACAGACAGAAGATCAGGCTCCATACGGGGAGCCTGATGTGGGACTCAATCCCAGGACCCTTGGATCATGCCCTGAGCCGAAGGCAGATGCTCAGTCACTGAGCCACCCAGGCATTCCCATAGTAATTTTATTGTTGTGTTAGAAATTCCAACTGGTGCATGGGAAGAGAAAACTTATTGTTTCCATAAGTGTGCCTCATGAAGATGCAAACAACAGAGCCACGGATAAAATAACATGCAATGAAGTGACCCTGAAATATGGGGTACAGGGCAAGAGTGAATAAAAAGCAAAAGCAAGGTACACAGAAAAACAGAAAAATCCACTCTAAAATGCTTTGACAAAATGTTTTCCCTGCTATTAAAATATAGCAAAATATTTCTCCATACCCATGACCTTTGTAATTAATTGGGAGTTAAACAGATAGAGCTTGGGCTCACACGTGTGATTGATGGTTTCTTTCTCATATTCAAAGTAAAGATAGAATATGAAGTTCAAATCCTAATTATAAATCCTTTTTATAACACTTATGACTCAGAAACAACTTATTTCTTTGTACAAATAAGCCAGCTCGGCATCAGTGAAGGAAACAAAGTAAGAGCCTCCTGCTAGAACAGCCCCACCGTCCAGTCAATAATTGCCTGGATCTGTCACATTTTGCCTCATTAGCATCTGATTTCATTGCTTCACAAAAGATTGAGAGCAAATGTCCTTCTCCCTGTAATCTGTTCTCTGACACTCACTTTCTATCAATTCTTCTCTCCAAGAGACATAAGAGGGTGATGAGCTAAAATGAAATAAGCCAAGCCTTATATACCTAAAATTTGGTTCAGAAGCTTTTTATTTTTGCTTTTCCTCTGAAACTGTTGAAAGCTATGGGACTGATGTTCAAATGTGGATGATAAGGGGGTATTTCTGCCTTTTTCCTCTTCCCTTCTCAGCATTTGTTAGTTCTCCTACCAAGAGCAGTTTCTGTAGAGTCCTTTGGGAAGTACATGTTCTCTCAGACCATTATCTGGCCACCCTCTCAGCTCCAGGGGTGGGCAAGGGACCAGATTTCTGGGCTACTGTTTTCTTCAGGGATGGGCATTTACCCAAGGCAATCCAATCAGAGCTAATACTTGGTTGCTTGCTGAGGAGACTGGAAGGAAGTCGTCCTTGTGCTGGTCTAATGCAGAGGCAAGACTAGAGCCTCCAGAGGCCATATGGAGAGATCCTGTTTGAGGATAAAACACAAGAGAAAAGCAGAGCCTAGGCCTGGAAAGGGAAGAGAGATAAAATGAGGTGTCTAAAGCCACCATTACTACTAGCCTTTTTAGTTCTATGATTTAATGATATCCTTGTTTTGCTTAATACAGTTCGAGTTGAATCTTAATTATTTTGCAACTCTGAGAATAATGACTCACAAATGTATATTTACAGCCATCTGGGTCCCAGGCAAAGCAAAGCCTTTGAAATTTGTTAATTCAGAAGAAGGAAGACAAAGAAAGGGAGCCATGAAGTCAGGGGACCTAGAAATACAGAATATAGGTCAAGTAGACTGACCATGCTGACTTGGAGTTGGTTCTGAGCCTTTGGGTGTGACACATGGCAGGTGTGAATTTAAAGGAATGAAGCAAAAGGTTGCAGATATTGACTGTGACACGTTGTGGCTGGAAAGCCATGGTATGACAACTGAAGTCACACTTCCTGAGGGTGTGTGCAAGTTATCCACTTTGATTCTCGGCCCATCAAGATTGTATTTTTTTCTTCATTTCCTGGATTCTTATATGTCATCAGGAAAGGCAGTGATAACTGGTGGGAGTGAGTTTTTAATATTTATTTATGACTGGGAAACACAAGCATGTGGATCTGTCTTTGGCTCGGTGGAGTCAGAGCAGGAAAAGTGGTAGGAGATGAACTTAGCACTTAATACATGACCACCTCTCAGGAGGGCTGTGATTTTAGGTGGCTTACTCTCTGAAACTCCCATTTATAATGATGTGGCAAGTGGTCAGATGGGTGCTAGATCGTGCAGTTTTGTTGATAATGGTAAGCAGCTTGGAGAAAGCCACTTCTATATGCTGTCATGTATTTTAAGACAAGACTTAAGCCATGTCTGCCTTTCCCTTCCCAAGCTAAGTAATATTAGATACTCCAAATAATCATCATATAACGTTATTTCCCAAAGTCATCAAGTGCACGAATCAGTCTTTTTCAAAGGTGCCTTCCCAGATCCTAGCATGGTTCCTGGCACATATTTAATACTTGGTACATTTTTTTTGGCTGGAATGAATGCACTTATCCTATCATCTTTGTATGTATTTTTGCTTGCTCTGATTCTCCTTCTGCAATATATCGTTTTAAATTTCAAACTCTACCTAGTTCTTCCTCGTCTCCCTCCACTTCTCACATAATGAGAGAGAGAGAGTTAGATGATTCTTCTTCTTCTTCTTCTTCTTCTTCTTCTTCTTCTTCTTCTTCTTCTTCAGAGGAACTCAGTCATGGTGGCCAGAGCCAATTGATTCCTAATTAAATAAAGCATAGAATTGAGCTGGGATGCATTTGTTCTGATTCAAACGCTATCTTTCCTTCCTGCCTGATGATCGTGTCTCTGTCAGTGTCAGCACAATGTAGTCAGGGAGGAACTCTCTCTGCTCTGTTCCACTGCACACAGGGATAAAGGGAGATGTAAGCACAGAATGCTCTGTGATGAAGCAGGAGCCACTTGTTAGAGCAAGGGGAGAATCGACAATAATAGGAGACTGGCCAAACGGGAAGGAAGGGATCACAGGCCCTCGTTCTTTTAGCAGCAGAAACTTTTCACTCCCCAAGAAGCAGGAAAGGAGCCAGCAGAGGTGATTAAGCCAGTGATCGGGATGAAGAGCAGTCTGAGATACAGTCAATGTGCAGAAACGGCTCAGCGGGCTTGCGGAGCTGGGGCTGAACCTGTGGCTCTGTGAACCAGCCCAGACAGTTCATTGCCTGGAATCTGCCAAGAACCCAGGGCTGTAATTTATCTGTGGCAGTGGACACTGATCATCAGATATCCTGCTTGGACCCACTCGCCCATTCATGCATTCAACAAATGTGTGTGGAGCTCCATAGCAGGCCAAGCCGCCTCTAGACGGTGGGGATCCGTAGGCGGTTAAGATAGTCTCTTTCACTAGAGGAGCTCCTAATTTGATGGAGGAACATGGTAAATGACACCAGAGTAAACTCTCCGTAGTTGCCATTTTCATGTTCTGGGGACCCAGGCAAGCACTTATGAGTGATTATTTCATGTGACAACTCTAGGAGATACATTATATTTTTCTCTGTGCTTTTTAGTTAGAAAGCAGTATGACCAATATTACCCAGAAATCAGTGGCACAGTTGAGATTTGAATCCATGTGGTTAAGAAGGAAGCACAAAATACTTTAAGGACACAGGAGTGATTGACTCACTTTTTCTGGGAACGTTCAGAAAAATGTTATCAAATATGTACTTTTTGATTTAGGTTTTTAAACGTAATTAAGAGTTCACCTGACAGGCAAAGGTTGACAGGAGGTCATTTGACCATTTGTAATATATGAGGGAGAATGGCCATAAGAAGTATTTCTGGATTTTTGGGTGAATCCCAGGTAACTAATAGTTTTCATTAAGCAGGCTATTTTGATAATTTGATTTAGATTCTTTTTTTTTTTTTTACTTTAAGCAATATAATTTTGGCTTCAATGTGATGTTCTCATTTTATTGACTTTTTTATTGAAATATAACTGACATATAATATTATATTAGTTTCAGGTGTGCAACATAATGATTTGGTATTTGTATATATTGCAAAATGATCACTACAATAAGTCTAGTTAACATCCATCATCACACATAATTACAGATATTTTTTCTTGTGATGAGAACTTTTAAGATCTACTCTCTTAGTAACTTTCAAATAATGCAATACAGTATTATTAATTATAGTGTCCATGCTGTACATTACATCTCAATGGCTTATGTATTTTATAACTGGAAATTTGAGCTTTTTGACCCCCTTTGCCCATTTCATCCATTCAGGATGGGTTTGTAAGGGGAAATGGGATCAACCCTCAGAATCAGGTATAGCATTTAGAGCAAGAGCAGCAAAGCCATATGGGGGTTGAGCCCACACTGATTGTTGTCAGCAACATTAAGGTATGAGTACGTGGCCTTTGTTATCCATCTGATATGGGGCACATGGATGCTGCCATCTGACTTAAAAGAGTTGGGTCTCAAGAGAAAGAAATGATGTATGACCTTTTAATGTCTCTAGTCCTATGTTCATGACGTTGCCTTAGTATCAATACCCTCATTTCCAGCCAAATGGTCTCCCAGGCTCCATTCTGGCTCTGAAATCAGTAGTTTCACCAGTAAAAGGGTTAAAATTCTAAAAAGCAGCTTTATTCATGCCTTTCCTTTGCTTAAAAATCCTGTGGTCTTCAGGATAAAATCCCAAACCCATAAGCAACTCATATAAGGCTCCTGTTTGACTCTTCAGTTTTAATTGTTTTGTAACCTAGAGCCTCCTCTCTTCTCCCCGACCCGTGCCGTGCACATATTCACATATTTTAGGATACTCTTGCTTTCCTATACCCTCCCACGCCCTCTCATTTGGCCAACTCCTCTTTTATATGGGTTTCATATTAAATATCCTTTTCTTTAAGTAAGGCTTCTCTGACCCTCTTGAAGAATGGGTGAAGGTTGCCCCTCTCTCTGTTCCCATAATAGCTGTTACATTAATTTTCACATAGTTTTGGACATGACTTTGTGTGTGTGTGTGTGTGTGTGTGTGTGTGTCTCCTCCACAGGTTTGTGAGCATTAGCATTTCTGGCCATTTTGTAGAAAGGCCTTCAATAAATATTTGGTGGATGGATGGATGGATGGATGGATGAGAAGAGGAGAAGTTCACTGGAAATGTTATGGAAAAATTTGACCAGATTTCTAGAATGCAGTTTTGGTAGTAGGTTCTACATGATGATATGTTTGGTTTGAGTTGTGTGAGGGTATAGATCTGAAAAGTAAACTTTTCAGTCATCTTCTCCGATGGCATTGTTGGGGGGAAGAGATTCTTTACTATCATGACAAGTTAAAATGCTACTTTTCTTTTATTACAGAAACAGGGAGGGGAGGGCATGATGGCAGAGGAGTAGGTGCCTCAACTCACCTGGCCCCACCAACCTAGGTAGATTACTTTCAATCATCCTGAAAACCTAAGAATTTGACCTGAGATTTAAAGAGAGAACAGCTGGAACGCTACAGAGAGAAGGGTTTGCGCTTCTAACAAGATAGGAAGGTGGAAAAAAAAAAAAATCAAGTGGGGGAGGGGCCCCGCGAGAAGCCGGGCTGAAGCCGCAGCCCCCAGGACCCGGAGGCCCAGGCCCGGGCAGGAGGGACTTAGAGACCCGCACAGGATTCTCCTGGACCGAGGCGCTCCGCAGGGAAACCCAGCGGAATCGCGGGGGGCGGGGGGGGGACAGGGGCGCTTCCAGTTTCCTGGGGGCCCTGATAGAGGAGGGTGGCCCGGGGACAGCGCCACAGACTCTGGGGGGACCGCGGTCAAGGGCTGGGGCGCCGGGGGGGGGGCCCGGGGAGATGCTCGGGGGGGGGCTGGGCGGGGGGTGCACCCTGCTGCCTTCGGGGGCTGGGCCCAGGAGCACCCCGGGGGTCCGGGGAGGTGCTCGGGGGGCTCCGGGCAGGGGGTGCACCCCTGCTGCCTTCAGGGGCCGCGCCCAGGAGCACCCCGGGGGCCCAGGGAGATGCTCGGGGGGGGGACCGGGAGGGGGGTGCACCCTGCTGCCTTCGGGGCGCGCCCAGGAGCACCCGGGGGGCCTGGGGAGATGCTGGGGGGGCGGGGGGGGGTGCACCCTGCTGCCTTCGGGAGCCGCTACCCCAGGGGCGCGATTCCAGCAGCGCAGGCCCCGGAGCCCAGGGCACGGGGGGACACTGCCCCGATCCTGCACTACCACCTGGGGCAGGTGGAGGGGGGGAGGGCACAGGACAGCGAGGAGGCTCCTGCCCCCGGGCGCCCCCGAGCTGTGCAGGTCAGCACCCCCACCCCCACCACCCGCCCAGGAGCACCCGCCAGTGCGGACTGGGAGCTGCGGTAGCTGCTGTGGGAGCTGGCTCCAGAGCTGGAGACCTGGCCGCCGCCAGTGATGTTGTTCCTCCTGTTTCACCTTGTGCCTGGGAGGAACAGGGGGCCGTTCCAGCAAATTCCAAAGATAAAGAGACAAATTCTTAAAGCAGCAAGAGACAAGAAATCCCTAACTTATATGGGCAGAAATATTAGATTAGCAGCAGACCCCCCACAGAGACCTGGCAAGCCAGAAAGGGCAGCAGGATATATTCAGGGTATGACATGAGAAGAACCTGCAGCCAAGAATACTCTATCCAGCAAGGCTCTCATTCAGAATAGAAGGAGGGATAAAGAGCTTCCAAGATAGGCAGAAACGGAAAGAATATGTGACCACCAAACCAGCTCTGCAATAAATATTAAGGGGGACTCTGTAAAAGAAAGAGGAAGCCCAAAGAAATAATCCACAAAAACAGGGACTGAATAGGTATCATGATGACACTAAATTCATATATTTCAATAGTAACTCTGAACGTGAATGGGCTTAATGATCCCATCAAAAGAAGCATAGTTTCAAACTGGATAAAAAAGTAAGAGCATCTATTTGCTGTCTACAAGAGACTCATTTGAGACCTAAAGACACCTACAGCCTGAAAATGAAAGGTTGGAGAACAATTTACCATTCAAATGGTCCCCAAAAGAAAGCTGGGGTAGCAATCCTCATACCAGATAAATTAAAGTTTATCCCAAAGACTGTAGTAAGAGATGAAGAGGGACACTATATCATACTTAAAGGTTAAAGGTCCAACAAGAGGACCTAATAATCATGGATATTTATGCCCCTAATGTGGGAGCTGCCAAGTATAACAATCAATTAATAACCAAAGTAAAGACATACTTAGATAATACTTAGATAATAATACATTAATAGTAGGAAACTTCAACACGGCACTTTCTGCAAATGACAGACCTAAGCACAACATCTCCAAAGAAACAAGAGCTTTAAATGATACACTGGACCAGATGGATTTCACCGATATTTACAGAACTTTACATCCAAATGCAACTGAATACACATTCTTCTCAAGTGCACATGGAATTTTCTCCAGAATAGACCACATACTGGGTCACAAATCAGGTCTTAACTGATACCAAAAGATTGGGATTGTCCCCTGCATATTTTCAGACCATAATGCTTTGAAACTTGAACTCAATCACAAGAAGAAATTTGAAAGAAACTCAAACATGTGGATGTTAAAGAGAATCCTGCTAAAAGATGAAAGGGTCAACCAGGAAATTAGAGAAGAATTAAAAAGATTCATTGAAACTAATGAAAATGAAGATACAACTGTTCAAAATCTTTGGGATACACCAAAGCAGTCCTTAGAGGGAAATACATCGCAAGAGAAGCATCCCTCAAAAAATTGGAAAAAACTCAAAAGACAAGCTAACTGTGCACCTAAAGGAGCTGTAGAAAGAACAGCAAATAAAACCTACACCAAGCAGAAGAAGAGGTTAATAAAGATTCAAGCAGAACTCAATGAAATAGAGACCAGAAGAACTGTGGAATAGATCAACAAAACCAGGAGTTGGTTCTTTGAAAGAATTAATAAGATAGATAAACCATTAGCCAGCCTTATTAAAACAAAAGAGAAAAGACTCTAATTAATAAAATCACAAATGAGAAAGAAGAGATCACAACTAATACCAAGGAAATATAAATAATTTTAAAAACATATTATGAACAGCTATATGCCAATAAATTAGGCAATCTAGAAGAAATGGATGCATTTCTGGAAAACCACAAACTACCAAAACTGGAACAGGAAGAAATAGAAAACCTGAACAGGCCGATAACCAGGGAGGAAACTGAAGTAGTCATCAAAAACCTCCCAACACACAAAAGTCCAGGGCCAGATGGTTTCCCAAGGGAATTCTATCAAACGTTTAAAGAAGAAACCATGCCTATTCTACTAAAGCTGTTTGGAAAGATAGAAAGAGATGAACACAGATGCAAAAATTCTCAACAAGATACTAGCCAATAGGATCCAACAGGACATTACGAAGATTATTCATCATGACCAAGTGGGATGTATCCCCGGGAGGCAAGGCTGGTTCAACACTCGTAAAGCAATCAATGTGATTCATCATATCAGCAAGAGAAAAAACAAGAACCTTAGGATCCTCTCATTAGATACAGAGAAGCATTTGACAAAATACAGCATCTGTTCCTGATCAAAACTCTTCAGAGTGGAGGGATAGAGGGAACATTCCTCAACATCTTAAAAGCCATCTATGAAAAGCCCAAGGCAAATATTATTCCCAATGGGGAAACACTGGGAACCTTTCCCCTAAGATCAGGAACACGACAGGGATGTCCACTCTCACCGCCACTATTCAACATAGTCTGAGAAGTCCTAGCCTCAGCAATCAGGCAACAAAAAGAAATAAAAGGCATTCAGATTGGCAAAGAAGAAGCCAAACTCTCCCTCTTTGCAGATGACATGATACTGTATGTAGAAAAACCCAAAAGACTCCACCCCAAGATTGCTAGAACTCATACAGGAATTTAGTAGTGTGGCAGGATACAAAATCAATGCCCAGAAATCTGTGGCATTTCTATACATTAACAATGAGACTGAAGAAAGAGAAATTAAGGAGTCGATCCCATTTACAATTGCACCCAAAAGCATAAGATACCTAGGAATAAACCTAACCAAAGAGGTAAAGGATCCATATCCTAAAACTACAGAACACTTCTGAAATAAATTGAGGAAGACACAAAGAGATGGAAAAAAATATTTCATGCTCATGGATTGGCAGAATTAATATTGTGAAAATGTCAATGTTACCCAGGGCAATTTACACGTTTAATGCAGTCCCTATCAAAATACCATGGACTTTCTTCACAGAGTTGGAACAAATCATCTTAAAATTTGTGTGAAATCAGAAAAGACCCTGAAAAGCCAGGGGAATATTGAAAAAGAAAACCAGGGCTGGGGGCATCACAATGCCAGATTTCAGGTTGTACTACAAAGCTGTGGTCATCAAGACAGTGTGGTACTGGCACAAAAACACACATAGATCAATGGAACAGAATAGAGAATCCAGAAGTGGACCCTGAACTTTATGGTTAACTAATATTCGACAAAGCAGGAAACTGCTTTGGAAAACTGGAAAAAAGACAGTCTGTTCAATAAATGGTGCTGGGAAAATTGGACGCCACGTGCAGAAGAAAGAAACTAGACCACTCTCTTACACCAGACACAATGATACACTCAAAATGGATGAAAGATCTAAATGTGAGACAAGATTCCATCAAAATCCTGGAGGAGAACACAGGCAACACCCTTTTTGAACTTGGCCACAGCAACTTCTTGCAAGATACATCCATGAAGGCAAGGGAAACAAAAGCAAAAATGAACTATTGGGACTTCATCAAGATAAAAAGCTTCTGCATAGCAAAAGAAACAGTCCACAAAACTAAAAGACAACCTACAGAATGGGAGAAGATATTTGCAAATGACCTATCAGATCAAGGGCTAGTATCCCAGATCTATAAAGAACTTACTAACCTCAACAGCAAAGAGACAAATAATCCAATCATGAAATGGGCAAAAGACATGAAGAGAAATCTCACAGAGGAAGACATAGACATGGCCAACATGCACATGAGAAAATGCTCCGCATCACTTGCCATCAGGGAAATACAAATCAAAACCACAATGAGATACCACCTCACACCAGTGAGAATGGGGAAAATTAACAAGGCAGGAAACCACAAATGTTGGAGAGGATGCGGAGAAAAGGGAACCCTCCTGCACTGTTGGTGGGAATGTGAACTGGTGCAGCCACTCTGGAAAACTCTGTGGAGGTTCCTCAAAGAGTTAAAAATAGACCTGCCCTATGACCCAGCAATTGCACTGCTGGGGATTTACCCCAAAGATTCAGATGCAGTGAGATTCCAGGACACCTGCACCCCAATGTTTCTAGCAGCAATGTCCACAATAGCCAAACTGGAAGGAGCCTCGGTGTCCATCGACAGATGATGGATAAAGAAGATGTGGTCTCTGTATACAATGGAATATTCCTCAGCCATTAGAAATGACAAATACCCACCATGTGCTTCAATGTGGATGGAACTGGAGGGTATTATGCTGAGTGAAGTAAGTCAGTCGGAGAAGGACAAACAGTATATGGTCTCATTCATTTGGGGAATATAAAAAATAGTGAAAGGGATTATAGGGGAAAGGAGAGAAAATGAGTGGGAAATATCAGTGAGGGTGAAAAACCATGAGAGACTCCTAACTCTGGGAAACGAACTAGGGGTGGTGGAAAGGGAGGTGGGCGTGACTGGGTGACGGGTACTGAGGGGGGCAGTGGATGGGATGAGCACTGGGTGTTATGCTATATGTTGGCAAATTGAACTCCAATAAAAAATATACAAAAAATAATACAGAAACAGTCTCCATTTAATATTTTTTTTAATAATTTCAAAATTAACAAAAATTTTTAAGAAGAATACAAAGAGGGGCGCCTGGGTGGCTAAGAGGCTAAGCATCTGCCTTCAGCTTAGGTAATGATCCCAGGGTCCTGGGATTGGGTCTCGAATCAGGTTCCCCACAAGGATCCTGCTTCTCCCTCTGTCTCTCTCTCTTTTCTCTGTCTGTCATGAATAAATAAATAAAACCCTAAAGAAAATAAGAAGAGGGACTCCTGGGTGGCTCAGTGTTTGAGTGTCTGCCTTCGGCTCATGGCATGATCCTGGAGTCCCAGGATTGAGTCCCCCATCGGGCGTCCTGCAGGGAACCTGCTTCTCCCTCTGCTTGTGTCTCTGCCTCTCTCTGTGTGTCTCTCATGAATAAATATAATCTTTAAAAAAATAAGGAAAATACAAAGAATTCCTAATTACTCTCATCCAGGTATTCCAAATGTTAACATTTTGTCACATTTACTTTATAGTTCTATGTAAGTATGTTATTTTTTCTTCTGTAACATTTGGAAATAATCACTATCTCTCTAATCCTAAGTACTTTATTGTTTATTTTTGAAAATAAAGGTATTCTCTTACATAAATGCAGTGTGGTGATCAAAAATCAAGAAGTTAATGTTGATGCAGATATCTAATCTGTAGACTGTATTTAAGTCGAAGTTATTTTATAAGGAGTTTTCAATATTTTTTTAAAAATCATTTGTTTTGTCCTGTGTCCTTCATGCTTCTTCAAGTGGGACATCTTTGAGTCAATCAGGAATTTGCCAGTAGTTAGAAGGAGGCAAAGAAGGAGGGATCAGGATTTTTCTGTTAAGACACCAGGGACTGAGGCAAGATGAGGTCAGATATTTTTCTGGAAATAGGAAATGATAGATGGAATGGAGAGAGAGAGAGAGAGAAAGAGAGAGAGAGAGACTGAAAATGTGAATAACTTTAAAAAAATTTTATTTGTTTATTCATGAGCAACACAGAGAGAGGCAGAGACATAGGCAGAGGGAGAAGCAGGCTCCTTGTGAGGAGTCCGCCTGATGTGGGACTGGATCCCAGGACCCCAGGATCATGACCTGAGCCAAAGGCAGAAGCTCAACCACTGAGCCACAAAGGTGCCGTGAAAATGTGACTAAAGGGAGATTTCAAATGCCCATGTGAGGACAGGCACTTACTCCTGTTTCCCTCTTTCCAGCTCCTGAAGTCCCCGTTGCCTGGAATGTGAGAATGATTCCACATGCTGGGCTGGGCTCTCTTTGTTAAATGAGCCAGTGTGCCTTCCTAGCAGTTGTGGCTAGGATACACTCACACACACCTGCACACATACTCACCACCTCTAGCTAAACTTTAAAAAAATATGCTCCTTTAGAAACTGATCAAGGCCTTGCTTTCTCCTATTACACCACTTTGCCTTTTCAAATAATCCCCTCTTCTTCATGCCCCCAGTAGATGCCATGTAAATGTGAATTAATGTATCAGTCTTTCTAAACACACACTGACACTCTTTTCACAGTATGCATATATAAAAAGGAAAAAGTTGAAAACACTTAATGAAGCCAATCTGTTTCTTTCCATGAGTGTTTAGGAGTGGCTGAAGTGTCGTTATCCAGGGCCTCTGAGTCAGGGGCAGCTGGGACCTGGGTGTTCCTCAGTTCTCATTTTCCATCATAGTGATCATGCCATCTGCCTTTTGTCACTTGTGCTCATCACACTGGAGATGGGAAGCAGGCAGTGCTGTCCGATTAGACTCAGGTTTCCCTGGGACTTGTACCTACCTGTCTCTCACCATTTAAGTTGAAGCTTCTTTTCCTTGGCATGACTAGCCCTAGACCTGGAATATGAGGACAGCACGCTGAGAAATATGGGAAAACAGCCAAATTTATGTCTTTGTCCAGAGAGGAATAATTTGTCTACATAGTCTGCAATTATTCACGGTTCTCAACTATGTGTTTTGATCTGTTTAGGAAAAAATACACTTAGCTATAATTTATATCTAAATGTAAACCTAGTTTATCAAAACCTATGAGGATTTGAGTGTGACTGGGTTGCTCAGTTGGTTAAGTGTCCAACTCTTGATTTTGACTCAGATCGTGATCTCAGGGTCAAGAGATCCAACCCTCCATGTTGGGCTCCATGCTTAGCACAGAACCCACTTGGGATTCTCTCTCTGCTTCTCCCCCTGTCACCCCCAGTCTCATGCACTCTCTTTCTCTCTCAAATAAATAACTAAATATTAAAAAAAAACACTATGAGGATTTGGCAGCCAGAATAGTAATTGACTAGAATCAGCATTTTGGTGTTTGATAACAATATTCTCTGGCTCAATGATTACATCTCTGGTCCAGTAGATAATATTGCTTGACACTAATTAAGTCAGGTAATATTTACCTTGAAAAAATCTTAAAGTTGGCCTCCTTCTTTAATCAAGAAGAGACTAACTCTTCTTGATTTCACATGAATATGCCTCGGTTTACTCATTTATGCCCCTTCTTTCCCTCAGGGGTTGCCAAGTTTCACAGGGCAGAGAAAATGTGGCCCTTGATGCTGAACTTGTGGAGGAATTTGGTATTCAGTAGAAAGTGTCCATTGTATCCTGCGTATAGCAATGATGATTTTTAACGACTTTCAAAATAGATTCTAAATACAAATTGTCCTTCTGTTAGTCAGGTAAGGAGTATGGGCAAAGACAGAGCATGGACATAGATTAGGAAGTGGACCAAGAGCTCTCCTCTTGAGGAGCTTTCTACTTAGTTTGACTGTGGGGTCATTGCTTGAATGACCTAGACATGCTGACATTCCTCTTTGTTCTAGGACTAAGATTACAAGGAGAGTTTTTTTATTGTAACTCTTCTCTTCTGGTAATAATGAAAATGAAATATTAAGAGCTCTTCATTACAGGCCTTAGGGAAATACGCAAATATGTTACAACTTTATAAAATATGTCTGATTAAATATCTCATTTCTCCACTTCCATAATCGGGAGATAATAGACCAGCTGATTGTGCTAAATGGATTTCAGCAAGTTTCACTGTCTTGTTCCATCAGGAGGGAATACTTATTTTTCCATTGTGTCATCTTTGTCTACAAAGGATAATTCATTCCTACTATTCAAAGTAAATTTCTTTAAAAAAATCAATAATCAAACTCTATTTCTGATATATATAAATATTTGCATATGTATGAATGTCTACATATAGATATGCATTGACCAGTTGAAAGTTGTTTTTTTTTTTTTTTCTGTTTAGGGAGATTAAGAAAAAATTGTGCATCCTTCATAATGCTTTTCCTTCTTTTATTTGTGTTTCTTTGGGTAAAAAATTTATAGTAATTGTGTGCATTTTTAAGAACAGAACTAAGTAGATGTTATAAAAAATTGAGTGCTAATTTCTGAATCACTAACAGAATGTTGTGGTTTGTTTTAAACTCCCACATGCCTCCTATACCAAGTACTTTGGTTTGGTAGGACAGTTCAATTAAATTAGAAGAATAAGGATGGAGCATTTACAGTATGTCAAATGTTGTGCTGAGATCCGGATATATTAGGATGAACAAATTATGGATGCTTAGTGTCAAACAGCAAAACTATTACTTTTGTGTGCTTATATGTCTTGTTTCATGCAATAAGAGCAAAGATATAGATGATGTTTGGAGATGGAGAAATTATCTTCATTTGGAACAAGCAGGGAAGTTCTTTCAGAATAACCTGGATGGAGTTTTGAAGGATCACTACCCAGAGTTTTGAAACTTACCATCCAGCAATAGTGAAGGTTGTCATTCCAGATGGTGAGAACAGCATGTGCAAAGGAGGGGGATTCTTAAACATTGCATTCCATGTAAGGGCAAATAGAAGTGCTTTTGGAGTGCTAGAGTATAAAGGGACACGACAGTATGAGAGTGAAAAGATCAATATGGCTCAGACCACGTAAATCCATGAAGACCAGTCAAGGAACCTGACTTTTATCTTTTAAGAAATGTGGAACCAATGAAGGGAGCAAGAAAAAAAGATGACTAGTCACTCCCCAGACCTTAGTTCCACTCCTGTCCAGAGCTTTGCTATTTAGCCACAGGAACACGGATGACTGTACCTCAAAGGATGTCTGTCAGCATTCATTAAGACCAATGCTTAATCTCAGCTGACAACATCAATGTCAAAACTAGAGCTTGGCGCTGGCAGTATTTCAGCAGAGGAGCCTTCGGAGCTTCCATGTGCTGGTTCAATAAACAATCTTGCTGTGAAACACAGAGCATGGTGTTTATAAGGGTTTTAGCTGGCACATCCACAAAGTCGCAGTGTCCTGTCCACTAATTCCACTGTGAAATGTTGAAATACAGCTCTTAGCTCCAAGAAAGCATGTAGGCTTCTATTTGTATGCAAATAGCTGCCATTCATGTGTGAACTACAGCAGGTAACTGGCTCTGCCAGATGGAATAATTTGGGGGAGGGCCATGCTCCATGCTAAAGGCCACAGGTATCCAACATGCTAACTCATTCCTCTTTTCCACATCACCCCCTGGGGAATAATCATTTTAATAATGGGCATCAAGGAAAGGAAACTCCATTCTACCTTGACATCATCTAGTAAACAAAATAGTACTAATTAGTGCAATACTAAGCTAATGTAATATTTGACGCAGTTGGTAAATTGAATAATAGACATGGAAAGGAATAACAGGGGACATAGTAAATGGATAAATCAAGAAAACTCCCTGGGATTTTGAAAGGGTACAGAGTATATTTATTTTTCAGAGGAAAACCATTGTGGTCTCAACCCCTTTAGTGATTACGGGTACATGTCTCTGGAATTGGGATGCTTGAGTTTTTATCACAGCTCCACCTCTTTTTTTTTTTTTTTTTTTTTTACAGCTCCACCTCTTAATAACCAGGAGAATGAGTGACTTATGCTTCCTAAGTGTCAACTTTCTCATCTGGAAAGTGAAGAGAATAGGAGATGCCTGAATTTAATCCCCCCATGATCCTGTTAGGTAAGTCTGATTGAAGTAGTTGAACAAATTGCCTGATACATAGTAAAGCTTCCTAATAATAACTATAATATCACACTATAAATAAAATCTCCATAAAAGCTTGTCGAATTAAATTTATTTATCCATGTGGTAGCTAATGGTGCATTGTGAACACTGATTCACAAATCTGATTTCTCCAATAAACAGGAAGCTCTAAGGCCAGAAACCATGTCTTCTCTCCTTATTGTCAAGCAGTTTGCTCAACAGCCTAACACTTAGCAGGTGTTCAACAAATAGCTGTTAAAAGCAGATTTTTTTCTCTTTTAACACTTAGTAGTATTTGCCGTGTTTTTATTTTTCTTTCTTCTCCTCCCTCATATCTTCTTCTTCTCCATCGTCATCATCATCATTATCACCACCATCATCGTCATCTTTTATCCTATTTTTAGTGACAAAGAAATATAATGTGTCCCAGCAGGAATCCTGCAGATGGCGTGAAAAGCAGTATTGCAGATACTCAGATGTCCTCTAGGAATACACATCAGCTTGTGTATCTAATATTTTTCATTTGAATCTTCAGATCGACCTCTTACCCTTCCCTCGCCCTATTCTATGGTGCATTTTTCTGGATTTCATTAATTAGTTTGCTTATATTCTAGCTTTCTGATGGATTAGGCCAATGAGAACCCAGGAAGGTGAGGGCAGGGGGAGGGCAGATTTTTCTCTATTGGGTTTCGTTGTTGCTCTTGTTCTTCTCTTTATAACCACAGCTTCTGCCAGGCAACTTTCTCTTCTAGTAGATTCTGCTATTTGTTTCCTTTTCTTGCCCTTCTAGGCCTTGCTGGTTTCCTGTAACTCTGCCCACTTTTGTGCAAATAGTCCTTTTTATTAATTTATTCCCCAAGTTGCTCTCCTTGAGTCTGCTATCTGTTGCCTGCCAGGACTCTGACTGATATGGCTTATGGAGAATATCGGTCTTAACAGGTTGCTACCAAGTCTGCATGGTCTATAGCTTCCACTTACAAGTAGCAGAACTTGGCTGTCTCTCCCTACCCCCAAGACCATATCCTACTTTTATAGGGGTCACTACATGCAGAGAAGGGGAGGGCCTCCCATGTAATCAAGTGGATTGATCTTCACAGAACCTTTCTTCCTTGGGCGGAGTTGATATTGCCCCTTGCATGCCATCTGTCCCCAGATTTCCGATATGTTGTAGTCTATACACTGCTTAGGCCACCCATAAGGTGGTGGCATCCTGTTTCCCTTGCAACCCCCTCCTCCTTTGCCTCTGATCACGATGTTGCTGAGACATTTATACCTTCTTATGTGTTACCCTAGAAGCCCTCTACCTTTGGCTTGTTATCTAATCTCCATTAATCCCTTCTCTTTTTGATAGATTTGAAGTCACTATCTTATTTTTGTGTGCAGCTATTTCTTAGAGGAGAATAAACCCAGGACCCTTTTGGACACAGTGCTTTCCTTTCTACCATCTGGATTCCTCCTTCCCAGGGTGCATTCTGCAGCTAGGTCAGAGAGAGTTCAGGTACAATGGCACATGACCTACCACTACTCGTCCTGTACCTGCTCTGGGGATCAAGCCAGAGCCTTTCCTTTTTATTTCTGGGTAGTTTTTCTCTTGCTCCCCTCACTGCCTTTTGACTACTCTGAAGCTTCTTCTAGTCCAGCAAATGTCTTATATTCTTGTTTGTTGATTGACATGGAAGAACTTTATTTTCTTTCCCAAGGGGCCTTTAGGCTCAGGCCTAAGGAAAAACTGTGCCTAGCTATCTTTTTAGGAGTCCCTGAAAATCTGGAATCACTAAGTAGTGGTTAAGACAGATTTTTGTCGTCAAGGTAACTCTTCCTCATTTCCTAAGGTTGTTTCCAAGCAAGGTATCCTATCCGTTAGTTAGACCTTTGAAATTCATAACATCTCATATTTGTTGCTTTGAGATGTTTTTACCTTCATCTCATTTGATCCTTATGTAGGATAGAGAAGGACTCTAATACTTGGAGTATTTACATTTAAATACCACAAAATGCATTGTGGTGGATAATTAGACTTCCAAATTAAAAAATCTGGGTTCATTGCCTTTTTTGTCTACTCCAAACTGCCTACTAGTTGGTATCCAAAAAGAATTCTAGGGCTAATTTATTTTTTATTTATCTTTTAAAAATTTTATTATTTATTTATTTATTTATTTATTTATTCATTCATGAAAGACACACACACTCACAGAGAGAGAGAGAGAGAGAGAGAGAGAGGCAGAGACACAGGCAGAGGGAGAAGCAGGCTCCATGCAGGGAGCCTGACGTGGGATTTGGTCCCAGGACTCCAGGATCAGGCCCTGGGCTGAAGGCAAGTGCTAAACCACTGAGCCACCCAAGGATCCTCTAGGGCTAATTTAAAAGTTCACTTTCTTTTTCCTTTTTTTACCATGGGGACAAGGAGGACTTGCTCATTTGATTCATTACAAACAGCTCTTTCACCATCTATTGTATATGAGAGATACTTAATCAAGTGCTTAAAACAAGATGTACTTGTTTTTTTAATAAAGAAATGTATAAAAATGAATCCCAAACTTCTGTTCAAATCTTTTATGAAGGAAACACAATTTGACAATTTCAAAATTATGCTCGGAGGTTTCTGTAACTTAAGCTTGAGAAAATGCTCACTTAAGAAAACTAGAATTCTATCCTATGAAAATGTATTTTGTGACTCATTTCTGTAAGAGGGAGCTTCCACTGTAAAACTAATGAACTTTATTTTTAGATTATCAGCAAAATGAAGACATGAAATTGAAACAGAACTCTCAGGTGCAGTATCAGTTCTTGAATATTCATTCTTATGTCACAGTTTAAGAGATGTCTTCATAAACAAACTGTAATGATACAAATGCAATTTACCCCATTTGAGGGGTCAGAAAGATGGTAATGTTGAATGTGAATCTCTTAAGGAAGGGGGGAGAATGAAAGGGATAAGTACGTCGGGATGTGGGAACTGTGATCACTCATCACAGTGGCTGCTTCTTGAAAGCATATAATATGTCTTGAGAGCAAGACCTTATCTGCATATTTTGGGGCATGTTCTTCTTGAAAAACTCATTGGATCCTGAACTCATTCATGGCTCACCTACTTCTCAGCCTCATTTCTGTTTTGTGTGTTTTTTTTTTTTTTTTTTTTAACCGACTTTGCCCAACCCTGAAGATCCAAGCTAAGTAACCTCAGGACCTGTGAGGCAGTAAAAAAAAGCCTGAGCCCCCAAGTTGGAGGCCTGACCTGGGGCAACTCACTCAAGCTGTCTGAGCTTCACTTAGCTTCCTCAGATTTAAAATGGGGGACAATTATACTACGTACCTCCCCAGAATCCTCCCAACAAGACTCTTGCTTGCCTTTCCACATCAGCCATCGTCACTTTCCTTTGAGTGGCCTTTGCTCCAGACACGCCAGCCTCCCTGCCCTTTCCAAATCACAGCAATCATGTTTGTTCATGCCTCCATGCATCTGCGCGCACTGGTGTTTTCTGCCTGAAATGGTTTTGCTTTCCATGCCCACCTGGCGAGCTCCTACCATTCTTTACATCTCGGTTCAAGAGTTCTGTTTGTTAAGCTTTTCTTGAGTTTTCCAGGCAAAGTTAGGGATTCTCTTCTTTACTGTCTCACGATACTGTCCTACCTATGGTCTATTTTTAATATCCTTACGCTTTCCATGGAATCGCTCTTTCCATGGAGCTGCAACATGTTCAAAGAAGTATGGGTGGTGTATATGGCTGGACTGTGATATGTATTATTGGAGAAATTACCAAAATAGAGGTTGAAATAAGAGATTAGCTATGAAGGAGCTTGAATGTATACGAAAGAGTAGGACTAATCTAGGTCAATGTTTTTCAATGTCTCAGTGAAACTTTTTACTGAAAAAGACAAGTATTCAGAAGGCAAATATGTAACAAAGAAAAGGAGAATCACCTCTGGTGGAAGCCAGCGAGATGGACGGAAACTGTCTGCTTTTCCTATTCTACCAGTTGCCTCTTATTTCAAGGTCCTTGAGGGCACATCTGTAAACTCACTAGGCTTTCCACAAACACAGTCTGAAAACCTGCTATAGTTACTGGGCAGTTACCAGATCTGTGTTAGAAAAAGGTCACCACCAGCTCTATGAAGAAAAGGAAGACCACATGTTTAGTAATTGCAGAGAGAGGTGATGAGAGCCCATAGTAAAGCTATGAAGGTGAAAGTAAAGAAGAAGGACAGATGTAGTGCCAGGCCAAGGGCAGAGTCAGCATGATGTTGTCACTTCTTAAATATAGGGTGTGAGAGAAGTGGAAGTACCGAGATTGTCTGCAGTTTTCCCATCAGCTTAGATTGATTAGGAAATTCTGGGCAACACTAGGGAAAAACCATGAGAGAACTACGTTCATCTTATTTCAGAGCATGGGTCCTTCATGCTGAGAATGTGAGGCTGGTCTTCAGGGAAGAGGAAAGTCCCTTGGAAAGAGAAAGGGAATGATGAATAAGCATCTAGAATAGAGTAAGTCCCATGATACTGTTAACCAAATATAAACCCCTCAAATAAGAGCTCTAAAATCCTGATGGTTTGGAAAGGGGGTGGAGGGCCCTCCATAATACTGTGGACTTGGGTTGGGTGTGACACGATTGTGACAAAGTTCGAAACATGAAAGAGATCAATTGAGAATGAATAACAAAAAAAGGATATAAATTCCCAAGAGTGATTTGCAGATTTTGGAATCTACCAAGGCCCACATATATCAATTGAGAAAGATTCAGTAAGTGAATATCTACTAGACATAAAGGCATTTACTAAAGGAACAAAAATATCTCATGTCACCATCATCCACTCTCCTGAACACACCAAATATACACATGTTGCTTGTGCTCAATAGCATAGGCACCTTGCTTGGAAACCAGTCGTTCAGAATGTCATCACAGCTCATTCCCTGAACCAACTGGTATTTCCCCCATCTAATACATCAGCAAAATCTATTGACGCTACCTTCAAAATGTCTTCTGCATCTACAGGCATGTTTCTATCCCTTCTGTTGTCATCTTTTCCTGGTTCAATAAAATGGCTTCCCTATATCCACTCTTGTGTTTCTACCTTCACCTTGAACTCAACAAAATTTATTTTACAGAGAGCAGCCAGAGTGAGCTTTTAAAAATATAAATCAGACCCTATTACTCTCCTTCTCAAAACCTTCATTGCTTCCCCATACTTTGCCCAGTCTTCAAATGTCTCTGCAGTTTGGTCCCTTCCACTTTGCCACTCCCACACGAGAATATCTACCTACCTGGTTACTTCTTACTGGTTACACTGCCTTCTTTGTGGCTCAGGAGCAGAGCCTGGGTGCTTCCTGTGCCCTCTGTCTGAAATGTGATTTTCCTGTGAAATTGAGTTGGCTTTTTCTCTAACTTTTTTCAGGTATTTCCCCAAATGTTATATGCTAAGAGGCTTTCTTTGACTACCTGAACTAAAGGAGCCTTATCCCCTATTGCCATCCCAAGTCACCCCTTAATCCTTCCATGTTTCTTCACAGTACTTATGTACCCTAGAGATTTTTTTTTTAATTTTTATTTATTTATGATGGCCACACACACACACACACACACAGAGAGAGAGAGAGAGAGAGAGGCAGAGACAGGCAGAGGGAGAAGCAGGCTCCATGCACCAGGAGCCCGACGTGGGATTCGATTCCGGGTCTCCAGGATCGCGCCCTGGGCCAAAGGCAGGCGCCAAACCGCTGCGCCACCCAGGGATCCCACACTAGAGATTTATATTTTATTTGCTCTCATGCATTTCTTTAATGGGTACCTTTCTCATTAGAATATAAATCTTTGAGGAAAGAAACTTTAGTTTTTGTTGGCCACTGTTAAATTGCCAAGACCTCATATAGTGTCTGGCAGATTGTGGATAGTGTATGTTTTTTGATGGTATGACGAATGAATCAGATGCTTGCTTTTCCTTTTACCTATTTTTCTTCTGGCTCTTGCTTGAATATCTGTAGTTATCTAATCTATACTAGACCAGAAACCGCTTGCCCTAGACCCAAGTAATATGATTTTTCCAGTGCAGAGGAAAACTCCATACTTATCTAGAAGTTGGAGCATCTGGAAAGAATGATTTATTTTGCAGAATATCATGAAATCTGGATAAATGCGTTGTGAAATAATGGCATAGATAATTATGTGAAAAATCAAGTTTCATCATATATGTAGCAGTATACCAAAGTGTTTAAGAATAATTTCTAAGAGGAAGAAGTCATAGATCTATAAAAATTTTATTCAATGACTTAATATGAATTTTTGCTTAGAATTTGGGAAAAAGTTCAATTATAATTATATTACAGTTTTAGAACCTCTTAGACAATTCTGAACCATGATAGTGTGAGAATTATTATCAAAGGCCTTAGAGTCCAAAAGAAGTCAGAAGGGTTGTTTTGTGTGTTTTTTTTCTAGTGATAAACTTTTTGAACCATTATCTGGTTAATTTAAAATACTTGAAGAAACGATTCACTTATTATTCTCTTTGTATGAATATTCTGTTAACATTTGATAGAAATGTCAAGGAAATTGTTTTCATTATCCAAAGCTCCCATTTTCTTTATTTCATCCCATTACTCTTACTTATATGTCCTTGTTTGTGTTAAATATTCACTCTCCATTTTTAGCCTTGCACACCTCAGCTGTGTTTCTGTATTAGGGAACTGGATTAGAGTTTTCTATCTTTCTCTCAGCTTTGCTCCTGACTTTCCTCTTCCTCTTACAGCCTTCTCCAATTTAACTCCATGTTTTGGGGGTTAAAGTGCTCAGTCCTGAGTCTAGCAACTCACCTCAATACAGAGATAGAGCAAAGCTTGCTTGCTTCATATCATGTGTAGTCAAGGTTTGGTGGACTATCTGGTCATCCTAGGCATCATATTTTTTGCTTTCTGCACATGTTCTCAATTCATCCAGATAGCAGTCCTGCGAAGTGATTATCATTATTCTCATTTTCCAGATGAAAATATTTGATCAGATGGGAAACCTGGATTTGAATCTCAGACCTGTCTTGCTGACTTCAAATCCAAGGTTCTTTCTGTTTTGCCCTAGAGCAGTAACCCAGAGTCCCTTTTTGAAACCTTTTGGCACTAGAAGCTACTAACATCTAATTGACTGTTCACTTTATTTTTCCTATAGCTAACATATATAAGTTTAAGATGTACAGTGTGGGGACACCTCGGTAGCTCAATGGTTGGGCACTTGCCTTTGGGTCAGGTCATGATCCCAGGATTCAGGATCAAGTCCTGTATCAGGCTCCCTGCGAGGAGCCTGCTTCTCCCTCTGCCTATGTCTCTGCTTCTCTCTCTCAGTCTGTGTCTCTCATGAATAAATAAATAAATAAATAAATAAATAAATAAATAATAGAAAAAAATAGATGTACAGTGTGTTGATTTGATGCACTTATCTATTCCAAAATTATTTCCACCATAGTGTTAGCTAACAACTCTATCACATCACATAATTACCATTTCTGTTTTGTGGTGAGAACACTTAAGATTTACTATTTTACTAACCTTCAAGTATATAATACAGTATTATTAACTGTAATCACTATGTTGTACATTAGATTCCCGGAACTTGTTCAACCTATAACTGGAAGTTTGTAGTCCTTGACCAATACCTCCGTATTTCCCCCACCCCAAGTCCGTGGTAGCCACCATTCTACTGTTTATATGAGTTCAGCTTTTTGAGATTCCAACGTAAGTGATATTATATAGCACTTATCTTTTGGTGTCTAACTTATCTCACTTAGTGTTATGTCCTCAGGTTCCAACCATATTACCACAAATGGCGGGATGTCCTTTCTCATGGCTAAATAATATTCCATTGTACATACATATATACTGTATCTTCTTTATTCATTCACACAACTCAATAGCAAAAAATAATAATAATAATTAAAAATAGGCCAAGGAGGGGCATCTGGGTTGCACAGTCAGTTTTAAGCATCTGACTCTTGGTTTCAGCTCAGGTGATGATGTCAGGGTCCTGAGATTGAGCCCCATGTCAGGCTCTGTGCTCAGCATGTCATCTGCTTGGTTTTCTCTCTCCCTCTTCCTCTGATCCACCCCTCCATGCTTGCTCTGCTTTTCTGTCTTTAAAATAAGTGGATAGATCTTTTAAAAAAATAGGCAGAGGAACTGAATAGATATTTTCCAAAGAAGACATAGATACACAAATGTCCAACAGGTATGTGAAGAGGTATTCAGCATCATTAATCATCAGAGAAATGCAACTCAAAACCACAATGAGATACCACCTCATTGAGATCAAATAGGTTTGAACCTGTTAGAAAGGCTGTTATCAGGAAGACAAGAGAAAACAAGTGCTGGCAAGGATGTGGAGAAAAGGGAACCCTTATGAACTGTTGGTGGTAATGTAAATTGGTGAAACCACTATGGAAAACAGCATGAAAGTTCTTCAAAAAATTAAAAATAGAACTACTGTATGATCCAGCAATCCCCCTTCTGGGTATCTATCTGAAGGAAATGAAAAGAGGATCTCAAACAGATATTTGTGCTCCCATGTATTGTTCACAACAGTCAAGATAATGGAAAAAAACTAAGTGTCTGCCAACAGATGAGTTTTCACTTTAACTTATGGGTTTATTTTAGAAATAATGCTTTGGAAGCTTCTTTGTGGCCACTAAGAACATTATTGACATCATAAAAATATATCATAAAAATTAATAACATAAAATGACTTCATAAAAATTAATAACATTTCCTTCATCAGATTCCTTTCCCCAGCCCCTCAGCCCTGTTCTTAACTCTTAAGTATCCATGATGCATTTTAGGTTGTTCATTTCTGTCTATATATCTAACCTCTTTGGGTTTCTTTTGATAATTTAGCAGTCTTTATCAGTGTTTGCAATGCCTCCTCATATATTACTATTTGTGAATTTCATTAACAAGCTATCTGCTCCCTTCCTCGGGTCATTAATGAAGATGCTAAATGAAACACAATCCATCAATCCCTGTGCCACCCCAGTAGCAAACTAGGTACTCAGAGGTTTATGATTATTTCTTGTTCGTGACTCTTGAGTCAGTTCCCAAATCAACTGAGAGTACTCATAGCCAAGCCAATTTAAATTAATTTTGCAAGGGGAATTTCATGAGAAAAGCAGCACCTGCTTCTCTAAAACTAAGATGGATCACTTGCATTCACTTAACCTACTAAAATTAAAGTTGTGTCCAAGTAGCAATTATGGGATATTTCTCTGGTGATATTTAATCTTTTTGATTTTCTGTTTGCTTCATATTTTCTGTGACCAGGAACTATTTCTTAAATATGTCTGTTTTTCAGTTCCATGTTTGAAAAACAGTATGAATATGCTTTTGTCTTTATAATTTAGAAGAATGTTTTAATTTTATTTGTTTTCTTCTCTACATCAGCTAATAATTTTTCTGCACAGTTTGTGCTGACACAAAAATATTATGATCAACATTGCATAATAAAAGATGTACAGGCTTTGGGGTCAGCAGGCTTAAATTCAATTTCTGCTTCACAACTTTCTAGTTGTATGACTTTGGACAATTGGAGAATAGTAACTCCTCTGTATCTATACAAACCTCAAAATATTATAAAAGTCTACTAAAATTTATAAAGGTAACAAAACTTAGGGATAGTAATTATTATCTTACTATCTTTCAGAATTTTCTTGAGGATTAGAAATAATGAAATGTCATAAGTACTCAATAAAAAAGTAGCCATTATTGATTTTTTTCATTTACAAAGACTTCTTAACCTACTTATGTAGTCACATAATTATGTTCCACAAATTAATTTAAAATAGTCAAAAGTCCAGTAAGAAAAAATAAGGAAGTCCTCTATGAAATAAAGGGTCAATCTCACTAGGAAATAATGAATTTCAAGTAAAAAATGAGATTCTGTTTCATACCTACTAGACTTACAAAAATGTCATGGGCCAGGAGTTATCAAATTGGCAAAAATGTATGGAATTAAGAATGCAGACACTGTTTGTGAGACTGTAAAGAACAATCACTTTTCTAGGTGTTTTCAACTGCTCTCCAAAGTTGAATATCAGTAGGACCCTATAAACTTTGTAGGAAATCTCAGATATGTGTAAAAGGAAGTCCATTGTACAAAGATATTCATTACAGTACTGTTTCTAACAGTAAAGAAGCGGAAGTAAATAACTCATTGGAATAGATAAATGGTTATATATTCTATACCATATTCATTTTGGCATTCTGTTATAAATTAGGCATTAATAAGGCTGGATGTGATGGAGAACAACTGTACGTTAACCATAACAGCGTTTTGCTTTTTCCACTTAGTATGAAGTCCGGAGGCAGGACTACATGTAGTGGCTGTGGTAGTTTCACAAGGTCATCAAGAATTTAGGCATCTATGTATCTTACTCTGTCGTATTTAGCACGTAGCTCTTTCCTTATGGCTACAAAATGGCTGCACTGCCACCATGAATCACATTCTCATTCTAGGTGGGGGAAAAGGTGAAGAAGAAAGAAACAAGGAGGAGGAGGAGGCAACTGAAGCATCAGGAATGTTTCTGAATAACCCCAAACGACTTTGTTTGCATCTCATTAGCTAGAAATGTATCACAGAGCTAAACTTAGCTGCAAAAGACTTGGAAAATATTATCTAATTTTGCAGAACATATAACCACACTAGAAAAATATTATGTTGCTCTTAGTAAGAAAAAAAGTGATGCACAGTAAGGGGTAGGCAACTGGCAGTGTCCTCCCCCCATTTAGAAGTTGAAAAAAAAAAAAGAATTTTATCCATAACTATCAATCTAGATAAATCCAGAAGCGTAATATGGGTGAAAATCTAAGCAACAGAACAGTATTATGGTATGATATAATTTCTGTGATTGAAAAAGCCATATATAGGGTCTCCCGGGTGCTTCAGTTGGTCAAGTGATCAACTCTTCATTTCAGCTCAAGTCATGATCTCAGCATCCTGAGATAGAGCCCTGCATTGGGCTCCATGCTCACCTTGGAGTCCACTTGAGATTCTTTCCCTCTTCCTTTCCCTCCCCCTTTGCTTCTCCCTCTGCTCATGCTCTCTCTCTTTAAAATAAACAAACAAACAAACAAAAATAAGTATCTTTTTAAAAATGCCACATACAAAATAATACTATTTTTTGTTTATGGATACTTGCATATATTAAAAATGCAAAAATGTGTCTGGAAAAACTATCCAACTTGGGAGATAACAGGAGAATAAATCAGGGCTGGTCTAAATTTAGTTGTATCAGTTGCTTTTTTGATGTCTGGCTTTGAAGCAAAAGTTCTGAAATTAATGAAAAATATTTATGAACATATTTTATGAAATTATATATTTTAGAGCTTGTGTCTCAGCTTTCTGAAATAAGTCCCATCTTCCAGGCGCCTAGTTGCAATGGTTTCCATTTTGAGTCTTTTCTGCCCGAGACTTCTTAAGTATAAAAGCTTTGACCCTGAGGTGGCTATCTAATGGAATTGATATAATCATTTTCCAAGAATGAAATCTGTCATTTAAAATCCATAATAAATATTTGGAGAGAAAAATAATAAGAAAACATAAATAGGGATTTGCTTTTGGTAGTCTATTAAAACATTTAATTTTGAGTAAGAATGAACTAGTTTCTTATGCTACCCAGGACCCTGTGAACTCTGAGATTCTTGTGGAGGAAATTACAAAGATGGAAAGTGAATGGTATTTGATACAAGAAGACAGTTGGGTATTTTTTAATGTAATGTGTGTTGTGCTATAAAACTTTGAAAACACGTTGTTTTGCAGAAGTGGTAAGGCCTGTGGGATTCTTTTCTAATTCCTAAATCAAGTTTAAAGCTTAAAATATTTGCTAGCAGCAATAGTAAGATGATAAAATCTAGTTTAATTAATTAAAGCATTATTTATGCTGAGACTTAGCCTTATAATTTCGAGCATTTTTTTCATATCTTTGTTTAATAAACTTTTTAAAACACATTTTATATATGAGGTCTTGGTCAGGTGGTAGGAGTTCAGATATTACCCAATTATTGCTCTGGTATTTAAGAAGCTGATGGAGAGCACAAACATGTAAAATAAATACAATAAAAGTAAGAAGAGCATTATTAACTGAATCAGAGGCCTATGACTGCCTTTGGGATGGGAGGACGGAAAGACTTAATTTAGCTAAAGACTGAATCAGCCCAGACACCAGCAGTAAATGGATGGCACACCCAAACCAGGATAATTCGAAGGTGGTTGAATAAAGAACTCTTCAAGAAGTGTGGCCAGGAAATGAAACTACAAGGCGTAGTGGTCTGTACTATGCCTAGACTCAAAGCGAGGAGGGGGAAGAAATGGTCAATCTCCACCAACCTCGGACTTCTTGCCAAGGCTCTCTCCATTGGTTGAATACAACCAAAGTCCTAGGGCATGACCACTCATAAGTCTCCCGCATCGTGACCTTCTTGAGAAACAAAAATGGTGAGGAAGGGTGGAGAATGGGTCAGGGGCAAACACAACTCCTGGCAGTACAGTTTAGTTGGACTTAGATGGAAGAGAAAGGGTGTAGGGGTGGTGCATTCTTGATTAGGACGCTGTCCACAGGTACAGAAGAATGAAAGAAGAACTTGTGTCTAGGTTTTATGTGGCTGGAATTTAGGGACTAATTCCTAAATTCCTATATTGGAGTTTGTTAGCAGCATGAGGCAAAATAATCCCTCTTTTCTGTTTTGGGTGAAATCCCAAGATGTCACAATGATATGGTTACATTCTCTGAGTAATCATAAAATTTACTTTTACTTTATGCCATCATGTGGTAGAATATTGCATTGTTTATTATGGCTCCCTCTTTCTCTTGCATGCACACTCTCTTTGTCTCTGTCTCTCTTGTCTGTCTGTCTGTTTTTTCTCTCAGGGGAAAATGTGCCTTGAACGGAACACATTGTATGGAACTTAGCATTGCATGTATGTGCGCAAGTGTGTGCATGCCATGGTCTCCTTGGGAAGCCTGAAGAAGACTATAAACTCTTTCTCAAATAATATTTTCAAAAATATAAAATACAGCACATAGAGACTACAAAAGAAACAATTGTATTGGGGTACCTGGGTGGCTCAGTTGGTTAAGCCTCCAATGGCTTAGGTCATGATATTGTGAGATCAAGCCCCACACAATGGGCTCTAGGGTTCAGTGATTGTCTGCCTAGAATTCTCTCTCCTTTTCCCTTTGTCCTCCCCCGCTTGCACTCTCTCTGTCTCAAGTAAATAAATAAATAAACAAAATCTTAAAAAAGAAATAATTATATTTAAATACTATTATGATATCTAAAAAAGTTGATGTAGTAAAACATGAGCTTCTTTATTAGTACATTAGATAATATGTTTTTGTGGTGGGTCTATTAACTATTATAATTTCAATGTAATCATAAGCATAGAAAATATGTCAAGATAACAATTTTAATGTTAAACGACAATATCTGTGACATCTACTGTGACAAAGTGACAATTGAAGGAAATGTTAAAATTCCCTTAGATTTTAATGCAAATTGAGATGTCATTTTCCTATCTAACTTTGGCACTGCTGGTGGACCTAATTTAAAAAACCCCTCTTTTAAAGCTCACTTATAATATCTTTGAACAAATCAAGTGAATTTTAGAATCATTAAATTCACCAAACATGAGATGAATGCATATCTTATGTGAGACAATATGCTGAGGAGATACATACATAGTAAAGGCAAAAAAATTTTTTTGAACACTTAAAAAAATCTGTAGAAAAATACAATTTTCCCCAAATGACTAGTCACAAAATATTAGATGCAATAACTAAGTATCTCATCTACTCCTCAGGGAGATAATTCATAACACACAGAGTTACTCATGGACAGTATATTGACTTTAATGCAGTAAAAAAGTCTCCTACTGGTAACTTGCTACAATGAAAAATGTAACCTTTTTATGACAGAGCTTTAGCTAATTATATTTATTGCTAATTCTTTTTTTTAAAAGATTTTTATTTATTTATTCATGAAAGACACACAGTGAGAGAGAGGCAGAGACACAGGCAGAGGGAGAAGTAGGCTCCATCCCGGGTCTTCAGGATCATGCCCTGGGCCGAAGATGGTGCTAAACTGTTGAGCCCCCGGGGCTGCCCTTTTTATTGCTAATTCTTACAATTGGATGCAAGGTATGCCTTGTTTCAGGGAATAGGATGAAAGCATATTATCTCCCATTAAATGTTGTTACAGATGTATTACTTTTAAAAACTTTTTCTTGAAGTAACATGTAAATAAAGACAAGTACACATGGCATAAATTTCTAACTGAATGAATTTTCACAAACTGAGTAAACCCATGTAAGCAGAGCCCTGATTATGAAACAGAGTAAGAAAGTACCCCACAAGCCCCCGACTCCATTACTCCCTCCTAGGTAGTATGCCCTTCCCAGTGCCCTTGAAGTCTAGCAGCATACATTCATTTTACTTGGTTTTGTATTTTATGTCAATTGAATTGCATGATGTGGACTCTTGTATCTGGTTTCTTTCACTCACCACCATGCGTGTGTGATCAATTCAGGTTGCTATGTATAGTTATGCATTATTTATACATGTAGCTGCTGAGATTTCATTGAATGAATATAGTGCTATTTATTTGTTTGTTCATCCTACCATTGATATACATTTGGATAACATCAATTGCAATGGTTATTCTAATGCATACTTTTTGGTGAATATATGTGAACATTTCTATTGGGTACATACCCTGGAGTAAAATTACTGAGTTATATGCAGTGGATATGTTCAGCTTTAAAAGACACTTACAGTCAATGAAGTTTGTGATCTTTTCATATGTTTATTGCCTACATTAAGATGTTCTATATTTCCTCTAAGATCTTTATTATTTTATAGTATTTCATATTTAGGTGTGCAGTTCATCTAGACCTTATTTTCACATTATTCATGGTATGTTTTCTTATTTTCATTTATTATTTTTCCATACGTATATGTAATTGACCTAGAAGTCCCCCCGCCCCATTCCCAGTGTATCTCATGGAATCCTAAAAATCTGTTTTAGGACTTGATTCTGTCCCACTGGTTATTTTGTCTACACTGTCTTCATTGCTATAGCTTTACACTAGGCTTTCATATGGTTGTATTAATCCTTTAGCTTTGTTCTTTTTCTTCATGATTTCTCAGATGTGTTGCTTTTTAAATCAGACAAAATTAAAAATTCTATTTCAGAGGATGGAGCATCCATCACTATGGATGAAGAATTACATCAGCAGACAGATAGTCTTGGAGGATCCTTTACACACTAAGAATCATTCTTGTTGAGATATTTAATTTGAACTGAGATAAAGTGTGGTATAACAGGAAGCTCATAGACTTTAAATTCAAATCTGGTGAAAAATGTAGTACTAACCAGGTTCCTCTGATTCAGACACAGCATATATTTATTTGATACCTACTATATGCCAAATGTTATTCTGTGTATTTATGCTGCAGTAGACGATTAATATCATTAACTTCTGTGATCCTCATTTCCCCCTTTCTAGGAAAAATTATTATAGAGATACATCTTAATATCCCACCAAATTATAACCCTGTCTCATAAACTGATTAATATTCTTTGGATATAAGCAACAGAAATTGCCTCTGACAAAATGGAATTTATTGGGGAGACACTAGGTGACTCAAAAAGTCAATGAAATTTTGAACAAAAGGACATTGAGAGGACAAGGACCAAGGTAGCTCTAGAGAAGGAACTCATGGAGAACCTAAGCTCCCTAAGGAACCTGAGACAAGATTTAAGTGACATTGATTTATTGAAAGTTCAGATCCCAGGGCAGAGAGTGAGAGAGAGAGGAAGTGAGGCAGGAAATAATGGGGAACAAGTGCAAGGTGATACATTATTGAGTGGCTGCTATTTCATGATGAGTCATCATGAGTCACAGTTGCTCAGTAGGTATGTTCAGTAAGCTATGTGGAACGGGCAGCTGGACACACTGCACAAAGCTACTGGGCATTGGTCCAGGGCAGTAAAGAAACAGATTCACCTGGCATCTCTGTTCCATCTCTGAACTCTCCTTCAGTAATATGAGTAACATTTATCCTAGAAGGTGATAACTCCTCCCCTAGTCCCTTCAGCAGCTCTCCATGCTCTGGGGCATATGCCTCCTCTGAGCTCAGAAAGGTCAGGAGGAGCTACAGCGTGAGGCAATGGGACCATGTGGTTGTACACGGAACTAAGGCTCTAGTAGCAACTGAGGTAGAACAAAGCAGCCAAGGGCCTAGAAGGCAGAAGAGATGGGAATAATCTAATGAGGTACATGTGATTTGTTCCCAACATTGAATCTGGGGCGTGACAGTTCTTCAGAGTAAGGGTTGCAGGGGAGACAAAAATCAAACCAAGCTAAACAAAGAAACGAACAAACAAACAAATATATTCTTGGTATTTTGGGCTCATCAAAATAGTGCAGTTAATAGCTAACCTGAAACAGACAGGACTAAGTCACGGTAAGAGTTTCGAGTGCTTGCAACGCTCACATATTGTTAATGTGAATGTAAAATAGTACAAACACTTATTAAAAAAAAAGTTCGGCAAAATGATTCTACAATCACTTAGAAAAAGAGTTTAGCAGTTTCTTATGTAGTTAAGTACACAAATATCATATGATCCAGCAATTATGTTCCTAGAGATCTACCCAAGAAAAGTGAAAATATATACTTTCAAGTAACTTGTGCACAAATGATCATAGATTTTTTTTTTTCATACTTGCTAAAATCTAGCAACACCCCTCCAGGTGAATAGATAAAAAATAAAGGTATACAATGAAAGCAATAAAGAATAAAGAAGAATGAACCACTGATATTTAACAATATGGATGAATCTTAAGATAATTATGCTAAGTGAAAGAGGTTAGAGATGTAAGAATACTTATTTTAAGATTCAGAATAGGCAAACCTAATCTGTAGTAACAGAAGTCAGAATCAGTGATTCTCTGGGATGGAGGAGGTAATTGTATTGGCTTGTGGGAACCTTTTGGGTGATGGAAGTACTTTATGACTTGATTGGGGTGGTAGATACATGGAAGTGTACATTTATCAAAACACATTTAAGTGTGGGTACACTTTATTTAATGCTATTATGTCTCAACAAAGTTGATTTAAAAATACTTCCTCTTGAACATGAGTCCACTCTGCATTGTAGGACAATCTACTCAGCACACCAGCTGCTAACACCGACCACAGAATCTTACTTATTAGCATTTCTATTTGTGTCTTTTACACTTTCTGAAATGTATTGTATCACCACCAGGACTCCCTCTTTTTAGCCCTCTTGCTTTTCTTAGCTTTAAATTTAGTGTATTTTGTACAGGAGACTCTTGGACTAAGAGAAGAAAGTGATTCTCCTAGAATAGGGGCAGCTGCCTCATTTCATACCTGAGCATGATTTCTGAGTCACCGAATCAGAGATAAATAATAAATGGAGATTCAGAGCCCCTCCCAATTATTTTCTAGGTGGTGTGCTTACTGTGACACCATTTGTCGAATGTCTCATTTGAGCTCCCTTGGCTTGTCATTGCTGGGATTTCCTACAGATTCTGTTAATAGCTTGGTTGCCTGTCTCAGTTTCCAGGCTTCCTATGAGTCCTTATGTTTTTCTGACTCTTTGTAGGCATCGAGATGGCATGTCTTGAGGTATTGTTATGTGGACTGCTAACCAGATGCCATTTTACATTGGTAAATCCATTTCCATTTACTTTATAGGATTCTCTTTTAAAGATGGTCACATTCTTCAGCAAGATTTATTCTAACCTAAATGTATGCTGTTTAGTTCTGATTTTGTCATTTTGGAAATTTCTACTTGAGCTTGCCAGCTCTCTCTCTGTCATTTCTAATCAACCGGGCCTTTCCTTCCATGCCTGTATCTATGTAATTACATTAATAGGATGGTGTCCTAGGGGATTTCATCTATATTCTATCTTGAAAGTGAAAAATCAGAATCTTGTAAGTCCTTTCTCATGAAACACCTTCAAAGGATTGATCATATGCATATTTTCTTAGACTCTATCAGCTTATAAAACTCTGCTACAATGAAACTGATAGTACCTTCACTTTGCAGAGCAATAATTGGCTTTCTTTCAAAAATCTAACCCAATTCTTTCCAACTTATTTTAGATGAAAGGAGAGTATATTTAGAAAAATGTATTTACAGGTGAAATGTAGAAATAGGTAAGGTCGAGTTTGAACATATGGCATGCAGCTTATTAAAAGTGAGTTTTTCACTAAATCCTTTAACCTCTAGAAAAATATTTCTGAATGTCAAGATTTCAGGTTTGACCCCAG
The DNA here is from genome assembly GCF_053574225.1 of Canis aureus. Taxonomy (NCBI): domain Eukaryota; kingdom Metazoa; phylum Chordata; class Mammalia; order Carnivora; family Canidae; genus Canis; species Canis aureus. The sequence continues at coordinate 72,486 of NC_135613.1, forward strand.
ACCTACAGGATTAGAATGTCTATGGGTGGGAACTGGAAATCTGAATTGTTAATGAATGACTCAGTTTATGAGTTTCTGATGAGCAGGTGTCCAAGTCCACATTTTGAACTTTATCCCATAGTTTAAAGATCCAGTTGGAGTGAGTTGTATCATGTGCAAAATAGAAATGGAGTATCTTATCCTTGATCCGGTCGACATTGCTCAAACTCTTTATTATGTAATAAAAATATATTTTCCCAGTAAGCAGACTAACTGAAGAGTTCCAAGACCAGAAATAGTAAGAGAGGACTCTATTCTGATAGGGGGAATATCTATCACAAAGTTCATGCATTTTAAACTAAGAGAGAAATGCAGCTACTAGAATTTTTGTTTTTACTGAATAATTAAACTTTCACGTTTGGCAGATTTATCTGTTTTTTAGCCACAAGTGGAAGGTCGTATGTAACAGTGTGTGCTGGTGAAAGGTAAGGAGAGGAGTGAAACTAGATCCAGTAAGTAGAGAATTGAGAAGTGATCCACTTTAAAACATCATAAACAATAGAAATATTGCATTTAAGACATTTGGAGCTACATTGCTTAGGAGAAACAGCACTACTTAAGTTCCTGAAAAAGTAGCATCATAATATCAAAGCAGGAACTGGCTTGCAAAGGATGGTCTAGAATAATAATAAAAAAAAAGTTGCAATGATATTTAGGTAAAGATGTTTACATTTGCCTTATTACATTTCTGGGGAAAAAAATTTCCCATAAGATTGCTTCTGTTGAGGCCTAGATCTAAACAAAGGGAAGGGGGGAAAGAAACTAAATAAAAGAGGAAAAATATACTTATACAAAAGTGACAGGAGTTTTGCTTCTTTTCTTTACACAAGAGTAAAGGGTGTCATAAGCCAGTGACCTACTTTGGGAAATCAAATGCAACGGATTCAGATGTAGATGTGTTTTGGAGGCTTGTGATGGGACACTTGGATGAATTTCTGCCAGTTTTTGTTATGAAATTTTATTTTATTTTTAGATTTTATTTATTTATTCATAAGAGACACAGAAAGAGGTAGAGACACAGACAGAGGGAGAAACAGGCTCCCTGCGGGGACCCCAGTGTGGGACTCGATCCTGGGACCCCGGGGTCATGACCTGAGCCCAAGGCAGAGGCTCAACCACTAAGCCGCCCAGGGGCCTGATATCAAGTTTTAGAAACAGAATTTCTGCAGGAACCAAAGGAAGAAATGTCTCAGTGACTATGAATGATACTTTGAGGCAATTAAAAAACATGATTAAAATTTTGCCAACAGTATTCTGATCTATGATACGTAGACTTTACAGAGATGTCATCATGATGATAACTACTGGCAATGAGCATGGTGCTGGCCACTGGAATAAGTGCTTATGTATATTCTCATATTTAATCATTGCATTAGTCTTACTATGTAGGTATTATTACTATTCCAACTTTATAGATGAGGACCCGGGGTTTAAAGGGTTCCATAAAGCATATCTAGGATAACATGGCTAGTTAAGTGATAGCATAAAGACTACCACACGTGTTTTTGAACTTCAAATCCTTACTTTTATTTTTTAATGTAAGTCCTTTGTCCAACATGGGGCCTGGATTCCTCACACCGAGATTAAGAGTCACATGCTCTACCAATTTAGCTAGCCAGGCACCCCTAAATACTATTAATTGCTCCATGAGACTCTATGTGTGTGTATTTATATCAACATTTATGTTTATGTTTCATATCTATATTTAGGTGTTTGTTTGTTAGAAATATATATATATTTCTAGATATAAATAAGCATATGTCTCTATCTATCATCTTGAACTTTCTGCGCTAGCCAAGTGGCAAGAAAGCATAGCTTTTTCAAAGAAGAGTAGATATTCACAGTTAAGTTGGGAGATACCATAGAAAACCAAAAGGAAACTCTTGAAAAATTTAGCATTGAGTCTTCGTATTTGACTGAAGTTACTTCAATATCCACATCAATATGTAATGTAAACTTTGTGAGGGCAGAGACTTGATTCTTTTCTTTTTTCTTTCATTGTTATCTCACTGCTGCAGTATACGGAATAGTGCCTGAACCAAAATAAATGTTTTGTATATATTTATGAGTGAATGAGCAAATTCTGCAATCAAATAACTCTCAATTTCTCTCTTTCCAAGACTCATCTCTTTAAGAGTGGTGAATGGAAGTGATTTTGACTTTGATGATTTTGAAAAAGGTCATTAAATTTTCTGAAGTCAAAGGATGAATGATTTGGAGCTGAGTGTTCATTCCTATTCTCTTGTCTTTAGGACTTTTGTCACAGTTTATTAGTTTTCCAAGTAAGAGATACAAAATACAGTGAGACCTGTTATTTACAACAGATGCTGGTAAGGGATGGGATGGGTTAAGGAATTTTTGGAAATTGAACCTTACAGTTGGAGTATTACGATACTATCATTTTTTATAATTGCTTTAACTCCTTACGAGTTGAACTAAACTTGGAAAACACTTTATTATTTTTAGTAAACTAAGTCAGTGTTACAGTGCTATTTGCCTTTTAACAATTTTTAAATGGAGAAGACATGTGTGGGAAATATCAGAAAGGGAGACAGAACATAAAGACTCCTAACTCTGGGAAACGAACTAGGGGTGGTGGAAGGGGAGGAGGGCAGGGAGTGGGGGTGAATGGGTGATGGACACTGAGGGGGGCACTTGATGGGATGAGCACTGGGTGTTATTCTGTATGTTGGCAAATTGAACACCAATAAAAAATAAATTTATTATAAAAAAATAAAAATTTTTAAATGAATTATCTCTAGATCTCTGTAAGAAAAAAGACAAACAATTGATGGTAGGTTAATTAAAACCAGGTCTTATCATTTAGAATTGCTTGTGGCTGCTCACATCATACATACCATGGGCATAGGCAAGAAGAAAAAAAAAGAATAGGTATATACCCTCTGGTAATTCCTCATGAAGGATGGACACATTTGCCTTTAATATTCTATGAACCTCTTTATAATGGGAAATTTGATGCTAATAAAAACCACAAATTTCGATTTCCTGAGTCTCATTCAGTCTGAAGACATCATCAGGCTCTTTCTAAAAATATTCTCTGCTATATGGCTCTAGATTCACCTGTGTTAGAGAGCACTGGCACACAGATTATTGAAAACAATATAAGGATTTGCTTATTTAACAAAAATAAAAGAAAACATTACTTGCCACTAACAAAGACTGAAACATGTGGCTTAGTATTAAGAATTGGCATGGTTTTGCTTATACACAAGTTTTTCTGAAAATGTCTTCATTATATGTGTTTTCATTAAAAAAGATTTATTGAGACCATCAACATGCCAAAGCAGCTTGTCACTTAAAGAGGACTGAAGGAGGCAAAACCCAGATCTTGTGGCATCATAATTTTGCAAAGTGTGGTCCTCATTCAGATTCACCTGGGGGACCGGGTCCAAATTCTAGACTCTGCTCACACACACCACAAATCCCAAAGAATACCGTGGGCTGCACTTTTAAGGTATAGTCATAACTCCACCACCCTGTCCAGGCCATCATCTCCTCACACATTTGCCTGCCAACTGATTGCTCTTAATGTTGTGCTTTAGACATAAGTCAAGTCAAGTCCTATCACTCTTTCATCCAAGTCACTGAAGTCTCCCATCTGAGAGTGAAAGGCAACACTAGGACACTAGTTGGAATTACCCTGGACAGTCAGAGTGGGATAATAGTTTTCTATGTCACATTGGTTGGTTTCCCTCAGTGACAAGCAGCAAGACATCCACAGGAAAGAAAACCCTGGTAATTTTGGCTACAGTGGATGTTTTACAATGAGCTGTTTTCAAACTACATCTTGTCACGTTTAGGCAACATATTCCTTTGTTTTTGGAGAGAGAGAGTGTACATGAGCTGGGGTGAGAGGTAGAGGGAGAGGGAGAGAGAGAATCTTAAACAGGCTCCACGCTCATTGGGAGCCCAACATGGTAGAACCATGAGATCATGACCTGAGCCAAAATTAAGAGTCCGATACTTAACCGACTGAGCCACCCCGGCTCCTCTAACTAATATCCAATCACATGATATCCCTAAAATTTTCTGTGAAGAATAATTTCCTGTGTCCATATTTTTCCCTCAGTCCAGCCAAATGTATACAGTGACCACGTCCCTATGATTACCCCCACCCACGACTACCACCAACATCTCCCACAACTACCATCATCACCACCATCACCTCCACCTCCGCTTCAGCTACCTCCCCCCGCCGATTACTACCCAAAGCTAGCACTACTTACAACTATTACAGTTATCTCTCCAAACTGCTCATAACTATCACCTCCATCATCACTGTCACACCCACAAGTAATTCCCCCAGCCACCACCTCACCACCACCATCCACAGCTACTGCCACCCCACACATTACCACTATCTCCCCCACCTGACACTCTACTACCCCCACCACCCATAACTACCACCTCCATCATCACTATCACCCCTAGCTACCACGACTGCCACCACTCCCTCTACAGCTCACACTGCTTCCACAGCTAACATCACCACCACTACTACTTTAGGAAAAAGTGAATTATTGGTAGAAAATCTTGTGAAGTCTAATTATAAAAAATATTCCAAAAAGTAACTATTTTTATTAATTCTGAGTATCATTGATTTGTTTATAATCATATAATTAATCTTTTCTCTTGCAGAAAAATTGGTTAGTTATAAGATAAATACAGCTTAAAAAATTACAAAAGGGATACTGTTCTTCTATTATATACATTTTGGTATTCTCAAGTTCAAAATGATAATTCTGTTGCTTCTATTACAAGTTTCTGATTCTTCTACTGGTCTTTGTTACACCTGCTATTCATACACTGTAAACATACTCCTACAGTATATTGATTCCATTCAGACAGATACAGGAAAATCAGAGTTACATCTCAATACACTGTAAGGATATGATATAAAATGGATTTGCTTAAAAAAAATACTACTTATTTGAAACTTAGTCCATACACAAAGATTATCTTTATTTATTTATTTGTTTATGTATTTATGTATGTATATATGTATGTATTCATGAGAGACACAGAGAGAGCCAGAGGGAGAAGTAGGCTCCCTGCAGGGAGCCCAATGCAGGACTCGATCCCAGGACCCCATCACGACCTGAAAAAAAGGCAGATGCTCAACTGCTGAATCGCCCAGGTGACCCTATTATCTCCTGTTAAAGAACATGGGGACATATTTCTTGACTCTGAAGGAACTAATACAAAGTCATACACCTTTCAGTTCTCAGGTTATTGACCAATCTCATGGGAAAGAAAAGGATTAGAAAATACTGCATTTAACTTTATCAGAATATGGCTATGAAGTCTCACGTGTCCTAGGGCTTCTCAAACGTTTTGTTTGTTTGTTTGAGTCTAGTATTATTGATTCTGACAAGTCTATGCAGAAGCCCAGATGAAAGCAAAGATGATGTGACTGAAGCAGGGGTGGGGAGTGGGGAATGGAACCCACCCCCATGGCCTCCTCCTTTGCAATCCTGGTAGTTCCTTTCCTACCTGTCCCTGAACCTCAGGGCTCTGAGGAAACCAGTTCCTAACCTATTGACATCACCCACATGGTGTGTGGCAGGAGACTGAAGTACTGTACTGTGACATTCAACAGCATCATTAAAATTGAACACTTGCTTTGTGTCAGGCGCTGTCAGCAAGGTAGGCATGACTGTGCCCTCACAAAATGTTCCGTTTAGTGGAGAATGAGAAAAGGAAGGAGGGAATGTTTGGAAATGTTACGCAGAATGTTTAACTGCTCAAACACGGGATGAGTTTTCAATGCCCAGGATGAGCTTTCACAAAAGGAAAAAAGAAGTGTCTCTCACACTCTATGCCATTGTTATAACTTGCCACAATTTGGTAATATAAAGACATTGGATCATCTGGTACTTTGGTTGGAGGAATGGTTTTTATTATCTTCCAATAATTAGTTCAGTGAAGTTGTTAGCCAAAGAAGTCAGTTAAAATCCACAAACAAATACACACAGGTCACAAATTTGCAGTTAGGAAATAGGGGGACTTGATATATATTTGATTTATATCTTATCTTTTTGTATTTTAAAGTAACCTCTACACCTAGTGTGAAGCTCAAACTCACGCCAGTCACCTCAGGTGCATATTTAAATGGATCTTCACTCTGTATACCCCCAACTGTATTACATATGAGAGTAATGTTAGGTATGTGTATTAGGATAAGAGATTTTTTCTAGAGTTTTCTTTAAATTTGGGGGAAGGGGAGGCACTAGTTGCCATTATAGTTTAACATATTAAATAAAAGTAGTTAAGCACATTTTTTAAAAAGCTCTTTTGAATGATACGTGTGTGTCTATTGGCAAACATATTTTTTTTTCTGTAGAAATTGGACAATAGACTTTCCTAATCTGGAATTCAAGGAGATCCATAGATAGTGAAAGGGAGTCCATATCAGTTTGAAATTATATTCAGCATTTTGTGTGTATGGGCATTCTTCCTCTGAATTGATCTATTTTTTAAAAGCAGGGTTTCTAAAAATATTCTGAGAGCGTCCCAGAAAACATAAAGAAATTTTGCAAAGAGAAGACTTTGTTTTCAGTGGGTGCTGTTTTCTTTCACGTTTTGGACCTAGATTGTAAGTTTGTATTAAATTTATAAAGTGTGTTTTTTTCTTAGTTTCCTTAAAAGAAAGCATTGATTATAATCAGCTTTTATGGGGCAATCTGGGTGGCTCAGCAGTTGAGCGCCTGCCTTCGGTTCAGGTCGTGATCCTGGAGTCCCGGGATCGAGTCCCACGTTGGGCTCCCTGCAAGGAGCCTGCTTCTCCCTCTGCCTCTCTCTCTCCCTTTCTCTGTGTGTCTCTCATGAATAAATAAATAAGATCTTTAAAAAAATCAGCTTTTACTTAATTATGAAGTTGAAAGCTTTAGCATATACATATATGCCATATATATGTATATATATATAAATATAAATATATATAAAACCTGCTATGGACTATTTTTACTGAGACATACTTTGGATTATTTACTTCCCCCCAGCTTTACTGAAATAGAATTAACAACTGAAAATTGTATATATTTAATGTGTACAATGTGATGATTGGTACTAGCTATTATAGAACACTATAGAGAAGCGCTATCATTAGGACAGGTTAGCAAGGTGACATTCTAATAAGGGAGCAAAGCCTGGGAACATCAGGCAGAGGGCCTTGGGAAATGTGGATGATTTCCCTGGTGCCTTTTATGCATGTGGGGGATTCAGACACCCATTACCTATTTATATATTCTTGCTCTCTTTTGATGCCAAAGGAAAAGGCTTCCCCAATTTTCTACCCACTAAATAATTCTTTATTGCAAAATTGAATTAGGAAAACAGAGATTTTTATATCCATTTTTTTGTTGCCTTAAAACATAGTTTTATGCACATAAATTACTTTGGAGATTAGATGCTCATCTTCAGAAAGAGAACGTTTATTTTGGAGACGTGTACAAAGCATACACAAAGGACATAATACATGCAGTTCTCCAGAAGCTTTTGCAAACATCAAAGAACATGACAACTACTGCTCGACATCTTTCATCTGCGATTATGCTGGGCTGCCTCCCTAACGCCCATTTTTGCATATACGGTTCCAACGATTTGCTCAAGCTCAGTTGTCTGCCGCTTCTTCCAGGAACTGACGAACTGCTTTAAAAATCTGTAATGAATAAGAGTGACCTATAATTTCAGAAGATTACTTAAAACTATTTCAGCATAGTTTCTTTAAAAATGCCTGCTAGGGGTGCCTGGGAGACTCAGTAGGTTAAACACCTCATTGTTTTTGCTCAGGTCTTAATCTCTTAATCTCAGGGTCTTTGGGAGCCCTGGGACCCCACTCTGCATGCAGTGAAGTCTGCTTGGGATTGTCTCTCCCTCTCCCTCTGCCCCTTCCCCATTCCTGTGCGCTCATGCATGCGTGCTCTCTAAAATAAATAAAATATTTTTAAAAAATGCCCGTTAAAATCCAGTTAGGTCAATAGTTGTTTAGGTATAGAAGGAAGACCTCTCTCCTATTTGAGAATCCAGGAAGAGTACCAAGGAGTGGGTTTTTTAAAAATAGAACTGAGGTTTATTGCTGTTTCTGGTTTGGGTGTGTCTTGGGTCAGTCACTTTACCTCCTCACCTTCTGCTTCCTAGTCTCCCGAGGAGGGAGCAGATGACATTATCTCTGAAGCTTTTTTACTTCTAACCTTTCTTTAGTTAAGTAAGTCTGATTTGAATGACTCTGGGAATGGGCCCTGTTGAAGGAGTTTGCTTATTGCTGCATAAGTAGTAACCAGATGATGCTACTGTTGAGTCACACCCCCTGGCCCACATCTACTTTTAACCACAGCTGTAGTGGGTGCTTGACTGTCCTCACACTTTGTGTCTTAGCACTGGTCCCAGGGCCTTCTCCTATGCAACAGAAGGGTGCCTAGCCTGAACACAGACACGGCCCTGAAGTACTAGACCCTGATTTTTCTGGAGGCCATGGCAAAAAGTGTTTGAATGGAGTACTGTAGAGACTCTGCATGTGTCTGACATACTCTGGAGATGTGGATAAGGAGTATTTCCTACAGGTTATGAAATACGCACTATGTATGCATTGTGTTGATCTCTCATGACCTGATTCCAGCGTGCCACATCGAATATACACACATGCCAAATAGAATGCATATAGTCTCTCAACTAGTGATTGATTGATGCATTCATTTGTTCAATAAAAATCTATTGACTACCTCCCGTGCCTCATATACTGTGCTGGGAATGGAGCAGTAAACAAAGTACACATAAACATTTTCCCTTGTGAATATTATGCTCCGATGGGTTTGTGGTGGGAAGAGAAAGAAAAAGAAACATTAAATTAACTATGGTAGTAATAGGTCAAAGTTTGATCTCTATTTTGAAGGAAAATGAAGGAGGAGAGGCAGGAAAAGGAAGAGTAGCTGAGAGCCAGAGTAGGAGTTTGCAATTTTAAATAGGGTGGTCAATGGTGGCCTCTTGAGGTGGTGACATTTGAGCCAGGATAGGATAAATGAATAGGCACAGTCTTGTTTTCTAGGGAAGAGAATTACAGCAGAGGCTCTAGACAGACAAAATAGGCCACACATTAAACATGAGGATCTTGCTCTGATGCCTACATACAATAAAAATGCTAACAACAGAGTCCGGCAGATGAAGAAACCATGAAGCAGGCTGGGCATGGGCAATCAGGGATGACTTTGCTGAATCATGCAGTGAATGCCCAGGACTAACTATTGTCAGATTTTTTTTTGAAATAAAAAACTTAAAGGAAAAATTTGGTAAAATACACATACATAAAATCTACCATCTTAATCATTTTTAAATGTACAGTTTAGTAGGTTAAGTACATTCTTATAATTGTGCAACTAATCTCCACAACTCTTAGTCTTGCAAAACTGAAACTATCTACTTGTTAAATAGCTCCCATCCTTCCCCTGCCAAGTCCCCGGCCATCACTCTTATTTTCCGTCTCTATGATTTTGTCTGCTCTCGGTACTCGATGTACGTGGAGTCACATGGTATTTGTCTTTTTGTGTCCTGCTTATTTCGATCAGCATAATGTTCTCACAATTCATATGTGTTGTAGTGCATGTCAGAGTTTCCCTTCTTTTAAGGCTAACTAATGTTCCACTGTATTTATATAGCACATTCCGTTTATCTATTCCTCCATCAGCGGGCACTTGGGTTGCTTCTACCTTTTAGCTATTGCGAATAATGCTGCTATGACTGGGGATATACACTTAATTCTTTGAGACTCTGCTTTCAGGCCTTTTGGGTATATACCCAGAAGTAGAATTGCTGAATCAAATGGTAATTCTATTTTTAATTTTTTGAGGACAGCCATATTGTTTTCCAAAGTGGCTGCACCATTTTACATTCTCGCCAGTATTGCACAGGGATTCTAATTTACACACACCCTTCCCAGCACTTGTTTTTTTTTTTTTTTTATTCACTTTTTTTTTAGCCATGATATTTCATTGTGGTTTTGATATACATTTCCTTAAATCATTAGTGATGCTGAGTATCTTTTCAAGTGCTTCATTTATATGTCTTCTTTGGAAAAATGTCTAATTCCTTTGCTCATTTTTATTTTTATTTTTAAAAGATTTTATTTATTTTATTTTTTAAGCTTTTATTTTTTAAATTATTTTTTAGGATTTTATTTGAGAGAGAAAGAGAGTATGAATGAGCAGGGGGAAGAGCAGAGAGAAAAGGAAAAGGAGGGAGAATCTCAAGCAACCCCAAGATCAAAAGTCACACAGTCCACTGGCTGAGCCAGCCAGGCACCCCATTTATTTATTTTTAAATAAGGTTGTTGTTGAATTGTTGGAGTTGTTTACATATTCTGGATGTTAACATCTTATAAGGTACATGATTTACAAGTATTTTCTCTTATTACATAGGTTGCCTTTCCACCCTGTGGTTTGTGTCCTTTGATGAACAGTTTTTAATTTTGAGGTAGTCTAATTTATTTTTACTTTCTTTTCTGTGCTTTCAGTGTCATGTCTAAGAAATCATTGACATACTCATTGTCAAGAAACTTTCCCTCTATGTTTTCTTCTAAGGGTTTTATAGTTTTAACTCTTATATTGAGGTCTTTGACCCATTTTGCTTTAATTTTTGTGTGTGGTAGAAGGTAATGGTTCAACCTCATTCTTCTGCATGTGGACATTCAATTTTCCCAACACCATTTGTTGAAAAGACTGTCTTTTCCTCATTTAATGGTCTTGGCACCCTTGTCAAAATCATTTGGACATACAAAATGTGTATGTTTATCTGGGTTTCAGAGATCTTTTGATGTTTCTGAATAAAGCAGAAATTCAGAATTTAATGTGTAATAATATTTTTAAGTATAAAAATGTAAATGGAAAAAAATTAAATTACCACAGATCAAAGTACCTTGTTCAGCCCATTGGGTATTAGCTTATTACTTTTTAAAAAATATTTTTTTAATTTTTTTTGAAGAGAATAGAAATAAATGGATAAATGCACATACATGCACCCACACACAATTCAGCAAGTTTATGCTCTAGAAAAAAATATTATTTTCCCCTGGGTTTATAATTAGGCAAATATTTGTGGAGGAGTATTAGTATGAAAAATGGGGCTTGCTTTCTTTTTCTTTCTTTCTTTCTTTCTTTCTTTCTTTCTTTCTTTCTTTCTTTCTTTTCTTTCTTTCTTTCTTTCTTTTTGAAGGACAATGTAGGAAGTAAAGGAAGTCATTTCTAATTTGCAAGGGTAGAGAAATAGATCCCATGGTGAGAACATCCCATGTTCTCAACATGGGATCTATTTCTCCGAGGCCATGAAGAGGGGGAAAGAGAAAAAAGCTAACATCTGTTGGTGACAAGTGTATGCCAAGTGTTGTACAAATTTATTTTATTGTCTTACCAAAGTTCTGCTACAGATTGGCTTTTATCATTTCCATTAAAAAAAAACACACAATTTTTAAAAAGAAAGTGTAAAGCTTGTTTTAGGTCACAAAGTAAGTGAATGACAGAACCAGAATTTAGGCACAGGTCAGACATCCTTCAAAATTGCACCATTATGTCAGGTTATGTTATCTATAAATAAAAATCTTTCAGCAGCTGAGATGGGCAGCCAGGAGGCTGACTGAAAGAGAAAATATAGTTTTTCTTCATTAACCCATTAAAAAAATTAACTGGATTAAAAGTAAATAAAAAATAGCAAATCAAAAGAAACCTAACCTTCCTGGCTTTATAATATGTTACTACCTTAATAGATCCTGAAATCCATCAATTTATGCAAATATCCTTACTCTGTAAGCAGGGTTTTTTTTTTTAACTAAGTTTTTTAAATATGGGCACTTAGTAAGTAATGACAATTATTATTCTGTATTATAATAATGAAAAATATGAATAACCATACTTAGTGGAAGCAGCAGTTTTATAAGTACTACCTTTGAGTATCCAAAATGAGTTTTGAATGCTTATATAGGAAGCTTTAGAATCTACGAATCCTTTCTTATGTGGCTTACAAGCCACATGTGCCTATTTGAGGATTCTAAAAGCAGTGGGTAGCCCACAGAATCCATAACCCGAGCTGGAAAGGAGCCCAGAAAGTCCCAATTCTCTGATTTTACTTATGGTGAAACTAAGGTTAAGTGTGTTCTTCAAATCCAGAGCCAAGACTAGAAACAAGATCTCTTCTATCTTAATGCAAAGCTTGCTCTGCTATATCTCTCTTTTTATTAGCTTTGGAGCTAATGAAAGAGGATTTGGGATTCATAATGGCACCCAATGATGTCTGCAAGGAATAAATATTCTACAAGTCTGTTTCTTCTTCCCTAAATGTATTTCAATGTTAGTGTGATTTTAATGTTCATTGAACCATCCAACAGCTTACTCAGTAGTCACATGAGCCAAGAACAGTGCTAATTGTTCATGATACAGCTGTACACTTAGTGACAGGGCCCATGCCCTCATGGAATTTATATTCTGATGAAATGAGACTGACAATATGTGTCTAAACAAGCAACCCAGGAACATATAGATGGTGAAACATTCTACAGAGAAAAATAAAATAGAGTGAGGATAGAACTGTTGATCCATGGTGTTTGCTCTTTTATGTTGGAAGGTACAAGGAAGGTTCAATCACTTAAGAGGGTACCTTTTGAGGAGAGACCTGCAGGAGGAGACGGACCCAGGTGTGGGGCTACTAGGGAAAGAGAATTAAAGAAAGAAGAAGGAACACATAAAGATGTCACTGTGCCTGGAATGAAGTGAATCAGGGAAGGGTTACATATGACATCAAAAAGGCATATTGGTGCCAGATCATGCAGGACTTTGTAGGTGACTTTAATGTCTGACTTTTACTTTGAGTGGGATGGAAGCCATTGGAAAGTTTTGAATAGAGGAGTAACATGATCTGACTTGTGTTCTGATATGATCACTCTGCCTCTGGGTGCAAAAGGCTCTGGGTGGGATGTGGAAGCAGGAAAAATAACGTAGGACCTCCTGTAATAACCCACAAGGAGAGGAAGATGGTTGTGGTGGTGGAGCAGTAGGAGTGAGAGCAGATGGAGGAGTCAGTTTCTGCTTGTGTTTTAAAGGCAGAAATGTAGAATATAAGTCACTTCAAGACTGACTTCAACTACTGAACAGCTGGGAGGAAGGAGATCCTGTTTTCTAAGATGGGAAAGAATGGGGGGAGAATGGAGATAGATGAAGATTAGTAAAAGGAAGAGCTTGCTTTTGAGTTTGTTTAGTTTGAGATTCCAATGGGATGTTCAATTTGAGTGTCGGGTGGGCAACTGAAAATAGGAGTCTGTGTATAAGGGGAGTGGTCTGGAATGGAGATATAAATTGATACCATTTGAAAATATTGTTGAACTCCTTGCAAATAAGTTTCAGACATGATACCCCTTTACTTAAGTATATCCCTATGTATTTCCTAAAAACAAGGAAAACAGCTATATAACCACAGTACAATGACCAATACTGTTTTCCAATGTATAGTATTAGCTAATCTACAACTCTTACTCAAACTTCATCAGTAGTCTCAGTAATGTCCTTTATAGTGCCCACACATGCACACACGTGATGTCACAAAGTCCACAATCATCATATCACTATCAAGCATTACATACACATACACACGCAATGCATTGCATTTTATATACATACACACACACACACACATATATATATAATTTTTGCATACATATAAAAAATTTCATAATTCCAGTTGGGACTGTAATTAACAACATGGGAAAGTCTTGTTGAAAAGCTTGATGAAAAGTTGGGAAAATCTTGGTGAAAGCTACACAGAAGTTTTTTTTTTTTTTTTTTAAGTATACTTATGCTTTTTCCATAAAATAAAAAATTATAAAAATGTGTTACTGTATACATTTTTGTTTAAAACAGATTTTAATTCTGCATTTTAGCTTGAGCTGCTATAACAACATACCATAGTACTGGATGGCTTAAACAACAGATCTTTACTTTTCATGGTTCCAGCGGCTAGAAAATTCAATATCAAGATGCCAGCAGATTTGGTTCCTGGTGTGGGCTCTCCTGGCTTGCAGATGGCCATCTCCTTGCTGTGTCCTCACATGGTGGAGAGAGAAGAGAGAGAGTTTGGTTTCTCTTCTTCTTCTTATAAGGACACCAATCCCATTATGCAGCCTCAAACTAAGGGCCTCATTTAAACCTAATTACCTCACAAAGACCCCATATCCAAATATCATCACATTGGGAATTAGGGTTTCAATAAATGAAGTATGGTGGGGGGAGGCACAAAATTTAGTGCATCACATTGGCAAAAAGTTATTAAATTAAATGATATATGGAAATTTATATGGAAATATAAGAATGTATAGCATATATACATAGAACTGTATATGTTATAGACTATGTTTATTAAAAATGTTTTGAGTATAGTTGACACACAATATTACATTATTTCAAGTATACAACATAGTGGTTCAACTTCTCTATATGTTATGTTGTGTAGCTACCATCTGTCACCATACAACATGTGGATTATACTCAATGGTCTATATTATGAATTAAGGATGTATTCCAGAATATTATAATTGATATGAAAGTATTAATTCTATGCAAAAAAATCTCATGATCAGTCTTAGAATATCTCGGCCTATTTTCACAAAGCATTTTATCTTCCCTCTGTTATATAACCTCATAATAGCAAGAATCTTGTCTATTCTGTTCATTGTTTTATTCCCTCTGCCTCGAACAGTGTTCAGTATCTAATAATACCTGTTGAAATATGTTGAAAGACAGAATAAGAAAATGTAGACCCTTCATATACTTATTGTCATGTGTTTACCCCCCAATAATGTATCCATATACTTTAAAATATTGAAAATCGTTGTTCTAGGGGGAAAATGGACTATGAAATCATAAGACTGAGAGAAATTGTAAGAGGCATTTCTTAGGGTTTTTGTGAAATGTAGATGTGGTCATAACATAAGCTGAATGCCAAGAGCAGGGTTGGTAGGTGGAAATTGCCCAGCAGTGATCCTGGTAGCTCATTACTTCTGCCCACCACCTCTTTCTCCTTATAAATTCTGCCAAATTCTCCAGATTCTATACATTTGGAATGTATCTCAAAGATAAGCAAGGAAACGTTGGGCAGATAAATTTGGGAAATTGTTCAGTTTTCTAAAATCCCAATCACTTCCTTGATCTATTGAAAACAGACTTGGACAAAGTTGGTTACAGCTACTTTATTCTAGGGCCCTGGCATGGACTTGGGTCCTGTCCTTCCCTCTGTCAAAATATGTCAAAAATCCTGTGGAGACTTTCCCTCCACAGGTTTTTCAATAACCAACAGTTAAAAGATGAGTCAAATAATTAAGACAGCTCTATTTGACATAGCCAAGAAACATTGCTTTGGGAGTTGGGGAAAAGATAGTATAGCTGCCCTTTTATAGAGAACATCTACTGAATTATAAATGAATGAATGAATAGTAAAGGGAGAATTCAGAACTTAGTACTAAATGTTGACTCCATATTAGGCATGTTGCTAGATGCTGTGAGAAATGCAGTAGAGAAATGGTCTAAGTGGACAGAAAAGACAATTATTAAAAATGAAAGAAGTATGTGTATGGGTGAAAGAATGGTGGGGAGTTTGAATGGGTTGGAGCAGCTGATGGGATGGGGAGGTTTCAGGAAGGATCTGGCATGCTAAGTATGTCTGAGAAACAAGCAGAATTTTGCAAGAGGAATTCTAGAAAAGTACAGCAGTGTGGTTTCTATAAAGAGCTAAGATGGTGGGGTTGGCAAACCTTAGTTCTAAATGGACTCAACCACATTCTTAGCTCATGGAGACAAGGCTCAGCTTCCTTGTCCGCCAAATGGAGAAGATGGTGGTTTAGACCAGGCTTGTTGCAAAGATTAAATGAGGAGACTTAGGACAGACTTTAGAACCAGTAAGTGCTCAGTAAATACAAGCCACTATTGTTATTGTAATTGTTATGATTTTCCCATTTTAATAAGGTATAAATTTTTGTGCAGCGGCACAATGCCAAAGAAACCAGGCAGAAATTGCCATGGAATGTCAAGGAGCCCAGTGTAGATTGGAGCATGGAAAGTTATAGAGAAAAGAACACCCTCTTAGGGAGCACTCACGCTGCGCTAGAGGCTGGGAGCTTTGGAGACACAGATGCAGCCCTTCCTCATCCTCATCAGCAGTTAGCTTGGTGAGGGTCAGGCAACAACCCACAACCTTCTGAGTGCAAGGACGACTGTGAATAGGTTCTGTAAAAGGGGTGCAAATACGTCATGAGAGAATATAAGTAGGAAGGATCAGTCTCACTTTGAGAAGTACTAAAAAGGAGGTGACATGAACATGTCTCTTTAAGACAAGAGTGATTTAAAAAAGTGAATCAAGCACTATTTCTGATTTTACAAATGTCACCATTTTCCTGGCTCTGATATCTGGGCGAATTGCTTACCCTCTGTAAGCCTTGCCCTTTTTTTTTCTATTAAATAGGGATAATATGGTACCTACTGCTTACAACTATTGTGGGGTTTATGGAGGATAATCCACATAAAGGAGCTTATTTGGCACAATGTCAGGCAACTGATTCAATAAATCACTTGTATTTATTATTATTATTATTATTATTATTATTATTATTATTTCAAGCCTATCTTATAGAATACAAAGCACTTGTAGATTATCTCATTTGATCCTCATAGCATCCCTATAACATCCCTATAACATCAGCAAGATAAACAACTATCCTTCCACTTTAGTTAATGAGGAGGCTGAAAACTGAAGAGATGAATTTATCAAATCACAAACAACTGGTGTGGGTCAGAGTCAGGCTTCAACCCCAAATCTAAGGCTGCTGGTACATTTCCTTTCATTACTGGCTGGCGATGTCCAAATCACCCTCAAGAAGATGTAATCTTCATATTAGCTTTAAAATTGTGGTTTCTTTATAACTTCAGAGCTTCTCTTGTTCAAAGGAAATCTCATGGGAACCCCTTGCACAGGCGAGGGCTGGCAGTCTGAGCCTACAGTCTTTCACCAGCTCTTGAAGGCCTTGATTCCAAGCACCCTTGGCTGGAGCTTTCACAGGGCAGCGTGCTGCTCTGGTTAAGGGCAGAGACCTGCTCCCATGGAGTTGATGCCTTTGAGGCTCACTGACTGTGGGATTCCGGGTGCCCCTCTTAAATTCCCTTTGGCTTGGTTCACTCATCCACAACGTGCAGGAGGTGGCAACATCTACCTCATGGATGGCTGTGAGAGGCGAATCTGATAATAAGCAAAACATGAAAGAATGTACTTGGCATGTAGGAAGCGCTCAATAGTCATTTATTGCAAATAACTTCATTTTTCTGGGCTTCACTTTTCTTCAGAAGAAGAAGGATAATTTAGCAAGACAGCTTTTTTCAGACTTTTCTCAGATGGGCTAACACATACAAAACGCCTGACGCAGTGCCTGGCACATAGTGGTAACTAAGTACGAGTGATTGTAAGAATCTCCTCGTGATCCTTTCTCTAAGTCTCTATAAAAGCAAGTCCTTTCTCTATTAAAACAAGTCTTCCTTGTGTTTCCAGCTTCTTTTTCTCACTGCCCTCCCCGCCTGACACTGCTCACACATGAAGGACCGACCTTTCCTGTTTCTGATGTCAATCCCTGGACCCTTTTCTCAGGAAAGACTCATGTCCTCCAATTAGACCAATACCAATTGACCTGGGGCCTTCAGCAATCTTGGTGCTTTCCACATTGATTTGACATCTGCACTTCACCTTGAAAATATGCTAATTGCAGCAGGGATCTGAAAACTGCACGAAACATGGGTTTGCAAGAGTCTATGGTATGCTAGGAATAATTGCAAATTTAATTCCCTTTGAGAAGATGTACAAAAACCTGACCACTCCCGTTAGCCCAGAAGAAATTAGAATCTCTGAAATCAAGTGAAATGAACCAAATGAAAGGACAAAATATTTCATTTTGAAGGAAAAAACCTTCTAAACTTTATTATTGAAAATCTCCCAGAAAGAAAAACACAACTTTGATTCAAAAGCGCTGTTTTTCAGTCCATCCATTTCCATTAGGCAATTCATTTTTCAGAATTAATATTCTGATAAAACCTAGCCTATTTTTTTCAGAGACAACTTTAATTTAGGCAATTAGTAAATTTTAAAAAATTTAAAAAAATTTAAAAAGTTTTAAACAAAAGTCATTATGCTTTAATATCGTGAGAAGAATGGACTATGATTCTGTAAGAAAAATATAATCTTAGATTTAAAAAATATATATATATTTAAAAGATTTTATCTATTTATTTGAGAGAGTCACAGATAGTGAGACAGAGCACAGTTGGGAGGACAGGGAGTAGCAGGCTCCTTGCTGAACAGGGAGCCTGATGCAGGAAGCCTGATGCAGGGAGCCTGACACAGGGAGCTTGATGCAGGGAGCCTGACACAGGGAGTCTGATGCAGGGAGCTTGATACAGGGAGCTTGATGCAGGGAGCCTGACCCAGGAAGCCTGATGCAGGGAGCTTGATGCAGGGAGCCTGACACAGGGAGCCTGATGCAGGGAGCTTGATACAGGGAGCTTGATGCAGGGAGCCTGACACAGGGAGCCTGATGCAGGAAGCTTGATGCAGGGAACTTGATGCAGGGAGCTTGATGCAGGGAGCCTGACACAGGGAGCCTGATGCAGGGAGCTTGATACAGGGCATCATCCCAGGTCCCTGGGATCAAGACCTGAGCCAAAGGCATACACCCAACCGACGAAGCCACCCAGGTGTCCCAGTTGAGGTATATTTTATATATCATGAAATCCACATGCTTCAGGAGTACCATTCAGCGATCTTTAGTGACTGCCCCGTAATGCAGCCACCACCCCAAGTCCACTATACAACATCTCACTCGCCCAACAAGATTCTTTCTACCCACTAGTAATCAATCCCCATCCTAAATCTCACTCCTTGGCCATCACTGATTTCTGTCTATGAATTGCCTTTTCTGGGCATTTCCTATAAGCAGAATCACACAGTGTGTGGTCTCGTGTGTCTGGCCTCCATCATTCAGCATACGTTCTTGAGGTTCACCCATGTTGTATTGTGTGTCACTGTCATCCTTTTTTATTGCTGAGCAGTATCCATTGTACTGACTGATCACATCTTGTCTCCATACGCCAGGTGATGGACGTTTAGGGTGTTTCCAGTTTTTGCCTGTTGTGATGTAATCTTATTCTTACAAGACAAAATGGGTTACAGTCTGGTTCTCTGTTGGCAATGGTTTCCTGAGCAGAAAAGCTTCACATACTACTACCAATGGCTCCGAGGCATCTGTCTTCCTCTCTTTCTTGGCACAACTCTGTTTAACATTCTGCTTCAGAATATGAGCAACACTTTCTGTATTTTTGGAGGCTAATTTAGGTTCATAACTCAAGAACACAGATTATTTTAGTAGGCAATGAAGAAGGGGGACTGCTCAATGCTCCATGGTGTACATTGGAGAAATACACTTTCAGGTCAAATTTCCCACTCACACTTTGCAAAATTCCCTCTCTGTCAAAATTTCCTTCTCAGCCCAATTGGAACAATATATCAAAGTAAGCGGGTGAGTGACTCTCCATTTAAAATTATACATTCTGTCCATTCTTACCCATATTTTTAATATAAATGCGAAGCTATCATGAAAAGTGTTAAGAACTCAGCTGGTTGTACTTTCATGGTTTATGTTTTGCTGAAACAACATTATCCATCTCGCCCAGGATGGCTGCAGAATAGTATTTAGAATTTCAAATGGCTCCAGAGGATCTCAGGAAGAGAGAGAGAGAGAGAGAGACACACACACACACACACACACACAGAGGGTCCAACAGACATTAGGGTCAAATGAAATAGATAATGGAAAACAGGAATGGATTCATTTCCACATTTTTTCAATTCACACCATTTGATAGAATCCATTCATTCCTGACCAGCCAACACTTACCAAGTATCTACTGCATGCAGAATCCTGGACTATTAACTGGAGATGCAAAGATAAAAATGACCATCCATTTAATCACTAATATTTACTGAGTAACAATTTTGTTCAATGTACTGTAGGCTCCAGGCATTCAGAAGCATAAACCAAGTTGGTGCTGTTGTGAAGCTATCACCCAGTTGGGGATAAAGATCAAGAAAGCAAA
Source organism: Canis aureus (assembly GCF_053574225.1). Taxonomy (NCBI): domain Eukaryota; kingdom Metazoa; phylum Chordata; class Mammalia; order Carnivora; family Canidae; genus Canis; species Canis aureus. The sequence goes on from NC_135613.1 coordinate 92,702, forward strand.
CAAAGAAATATATAAAAATATTGCACATAATGATACATGCTATAAAGAGATAAAGAACCCAGGATGTTAAAAAAAGAAAAAAAACAAAAAAATAAACCAGGATGTTGAGAAGGAGCATAATGAGGAGGTATTTAGGATCTCTGAGGAGTGAGGGAAAATGTTGCAGTCAGAGGCCATGGCAACGGCTCAAAGAGCGAAGGGGAAGAGCCTGGTCCTCACCCACGTGGAGGACAGAAGGACAGACACGGCACCACGGTTAGACGGTCTGAGCTTGGGAGAGCCGTGGGTAAAGTCCACAGGTCCTCGTGGATGAGAAGTGGCTCAGAACAGTCTTTCGCATCTAAAGTAGAAAAATGAGAGTTTAATGACCAAATGGGTGAATGAACAGGTTACAGGCCGATGAGTAAATCGCAGAATGCCCATACGGACGGAGACGACTGGCTAGGACCGAGCGCACGAGTGTGTAAGGGGAAAGAAAAGAGGCCCTTTCGGCCGGGCAGAGGGAGGGGAAATTGTCACACACGTTTTGTAATCCGCGGATGGTGTGAGAGAGGGCACAGGACAAATGGCAAGGGAGCGAGACCGAAGCCTGAGAGTATTTTCCAACCTCACAATTCTTCCCCTGAGGGGCTGGCCCTTCTTGCATTCTAATTTGAGGAGCTCTTCCCCACACACTTCGGCATAGAATGAGAGCATCCTCCACTTTTGTGACAGCTGCCTGGCAAGCAAAGGAAAATTAATTAAGTGGCACGAATGGCCTGCAGGTCGGATTTTCCACATAAATGGCGCATAGAACAGTTGTGTCTTTTAAGATTGGATTCATCTTGAGAAAGTAGCAGAGGCAGGATGTGTGAACCTGGTATGATTCAAGGAAAACGGTGTTTATCAGCCTAGATATCTATACCTCAATATACACACACACCTACACAGCGGCACGCAAATATATTTGTTAACTTCTTTTTCTTTTTTAAGATTTAGAACAAAACTTTGTGCTAGAAGATTAGCAAGAAAGCCGGTAGACCCGTTCCTAGACATGTTCAGCGCTGCCTGATTGCAAAGTTGCGGGTTGTGACATCCTTGTGTGCTGCGCTACGTGCCAGGCCTGACGGCTCTATGCAGTCTGTGGTCGCCAGCACGGGCCGAGACCACACACACCATCGCTACTGCACAATCCCCTGTGCAACTCACAGCTGGCCAACTTCCAACGTGGCGGGTTCTCTGTGCCTCTAGGTAATAGACAAGGGTGGTCCTGGAGCCCTGAGCTTTTTGGTTTCCCTCCAAAATTCTTTACTTTTATTCCAGGAGGAAATAAATACATCCCATCAATGCAAGAACCCCAGAGAGCAGATGCAATTTCCCACAGCACAAACAGCAACTCCAGAAAAGACACGTAAGCTCCTCACTCATGGCCAGCAAAGTCCTTTTCTGATAACATTAATAAAAATAGCATGGGGAACGTTTGCTCGAGTGGCAAAAGTGAGACATTCCTGGATCTTACCTTTGCTTAAATCATTCTCCTATTATATTTTATCTTTTCAGATCGAAATGAAGTTAACATACTTAGAGGCCACAGGAAGGCAGTTGCGCCAACAGACCGTAGCCCCAAATGCCTTCCTGAATTCTCAGCAAGAGGAGAGCAGTTGCTCACCACGGGGCAGAGGCTTCCGGGTCGACGGGGCTCATGCCTGGTCTCGACTGCCAAGAAGGGATAGAGGTGAGAAGTAAGGTCAAAGAGTAGAAATCAAGCTTCTCCTTGTTTGCCTGTCCATGGCTTTCTAAACCTTATTTAGTTCTTTTTATTCTTTCTCCCCAGTTTCACTCCTTCACCTTGAGGACTTCTCTTGGGTTTCAGAACAAAGGAAGGGATTTCTTCCTGTGCAGAGAATTCCTGGGTCATCTCTCGCTCCACAATTGGGGTCCCTCTTCCTTCCATTTGGAATATATTGCATGTATCACTGCAATGATATGTCTCATATCAAAAACTTTGTTTTGTTAGTCTCCCGCCTAGGCCGTGTGATGTGCACAAATGGGGTCTGATTTTGCTGATCATTTTTCCCCTTTATATCTGTCCACATCATAGGTGCTCAGTGAATTAATAAATGTGTAAGGACACCCAGAAATACCTTCCCTCTCTAGGAATTTTTACTGACTCTTAAGCCTTTGGCCCATGTTCTCATTCTCTGTCTACACTAACTTGACTGTGTATTTGGTATTTCCTCAACTTATTTCCTGGCAAGATTTTTATAAAGTATTTATAGGCAGAGACTCTGTGGCTGTTGCAACAGGTCTCCCAAAATGCTTGCAGATCAATGTTTCTAAAACCCTAATCTTTCCAAAAGCAAAGCCAAACAAGCAAAACCTTAATTTTCTTTCTGTTGCCTTCAAGAGAAAACTTAAGCTCCATAGAAAGGGCGTTGGGTCAAGAACTTCCGTGTCACCTAACTAGTTCCTAACCTGTTAGCTGTGTGAGCCTCGCATGAGCAATTTGTTTTATCTGAGTCTTAGTTCACCCATCTTAAAAATGAAAAAAAAAATGGGGGTAATGATAGTAGCTGTTTTTTCAGATTCAGTGTGATAATGCATGAAGTGGGCGAAGCAGAGTGCTTGGCTTGTGATAACACCTAACACGTATTCCTTAATTTCATTGTTTATTGTTTCCATCCTTTCTCTCTCCATCTCATCTTATGTCTTTCCTACTGTCTCTTCTACTTTTTTAAAAAAGATTTTATTTATTTATTCATGAGAAACACACACACACAGAGAGAGAGAGAGAGGCAGAGACACAGGCAGAGGGAGAAGCAGGCTCCATGCAGGGAGCCCGACGCAGGACTCGATCCCAGGACCCCAGGATCAGGCCCTGGGCTGAAGGCAGAGGTAAACCGTTGAGCCACCCAGGCTGCCCTCTTCTACTTTTAATGAATCAATTCACCTGATCTTTCACTTAACAGCAGCAGATTAGATAATTTTCCATAATTTTGCAAAATTAAAAAGCCTTTACCCTTAGAAATCCAATGCTTCCGTAGGCTCAAGTATTTATGCTCTTCTTAACTATTGAGGTATCTGGGCAGAGAAAACCTACAAACCCTGATACTTAACCAAAAGGAAGGCAGATTTCCCCCCAGTTATCAGAAACAGGGTTACTGGGAAGAAATCTATGATCTCTTTCCTCAGGGAGGGTGCTCTGACTTCAGAGGACCCAAGCTTTTGCATGAGGAGTTAGCAACATCAGCCTTGTCATTTCTGTCTCCATATTGTGGGTTAATTCCCAAACCCAGAATATGCCGTTTCATGCAAATGGCTTTGCTGCCAGGTTTTGGGGGCTCTGTAAGTTTCCATCGTCTTATGTAAAACAGTCCATTTTCTTCATTCCTTCTGTCATCTACTCCATGGGTGTGTACCACGTGCCCAGCACTTGGGGTTAAAGACAGATGAGACACATTTCTCTCAAGGAAGACAAATGAGGAGGAAGGTTGTACTGTGGTGGGGAAAGTGGGTTCTTCACATTTTTTTTTTCTTTTGGAGTGTCCTTTATGCACTAGTCCACAGAGGTGGTCATTTCCACACCAGCCAACTCCCCTGGCCAAAATACCACATTCAAGTGGCCATATAGCAGCCTACTCCTAACAGCCTAAAAATCAGTAAGTATTAATTATACTTTTGTTCTAACATGAGTGAAGAGGTAACAAGGTTTTTATCTTATTGTTTCTCATGGCAATGTCCCATGGGCCTCATCCTGACTCTCTGTGTATGAGCGTGACAGCAATTATGACACTAACAGGCCAGATTTATAGGAGACAGAGCCTACGTCTCAGGAGCCAGGAAGAGCTGAGTTCAAAGCCAGTCCCCAGGTGTATGCATCTGGACAAGCTACTCAGTCTAATGTATAGAATATATACGATGGGAACTTGGGATGCTGTGAGTAAACAACTTAAAGATAAGATGCTCAGCCCAGGATTACTGCACAATAGTTACTCATTGGGATCCCCTCTTCCTCTCTTACAACTCACTACTGTGACGCCCATGGTGGGGCATCAATGGTTGTGGCCTTTATCCTGGAGTATTACTACTGTCACTGTTATGGTTGGAATTGAATGCTTTCAACCACTCACCAGCCCTTATTTCACCTTAGGCGTTTGAGACCTATAGACTCCACACAGAGGCCATAGATTCCTGGAAAGGGCATAAAGGTGGAGCCAAGAGAGGACACACAGTAGTTTTCTCCCTGTTTACTGTCACACTGACCCCACATTCAGACAGCTTGCCTGATGCAGAGCTCTGAGGCTGCTTCATCAGACTCTCCATCTTCACCCCTGGACTTGGGGTGAATTAGATGCGATGAACATCTCCCAGGACAGCCTTATTTGGTTATGCAAGACCTGTTGGGTCTTGATGGCCTGGGACTGGCCAAAATTAAATGTCTAGACAGAGGCACCAGCCAGTTTTAATCCCACATCCATTTGACTCATGTCAAACATGTTATGATTCTCTGAAGCTGCAAAGGGACATGTCGAGGAAATTGTGGTACCTCAGCCATTGGACCAGCATTCTGAGCTAAAAGCGCCTTCAATCATCTTCTTCTTCTTCTTCTTCTTCTTCTTCTTCTTCTTCTTCTTCTTCTTCTTCTTCTTCTTCTTCTTCTTCTTCTTCTTCTTCTTCTTCTTCTTCTTCTTCTTCTTCTTCTTCTTCTTCTTCTTTCTTCTTCTTCTTCTTCTTCTTCTTCTTCTTTCTTCTTTCTTCTTCTTCTTCTTCTTCTTCTTCTTCTTCTTTCTTCTCCTTCTCCTTCCTTCTCCTTCTCCTTCTCCTTCTTCTTCTTCTTCTTCTTCTTCTTCTTCTTCTTCTTCTTCTTCTTCTTTTCTTCTTCCTCCTCCTCTTCTTCCTCTTCCTCTTCTTCTTCTTTTACAGAAAGAGTGCATGTGTCAGTCAGGAAGGGGAGGGGATGAGAGAGAATGTTAAGGAGACTCCACACTCCGCATGGAGCCTGATACGGGGCTCAATCTCACAACCCTCTGATCATGACCTGAGCTGAAATCAAGAGTTGGATTGCTTAATTGACTGAACCACCCAGGTGCCCCTGGACTTCTTGATCAATTAAAAATTAAAAATATTTTCTCTCTCCATTTCTTTCTATTGCCTCTCTTCATTAAAAATTAAACTGTGCATAATACCCTCCAGTTCCATCCACGTCTGAGGGTATTATGCTAGTGAAGTAAGTCAATCGGAGAAGGACAAACATTATATGGTCTCATTCATTTGGGGAATATAAAAAATAGTGAAAGGGAATAAAGGGGAAAGGAGAAAAAATGAGCGGGAAATATCAGAGAGGGAGATAGAACATGAAAGACTCCTAACTCTGGGAAACGAACAAGGGGTGGTGGAAGGGGAGGAGGGCAGGGGGTGGGGGTGACTGGGTGATGGGCACTGAGGGGGGCACTTGACGGGATGAGCACTGGGGGTTATTCTGTATGTTGGCAAATTGAACACCAATAAAAAATAAATTTATAAAAAAATTAAGCTGCATCTATTAAGAGAAAAAAATGGAGTCTGTTAAGTTTGAGGTATAATTTGAGAGATAGGTTGAGAGAGAGGGAGGTAATCTATGCTAATGTGCTTATTGTGGATGACTATCTGGGATGTAGGGCTGATATGTACATTTGGAGTGACTGGTCTGGCACATACGGTGGCTGTGTCTTAGGGGTAGGAGTGTGGGAAAAGTGTATGCAAGTGGCATGTGTGTTTGGTATGAATGCATGGAGGGGGTAGTGTGTATGAATGTAATATTGTGACTGTGAGTATTCTTGGGGTGTCCATTGTGTCCATTGTGGATGCGTGCACATATGTGGATGTGGAGTGTGGATACATATAGTTGTGATAGACATGTGGGCTTGTGAGTATGAATATATATGTCTGTGCACCATTTTTAAAATCTGTTATTTTGCATCTTCCAGCTGCAATGCTCAAGTGCTATAGAATTATAGCTCAGAATAGTTCCCATAAACAAAAGCATTTGGCCTCTGTGGTTCAGCTGTATGGAAATTGGCAACACATTCCATCAGGGTGTCTATGTTAGAGGTGAGGCTTCGGGGAGAATTCCCACAACTTTCTGGAGGCATGTGACATGACTCACCACCGTGGATTGAACACTCCTGAGATCTTATTGTTTCACATTAATCACAGCCTTAACTCTGCTTTTTTTGGCTTGATTTTTTTCAAGCCCTAAGAATAGAACCACCAGGATCCCACTTTAGCCTTTATATTGACTCACAAGCCCTGACTTTCATAATCTTCAAGGACATTTAGAGAGTTGGCAGTAATTAGAGATTTTTTTTAACCCCCCAACCCAGTTTAAATGTATTTTCTCAGGAATAATATGTCTTGTTAATTTGAGCATCTGTTTCTGCTCACACTACCTACACAGCTTTGTATCTGGCCCACTCTGAAATGCTTCCTCTGTTAGTAGGGAGGTGGTCAACGTGGGGTGTTCCTGTAACTCTCCTCAAGGGGGCTTTGCCCACAGCATCACCACCATGCCTGCAGTGTCTAGTGGATGCTCCAAGTGATGCCTTTCCATAATCCTTCCTTAACCACCATGGTGATGGGGGAGGAAATCCTTCTCTGTGAGTACTTAGTCCTTTACCTTGGTTATTGCACACGTGACACAGAAATGCAAACACACAGTAGGCACGAGGTGTTCTCCAAAAGAAGGTGGGATTCCTGAGGGTCAGACCAAGGTGCATCCTTCTCTGGTTCCTGAGCACTGTATAACCTTTGATTTCTTTACTCATTTTTAAAAAAGATTTTTAAAATTGATTTGACAGAAAGAGAGAGAGCACAAGCAGGGGAGCCACAGGCAGAGGGAGAGGGAGAAGCAGGCTCCCCACTGAGCACGGAGCCTGAGGTGGAGCTCAATCCCAGGACTCTGGGATCATGACCTGAGCCAAAGGCAGACACTTAATCGACTGAGCCCCCCAGGTGTCCCTAGTCTCTGATTTAGAAGAAGAAGTAATGGACTCAGGAAAGGAGGGAAGAAGAAAAGAAAGAAGGAAAGATTAAAAAAAAAAAAAAAAGCCTGAGGTACCTGGGTGGCCCATTTGGTTAAGTGACTGACTCTTGATTTGGCTCAGGTTGTGATCTCAGGGTCGTGAGATTGAGCTTGCATTGGGCTCTGCGCTCGGTGCTCAGCACTGAGTCTGTCTGCTTGGGATTTTTCTCGCTCTCTGTTCCTCCTCCTGCTCATATATGCACTGTCTCTAAAGAGAGAGAGAGAGAGAGAGAGAGAGGGAAAAGAAAAGAAAAGAAATAGCCTTCACAAACATGTTTTTTCAGAGCCAGTCACTCCTCTGGGTGTCTCATGTTGCTACCTCACTGAATTAGTTCATCAACCTTCTGGAGTACGTTCTATCACTCAGTCCGGGTTATTGATGAGAAAACAGAGACATGGAAGGCTTAAATGAGTTGCCCAGCATCACTCAACCTACTAATGAACCAAACTACAAACCCAGGGTGTGTGGCTCGAGACGCCACCCTTTAATCAGCAATCATGTTGCCTATTTTGGCTTTGCGCCATGTCCAGCGAGCGTGTGTGTTGTCTCTGTGACCCAGGGCACAGAGTCTCAAGCTCAATCCATGTCATTTGCCTGAATAGATTTTTTTCCCCTTTTTATATCCCAATATCAGTAAAGGTGTTTTTTTTTAAATTTTTATTTATTTATGATAGTCACACACAGAGAGAGAGAGAGAGAGAGGGGCAGAGACACAGGCAGAGGGAGAAGCAGGCTCCATGCACCAGGAGCCCGACGTGGGACTCGATCCCGGGTCTCCAGGATCGCGCCCTGGGCCAAAGGCAGGCACTAAACCACTGCGCCACCCAGGGATCCCAGTAAAGGTGTTGTTTAATGGCAAATATCACACCATACTTATGCTAAAAGGAAGTTACTGGCTCACAAACAGTGAAGTCCAAGTCTAGGACAGCCTTCACACACGACCCCAGTGGGCAGAGCTTCATAACATCACCAACAACCTGTCTTTTCATCCCAAAGTTCTGCTTTCTTTTGTGGTTAATTTACTGTCACATGGACTCTGGGAGTGCAATGGAGCAAAGAGGGCCACCAGCAGCTCTAGGGATATATGCTTGGAATTTTGAAATTCCACTGTAAAGTAGGAAAACAGTTGGTTTCCTGATGATTTCTGTGAAACTCCCAGGTATGGTTCTCACTGGTTAGGTTTGGTGCCTGCCCTGAACCCATCAATCACTGGGTGGGATTGATGCTGTGCTGTGATTGGCAGAGCCAACCACGTCTGTCGCCCGCTGGAATGAGAGACACAGAAAGAGAGGCAGAGACACAGGTGGAAGGAGAAGCAGGCTCCATGCAGGGAGCCTGACATGGGACTCGATCCCAGGACCCCGGGATCAGGCCCTGGGCGGTCGGCAGGTGCTAAACCGCTGAGCCACGCAGGGATCCCTTTGTCTGCTTCTCTTAATTGATAGAAGTGAGTGTGAATCCTTAGTTATTCTGAAGTAGCTGTGAACTATTTCTAACACTCTGGGGTCCAGGACATCACAGAGGAAGGCAAACATGTTCATCAGACCCCAAATCCTCATCTAACACCAGTTAACTGCTCTCTCGTACACAGAGTGGACCACATTGGTAACCAACAGATTCGGTGACATCTTTGCACTAGAAACAAAGGACTGTTTGAGTTTAAAATAAGGATTGTGACTCTGCATACAGTCGGAGGGACAGAGAAATAAATCTCTAGGGTCAGAGGAAAGGGGCTACCTTCATAGCAACAGAAAAGGTTTTCAGAATTGTTTAAAGAAGGGATATGTTTTTTATAACAGAAGAGTCAAGGAGCATTTATACCTTCCTGTATTTTCAACCAACTAGGGAATCATATAAAACTACACAAAATTAGCAGTGCTCTGGAAGCACTGTACTTCCCACCCCGACCTCCTATATGCACCTGCGGTCCGAGATCTCAGGTTTGCCCATCATTCTCTGCTCAGTGATTTCCCATTCCCAATGATAGAAAGTTCAAGGTCTTAGACATAACAAAAGAGCGAGGCTATAACCTTTAGGGACTGAGCACTAATAATATCGCAGCATATGCTTCAGATGTCATAAAAGGTGAAAACGACACTAAACTAAGAAAAGTTATGCTTATTCCCCATGATCATTACTTGTGGATTTTGTGTTTGTAATATGAAATTTTCTTTTTTTTCCTCTCCTTTCCTGAGTGCTAATGTGTCTGCCAAGACTCTAGCTTGTCTGTTAGATCCGTGCTTCTCAAACTACTGTGCATGTTCATCACATGGGAATCTAACTGAAATACATATATATTCTGGTTCTGTGTGCCTGCGTTTGTTTTGTTTTGTTTGATCTCCTTTACCTACATTCCCACAGTCTAGAGGAAGCTGTTTTGATTTTAGATCTTCGGGTGGTTGGTTATTCCATAAACTTTAAGTTATGTGTTTATGGGACGACTGGGTGGCTCCGTGGTTGAGTGTCTGCCTTCAGCCCAGGGTGTGACCCAGGGTCCTGGGATCGAGTCCCGCATCAGGCTCCCTGCACGGAACCTGCTTCTCCCTCTGCCTGGGTCTCTCTCTGCCTCTTTCTCTGTCTCTCAGGAATAAATAAATAAAATCTTTTAAAAAACGTATATGTTTATAACTCTCGTCTTTTGTCAGCTTAAGACAATATTTATTCCCTTTTACGAAGTATGAAAGTGTTGTTCACCTGACTGCCTCTTTACTCCATCCTGTCTTCCCTCAATGTTTGAGAGTTTGATATTATTTTTAGTTTTACTATCATTCTCATTCATACCTCATGCCCTCTGGTTAGTATCCTGAAGCTCCCTTGTGTATAGTGAAAATCACATCACCTGGCCCATTCCCCCTGCCTTTATTCCACACCCGTCTGTCACCTCTAATTTCACTCCTACCTTGAATTTCTGACAGTTCCCAGGTGATCCTAATGTGGCTCTTGCAGCCAAGAAATTGACCGTCTTATCTTTCCAACTTTTTTTTTTGTTCTTATCATCCTCTACTGCATGTCCTAGCTCAATTTCTGGCTGATCTTGAATATATCAAACCTTAACAGAAATTTCACTCCGTTTCCTCCTCTCGCACCGACTTCCCTCCTCCCCAAACTCCTACTTTTACAATAAGACTAAATCTAAATGTTTTCTGTAAATCCTTTTTTATTTCCCTTGGCAAATGGAGTAGCTTCTTATTTTTGTTTCTCTATAAACTTAACTCTGTTAGACTTGTCAAATAGAAAAATCAGGGGTTCTATAGGACTAGAGGACTATTACATGCGTAGGATTTTTTTGGTTGTTGTTGTTTTGGGAACCAACCTAAAGCCTTGAAATAACAGGTTTAGATTCTAGCTCATTATGAGGGAGAACTCTTAAATGCTCAGAGGTATTCGGTAATGGAAAAAGCAGCCTGTGTTGAGTGGTAATAAGCACCCCATCTCTGGAGGTATTCAAACAGAGTCTTGCTTCCTAGGGGCACTCCCACTAGTATTAGTCTACTGGAATGGTCCCCAAATGTAGCCTTGGATCATATGACCCCAGATTTTACTTCACAGTTTTTGTGGAGTGAGAAGGGGGAGAGAGTCAAGAAGTGTAACTGGGAAGTAATTTGAAATATTTTTATAGTATCAAAGTAAACACAGATTTATTATGAAACAAAATAGAGAATTTGAATACATTTTTTAAGATGAAAGAGAAAAACTTCAACCTAATTTCAAAATTGAAATAGGCTTATTCCAGCTTTGTCCCATTCATCTTAAATGATATTTTACTCCTGCAAAGCTGCAAAGATGCTTTAGTAAGAACAGTTGGGGGGAAATGAGTTGAACTGGATCAAGGGTTCCCAAACCTGGCTAAGACTCTCTCAGAAGTCTTGGACCTTACTCCTGAGAATTCTTAATCTCCAGGGATTCAGGAATCTGTATTTTATAAAACATTCTCAGTTGGGCATGGTGATTTGCCAAATGTGGGAACTGATGTATGAGAGAATTCTTTTGTTTTTCTTTTTTTTTCCTTTTTTTTTTCTTTTGTTTTTCTAATGGCGCACCAGCATCAGCTGCTGCAACCTGTCACCTCACATGCCTTAACACCCCAAGCCTTATCTCCTACTCCCAATCCAGTGTGTGTGAGCAGGATCGGGAGCGATGGGAGTCTCTGCTCCATGCGGTCAGTCAGGAACTTGAGCTCACTCTGTTGGTTCTGTGGACCCCAAACTTCAACTGGATCCAGGCATTTATTTGGCTAGGACACAGGGAAAGAATGAGAGCATGAAATATCACTCGGAATATTTTAGCAGTGGAGCTGGAGCTGGCTCATACTGTCTTTAGAGAGCCAATTGCTCAATTTTTGGGAATTCTGTGAGTTGGTTTTTAAATAGACCATTATTAAAAATTAAATTATACACACTTAGAGTTAAAATAATTTATATTAAAAATAAAACTCATCATTCTCTGATTATATTATTACATTTTACCATTATCTGTGCTCTTGAGGTTGTTTATGTATATATTATATTTGTATGGTGAAATACCGTATTGTACATCTCTCCCAACTTTGGTGACGTTATGTTAGTACTTTGAAATTAGATGTGGTGGCAATATTTATACCATAGAAATTGGCAAATACTACAAACCAGGATCCTCCCCCACCAGACCCTTCCCAGAAGGTGGTTGTTCAATACTTACCAGCGTGATACAGGTTTTAGGAATCGACATGTATTCCACTGACCAGAACTCGGGTGTAGTTTTACCTAGATGTGTAGGTGTGAGGAATCCAGTTTAGCTGTCTTGCAAAGACCATGGATGTTGGTAGGCCCCTGAAGTGAATACTCTCTGTGGCACTTCTGTGAAGAAATTATAAAATATATATAATGTGTTTGTGTATATAGCCAATGCAAATTCATGAATCTCCTGCCCTGAACTAGATTTGGGGGTATCCTGTGAAGAAAGGCTGATGAAAATGCTGAGCTGTTTTTTCCTTTAAACTCACATCTTTATTCAAATGCTTGGTCTATCAATTTTTAACCTTTCTTTTTTAACGTATCCATTTAAGGCTTTAATCTTCTTATAATTATTTGCTTTAGAGATAGCTCTTTACTATTATTAATTGATTAATTTTTAATAAAAATTTTATATACTTAAGGTATACATTGTGATTTTTGACATACATATACATTGTGAAATGATTACTACAACATCACAAAACCCTTTTTTTCTGCCAAAAAAAAAAAAGTGTTATTAGGGAAATGGCCATGCCATTCCATAACCAACATCCTAGCTGATTTCCACATCCATACTTTGGCTCTATCCTGCTTCTTACATAATGCCCTCAATTGGTTTAAACCCATTTCTAAGTCAACATCACCCCCACTTTGTAGCTCGTGGTGACTCAGATCCTTTCCCACCCACACTAGAGGGAAGTCCAGACAGGTTCAGAGCTCCCTTATCTGGTCCAGCCTCTCTGGTCCCACCCAAACCCTCACTTCCCACTGCCACAAGTGGAAGCTGGTTTGCTTTTGCTTTAACCCTTCAGATCTCAGACCGCAGGGGGCATAGGATATGTAGGCATCTCCATACCCCTGCCCCCAACCCATACACACACAGGCTGTCTCCTTTTATCAGGGATTCTCAAATGTTAGTGCAGGAGAATAAAAACAGAGGAAATTAATGGGAGGAAACAAAGGTGAAAATTAACAAAATAAAGAAATTGAAGAGAATAAGAACCCCGTTTTGCCTTTTTTTTTTTTTTTTGGTGCTGCGTTTTAATTTATTTTTATTTTTTATTTTTTTAATAAATTTATTTTTTATTGGTGTTCAATTTAAGCCCCGTTTTTACCTTAACAGACGTCCGTAAAATGCAATTATGTTCAAGAAAATAATATACTCACAAAATTTTCAAAAAATTCATGGCTTCCTTAAAAAATAATTAACATACAAATACAAAGTAGAAATTATTTATACAACATAAGTATCCCTATCCATATGTACTATCTAAAAAAGTTATTAGATACTCAAACTATCTGACACCCAGGTTAGTTTGGTCACAAGTTTTACTACAATGTGGGGATTCCAAGAAGTTTGATGAATGACTTTGTTGAGAATTAATCATGTAACTCATTTTTGATGTCTTCTTTTTTAGAAAGTATGGTTTTAAATATCTATGTCTAATCAGCAGAACTTTCAAAACCAATCAGAGTAAAAGTTGGAGGTTTAAATATGTTCATCCTCTGAGACAGGTGTTCTCATTGACATACTATACCCTGATTCACCACACAAGGTCAAGGTAAAATTGCAGGACTCCAGGAAGGGGAGAGTTTCAAGGTGCCAATGTACATGGTGGGTTGAAGACTAACTAGTGCTTGAGACTGCCCTGGGTCACAGAGACAACACACACGCTCGCTGGACATGGCGCAAAGCCAAAATAGGCAACATGATTGCTGATTAAAGGGTGGCGTCTCGAGCCACACACCCTGGGTTTGTAGTTTGGTTCATTAGTAGGTTGAGTGATGCTGGGCAACTCATTTAAGCCTTCCATGTCTCTGTTTTCTCATCAATAACCCGGACTGAGTGATAGAACGTACTCCAGAAGGTTGATGAACTAATTCAGTGAGGTAGCAACATGAGACACCCAGAGGAGTGACTGGCACTGAAAAAACATGTTTGTGAAGGCTATTTCTTTTCTTTTCCCTCTCTCTCTCTCTCTCTTTAGAGACAGTGCATATATGAGCAGGAGGAGGAGCAGAGAGCGAGAAAAATCCCAAGCAGACAGACTCAGTGCTGAGCACCGAGCGCAGAGCCCAATGCAAGCTCAATCTCACGACCCTGAGATCACAACCTGAGCCAAATCAAGAGTCAGTCACTTAACCAAATGGGCCACCCAGGTACCTCAGGCTTTTTTTTTTTTTTTTAATCTTTCCTTCTTTCTTTTCTTCTTCTCTCCTTTTCTGAGTCCATTACTTCTTCTTCTAAATCAGAGACTAGGGACACCTGGGGGGCTCAGTCGATTAAGTGTCTGCCTTTGGCTCAGGTCATGATCCCAGGGTCCTGGGATTGAGCTCCACATCAGACTCCGTGCTCAGTGGGGAGCCTGCTTCTCCCTCTCCCTCTGCCTGTGGCTCCCCTGCTTGTGCTCTCTCTCTTTCTGTCAAATCAATTTTAAAAATTTTGTTTTTTAAATGAGTTTAAATAAATCAAAGACTATACAGTGCTCAGGAACCAGAGAAGGATGCACCTTGGTCTGACCCTCAGGAATCCCACCTTCTTTTGGAGAACACCTCGTGCCTACTGTGTGTTTGCATTTCTGTGTCACATGTGCAATGACCAGGGTAAAGGACTAAGTACTCACAGAGAAGGATTTCCTCCCCCATCACCATGGTGGTTAAGGAAGGATTATGGAAAGGCATCACTTGGAGCATCCACTAGACACTGCAGGCATGGTGGTGATGCTGGGCAAAGCCCCCTTGAGGAGAGTTACAGGAACACCCCACGTTGACCACCTCCCTACTAACACAGGAAGTATTTCTTCTTTGGAAAAAAAATGTCTATTTAGGTCTTTAACTCATTTTACAACTGGACTATTAGGTTTTCTTTGCTATTGACTTGTATGTATTTGGATATTAACCCTTTGTCACATGTATGGTTTGCAAAAAATTGAAGTATTGAAGTTCCCTTCTATTGTTGTATTGCTGTCAATTTCTCCCTTCGGATCCCTAACGTTTGCTTTATATTAGGTACTCTGGTGTTGGTACATATATTTTTACAAGTATTATATCTTCTAATTTTTATTTTTTATTTTTTTTAAGATTTTATTTATTCATGAGAGAAACAGAGAGGCAAAGACACAGACAGAGGGAGAAGCAGGCTCCTTGTGGGGAGTCTGATGCATGATTCAATCCCAAGATCCTGGGATCACAACCTGAGCTGAACAGGATGTTCAATCACTGAACTACCCAGACGCCCCTCTCTTCTTCACTTTTAAAGAGTAATTTTGCCAGGAATTCTTGTTTAGCAGTTATTTCCTTTTAGAACCTGGAATATATCGCCAGACTGTCTCCTGGCCTGAAAGGTTTCTGCTGGAAAATCCACTGATAATCCTACGGGGGGCGGGGGGAGGGGGGGTTCTTTATGTGTGACAAATTACGTCTCTCTGCTGCTTTCAAAATTCTCTCCTTGTCCATGACTTTGATGATCATGCGTCTTGGTGGGTTGGTGGGTTGATCCTGATTGGGTCTTTTGGACTTCATGAATCTGGATGTTGATTCTATTCACAGAATTCGGGAACTTTTTAGCTATTCTTCCTTTAGATAAGCTTTCTGCTCTTTTCTCTTCTTCTCATAATGTGTATCCCATACATTTCTTAGGCTTTTTGCCCCCCACTCATTTTTATTCTTTTTTTTTTCTTCTGTCTGCAGAGTTTCAAATGCCTATCTTCGAGTTTTCTCATTCTTTGCTTGATCTAGTCAGCTGTTGAAACTCTCATTTATAGTTTTCATTTTAGACATCATAGTCTTCAGCTCCACAATTTATGCAATACTTTTTTTTGAATGATTTCTCTCTTTTCTTTGAATTTCTTGTTTTGTTCGGGTACTGTTTTCCTGATTTCATTGAGTTGTCTATGTTCTCTTGTAGCCTACGCATCTTTAAAAAGCAGATTTTGAATTGTTAGGCAATCTGTAGATCTCCATTTCTTTAAGGTTGGTTGTGGCACATTACTATGTTCCGTGGATGGTGTCACAGTTCCTTGTTTTTTCTTGTTCCTGGTAGTCTTGCATTATTGTCTTCACATTTGAAGAGGCAGTCATCCCTTCTAAACATTATGCCCTGGTCTACATAGGGAAAGACATCCCATAGGTAGGTGTAAGGATGTCAGCTGGCGAAGTGAGCTAGCTCCAGATCTAGATCCACATCACGGGATGCATGGGGATGCCAATTCTGAGGGTGTACCATGGGCCATCTGAAGGGAGCATGCATGTGGGGTCTGGTGGGCATGTAGATGTCCACATTGCTGTAGCCAGCACCTGGTCCTGGAGTTTCATATGTGCCACTGCAATGGGTGCTTGGTCTAGTGAACAAGTGGGTGCATGTGTGGTGGTGGTACTAGTGGATGCCAGGACCAGTGTGTAGGCACATGCTTCACAATGAATGTCAGTTCCCAGGCATGGGGGCTGTGGCCTTCCTGGGACTAGGGTGGGAGAAGAAGTATTTCTGACTCCAAGGAGGGGTTATGGGGCTCTTGGCAGCTCCAGCTTAAGGGGGGTGGGCAGTGCCTTTGGCCCTAGCCAGGTCTGTATGAAAGCTGTGGGGTTCTCTGTGGTGGAAGAGATCCTCAGTGGTGAAGGCTGCTGAGGTCCTCTGCTTTACCTTCCCTTGTGTGGAAGGAACTCATGTAGGATTCCTCATGGTGACACAGCAACCTGGGGATGGAGCAATACAGGCAGAATGCTTCTTACTCCTTCTATATGTTGCCACTCCCAGTCTCTGCACTCCCCCGGGTCACTGCAGCCCTTGAACCGCACTCTGCAGTTCTTCCAGAGCCATCCTCATCCATGGATAGTTGACTTTAGCATCATGTGTGGGTGCGGGTGAAGCCTGGGATCTCCTAGTCTGCTATCTTGCTGACGCCATTTTTGGCATATTATTTATAAATGGATCTTTGTATAGTGTTGAATTATAGTTTGGTTAGTACTAAAATGGGATTATACCCCAAGATCCAAATATCTCCTTCTATTTGAGTTTCCCGCAGAAGAGGTGAACACAATGAGTAATATGAAATGGAAACAAAGTGCATGGTTAGTTAGTTGCAACAAGGTTCATCGTTCCTTAGGGCATTACTTAAAAAAAAGATTTTATTTATTTATTTGAGAGAAAAAGAGACATAGTGAGAGGGAAAGCAAGAGCAGGGGGAGAGGGAGAAGCAGGCTCCCCTCTGAGGGAGGAACCTGACAGTGTGGGGCTCAATCCCAAGACTCTGGGATCATGACCTGAGCTGAAGGCAGACTCTTAACCCACTGAGCCACCCAGGCACCCCCTTAGGGCAGCATTTTGGGAAGCACATTTGGAGTAGATGTCTTAGGCTTAAGGCTTACGTGAGACTGCTAGTTTCCTCAAATCTCAGATCTAGAGCATAGGACCTTATTGCCCTGCAGGTTGCTGAAATATACAGGAAAATAAAAAATGATGAAGGAACTCTGAGGTTTCAGACTCAGTTCACCAATCCAGCCACACTGAGCAAGGAAATGAAGGATGAGAGAGAGCCACACCCATAGATGTTAGTGTTAATGCAAAAGTTATTCTGCTCATTAAAAAGTAGAACAATTTTTGTTCCAGACATCAACAAAATATTTTAACTGCTTCTTTTCCTTGTGAGTCTAGGGGGGAGATGGGGAGAGTATATTTCCCTCAATCACCAAACTATTATTTTGAAGAACAGGTTTCATCAAATATAGTAGCTGAAAATATGGAGCGGATGAAGATATTTTCCCCCAGTGTACTTACTAACTACAATGAAATTGTTTTCCACATTGATCATCATATTAATGAAGTAAATAAAAAGGATACATATGTAATATACATATGGCATATATACAAAATATATGTTTAACTGGAAATACCCTATATATTTAAATACATACTTAATTAGGAATGCCCTAGTGGCACCCATGAGATTGTGCTTGCAAATCTCTAAGTGTAATTGGCCAAGAGCATCAGCTGCTGCATTCTGAAATCCATGCTTGTGTGTTTGGGGGATGTTTTCCACCAGCTGCTCCCAGACAGTGAATGAGTGTGGCAGGATAGTAAGGTGGGCCTCTTCCAAGGAAATGTGCGACTCCTCAGATGGCAACTTTGGCCTGAGGACTCCCAAATGGTCTTCCCCAAACTTCCTATGACTGCATGACAGACAGTATAGGATGCCTCAACCCAACCTCCTCTCCTCCTTTCCTTCACTTGGGACCAGAGTGTTTTGTCCTCCGATGGTTTGCACAGCCTTTTCCGCCCCCTCTGTTTCCTTTCACATAGATGTTTTCCCTAAAAACATTCTTGCATGTTTAATTTTGGATGAGCACACACTTTTAAAGTCATGATCTTTATATGGAGCACCTTTAACCTGAGGTGTTTTTTTTTTAAATATTCTATTTATTTCTTCATGAGAGACACACAGAGAGAGGCAGAGACACAGGCAGAGGGAGAAGCAGGCTCCATGCAGGGAGCCCAATGCGGGACTCGATCCCGGGACCCCGGGGTCATGACTTGAGCCCAAGGCAGTTGCTCAACTACTGAGCCACTCAGGTGTCCCTAACCTGAGTCTTTAAGAAGGACCTCCAAAAAAGTGCTTTTAATAATTTTATTTTTAAAATACATAATTTATGATACCTTTAAGAAAGACTAATGAAAAATATCTCAATTTTCCTCATGGTTTTGCCCTATTATTTAGCAACAATTTTCCACATTAAGAAAGTTGTTTCACCCTACATTTGTTAAATTTAATGAGTTGCCTTCAAGGACTGTTCTGTTTAAGCTTTATTGGTTGAAAGTGCATTTTCTCAGAGGCCATGTTTTTAAGAAATTATTGATTTGGAACAAGCTAAAGAATGAAATTCTCCATAGCTGGAATGCCCTGGTGGCTCAGCAGTTGTGTTTGTCTTCGGCCCAGGGTGTGATCCTGGAGTCCCGGGATCGAGTCCCACATCGCGCTCTTTGCAGGGAGCCTGCTTCTCCCTCTGCTTGTCTCTCTCTCTCTCTCTGTATGTCTCTCATGAATAAATAAATAAAATCTGCAAAAAAAAAAAAAGAAATTCTCCATAGCTTACCTCACATAGAATCCAGTAGCTAAAACTCTATCGAGTTGATTGATCAGTATCTATCACCGATCATTACTTCATTATTTTAAGGTTTTGGTTGATACAGTCCAGCAAATGTGATACCTTCAGTTGATTACCTTAATTTGCATAAGATTCAAGACAAATGCAAAAGAAAACCCGACTTACTCCAAGCAAGAAGTCTGTAGGATAATGGGGGTGTACTTTGCTGTGGTAAACAGAGTGCGGTTAATGGTGAGTGAACACTTGGCTCGGTGCACCCTCCTCTCAGGTGGTCTTCATATGCGTGCTTGCCCAAGTTCTAATGAAGCTTGAAATTAACATGGCTCTGTTGGTTTAATTCCTGGTTTTTGCTGGAGTCCTAGCAACACTGTCCTGTCAATCTTAAACAAGGGGCCCGTACGTTGCTGGCAACATCTCTGGCTGCTGGGAATTTTGTCAGGAGAAAAATTAATAGCCATAGTGTTATACTTGCACTTTTTTATCTTTAGCTTAGCATATTTATAATGGTTAAGTAAAAATAATGTGTGTGTGTGTGTGTGTGTGTGTGTGTGTGTACATACGATGGTTCTTAGAGCAGATGCATCTCAGTAAGTAGTAAGTTGATGATAATGATGATAAATAGTCTCTGCATGATATGTAAGGTTTTTAAACCATGACCGCATACATTCTGTATTTTGATCCTAATTGTAACTCTGAGAAGTAGATGTAATTATTCCTATTTTACAAATAAAGGAACTGATGATCAAAGAGGCTAAATGAGTTAAAAGGATCCTATAGCTAATAAGAGAATGTAAACCAGGAAGGTGTGATTGTCTTTTCATATTCTTATTAATTCACATTACTTCTGTTTTTTTGATACATCCTTTATTGTGCTTGCAAAGTATATTCAACTGCACATTCTATGACTTTGGATGGCTGATAATTACCATAGAGTTTGAAATTAGATCATTCTACTCTTACTAAGAAGAAAGAAGAAAAATGTTTTTTAGTGGTTATGATGTGCTACTCAATGGTTTGTTATTTTTACATATATGATCTCACTTGATCTCCCCAATAACCACTTAAAAACAAATCATTCCCATTTTTACAAAAACTAGGAGATTTTTGTGAAGTACATTTTCTCGATATATTAAGAGACTGTTAAGAGGAAATCACAGAGTGTCGTGGAAGGCCAACTACTGGTCATTTCTGTAGGTAATTTAGTTTCTATTATGTCGCTTAACTCTCTCAATTTCATGAGGTAGGGCAGTAGAGGTCATAATATCCCCAATTTCAGAGATAGGTAAATGTAGTATTAAGGACATAATGTATCACATAGAGTTCTTGTGCAAATGATGGGGAACAACTCTGTCTAATTTATGAAAAAATGATAACTTATTGGCAGGGTATGGGAAGCTCTGCGTCTCACTAAGACCCATGAAAGGAGGGGCCTCCAAGGTATGAAGGGTTTTTAGTTCTCAAATTAGGAAATATTTACAACAGTGACAGCTTATCGGGAGCATAAATAGAGCATGTTTGACACTCAACTCTCCCTTTTATTTAAATTTTAAACTCCAGGGTAGCTTAGTTGGTTACGCGTCTGAATCTTGATTTCAGTTCAGGTCATGATCTCAGGGTTGTGAGATTGAGTCCTGTGTTGGGCTGTGCACTAGGGTTGGAGCTTACTTGGGATTCTCTTTTTTAAAAAAATAAACTCCCAAACATATGTCTATCAATTTCAAAATGGAGAATTATGAATCTTCCTTTTAGTAGAGCTAAAAACTTTAAAGTATTCATCATTAAGTATCAATGAATACTTAAGAGTTTGTAAAAGTAGCTTAAGGTTTTTGGTGAGTACAAGGAAATAAAACTTATTTTTGCTAAGTCTCCTTCAAACTTCCCTTGAAGACTGATGAGAAGGACTGGGTGGGCAGCACTCGGACTGGCTTAAGCCACTAGATTGGTGGGGTCTTGAGTGGACTTATTTTGACAGCAGTCATACACTAAATTGAGGAGATGATTAAATGCAGAGATGAGGCTTCACGGCTAAATCCCAAATGAGGGCAGCCTGGGTGGCTCAGTGGTTTAGTGCCACGTTCCACCCAGGGCGTGATCCTGGAGACCCGGGATCGAGTCCTACGTCGGGCTCCCTGCATGGAGCCTGCTTCTCCCTCTGCCTCTCTCTCTCTCCCTCCCCCCCCCCCCACTCTCTCTGTCATTAATAAATAAAATCTTAAAAAAAATAAATCCCAAATGATACAAAAGTCCCCAAGGCTGAATGAGTGACACAGGACCCCACCCTTCCTGCCATAGTCTGTATTTAGGAGGCAGGCTCATAGGTACCTTGAATGCCAGGCCAAGAGTGAAAAAAATTATATTGTAAATCATGCTTATTTTGTTAAAAAAAATCCTGCAATTATTTGCTCTCTTATACCTCAAAATCCTTCACCACTAATAATAGACTTCATTATTTAAATGTTGTTATAAATTTCAAATATCAAATATCAGGTCACTGGTGAATTATTAGCCATTCTCTAACTAATAAGAACTAATATTTGTTAATGAGGGTTTAAAATAGGTAAGCTATGTGATTCCTTAATTTGATCCCGATGCAATGAAATAAGTAAAACGTGTAATCCACACTACTTTGATCATATTCCCAACATATTCTATTTCCTTGGTCCCCTGTTTATTATTATGAAATAATCAGTCTGTCATATGGCATATAATAAAATTGACTGTAACCCTTCCTGCTAGCAAAATACATATATTTTACTTCCCCTACTTGTTTTCCTCTCCCCCTCACCCTCACATCTTCCAACATTCATGAAATGTCATGTGGGATGGCAGCATAGATTTGCCATTTATCTACATTTTTTATAAGGCAATAGGAACTAGACCACAGCTTTTTTTCTTTACTCTTTATTCAACTGTGGTTTCAAATGCAAAATGGGCTTGTTGCATGTGGAACTTAAAGTTGGGATATAAAAATTTCTGATGAAATTATGATTCAGTTTCTTAATTTTTAAAAACTTTATTTATTTATTTTATTTTTTTGGAAATTTATTTTTTATTGGTGTTCAATTTGCCAACATATAGCATAACACCCAGTGCTTATCCCGTCAAGTGCCCCCCTCAGTGCCCGTGACCCAGTCACCCCCACACCCCGCCCACCTCTCCTTCCACCACCCCTAGTTCGTTTCCCAGAGTTAGGAGTCTCTCATGTTCTGTCTCCCTTTCTGATATTTCCCACTCATTTTTTCTCCTTTCCCCTTTATTCCCTCTCACTATTTTTTATATTCCCCAAATGAATGAGACCATATAATGTTTGTCCTTCTCCGATTGGCTTATTTCACTCAGCATAATACCCTCCAGGTCCATCCCCGTCGAAGCAAATGGTGGGTATTTGTCATTTCTAATGGCTGAGGAATATCCCACTGTATACATAGACCACAGCTTCTTTATCCATCATCTTTCGATGGACACCGAGGCTCCTTCCACAGTGTGGCTACTGTGGACATTGCTGCTAGAAACATCAGGGTGCAGGTGTCCCGGCATTTCCCTGCATCTGTATCTTTGGGGTAAATCCCCAGCAGTGCAATTGCTGGGTCGTAGGGCAGGTCTATTTTTAACTCTTTGAGGAACCTCCACACAGTTTTCCAGAGTGGCTGCACCAACTCACATTCCTACCAACAGTGCAGGAGGGTTCCCTTTTCTCCACATTCTCTCCAACATTTGTGGTTTCCTGCCTTGTTAATTTTCCCCATTCTCACTGGTGTGAGGTGGGATCTCATTGTGTTTTGATTTCTATTTCCCTGATGGCCAGTGATGCGGAGCATTTTCTCATGTGCTTGTTGGCCATGTCTATGTCTTCCTCTGTGAGATTTCTGTTCATGTCTTCTGCCCATTTCATATCATTTATTTATTTATTTGAGAGGGACAGTGAGCAAGCGAGTGAAAGAACTCAAGCAAGGGAGGGAGGGGCAGAGAGAGAAGTGGATTCCCCATTGGCAGCTGGATCCCAGGATTCTAGGATCATGACCCCAGGAGCCAAAGGCAGCTGCTCAGCTAAGCCACTGAGGCACCCCCCCCCCCACGATTCACTTTTTTTATATGGAGAAATATTGTAAATGTGTAAAAATAAACATACGTTGTTTGATTTCAACATTGAGCTGATCTGCCTATAGCATGTGATCCATGTGTGCTGGATGCCACTTTTGGTTTGTGTAATTCTATGAAAGAATTTTACTTCCATATTACAGGGCTATCTATCCATGTAATGGGAGAATTATAAACTATTCAGAGGAAAAACCCTTGGATGGAGGGAGAGTGGGCTATAATAATTTTTGCTCACATTCCTGCCAATAATATAAATGTCCTCTCTTTTGATGGAAGCAGGCCATGAGCAAAATTTGTTTCATGTGACATTGCATACCATATTCAGATTTGCAGCCATAATCATGTCAGCGCTGATTATCACATGATTGGAGCAGTAAAAAAAAATGAATTGGGGTTTAAACTTTTATGAAAAAGCACTTATATTGTGGAATAAGACTTTTTAATGGAGTACAGGCATTAAACAGACCTTGTATTAGACTCTGAAATTAATGGGTCACTGTATAACTTTCTAGTTTTCATAGCTTGATAAGATTAATGCTTGCTTATATAGCAAATTCAATGGCTCATTTAATTTCATATGAATGTTTAAAGTTAAATTGCTTTTGGATTAAGTCTAAACTCATTATTCATTTTAATGTCTGAGAGAACTTTCATTTTTCTTTCATTTTATTTAATCAAGTGCATCATCATTAAGTAAAGGCTAAGGACCTAGATAGCTAAAAATAATGTAAAAAGGAAATTTATTAATTTATACTGAAAAGAGACTTATTTTTATAAAATTTATTTAATGCTATAACATGCTTACCTATGGTGCTATGTCAGGAAAGATGAGATTTATAGGCTTTTTGTCATGTTTTAAAATATCAAATTGAAACGCTGCCCACTTGGCTGCCTAGTGTTCGATGTGTAGCCCTGACACAATGATCACACTGACCTTTGTACGTTTCCGATTCATTCTCTTAGCCAACAAACATTTATTCAAAATCTGCATTTTGTAAGGCACTGCCCAGGTATTTATGGAGTGTTCTCTGGTGAAAATGCCTCCAGGCCTGACCTGAAGGAGCTAACCAGTCCAGTAGAAGGGGCCTTCGCTTCAGAGGGCTCTGGACTTCTCAACCGTACCAGCAAGGAGTTTTGTTGTGCGATCTCCAAGATCTTCTTTGGGTCTTCTGCTCTGTGACTCCATGGCCATATCATCCTTTGGGTTGTGGACAGCAAAAGGGGGGAAAAAGCCCTGAATCTCAGATTTATAATACTAGCCTCATTAATACAATGTCAACTATAACCATGATCAAAACTATAATTATCAATTTTAAATTTCCTTGGAAATAGATAAAACATGTTACTTTCCATTCTGTCATCTCATGTTCAATAGATAACGGTCATTATCTCCAGTTTGGATAACGGGTGTGGTAAGCCTCTGTGGAGCATGAACTGTGTTCCCAGGACTGGGCTCAGTGCTCCATCCACATGGCTTATAACACCGCTTGGCATGCGGCGGGTGGTCCATAAATACTTGTTAAGTGAATGAAGTAATGAAGGGAAGAGTGAAGGAGAGGGTGAATAGATGCTCTTATTTCATACAAGTAACTGGATGCAATAGATATTTAATCCTCATTTTATAGATGATGACACTAAAATTTAGATAGAGTAAGTGACTCCCCCGTGGGATACAGGTGGCATGATAGAGCTCAGTTGGAACCTTAGTTGTCCTCTGCTCTTTTCATGTTTTTTTTTTTTTTTTTAAGATTTTATTTATTTATTTGTGAGAGACACACAGAGACAGGCAGAGGGAGAAGCAGGCTCGATCTTAGGGCCCTGGGGTCACGCCCTGAGCCAAAGGCAGACGCTCAACCACTGAGCCACCCAGGTGCCCCCAGTGGTCTTTTCATGTTAACACAAGACAGAGATGCTGATGCGAAGACCAGCAGATCATAGTCAATTTTGGCTATTTCAATCCCCTTGAATGCCTTCTAAAACTACCGATGCCTGGATCCCACTCTAGCCCAGTTAAATCAGAATTAGGTTGGGCCTGTGCTTATGTATTTTTTGAAGTTGCTCCCTCTTACCTCCCTTCGTTTTCCTTGTCTTCCTTCTTCTGACTAGTCTTTACCGTGCAAATCTGGGAAGAAACACATAAAGTCTTGCCCTTAAAGAAATTATAGTTGTGTGCAATTGCTACTGGACAGTCAAATATATAAATGATAAATGTGAGAATACCAGTGATCTATGCTCTATTGTAGTAGATCGTCTTCACCCACTTCCCAAATCAGGATGTGAAACCTGTCCGTTCGGAACTGTTGACAACTCAAACACTCCAACATGCATATTTATAATACACACCTGGAGAGCTTGTGAAAACTAGAGCTTTACTGAGAATGGGAATCCACCGGAGACAGTCTGAAGCTTTGCATTCCCTGTGCCTCCTCGCCGTTCCTTCCCACTCTCAGGTGATTCTTAAGAATGAGGCCATGTGGGAAACATTCATATAACTCAGGGTTCTTAAAAATGTGATTCCCAGTAGTATCACCTGGGAACTTGTTATAAATACATATTCTCTGATCCCCTCCAGAACTATTGAATCAGAACCCCTGGGGTGGAGCCCTGCAACCTGTATATCCATAAGCTCTCTGAGTGTGCACTAACATTTGAGAATCCCTGATAAAAGGAGATAGCCTGTGTGTGTATAGGTTGGGGGGAGGGGTATGGAGATGCCTACATATCCTATGCCCCCTGCGGTCTGAGATCTGAAGGGTTAAAGCAAAGCAAACCAGCTTCCACTTGTGGCAGTGGGAAGTGAGGGTTTGGGTGGGACCAGAGAGGCTGGACCAGATAAGGGAGCTCTGAACCTGTCTGGACTTCCCTCTAGTGTGGGTGGGAAAGGATCTGAGTCACCACGAGCTACAAAGTGGGGGTGATGTTGACTTAGAAATGGGTTTAAACCAATTGAGGGCATTATGTAAGAAGCAGGATAGAGCCAAAGTATGGATGTGGAAATCAGCTAGGATGTTGGTTATAGAATGGCAAGGCCCTTTCCCTAATAACGCTTTTTTTTTTTTTTTTGGCAGAAAAAAAAGGGTTTTGTGATGTTTCCTGTGAGAATTTGAGGATTTTAAAGCCCTTACTTTTCCCACCTAAAGAGTAGCACAACATGATATTCTTTTCCTCAGGTATGTTCACTTAGAGAAACATATTAATGAATTATTCAGGGTGATCTCCTAGGTTGGGGGAGAAATGCACCTGTCTAAGATGCTCATAGACTTGATTAGATAACATTTGTCAGCTGCATCAGCCGCAGGTGACTCCTGATGGGAACTGCATCTCCCTGTAGGGAGTGGGACCAAGCAATGCTCAGAATTTCATGGGGTTGTTGAAGAGGCTTGCAGGAGTGTCAAGCCTGAGAGGCTGTACAGCAACCATCAAGGTAATCAGACTGTTTGCAATCACTGTTTTCTGCACCTTTTTCAAACTTCCTAAATAGGAACATCAAATAGCCCAGAAGATAGGATACACAGGTGTGCTATAAAGAGATCATTTCCAGTCAAAGTGTAATAGATCTGTATTGTTGATAAATTCCTGTAAGTGGTTTCTTTCTTTTTTTCCAACTCTTGTCTGTTGTTGGGTACAACTCTTAAATTATGGATACATAATGAGCCAAATTTTTCCTGCGAAAATCTTGTCTTCATACACCAAACTACTTATAATACACATGGGAGATTTTCCATTTTGCTGAAAATACCTCGTATTTCAGAAAGGTTTGCATCTTCTGTAAAGCTCTCCTGGGGGCTTGTTTTTAAAATATATCCCCCAGAAAGAGCACATTATTTATTGTGTTGGAGAAGGAACATCTGTGGTTTTGCTCTCAGCAGAGCCAATGAGAAGGTTTGAGCCCAAATCAGTGTGTGAGAAAGTATCTCAGAGGCAGCGTGATTGCGTTCAAATCCAGCCTCCTCACCAGGGCGTTCTGGAAGACTTTAGAGAGGGTAAGCGGCCTTCCTCGGACGGTACCACAGCTGCTTCAAGCGAGTGCTCTGGTATTAAGTCAGATACTGTATGCAAAGTGTTGTGCTCGGTGCTAGAAGTTTCTTTATAAGCGTCAGTTTAAAATGTTGGTATAAAGTAGCAAAGTTGAGTGAGACAAGCGCTAGGTGAGGATTTGGGAAAGCTGGCTCTAAAATTCATATAGTTTCTGAATAGCCCACACTTTTCTTATCAGTGCCAGGGAGGGTTTGAATTGGGGGGTTTCTAAGAGCTGCTGCAAGTACTGAACCTCACTACTCTGTTAGAGAACGAGAGAGATGTGGAGCTAGCTTTCCCTCTTGCTTTCCCTCCTCTTCTCCCTTTCTTACCTTCACCTTTTTATTTTTTTTGTATATTTTTTATTGGAGTTCTATTTGCCAACATATAACACCCCGTCAAGTGCCCCCCACAGTTCCCGGCACCCAGTCACCCCCACCCCCCGCCCACCTCCCTTTCCAACACCCCTTGTTCATTTCCCAGAGTCAGGGGTCTCTCGTGTTCGGTCTCCCTCTCTGATTTTTCCCACTCATTTTCTCTCCTTTCCCCTATAATCCCTTTAATCCCTTTCACTATTTTTTATGTTCCCTGTATGAGTGAAACCATATAATGTTTGGGTTAGGGTTAGGGCTCCCTACCCTTAGGTCTCTCCTCTCCTTAACATATCACCCCAGCATTCGTGGTGTTAGAGCCACTAGAGAAAATTGACCTCCTAAAAGAACTTAGTAACTCCTTTTTACCAAGCCACATGCCTCCCTGTTGTGCCTGGAACCCCTTTATTGAAAGACATTAGGAAGGCAGCAACCACCTGGTTTAACGGAATCAAGTTGGAACATCTGGGTTTGCAAGAGAGCTGAGCCATAAGGGAATCATTGATTCCACTGGAACTTTAAATGGGGTTCCAAGTCTTGAGGTCAATTTTGGTTGCTCTCCAAAGGGTAAACATTAGTTTTCCACGCTCAGGAGGACAAAACAAACAAACAGAAAACCTCCCATCATGTCTCAGTGAATGATTTGTAAACAAAGTGTGCGGACAACCAAGGATTGTTAGCTGAATCAACCACCAGGTTTGTGGAGCCATTAAAAAATAGTTGAAAAAGAAAAGGACGGTAGAAGGAAAATTAGGTTACTTTGTTTTTTTTTTTTTTTAAGATTTTATTAATTTATTCATGAGAGACACAGAGAGAGGCAGAGACACAGGCAGAGGGAGAAGCAGGCTCTATGCAGGGAGCCCGATGCGGGACTCGATCCCAGGACCCCAGGGTCATGCCCTGGGCCAAAGGCAGATGCTCAATCACTGAGACACCCAGGGATCCCCCAAATTAAGTTACTTTGAAAGATGATTGTGGTATATTATTTGATGGTAGCAAGTTGAATAGCATGTGCCTCTCTGCATCAAGAACGTGTCCGTGTGTGAGACTGCAAGCAATGGAAAGTTCCAGGGGTTCCAGTGTTGAGAGCTTGAACAAACTAGTTGCTATACTTTCAGTTCCATAAACTTCTAAATTCAAAAGATGGATAGAAATGTTAACCCTGATGCCAAAGACAAAAGAAATGCTGGACTCGGAGGCACTGAACATGTACAAGTCAAGGAAATAATTCTGCAGACAAATTTGTGCCAAATGAAGGGATGGGGAGAGCTCAGCCAGAAATTGCTCTGTGACAGGGTGACTCATTCTCAGCGTCCCTCCCTTGAGTGCCTTGCTCATCCCCCAACCTCTCTTGTATTCCTCCTGGTCAGAGATGAGCCACCAGATAGTCCACCCTGCCGCAAACTTTGAAAGTGAGTCAAAGAGAGAATTAAGTAGCAATTCCTGGAGATAGAAACATTAAGAAATATTACCTCAGACTAAAAAAATGCCCCCAGATTTTTCTCAAGTGCTGAGGAAATGGAAGCAGAAAATTGCCCTGTGCCATTCTGGGGGCCCACAGCCATTAGAGATGGTGGTAAAGCTCACCAAATTGAGGCACCGCGCGGCGGGTGGACAGAGCTTGCCCTTTCTTAACAGCGAACATGGCAACACGCTGACTGCAGCTAAATCAAACCCTGGAAGCCACCAGTTGAAAGGAGTGAATGTAAATACATACGTGAACGTGTCTCATGTTCCTTAGATTCCTCCGAAACAAGGGGCCAAGAGGAAGTAGGCAGCGTAAACCTCCTCCCTCCTGCTTCATCACTGGGATGTGGCCTCAAGGAATGTATTTTTAGGCAGGTTTGGAGCTTCAGAATCTCCCACTAACATCCAGTGTGAGCCCAGAATTGAACCTGAATTTTAATTTTACCTTCAATGTTTATTAGCTGAGGAATCTACACAGGTGGTGTTTAGTTTGAGAGATAAGATCTATTATATTTTTACCTTATTCTCCCTCAATCCCTCAGAGCTGGAGGAGCATTTTTAATTGCTTGTTTTATTTTGCTCTTAGTTGGATCTCCCTGGGTAAGTAGGAGGCCTGGGTTAGGAGAGGGACTGGGGGAAACTGGAGAGGTGAACAGGAGGGCACAATAAAAAAGCCTAGGTAAAGTAGGATAATGAGGGGGTAAGAGGAAAAGAGGAGAGAGAGTTACCAGACTGGGAGGAAGTTTGAGAACGTCCCATGAGCCACGGCCACAGGATTCTTGAGAATAGAGAGTGGTGGCAGGAGGCTGGAGAGGCGACGTGAATTAGGCATTTGATCCTTTTTAATATATATATATTTTAGAGATGCACGTGCAGAATGGATCCCCTTCATAATTCCCAAGTTTCATTTTAGGGCTAGACGGCACAGAGACTAGACCAGGAGGGCCATAGTTTATCTTCGGATTAAATGTGCATGAACTTATTGGGACTTCCTGGTGTTAAAAATGTAGATAGTGGTCTGTGCATTTTGCATATGAAAACTCTGTGAGTTAGATATAAATTATTAGGTGAGGGAATCAGGTTTTGGAAACCAGGGCTGTCTGAATACCAGCCCGTGCTCTTCTGCATATCCTGCTTCCCAGACACCTCAATTCCAAAAGACGGTATTTTTGCCACCAAAAATAAATGATGGTTTTAAGTAACAGAACTTGTTTCACGGGAAGTCTTTTGGCTTATTCCATAGCGTTATATAGCAAATGTTCAGCTGTTGACCAGACTGGGCCATTGCCAGACATGCGTTCATCAATGCGCACATTTGCTCAATCAACAAATGCTTGTTGTATGCAACCGACACTATAAGGAACTGGGGAACCAGATATAAATAAAAAGCTGTGACCTCTGTTCTCATGGAACTTGTAGCTCCGGTGGGGAGACAGGCACTCACCTACTAATAAATGCATATAGACCAAGTTGTTTGAAAGAAAAGGATGTGGTTTTTTGAGAGTCTGTGTTTAAGTAACTGGAGCCAAAAACCAAGAGTGGGACACCCAACCGACTGAGCCACCCACGTGCCCTTCCTTGCATCTTGTTCTTAATATGATAGGAAACACTTGGGTACTTTTGAGCAAGGGAGTTACCTGATCTAACACACACACACACATTCCTAGGAATAAACTGTTTCCATTATTGGGCACATTCTACCAACTGCCATACATCATGTCTTAGATCCAATATGTATCCCTATGGCATAATGTAAATGAGGAAGGGAAGGGAAACTCGTCATTTTCTTTTCAAATATCAAGTTGTGTTAAAGAACACATTTTTCTCGATCACAGGTGCAGATGGGAAGAATGAGTGACATCGTGATGTCCTCTCTTTGATAAGTCTTCTCCCTTGGTAGCTTCCAGTGTACTTTTAGGAACAAGCTTCAATTTATCTTTTACAGAGTGGATTTGTGTCCTGGAGCCAGCAAAGCTGCATTTAAAAGTATGCTAGCTTCCAGCTTGAGACTCTCAGAGGAGCAGCAAAGCAAAGAACAGAACATTGCCCTGAATATTTGCAGAGCTCAGATGGGGGCTCAGCCATCAAGTGTAACTGTCATCATCACAGTCCCTTGCATTTGAGTTTCCAAGACACTTCTTACATTTATGCATTGATTTGATCTGTTTAATAATCCGGTGTGATTGAGGCAAGAATAGTTGCTCCAGTTTTACTGGTGAGTAACATGAGGCTTAAAGAGGTGAAGTAAATGGCTAGAAATTAAGGCTCATATATATAAATTTGCTGACTAAAAAGATACATGCAAAATGATACATATAAAATTCTTGGTAGAGTGATAGGCAGAGTAGTCTCAATAATTTTAGTCTCCTTACCTTATTTGCCACACTATATATAACTATATATGTTATTGTCTCTCTCTATATATAATATATATAAATATATAAATATGTATAAAATATATATTAAATAATTTTAAAAATATTTTTAAATACATGCAGTTTTTAATTTTGAAAAAAAAATTCTGGTATAATTAACATACAGTATTAGTTTCAAGTGTAAAATGATTCAACACTTACATACATTACTCAGTGCTCATCATGATAAATGTACTCTTAATCTATATTATTTTACCCATCCCCCAACCATCTCCCCTCTGGCAATCACCAGTTGGTTATCTATATTTAAGAGTCTCATTCTTTTTTTTTTTTTTTTTGGTGTGTGTGGGGTCTTTTTTCTTTGTTTTGTTACTTAAATTACACATATTAGATTGCAGAGTCTTTCTATGACGACTTATTTCACTTAGCATTACACCCTGTAGGCCCATCCGTGTTATTGCAAGTGGCAAGATTCCATTCTTTTTCATGGCTGAGTACTATTCCATGGATGCAGCTACACCACATCATCTCTGTCCATTCATCACTGGATGAATGCTTAAGCTGCTTCCATATCTTGACTATTGTTGATTATACTTCAATAAGCATGGGGGGGCATAGATCTTTTTGAATTAGAGTTTTTCATATTTTTGGGGTAAATACCCAGTAGTGTGATTACGGGATCATTTAGTAATCACCTTTTACTTTTTTTTAAGGAACCTCCTCCATACTGTTTTCCAGCTTCTAGGCAGTCTTTAATGACTTTATTTTCTTTTTGGTTTCTGTGCTATAGTCTCCATTATAATTTCAGCAGCCCACTAACAGAGAATTCATTTATGTTAGGGAACTGCTTCCCGAAGATCTCAGTATTTTCTAGCCTTTCCATGGGTGTATTCTACGTGGCAGTTTGAAGTTCTTGGAAAAGATAAAACTGCCAATGTGGAGGAACTCAGACAGAATTTCCAATGTTACTATGCTTCTTGAGAATCATGATGCTGGTTCTTGAAGCATTAAAAGATCCTAGAAATTCTGGAGCACCCAAGTGGCTCAGTCGATTAAGTGTTCAGCTCAGGTCTTGATCCCAGGGTCCTGGGATGGAGCCTTGCATTGGGCTCCCTGCTCAGCGACGACCCTATGTGTCTATGGGTGGATTCTATGTGTCTTGTTTTTTAAAAAGTACCATTTAACCATATATAAAATGCACAATTTCTTAAACTAAATAAGAATTTAGCACTTGTTGAATTCTTGAGGCCTTTTGGAATTTCTTTTCTTTCTTTCTTTCTTTCTTTCTTTCTTTCTTTCTTTCTTTCTTTCTTTCTTTCTTTCTTTCTTTCTTTCTTTCTTTCTTCTTTCTGGAAAAAGGGAATTTAAACTTTGAGACCACTCAATTAAAACTTTCTGTTTAGGGCAGCCCTGGTGGCTTAGGGGTTTAGCACCACCTTCAGCCCAGGGCATGATCCTGGAGACCCGGGATCAGGTCCCACATTGGGCTCCCTGCATGGAGTCTGCTTCTCCCTCTGCCTGTGTCTCTGCCTCTTTCTCTCTCTAATAAATAAATAAAATCTTTAAATAAAACTTTCTGTTTAGAATAAGCTCTGTATTATATATACCGTAGGAGTGCCTCATGTTTTGGAAGCTAAAGGTGGTTGCGGTTAAGGAGTTGGTGGGAGTAAACTTTCTTTCCCTGCCTGGGTACCCAGGACACCTGTTTTGTAGAATCTACTAACAGGGACTTTCCCTCTTCCTTGTTGCTCTTTCTCCTCCTTCCCACCTCCCTTCTTCTGTTCCTTCCTTTTCTTCCCAACCCCTCCTCCATTTTCTCTTTTGTTTGTAATCTTGAGGAAATTGTACAAGTTTTGAAGAGTAGTTTAGAAATTCATGATTATAGCAACAGAGGGGAGAGTCATTGATAGCAGCATCAGGTGGTTGCGCATCAGTGGTGGAGTCTTCAGACTAATTCAACCACGTGGCCTTGGTTGTGTTTTACTGATATGTGGCCTCCATTGCTTCCTGTGCATTTTTCCAGTTCTGTTCTCTACTTTCTGTTGACTCTATGAGGTATAGTATATTCTTCCATAAGTTCTTTCTCATATGTAAGTTAAAATTTGCTTTCTGAGACACGTAATTGGGAAAACCAACTGGTAGACTGAATAGCAGAAGTTTCTGGATATGCTTATTTGTCTATCCTGATTTAACTTATCCTACAAGAACTGATTTACTGGGGTGCCTGGTTGGCTCAATTGGTTAAACATCTGACTTTTGATCTCAGTGTTGTGGGTTCAAGCCCTGTGTTGGGCTCTACACTGGATGTGGATCCTATAAGTGGGAAAAGAAATCTGACTTACATTGCAGCCCTTGAATGGAGCCCTCTAAGACTGCTTCATTTCCATGTTGATTTTGTACTTTTTGAATTTATGTAGCCCTATACTTACTTCTTAACATTTTATCATGTCATGCCTATTAATTTTTTCTAACCAATTAAGTTAATTTATTTCAAACTCCTAATTCCATCAGAAGTCCCTCAAAGGCAAATTTTCTCTCCCACTACCTCACTCCACTCTCATTTTTCTTCTTTTCCTCTCTCCTAGATAGAACAATGTATGAGACTCAGCATAGCACATGTTCGAAGGTCAGGAAATATGTGTTTTTCTTTAATTGATCTATATCAGAG
Organism: Canis aureus; assembly: GCF_053574225.1. NCBI lineage: Eukaryota > Metazoa > Chordata > Mammalia > Carnivora > Canidae > Canis > Canis aureus. Next base: position 126,548 of record NC_135613.1, read on the forward strand.
TGCTTTGTTGATTAACAGAAAATTAAACCAATCCCGTGTAACCCTGTGTTGGAGATGCCTATATTTGGGTTTGCAGCTCATCTGAACAAGGACCATAGAAGAAACTGGTAAACATGAATTGTAGAGCAGAAAGACCCAGATTTGATCTTGGAAAGCTGTAACTTCTACAATGTTAGCTCCACAACCTTTGGCTAGCTTTAATTTGTTCACCTATAAATGGTTTGAACACTTTCTTTCCAGAATAGAGAAGAAGAGGATGAAGTAAAGTAGTAATAATAAAGCAAATCACCTAAAGCACATAACAAGAGCTCAGTAACTTCTGGCCCACTTCATTGATAAATGTATTTGTCATCAATCTGAGATGTTATTATCAGAAAGCTGAGTACAAAGAATGAATTAATAGAAGTAAAATATTAAAAGAGAAGGAAGTGAAAATTGTGAAATTGCACTGTCCCTCAGTCTTTCTTTTCTACTTGAAGTATTTCAGGGGCCCTGTAGGTAGAAGATTGACAAATGAGGCCACTTCCAGGGATGAGGAACCAGGATATTGGAGAATTGCCCTGTGGAGAGTGAGTCTTGATTCTTGTTGCTCTTAGAAGTAAGACCAGGAACAATGGATTCTGATTACAGTGAAGATTTTAGTCTGACATTAGGAAACATTTTCCCACATGATTGTCTGAAAACTGAATAGGCAACTAGAGATGCTCAATTAGAAACTGTGTTAACACTTGGCAAAGGGGAGGTGGACTCTCCTAAAGATTCTCTACTTACCTTCATGGCTGCTCATTATGTAGAACTATCAGGTCCCTAGAATCATAAAATCCTCATGGGCCAGGGTACCTCTGGAAATTCTCCAGCACAAATATTTTAGATGTCTCTCCTTCACTTTCAGACTTTCCTGATTGCATCCAATCCTGAGTCAAGGGAGCTGATTTGAATTACGATACAATGCTCTGTCCTCCACTAATTGCCTCCCTTAACTGTAGGAGTGGGTTTGGAGTCCAGGCTGCATCTCCGAACAGTGGGCTATACTTGCCTTGTTTACTGACATCACTTTGAATTACCCTGGAGTCTGCTGTTGTGCCTGTCCAGGGCGTTTTGTGAGAATTGCCCATAAGATGGCTCCTGTACCTGTTGGTGTCACTTACTTTTAACATGATTAAAGAAACATGTTGAAAGTACTAAGATGTTTGTTTATTCTACATTTTGGGATGTCTATGGATGGGGCCCATTACCTGAAAGTGCCTTCTGATTCTACTAAAACCGTATGCCCTCTAAAGCAGCCTTATGTCATTGCTTACTTTCCCTTTCCCTTTTCAGGGTCAGCATTTCTTTGTACAATGGGGCAGGCAGAGGAACTCATTTATTGGACATTGTGTTAGGTGTGTTACATCTGTTATTAAATTCAGAGCTGTGGTCTACCATACCTGGAGTCTTTGTGACTCTCGTTTTATAGCTGAGTGTCAGTGGAGTTGAGTAAGTTGCCAAAGACACAAATCTAGTAGTTGGCAGAGAAGAGTACATAAATTTTATGATTATACCTAGAAGAGTCAATTTTGCTTGCCACTAAGGACTCCAAAACAGGAATTGGATCCTCTTTAAGACAAATCCTATGCCCAATCATCAGTTCAAATTCATTGCATTTTGTGTGTGTGTGTGTGTGTGTGTGTGTGTGTGTGTGTGATGAACTTTAGTAGATGAACTCAGCCTGCTTAAGAAGATCTAAAGAAAGTTACTCTTGTTCCCTAGGGCCCTTGCGGGTCATCATTTGTTGAGGAAATAGGGATGTTTGCATGTGTGTGCATGTGCATGGTTTCAGATCTAAGTTTCCTTCTTCATTAACCATTTGAATCTCAGAGAGGTCAAGCAGTATGATCCAGATTAGTTTCTCCATGTGAATGACAGACACAACACTCATCCCATCTAGATTAGTAAGGGAGGCTTTTATTTAAAGCATTTTTTGCATAGTAGATATTAAAAGTATTCATTAATATACTTCTTTTGTCACCAGATTTATGCACCTGTGTATTTCTGAAGTAACATTGCAAAGTCAACCAAACTAGGAGATCAAAGCCAAACGAAATGCACACCTATAGTTTTGTCGATCAAATATAGGTGGATGCCCTCAGTCAGTTGAAATCTGATCTCCCGTTTGCAGAGTGTGGGCAGTAGTCACCAAAGGTTAAATCTGTCAGGCCTGGTAGAGAGAATTAAACACCAGCAACAGTTAGGTTCAGGTCAGCGACTTTCCAAATGGAGAATTTAGAGTTCTCTAGAAAGCACCAGGGAGGGCCAGCGATGAGGGGAGGGCCAGGCCTGAGTCTTGCTTCCATTTGAATTCATCATGTCTTGAAGTTACTGCTTGAATCATGGCATCAAAACCGTATGGTGAGAACGATGACCAGTGGGCTCACTGGCCAAAGTTCGTTTCTCTTCCTTTTCACTGGGCAAAGCCAGGGCTTCACTGGGCAAAGCCTAGGAGCTCTTACCTGTAGTGTGTATCTCGTGTGATCCGCACAACTGCTGGTGCCCGTTGTGACGTGGCTTGGGCATGTGTGGGGTTACGGGAGGCTGCCTGCCACCCTCTCCTCGGCTCTGGCCCTGCATTCACAAGGGCGCTCTGCTCCTTCCTCCTGCTCTCGAGCTCTCTTCCTGCAGAGCTGGTCGCTCACACGCCCACGTCCCACGGGAGCTCAGCATGGGATTTTAAATTCATATGATCAGATAGCTAAGAAAGTGCTAATAGCTTGTGCTCTGGCAAAATATGCTTTTTCGGGGGTTTGTTTTCTGTACATAATTGCCTTTGTATTTTGCTCCCCTTATCCCCAGCTGACAATATTTTAATTAAAAGTTGAGGCAAGAGAACATGGGGAAGTCTGTGGAGAAACATGCTTGCCTTTTGTTTAATCCTGCCACTCTAGAAAATGCTTGAAGCCTTTTGGTAAGCAAGCAGAGAATTAGAAAGTGAGAAAAAGCCAGATGCAATGCAGTTTTCAAAAATATCTTATTTTGTTTATTCTTGTCTTTTGAGAAGAGACTTGGAATGCAAATGCCCTTGCTCTCTCAACTCTTATCATTGCTTCAAAAAATGAACAGGAATACTGAATTCCTTAATTGTATAAAAACATCATATATGTGAATACACAAGCACATATATGTTGTAGTTTTATATGTATATTAAAATTACATATGACTTTTTGAATGACAAGTTCAGCACAGGACCTAATAGAAATCAAATATGAATTCCAAGTCTGAATCCAATAGATTAGATTTAAAAAAAATCACACTCCAGTAATTAAAGTTAGCAACAACTTATTCATTTCTTGTGATTTTTTCCCCCTTCTTCTAAAATTGACATTCTGAGAATTGTTTCCTAAATGGATGCCCCTACCTCTTCCTGCTCACAGGCATACACTGGGGAGGAGTAGGGAGGACGGCATTCTTTTATTTCTCCCATTAGGTGGTTTTCTTCCTTCAGTTTGCAGGACAATAGAAGTGGTAGGGTAACTAGAAAAAAATTGTATTCTTGTGCCCACTGTCATGACCTAACGTTTAGTTTAGCTGTGCCCGCCAGGTTTATGTAGTCTTTCTCTGGTGTGGTCTTCCTAACATTTTCCCTGAGCCTTCTTTCTGAGGAGAGAAAGAGGAATATTCATAAGCTTCTCCTGGAAGCATATTTGGTTGACTTTTGCCAGCCTTTTCCTTTTCATGATTCAGGGTCAGTAAAGCCTTCTTTTAACCTAAAGTTTATTTCTCAAAGTTGGGCTGGTGTGCAAATGATCTTTGCAAGCAAGAGGATAAGACATGCCAAAAAAAAAAAAAAAAAGGCAGTTTTAAGGATTTTACCTTTTTCTAATTACAGATATCATTCACCAGGTTTTATCATCCTTTGTTTTAGAGAACATGCAATTTACACCGGAATTGTTTTTGTTTTGTTTTATTTTTGCATCAGCCATGCTGTAGATGGAATGTTTCAGTCTCTCCCGAGTATGTCAATTATATCTTAATAAAACTGAAAAAATTTTAAAAAGGATCAAATAAATATATATTTAAAAGAATCTCCCAGTTACGATTACTGAACCTAATGTTAGAAGATGCATGTGATTTTTATAATAATGCTTGTCATAATTATCGACACACTTGGTATAATAATAAATATTTGTTTTATTCATTTATCCAACCATCAATGCATTTGTCACAGGTCTGTGCCAAAACAGAACCTGAGGTGAGGATTATTGTGCTGAAGCAATGAGCATGCATTCACTCGGCAGTGGGGATGGGGAAAAAGAAAGCGAGATGGGAAACGATTAGAGGTATTGAAAGAAGGTGGCTGCTGCTTTGCAATAAGCCCTAAGAGACAGCAGTTTGATTGTTCGCCAGTTCCAGCCGATTGAGATCACAGGATGCTTTGGGACAGAGAAACTGTTCCCTGGAATAGTATCTTGGAGAGATAAAGGGTCAGATAATTATTTCCTTGCTCCTTCTTATTTTCCATCTTCTGTCTCTCATTGGTCAGTGTTTGTCTCCCTGGAAACTATCCTATTGCCCCTACTTGCTTCTTTTATTGCGGTTGCCAGGCGGTATGGAAGCCAAGTCCTGTACCATCTCATGTGTCACTTTAACTGGGCCCAAAGTGCTATGAGAAGGCAGAGATTACTTTTTTTTTTTTTTTTTTTGAGGGGATTGAGGGGTTGAGAGAGAGAGAGAAAACCTCAAGTAGGCTCTACCCACAGCATGGAGCCTGACCTGGGGATCAATCCCACAACCCTGACATCATAACCTGAGCTGAAACCAAGAGTTGGATGCTTAACCCAGGTGCCCTAAGGGAGAAATAACTTCTAAGATTAGCAATCTTGCATCCCAATTGTAATAATTTTACTTCAAAGTTATGAAGATATTTTCTTATTTTTTTAGGAGCTTACTATTGGTGTGAAGTAAGGGGTTGATTTTTAAATATGCATATCCAGTTGACCCAGCATCTTATTGCAAAGGCTAGGTTTTTCTCATTGCATTGCAGTCTCACTTTAGGATAGCACCTTGCCCCTCCCCCCCGATTTTAATGAGATGTAATTGACATACAGCACTCTGTAAGTTTAAGGTATACAGCACAGTGATTTGCTATATCATGGTTGCAGTAGGTAACCATCATCATCTCATGTAGATTAAACTAAAGCTTTCATTGGTTCTTTAATCTTTCCTTGTACCAATATCCAATCATCTAAATTGCTGTAATTTCATAATTAAATTTTGATATCTAATAGTATAAGGGCACAGCTGTGTTCAACACAAAGTTTTGATTATTCTTTGCATCTTCATAAAATTTTAGCACCAGGTTATCAATTTACGCACAGACAGACACACACACACACACAAACCCCTGAAATTTTATTGGAATTGCATCAGATCTGTAGATCAATGCAGGGGAATTGATAACTTCAGATAATTGAGTTTTGCATTTGTGAATGTGATTCTTCTTTCCATCCTTTTTTTTCTTTTTTTTTCTTTTTTTTTTTAAAGATTTATTTAATTTATTTATGATAGTCACACAGAAAGAGAGAGAGAGAGAGAGAGAGGCAGAGACATAGGCAGAGGGAGAAGCAGGCTCCATGCACCAGGAGCCTGACGTGGGATTCGATCCAGGGTCTCCAGGATCGCGCCCTGGGCCAAAGGAAGGCGCTAAACCGCTGCGCCACCCAGAGATCCCCATCCTTTTTTTTCTTTTCATCTTTTAGTTATTTACATTTTTTCTTGATACAGTAATAATTTTTAGTTTCCAGCAGAAAAAAATCTTGCAAATTGTTCTTAGATATATTCTTGGGCATAAAACAAATTGAAGAACAGCTAACACACAATGTTATGTTAGTTTTAGGTGTGTAACATAGTGATTCAGTGTCTCTGTGTTCCTTTTGCTCATCACAAATGTGGCTACCATCTGTCACTAGGTATTTGACTATTTTGATGGTATTTTAATTAATATTTTTTTAAAATACTACCTTTTAAAAATTATTTTTTTAAAAAAATAATTTTTATTTTTTCTTTTTATTATAAAAATAATAAATTATTTTTAAAAATAATTTTCTTTTTAGTGTTCAGTAATATAATTGGTTTTTGCATATTGACCTTGTCCCTGGGAATTCTTGCCAAATCCACTTATATCTGATATTTTTTTTTGTTTAAATACAGATTTATTGCAAACCGATATATCTGATATATTATCCATAGAAATATTGAACTTTCTATGTATACAACTGTGTCATCTGTAAATAATGACATATTTAGTTTTTATTTTCTATATTTTCCTTTAAAATAAAAAACCTTAAACCTTGACTAGGCCCTGTTCCATTATTAAATGCTCCCCCCATTATTAAATGTTGAATAGAATTGGTAAGATTTGATATTATGATTCTTGATCTTGGGGAAATGTTTTATTATTTTACCTTGAAGTATGAAGGTTTTTTAAAACTTCTTTTTCTTTCTTTTTTTTAATGTAAATTCAAGTTAGTTAACAAATAGTGTACTTTTGGTTTCAGGAGTAGAATTTAGTGATTCATCAGTTGCATATAATACCCAGTGCTCATTACAGCGAGTGCCCTCCTCAATACCCATCACCCACCTAGCCCAGCCACCCTCACCCCCAACCCCAACAACCCTCAGTTTGTTTTCTACAGTTAAGAATCTCTCTCTCTCTCTTTTTCTTTAAGAATCTCTTATGGTTTATTTCCCTCTGTTTTCATCCTATTTTTCCTTCCCTTCCCCTATGTTCATCTGTTTTGTTTCTTAAACTCTACATATAAGTGAGATCATATGGTATTTCTTTCTCTAACATACTTATTTCACTGGCATAATATCCTCTAGTTCCATCCATGTCCTTGCAAACGGCAAGATTTCAAGATTTCATTCTTTTTGATGGTTGAGTAATAGTTCAGTGGGTGTGTGTGTTCATCACATCTTCTTTATCCATTCATCAGTTGATGGACCTTTGGGCTCTTTCCATAATTTGGCTATTCTTAACAGTGCTGCTATAAATATCGCAGTGCATGTGCCCCTTTGAAGCACTATGTTTGTATCCTTTGGATAGTACCTAGGAGTGCAATTGCTGGATGGTAGGGTAGCTCTGTTTTTAACTTTTTGAGGAAACTCCATGAAATATGGAGTTTTTAAAAAAAGATTTATTTATTCATTCATTCATTCATTCATTCATTCATTCGAGACACACAGAGAGAGAGAGAGGCAGAGACACAGGCAGAGGGAGAAGCAGGCTCCCTCCGGAGAGCCCGATGTGGAACTCGATCTTGGGACCCCAGATCATGCCCTGAGCTGAAGGCAGACCCTCAACCACTGAGCCACCCAGGTGCCCCCAAATATGGAGTTTTTAATATGAAAACGTAAGGTTACTATTTGTCCTTCATTTATCCCATTGACAATATTCTTTTTATCTCCTTTTTTGATTAATCATTTAGAAAGTTATTCCATTTTCATCACTTATTAAATTGTTAATTTTACTATTCTTTTTGTGGCTCCTCTAAAAATTAAAACATGAATCTTTAACTTATTGTAGTGTAATATAATTTAGTACTTTAACTACTTCTATAAAAAATTATACGGCTGTAAACACTTTATTTATTTTTATTTCTATTCTTACATATATCAAATACCACAATGTATTACTATTATTTTTTTGGTATCATAAATATTTATTTAGATTCATCCACTTTTTTTAACCCCCTTTTTTGCTCTTCATTCCATCTTCTACTGGGAGATCATTTTCTTTCTGACCAGCTAACACATTTCCAAAGGATGCTTACTTTTTTTTTTTTTTTTTGCAATATTTCTAATTGTTTTTTGGAGATCTTTCAGTGCAACCAACTATATTTCCAGAAATGGAAATCAATTACTTTTTTTCAGCGGACTCATTTTCTCTAATTTTTTTAAGATTTTATTTATTTATTCATGAGAGACACAAAGAAAGAGGCAGAGACATAGGCAGAGGGAGAAGCAGGCTCCATGCAGGGAGCCCGACGTGGGACTCAATCCCAAGACGCCAGGATCACGCCCTGGGCTGAAGGCGGATGCTTAACCACTAAACCACCTGGGCTTCCCCTCACTTTCTCTATTGTAGAATTCTGAGATTGAACCGGATGAGCCCTTAGATCTTTTTTTAAAGAAAAATTATTATTCTGATATTACTTTTAATACAAATCCAGTAATTTAGTAAAATCAATTATTTTAAACTAATGAACTAAATTAGACTTCAATTATTTTCTTTAGTTTGATTAGCATGCAATATTGATGCTTAAGTATGCAGGAAATCATTTCTTTCAAAATTGTTGTAAAAATTGTTGTAAGCACATGGCTAGTTGAGACTTTCTCAGAGACTATTCTGTATATATATGTGACACTATTTTCGTCTCAATCAAGTATCACATCTACATTATTCAGTTGTTATACAGTCCTTTCTTCCTTCTATCCCTGTAATTAGTTTGGAGTTTTATTTAACATATTGTACTACTTCCTTTCATCATATATACTTCTGTGTTTAATTAATTTTGTCTCCTGGAATATCACATGCTCTTCTGTCTGGCAGCTTTGTGGTAATAGTAGCTGCTGTTATTATCGCTATATTTTTCTCTGTTTATTCTGTTAGGGGCAAAAGGAGGGCCCAGGGGATGTTAGTTGACAAAACCCTGTTTCGAGTCTATAATAACATCTACCTTGTTTTTTCCTAAGATAATACACACAGAGTCAGGGTATCAAAACAGATATTCCTTGATGTTAAAAATCTCTATTAGCAAAAAATCTCTCCCACACCACAGTATACTAACTTGGAAAATTGTTATGACGTGTCTCCTCCTCAGGCTTCATTCGGGATGTGAAATTTATAAGCCCTGCCTCTGTCTCCGATCTGGCCGCTGGAAAACTAAACGTCTTTGAAGAATCTGACAGACTCACCAAAGCCAAATTTTATTTCTCTTACAAAACAAGCATTGTCTGTTTGGATTTATTATATATAATTAGGAGCTCACTGGAGTCTAACGAAGGCTATCTATACATCACCACTGTTGCAAAAATGTATCTTTGACGATCAATATTTTGTGAGTAGAATAGAATTTAATTTTATGTGTTAGAGATATTTTGGTATTCAGAGACTGCCAGACCTTTGATTTAAAGAAGTTTGATGGGGTTACTGTGGACTTCATTGTTCAAATAAAAAGTTCAGAATAGAGAGTATAATGGAATTTGGAATCTATTCTATCTGGTTTTGAATACAGTCCAGCTATTATATTAATACCAAGACAGATAGAATAGAGCTGGCCCTCTGTGCAATTTTTCTTACTTTGAAGCAGGCTACACGAAGAATTTTTATGTTTTGTTTTTGAAAAGTAGGTAGATTATATTCTTGGTTCATCCTTGTTTTGCAGAGGTAAAATTAGAGGCCTCAGCCTCCTGCTGGCAGAACAAGCTCTCAATTTCTCACTGTCGAAATTCAATCTGATTTCTATCTTTTTCACTAAAAAGCTGTCAACAGCAAATAAGCATTCCCCATCAAAGAGCCGCATTCATTTCTGAGGTATACAAATTCCTCTCATGGGGGAGGATTCAAGTAATTTAAATTGTTTCTGACTTTTAATTTCTTTCCTAGGAAATGGGAAATGATATTAGCCTTGACTGTAACTGCAGTCCAAAACGAAGGGAGAAAGGACACGCAGAGAGACCCCCTCCCACACGGCATCCCCGACCTTCAGGTCCCCGCGTGGCACGTTTACAATGCACAAAGAGTGTGTTCCACCTGCCTTCTTGTTTGCAGCTAAGTGATGAAACCAGAGCTGTACCTTCATGCTCTTAAGAGGCATCAATATAAACCCATTTTGGTAGAAGATGACTTGTAATAGGAGTGCATATTGCCAGCACAAAAAGTAGAAAATGTCTCTGAAATTAGATTTTTTTTCTTTTGAAATATTTCTTAAAATTTAGTTTGGAAAATGACCTTTTCTTTGGAAAAAGATGAACCTCTAAGTTTTATCTTGCCTCCTTTTACTTTTCTGAGTTTATCTTATTTACTTGTGGCGAAGGTTTAATAGCATGCCTTGGTTTGTAGCCGCACATTTATGATGAGCATGTGCATTACTGTAGTTGCAGAATCGCTCTAAATAGACTTGCAAATATGAGCTTTTGGTTTTAAACTGTAAATTTCCTTATCTCCCGGTCTCTCCTGCCAGCTCATGCAAACATTCGCAATCTCAAGATCTCACGATTGGAATAAGAAGTGGCCCACGTGGCATATTCATACAAATGAGTAAACTACCCTCCACCACTAAAAGAAAAATGCTTCTGTGCAAATATATTTGACAGTATTTTAAAAAGAAGCAGTATTTAAGAAGTAGATTTGGAGTAGGCTTGGTCTACCCCAAAGGCTATCACATGACTTCTAGGACTTTCAGAGTGCTCCTACATTTCTTAGGTATATGGTGATTAGTCAAGTTCTTCGTAAAGTCAAGATACCTGGAATCAAATTCAGAATTGCAAATGGGATCTCATTGACACAGGATAAAATGCAATCTATCTTTTTTGATCCTGTGTGTGTGTGTGTGTGTGTGTGTGTATCTATACGTATGTCTGTATCTACCTATATCTATGTATGTGTAGATATCCCAGGTTCATTCTTTTATTTATTTGATACAATTTTTGGAGATCTACCTAGAAGGTTCCCAGCAGTGAGCCAAACACTATATAGGATGAAGAGAGGCAGACTCTTAGCATAATAGGTTGGGAAGGTAGGTGCTAGTTGTATCATTGCATGTATGGACACATCTTAGTGATGGTTATTAGAGCACATAACAAGGATATCTGATCTCTAGCTGGGCTTGGAAGTGTGAGCGACTCAGTCATGTAGAACCCCCAGGTGGACCCTTGAGAGAGCACCTGTTGGACAGCTGCTTGGAGCAGGGGCTGGAGCCAGGGGTAGTGGCAGTGCTGAGACCCTCTCTTCCCATCCTTGTGATCCCACACTGGTTCTCAACTGCACACCCCTTGGTTCTCAGCTGCACAGAAGCCCTGTAGTTGACCAAACCACCCTCTTTCAAGGAAGTTTAGCAACTACCTGGCTTCAGCCCATCAGTTCCCTTGGATTCTACTCAGTCCCACGTTATGCACTTGACGGGGGTCTGGTGATTCAATATGTCTTCATGCCATTTTCATTCTGAGCGAACCCTTTATAGAATAGGACTCTGAAATGTTGAAGTCTCCCAAAGTCCCCCTGAGAGATGGTGTGTAAGTGGGGCCTCCAAGGAGGAAGAGAAGTTACACACCTGAAAGGGGAAAGGGAGGAGAAATCAGAGAAGGAAGGAGTAGCTTGTGCAAAACCTCCGAGGAGAGTAGAGCAGCCGCTGGGAAGGCCAGTAGGTCAGGGGAGGGATACGGAGGGAGGAAGAGTTTGGCCTGAGATGGAGCTGAGGACGAGTACATTCTACCCCTGCCCTGTCGTTTTTAATAATTTGTGTCCCTACTTTTATTCTTTTCCCTTTTCTGCTCTTTCTTGTGTGCTGCAAAGTTGACCCTTGCACACTGCCTCACCCAGACTTCCCGCTGGCTGGCTCGCTGTTGGATTTAAGCGGTGGGCTGCAATGGCAGCGCATTGGATATGGAGGGGGAGAGGGAGTGTCTCTTAACTTCCTCCCGGCCCTGATGCCCTGTCAGGCAAGAACTGCACCCTGCCATTTCCTCTGGAGACTTCTCCACGGCTCAGGTCCTCGCTGGGTTCCTGAATGGTACTAGTTTTGGCTTTAGGGATATTAATATCTTCATAGTATTATTTATTCTTGCCCCAGCATCTTTGTCCTGTTCCCCAAACGATGCCTCTACTGTAAGCAGTCCTTCAATTACACTGCCTTCATCTGAACGATCTGGGATGAATTCTGTTCCTGTAGGCACCCCAATTTATTCAGGTGGGTTCTAAGACTATGCATCTGAGGAAACACCTTGTACAGCCAATAAAAGCACCACTTTTCAACAAAAACACCCAGGATGTTTGATTCCATACAATAAAAAGACGGAGGCTTGGAGAATCTTCACGTTATCATGCTCCTTTCTGGTCTGAATTGCATAATAAGGCTGGTTGAAGGACTATCTGCAAGGTTGGAAGAGGGTTTTACATGCCTTCTATTTGAAAGGCCATTTCTGACCTCTCACATTGCTGTCGTGTGCTAAGCTGAGGAAATTTAAAAAATTATCCTGAATGCTATGCATTTCCAGACGGGCACTGACATGTATGATATACAGACGCACAATAAAATCTGTATGGTTTATGATGATTTACTACGTTGTTCCTCTCTCCAGAGCAAGAATCTCATAGGATTCTGGGAATAATAACTTGGCTCAGAATATAGTATCTCGATATCTACCTCACTGGGTAGGTGGGTCACAAGTAATTTGTTACTATTCATTGTAGCATTCGAAAGTATTGAAGTTCGCAAGTAATTACTTATGGATTCATAGTCATCCTATAATACGAGAATACTTTCTTCCACTCCGCTGTGCTGTCTTGAGAAAGAGCAAAAGCAATTAAGATACCGCTGACGTGCAGGGAATTGCACAGAACCCCAGCCTGCTTGGTCTGTGTCACAGAAGCGGACGAGAGTGGTGGCTCACGTATTTGAATAGCACCTGGGAATAAAAAGACCAAGAACCATTGCCTTCACATTAACTATGGCTAGAGGTATCATTTCTCATTTTGTGGTATGTATATAAAGAAATCTTAATTTCTTTTTTTGTGGAGAGAATAGAAGGCAAGGAGTAGCAATCATCCATAAACCATTAGTGTTTGCACTTGGAACGTCAGCTGCAGGAGGGCAGGACGTTGTTTTGTTCAGTGCTGTGGCCCCAGTGAGCAGACTGGTGTACGGCATATATCAGTACCCGATATATATTTGTGGAAAGAATGGTGAAACGGGCGGTGTCCTCTCTGCTGAACACAGATAGGTACTTTCTTCTCAAGCTCTGTGCTGGAGAAACATCGTATGAGGCTGAGAAAACAGATTTTTAGGGGCCAGTAGAGCTGCTACATTCAGGTCCATCCTCTACAAGGTGTGCCGTCTCATAAGGCTCCACTGATTAGGTGCTCTTCAGTTTCTTCATCTATTCTTCTATAAAATATAGAAGTACTTACTACAGGATTTACTCCACTGTGTTGTAAGAGTTGAATAACTTGTGGTATGTGGAAATTCAGGGAAATAAACATTAAGTAAATTATTAATAATGATAATTCTTTTTAGAGTATGAGACTATTTTTTAAAGAGAATTTATTTATTATTTCTTTGTTTATTTGAGGGGGCAGAGAGGAGCAGAGAGAGACAAAGAGGGATAAAAAGACTCTGTGTTGAGCAGGGAGTCTGACACAGGACTCAATCCCAGGACCCTGAGGTCATGACCTGAACTGAAATCAAGAGTCGGCTACATAACCAACTGAGCCACCAAAGGAGCCCTGCAAGTACTTAACTCACTTAACTCATTAGTGCTATCCACACTATTGTACTTCTCATAATAAGCCATTTGGCTATTTTTCTCCCCTGAAATGAAATCATCTGAGCCAAACTGATCAAAATGATTGTTTCCTTTAATCAGAGCCAACTTTAACTCATGTCTAGTAAAATTTAGGTGAAGAAAGGCTCTGATCTTGACATACATCTCTACTTCTCAGAATCTGCACTTTCCCCTTGGACCAGCCAGAACAATTAGTCCTTCCATGATTCTTTCAGTATTGGAAAACATCTATCAGTTTCTCCTAATGCAGAGGTTACAAAACCAATTTGCTCAAAAATAGTCCTATATGGGGGTGCCTGCGTGCTCCGCGTCTGGCTTGGTGTTCAGTGGGGAGACTGCTTCAGGCTTCTCTCTCTCCCTCTGCCCTTCCCCCTGCCCAGTTTCATTCTCTCTTTAAAATAAATAAATAAATCTTTAAAAAAAATAATTAGGAACTTGCCTGAACTTCCTAAATGCTTTGTTGAATCGATGTTCTCATCTGTAAAATAGATATGAAAATCCCTCCTTCATTCTTAAAAGAAGACTGGAATATCCAATGTTAATCTTTGGGACCCTGTACTTACTTAGAGACAACCATTTTTTTCCTAAATCCAATCTGGTCAGTTGGTGAATCAGAATGGCCATTCCTGGTAAAGACTAAGGTACGGTGGCAGGTGAGAATGTGGGAGCTTGATAAACACGTGACACACTGCTATTTTTTTTGTAATACGGCCTTTCAGCTCATGGATAGTGCTTCCTGCTGCAGCTCTGAAAAGCCATGGGGACAGACATCCCCAGATCAAGAGAAAGAGAGATGCCTTATTCTCTTCCAGGAAAAATACTTGATGCTTCCAGGGCCCCTCTGGCTGAAAGCACAAGAGTTAAACACTGTTGTTCATGCAGAAATCAATACCAGCCTTTGTTCTGTTCTGAGAAATGAGACAGCTTTGTTCCGATTGGGGTGGGATGTGCAAAGCATATGATAGTCTGTTCCGGGTCTGGCCTGGACAGCAATTGGGAAGGAAGCAACTTGATAACCCCAGGTGACTCTGACAACGAAACCCACTGGGGACTCGAAAATGAGAATGTCAGTACATTGCTTCTATTTATGTATTTCATAAAGGACAGAAGTGGAAAAGGTTTAAAACAAATATTGTCTTAAAATTATGGAATGTTTTCAAAATCTTTTACTGTTAAGCTAGTCCAAGATTTAGGTCTGCCTTACAGAGTGGCTTCAAACGGTTTTTGACTGTGGGATCGTGTGTTGATCGGAGAAACCCAGTAAGTGATGTAAGTAAAACTGGACCTGCTCCCGTTGAAGGGGAGTAGGTGTCACTGGGTCTGTTTCTGGTTTTGCTCATCGATTGCCATCCATAAGATGATAATTTTTAAAAATGATGTATTTATTTTAGAGAGAGTACATGTGGCAGGGGTGGGGGGTGCGTGGGGTGGAAGGGCAAAGGGAGAGAGTCCCAAGCTGGTATACTGAGCAAGGAGCCCAAGGCAGTTCTGGATCCCATGATTCCATGATCCTGAGATCATGACCAGAGCCAAAATCGAGAGTCCGTCACCCAACTGCCTGTGACACCCAGGCGCCCGAGTATAAGATCATTTTAAAGTTCTCTTAGCTCTCGTCATTCTGCTCAGGTTATCAAGCCTACCTATTAGGTTACTCAAATGATGCCCCTTCCTGCTGGGTCCTCAGGTAGAGTCTCAGGGACCACCTGTATGCTTGAGACCAGGACTTTCTTATCTCTATAGTGTATAGCATGGTGTCTGGAACCTGGGGAGGTCAGTGTGGGCTAAATTTACCTGGATTTTCTATTCTGTCCACCTTTCTACTACCACCTGTATTCCTGGGTTCTTCCCCATTCTTTCCTTCTCTGGAGTATGTCTATACTCTGAATTCTTGTCTCTTTCAGGTCTGAGCTATCCTACTGATATTGAGATTTTCATTAAAACACTAAGGTGTAATATTTAAATGGGGACTTTGAACTCATTGGGGATAGGAGGGGGCCTTTAATGCCAAGAGGGACATAGGTAGGTATTAAACAAGGCCTCTCAAAAAAATAAATAAATAAATAAACAAATAAATAAATAAATAAATAAAAATTAAACAAGGCCTCTCTCCACAACTCATCATGCATGCATGTCTACAGCCGCTCAATAACCATTTACTGAGCACCTCCTATGCGTGTTACACTGTTCCAGATGACAGAAATACAGCAGAAAATAACAGAATTCCTGCTCCTAAGGAGCTTGCTTTCTAGTGGAGGGGAGCAAGTATAAACAACATGGAAAAGTAAATAAAAAATACTAGATGTCACAGCAATAATTAATGCAGGGTGATGTAGCAGGATGGCTGGATGCCTCTGAGTGTTTTCCTTTCCTTTCCCTTTCCTTCCAAGAAGGAAAACAGGCTGGCAATTGAGGGACAAGAAGGATCTGGTCCTGCAGAGGTTGCAGGAAGAACATATCAACAAGAGAAACAACTCTTGCCAAGGCCCTAGGGATGCGTTCTGGAGCAGGGTGAGGACATGGCAACAGATGAGATTGGGCCCAGCCTGGGCGGGGCTCTGTAAGCCAGGGCCAGTAATGCGAGTGTATCACTCTCTACCCATTTATCTATCATCTATCTATCTATCTATCTATCTATCTATCTATCTATCTATCATCTATCAGCCATCTAATTATTTAAGACCTTCATTAACAAGTGCTTGTTTTTTTTTTAAGAAATGAAGTTGCAAACTTTTATTACAAATAAAGTGATGAAAGAAAAAGTGATGATCTTAAAAAATCTCAATTTTACCAGATACAATTAAAAAACCTTATAGTGAGAAAAAGCAGGCTTAAAAGAAAAATGCAACCATGTTTGTCATTGTCCCAAAAGAGGAGTCTTTAGGTAAAAGTAGTAAAAACCCCCATGCTATATAGATAATGCAGGTAGTTCTAATTGTCTGATCAATGGGTCGAAAGCAAGCACTTAAGGTCTTTGGCTCCAATTTTTCTTTCACTTCTTGTTGCTCAGATGTCTTGGTCATTTCTTTTTCTTTTTTTTTTTTAAATTTTTTTAGAAATTTATTTATGATAGTCACACAGAGAGAGAGAGAGAGGCAGAGACACAGGCAGAGGGAGAAGCAGGCTCCATGCAGGGAGCCCGATGTGGGATTCGATCCCGGGTCTCCAGGATCACGCCCTGGGCCAAAGGCAGGCACTAAACCGCTGCGCCACCCAGGGATCCTGTCTTGGTCATTTCTTCTTGTTAGATGACTAAAGGGGATGATGGTAGAGATGGTGAGCAGGCTGGTTGATGGGGGGCAGGTGTATGGGTTGTCAGCTGGTGGATCAGCTGCTCCTGTTTCTGCCGTCTTGTGGTTGAGCATTTTCTGGCATCTGTGTTGGTCGTTGGGCTGCAGCCATACCCATCCATGCCACGGTGGCTGCTGACCTTGGGTCTCGTCTCCCTGATTGTCCTTACCTCCTTCATTGTCTTCCATGGTTGTCTTTGGCAAGGGGGTTGGGCTGTGGAATAGTGGTCTCTAACCCCCTACGTATCCTGCCTCACTGGTCTGCCATGCTCTCCTGCACTCTGGTAGCAGCCCGCCTCCATCCTGCCTTCCCACAGGGGAGAGCTGGAACACTGGTGGCACCCTTGGGGTCTCCTCGGGTAGGAAGGTGAGAGTTGTTGCCTGTGGTGGGACCTTGTAGTTGGGCCTGGCCTTTGGGAGTTTCCTCTCAGATCTCCCCATTCTCTCCCCTACTGGCTAACTGGTAGCGTTGCTTTCATGGTCATATGCATGTCTATGCCGCTTCCATATCCAGCCTTAACCCCTGGCAACTAATAATCTGTTCTCCATTTCTATAAATCTGTCATTTAAAAAAATATTGAATGTATAAAATTAGCAGTGTATGACCTTCTGGGATTGGCTTTTTTCCAGCATCAACATGTATCAACGTGCATGTGTTAATGGCTTGCTTCTTACCATTGCTGAGTAATATCACCTGGTGTGGATGGACCACAGTTTCTGCAATTGTCATCCACTGAGTTATTTCTGTTTTTGGTTCTTCTGAATAAAGCTGCTACGGACACCTGTAGACAGGTATACGTGTCAGCATAAGTTTCCATTTCTTCTGGATAAAGTTTGAAGAGAACAATTGCTGGGTCCCGTGGTGGTTCCGTGTGTAGTTTTAAAGAAGCTGCCAACATATTTTCTGGAGCTATTGGGTCATTTTAGGCAGGTATGATCTGACTTATTATTATGTGTTTTTAGTAAGACCATTCTAGATGCTCTTTGGGACATAGATTGTCAGGTAGCTACCTAGACACCAGCTCTGCGGTCAGAGGTGCTGATGGGGAGGGAAGGCAGTGGGCTCGTGTAACCTTCCTGAGCCTTCTCTGACCCGTTCCAACCTCATCTGTAAAAGGATGGAGTGGGACATCCTCCTCCGAGGGTGTCTAGGGTTGCAGATCAAACACACCGAGAGCTTGGCAACACACGAGCAGTATGGAAATTAGGGGCTCTCATCTCTGAGTTTGGTGTCTATTTTAACATATGCAGGTTCCTCCTTGCTGCTTTCCTTTTGTTAAACATGCTTCCAGAACGGCTCAGGGTTTCCTTGTTTGTTTTCCGACTAAGTTTTTAAAGAAGACCAAATCCGTGCCTTCTATTCACAGACGCTGCCTTTATAAAGCTCTCCGGACACAGGATTTCTTTTTTCTCTCCTTGCTGTGCTACCAACTGCCTGAGATACTCTCTGCGGCACAACCTCCCCCACTCCCAACTCTGTTGTTGTTGTTTTTTTTTTTTAATTATGCTGATGGAAAGATTCTGGGTTTTATGGGGAATGAAACAATAACTCCAGCTGGTTGGAGATAGTAATCTGGTTAGTCACACGGTGCTGGAACTCAAACGAATGGAAAACTAGACCTGGGACTCGGCATGCGGGCTGACAGCCTCGAGGGCACAGTCACTGAGAATTGTCCAATTTCCTCTCCTCTCTGGGTTTCCAAGAGGTAATCAGGAATGTAGGGAACCACGTGTGGAGCGCATATGATGTGCCACATCCTTAGCATATTTCATTTTATTTAATCCTCTGGGTAATCCCATGGGGTATTCACTGAGTCTCCATTTTGCTGTGAAGATAAAGCTCAGAGAAATTAAGGAATATGCCCGACACTAGTTACAGCACTGGGAGTCAGTGGAGTCAAGTTTTAAATGAGTTCTCTGTGCCACATCTGTCCTTTCTCTTTCCATGCACGGGCTGGAGGATGTAGGGTGGCAGGTCTGAGGTGCTCAAACCTCTTCCCAAAAAGTTTCTCTCCTTGTGTCAAACTAGATCCTTCCAGTCTTGGCGATTGAAACCCAAGTGTAAACCAACTTCAGATAAGAAGGGAATTTATAGGTTGATGATTTAAAATATTAGCTTCAGACACAGCTAGATCTAGGAGCTCAAACAGTATCATCACGGGCAAGTTCTCTATACTCTCGATCCCGAAGTTCTGTTTGGGTTTCATTTTCAGGCAGGCTCTCAGCTCAGGATGGTTCTAGGACATTGCTGACTCATTTTTCCATTTTCCAAGTCTGTGGAGGAGGCCCCTTGTCCAACTGTCTTAGAAAAGCTCCGAGACTGACTTTGGATTGACGAGGGTGTGTGCCAATTCTGAAATAGTCACTGTTGCTAAGAAGTGGAACTGAATTGGTTGGTGTGACCTGTGACAGGTCCATTCCTAGATCCAGGAGCTCTATGAAACCACATCAAGTGGGAGGATGTGAGTTCTTGAGATAGATATCAGGTTCCTATTATATTACAAATGGAAGATGGACATTGGGCAGGAAAAAATGATGAAAGTCCACTATGATACTCTATTAATACCATCTTACCAAAGCTTTTCTTTACTGTTCCCCCTCTTTCCCCTTTTCTCCCTATATCCTTCTCTTCTTCCTCCTTCCTTTCTTTTTATAATGTTTAATAAGTACATTCATATAAATTATTTTCTTAGATACTGTGTTTGGACATTACAAGATAGGTAATAAGGATTTATTATTATTATTCTCACTTTATAGAGTAGAACATTGAGACCCAGAGGATGAAATGACCCTCTTTTCTCTATAAGAATTTGTCCATGAAGAAAAAATAGTCAGAGCTGGCAAGGTTCAGTGATATTTATACGTCTAAACAAGAGATGGATAATCATTTGTGTCTTTGAGAAATCAAGCATGGGACCTTGACCTCATTCGCACCGAGCTGCTACCTCTTTGGAAATATAAGGCAGTGAACGGTAGGAGAGAATTAAAGCGCATCCCAAATGTCTAATTTGTTACCAGACTGAGAAGGCCCAGGGGCCGATGTGGCTCATTCCATGACTAGAATACGAGTCATATGTCATTAGGAGCCCTCAGAGAGTATTTATAAAGAAACACACTCCATGTAGTTAGAAGCAAACCCTCTTCCTTATTCATTGTTGGCTGTTTTTTTGATGTTGAAGGGATTCATGCTAAAAGAAGCTATGACTGTGTTTGAGACATGACAGAATGGAACATGGTTCTTCTGGAAGCGTGATAAACCGCAGGCACCGTTAGCCCGGCTCTCCTTGATCAAAAGGTGTGTCAAGGTGGGCTAAGGAAATGAGCCACCATTGCCTGGCGTGATTATGAATTTGGGGTTTAACAGGCTTTACTGAATCATCTACAGCTTTAAGAGATGCCTCTGTCTGAGGCCTGTGCTTATCAAAAAGATGTCAAAAATTGAGTCACATAAAAATACCAGGAATATTAATGAATTTTACTCTAGTTTCTATTACAGTTATTTATTCAAGAGGAAGCCATATACTCCTTGTGAACTGTTATTCATTTAGGACATATTT
Source organism: Canis aureus (assembly GCF_053574225.1). Taxonomy (NCBI): domain Eukaryota; kingdom Metazoa; phylum Chordata; class Mammalia; order Carnivora; family Canidae; genus Canis; species Canis aureus. Next base: position 146,928 of record NC_135613.1, read on the forward strand.
CATAAATCTTATGTACTTTCGGTCTGTCAAGTGCTTAGGTTAAAATGGACACATGTGGTCCTTGTCCCCAAAAATCTTACAGTCTAGATTGAAGTGGATAAAATAAGAATACAGGAATACAGGGAGACAGTAGACTGAATCTTGGTCTCTCAACTGCAGATGTGACCTAAAGTCTCTGGTCTTGGTTTCCTTATAACTGGGTACATATTTCGTCCTGTAGAAATAAAGCTAAAGAGACAATTTCTCTAGAGTGCCTGTCATGTGGCAAAAATTAGGATATCAGATATCTTAGTACTTTTTCTGTTTTTTTACCACTCTGTCTTGACACTTTACTCTCCTTCCTTCTGTCCAATTGACCGAGAACCTACAGCAAAACTGAACTCGAGCAGGTGGGAGGAGCCACTCTGCCCACATTCTCCTAAATTCTCCCTGGGCTGCGACTCATTGGCTGAATGAAGGACGTGGGATGGAGCACAGACATGCCCAACTCTACAGGAAATAAATATTTTCCCTCAAAGGAAAATAACGTAAAATCCAGGGAGCACTAATGCATATACTTTTTCAGTCCAGGAGAAATCTTTCCAATCGCCTAGCTCAGATGAGCATCAGAATCACCTCAAGGACCTGGTTAAAATGCATGCAAAAACCTTTTTTTTTTTTTTTTCAAAAACTTTGATGCAGTAAATCTCAACTGGGCTTTCTGTTTAAAAAATGTCCACCATGCTGATACATTTGTACAATAAATTCTAGGCTAAAAAGAAACAAGCTTTTAAGCCATGAAAAGACATGGAGGAAACTTAAGTGTAAGAAGCCAATCTGAAAAGTTATGATATGATATGATTCCAATTATAGGACATTGTGGAATAGGCACAACAATGGAGACAATGAAAAAGATCAGTGGTTGGGACGCCTGGGGGGGCTCAGTAGTTGAGTGTCTCCCTTCAGCTCAGGGCGTGACCCTGGGATCCCGGGATCGAGGCCCACGTTGGGCTCCTTGCATGGGGCCTGCTTCTCCCTCTGCCTGTGTCTCTGCCTCTCTCTCCGTGTCTCTCATGAATAAATAAATAAAATCTTAAAAAAAAAAAAGGAAAGGATCGGTGGTTGATGGGGTAGGGGTTGGGGTGGGATGGATAGGCTGAGCACAGAGGGTTTTCAGGGCAGTGAAACTATTCTATATGGTATTATAATGGTGGATACATGTCATCACACATTGTCCAACCCATAGAATGTACAACCTGAAGACTGAACTCTGATTTAAACTGTGGACTTTGGTTGACAAAAATGTGTCCATGTTGGTTCATCACTGGTAAGGAATGAACCCCCATGGTGCTGGATGGGGGTGCACGTGTGCACCTGGAGGGGGCGTGTGGGAGACTATGTTTTCCCAGTATTGCTGGGAACCCCAAACTACTCTAAAGTCTGCTAATTAAAACAAACCTTCCCCAGAGGATTATGATGCAGAGCACATTTGAGACCAGCTGAACTGACCCCATGCCATCCTTTTCAGATGCAAATAAGAGAAACAGAGGAAGAGAGGAGAGGGAACACTCCATGAGTTGGTGAGTTAAGGCAGTAGTAGGACGGAGCCTCCTCACTCCTCCATCAGGCTCTTTGCTGTCCCCCCCACCCTGTGCAAGGGTCCTTGCAATGTCCCCTGGTGGCCCAATGTTCCCGGTAAACAAACAATATGGCTCAGCTTCAGAGCTGTTTAGCTCCCTTGGGAGCTAGGGAAGGCTGATTCCTGCCCCAGGAATCACACCAGTAATTGCTTCTGAAGCCAGATTAGGGGGAAAAACAAACTCTGACACTGGGGAGACTAGTCAGGGGACCTGGCAAGACGAGAGTTTTTTTTCCCTGAGTTAGAAAACTTCAGAAGAAGGGCACTTAGCATATTATTTTACCTCCTCATATATCAGTTTTATCAACACCTGCCACACATCACGTCCTTTTTCTAGCCCATAAAGTTGCTGGGGGGATGAAGGCCTCTTCAAAGGGCAGAGGGGCTCAGCAGTTCCCGTACGTGGACTCCATGCCCAGTTCCATGCAGGCATCTTTAGACTTTATCACAGGGAATTCCCACAACACCCTTCCCACTGTAATTGCTCGTCTACCTTATATGGGAAGATCCTGAGGTCAGTGAGATTAGTTCCCATTGCGTTAGTTGCAGATAGCAGTGAAGCTCAGAGTTGAACTCAATCTCTCTGACTCCAAAGCGGGTGATCTTTACTCTGAAGCATGTAGGGAAAGGAGTCGTAAGCACAGGAGGTCTTGCTACGGCTCTGTGTTCTTGGACTCCTGGAGACACGTCCTCTGGAAGAGGAGATTGACCTTCCCCAGCACACCTGGAAGGGCTACACTGCGGTCCGTGGGAAATTCTTTATGCTCCTCAAAATTCAAAATGAGAGCAAGAAGTTTGCCCAGAGTCCATTCGGTAATGAATTTCGGGATGCCTGGCACGGGCAGCTCCTGGGATGCATATCAAGCAGGATGCGAGGCCTTTGGGCTGAGTGAGCCGCTGAGGACAGAAGTGGTGCATCAGCCCGAGACAGGGCAGAGGTGCCCTGGCATCAGACCAGCTGGCGCGGCTCCTCTCACTCCTGTTCGTTTGGATGATTATTAAATGTATTGCTTTTTCATTTTGATATTTTTTTCCTTTTGGCATAGAAGAGGGATATTTATCTCATGATAGGATTTTAAAGCTGAGTGTCAGGTTTGGGGTCTCTAACTGGCACTCCAGCACTAGCATCACAACACACATTACATTCCAATGTAGTATGAGAAGAGCAAAGCACGCTAGAGACTCAGAGTTGTGACTAAAGGGCTTGGGAGCTATTAGCTCTCTAATGTGTTCACTCCGCGCTTATGCTGGACCAGAAAGACACTGACACCAGGGGAGAAATAGCGGATAATGCAGCCCGCTGTGGAGAAATGATTAATATTGCACCATCAAAATGCAATTTATCAGTTAGCATTTGTCAAAAGTGGAGTTTGGACTCAAAATGGCCAGTGTCTAAATTCCAGGTCTTGCATCCACCAGCTTTGTCATACGAGGGTTTTCATTCCCCTACATGTAAAACTGGAACCTCACAAGGATCTGGTGGGAGAAGACATGCAAAATATTTAAGCGCTGGGCACTCAGCTGGTGCCACCAAAACACTCATTCTCTTTCTCCCCAGTCCCACGCATCAGGGCCGATTTAGGTGGCTGACGAGGAAGGTGAGGAGTTTGTTGCTTTTGTCTGCGTACCTTCTTCCGGACCTCGAATTGGGGTCCTCCAAGCCAGGGGAGGACGGATGGAATGTGTAGTCAGCTGGAGGGGGCAAGAGCAGAGAGAGAGAAACTGAACTGCTTGGGCGTGTGCTGTGGGGGCTGGAGGTGGACCCATAGGTGGACCATAGGTGGAGGGGTGACATGAGATGGGAATCCAAGTGCCACTGGCAGGAGGGGACAGAAGAATCTGCCCATTGTACTTGGAGTTGTATTATTTGTGGATATTTAACCATCATCCCTTAAGGCGTAGAATGCCTGTGCCGGGTTCACAGTCTCAGACTTGAACCCTCCCCATATGTTCCGCCGAATTCCAGAGGATGGCTTCCTTTTTTTCCCTTTCCCCCCCTTTTCCTCATCCTATGCCACTGCCTTCTCTTCCCTAGTTTGGCCATCGTTCTGCGTCCTCGATGTGGCCTGGTGGGTGCCCTGTGACCCCACCTACTCCTGCTCCCCTAGGTAAGCCCTCAAGGGAGGGGGCCCCCTGGCCAGCCAGCCTTGGGTCCCTTGACTGCGATCCCTTGCTGACATTAGCTCAGCTCCCCTACAGGAGACTCCGAAAAGGCTTGCCTTTACCAGCCAGCCAATCTGGATATGGTCACGGAACTTCACAGTCAGCACACACTTACGGGCCTCAGCGCGTTTCCAGCCGCTAATATGTTTGAAAAGGCAATATTAAGTCACACATTTGTTTTCCTCTCTCAATCCAAATGTCAATGCAGAAGAGAAACAACCTAATGTAGAGAAATGAAATGAAATAATTAAAAAGTTGCAGAATGCGAAGCCACCAAGATAAAACCAACCCAGGCCCGGTGGAGATCATGGTTATCTGTTTGCAGTAAACGTGAAGTGAGAATAATTCATGACTCGTGATAACAGCCAACCGAAAGGAAGTAAATTAGTTGCAGAGGGTGGGGAGAGCCTTCCACACCCCCGCGGGGCCAGACCTCACAAGGAAAGGACTAGGCGGCAGGAGCTTATCTTTATCAGGTAATTGAAACAATGCTCTATGTTAACAGTAGGAGCTTGAAGTGGAAACTGGAGTCTGGAGGTAACTGGGAGGAGGAGGAGGGACACCCCGAAGATCACTAGAAACTCTTTGGCTTGGGACCTAGAGACGCGTGGAAGGCCTGCTCTGGGCCACCTGCTTCCACGGGTGCAACCTTGTGTCTCCCTAGGGGCCTGTCGCTCGGCCTGTCGTGGGGGACGGAGGCCCAGCTATGAGCCTGCCCAGGTCTCTGCAGCAAGGAAGCAGTGCAGCCCAGATAAGGGCCGAGGTGACCTGGACTTCGGAGCTCTGTTCTCTCTAAATACTCCACACCGCCTCAAGACTCCTGAATAATCTGGCACTACTGAGATCCAGAGGCTGCTGCAAATTCCGGCCACGGCCAGGCCGGTGCACAAAGCCGTGACCCCTGTGTACGCTCAGATACACACTAGGCCCTACCCTGCACTGTGCTGCTAACTTTATCAGCGTGGGTGTCCTACAAGCAGGTCAGATTCACCCTCTCTACACACCACTAAAGCCTCAGGTCCCGATCGTCATTATTTCTCCCTCTCCGCCTATTTCTTTAAATCAGAAACTTGAGGTTTCCCTTGATCCTTTCCTTTCTGTTAACTGCCTCCCTGCAATGAATCTCCAAGTCTTATCAATTCTATCTCCAAAAGGTCTCTATTTTTCTTTTCTTTTCACTCATTCTGTCTCAGTTTGGTTCAGGCTAATATCCCCTCCCGCCAAAAGTACTCCAGCTTACTCTTCACAGCTCTTCCTGTCTTTGTCTCCTCTCCCCGAATCCACTTTCTGCACTGTAGGCTCAGAGATAATGGTAAAATACCAATGTGTACAAACCTTCCAAGCCTCTCCTTTCCTTTAGCAAGAAGTTCAATGTCTTAACATAAGGAATATTTTTAATAGATATTTTTGCATGGGATATCACATTTCCCCTACCTTTTACTCCATAAGTAAATGAAAATAAGTTGCTTCCTCTACAGTGTCAATCATGTTTTGTAATCATCCCACTATTTTTTAAAAAGATTATTTATTTATTTATTCATGAGAGACACAGAGAGAGACGGGCAGAGACACAGGCAGAGGGAGAAGCAGGCTTCATTGAGCCCAGTGTGGGACTCGATTCCGGGTCTCCAGGATCATCCCCTGAGCTGAAGGCAGACACTCAACCCCCGAACCCCCCAGGGGTCCCTCATCCCACTTTCTAAACATGGTATTCCTTCTACATGGTTCTACATGGAATACTGTTCTGGTTTCCTTTCTCTCACTCTCTCTCTCTCTCTCTCTCTTTTTTTTTTTTTTTTTTTTTTTGGTATTTTCTAGACTACCTAGTTCTGTGTGTCTCCTAGAAGCCAGTATAGATACCTCTTCCTCCACAAATCCCCTCTTAACTGTCCAGAGATTCAGTTGGGGATGCTTCATATGGCCATCATAATGTTTACCCATCATAGCACTTATACTGCATTTAAAAAAATATATTTATTTATTGGGGGGCGGGGAGAGGAAGAGGGAGAGGGAGAGAGAAACTTTAGCAGATTCTGTGCTGAGTGCAGAGCCTGATGTGGGGATTGGTTTCATGACCCTGAGATCATGACTTGAGCTGAAACCAAGTGTCAGACCCCTAACCAACTGTGCCACCCGGGTGCCCCTATACTACATGGTAATGAATACACTTCTGCCCCCTAAATCGTAAGCTTCCTGTGCACAAAGACCATAGATTATTTCCTGGTGCTGATTCGGGTGCCTGAACATGACAGGTGCTTCACAGACATTTCTGATCAAGGGTTGTCACAGGTGGAAATTGGTGTGCAGGAGATTTCTCAGGGAGCCCTACTGGGATGGGGATTGGGCAGAAGGAGAGGTTGGACCTTGGCAGAGCCTCATGGAAGCTTCAGCTGTGCTATAGGGAGCTCTGAAGCCGGGATAATCCTTCAGGATGGTCTCTAGTTGGGGTTAGAGGCTGTGATTTTTATACTTCCATGTTGTTCAGTAATCAGGTGCAGGACCACCAAGGCAGTCAGTCTCCAAAGGGGCTGATAGTTGAGGGTTGCCTGCAGCAGCACAGCCAGCAGCTGGAGAATTACTCCTTCTTTTCTGAAGGGGGATTTGAGTGGCCCATCTATTGTCCACTGTCGGTGTAGTATTCAGTAAGCACACACTTGGACCCGCTAGCTCCAGGACTGAGTACAGAATGTCATGGACAGTACAGTGGTATCCCCTCGGGGAGTGCATGTGGACTCATACTTATTATGTGTTTTCCGGTGAAGAAGTCATTAAGGAGATGATCCCAACTCTTCTAAAACTGTCTTTCCTCATACTCTCTGCAACTCCTAGTGAGGGATGTTCTTTACTAGATATTCAGACTCACAAGACCTAACCAGGCAATACCTGGCACCAGTTTAATCAGATGGATATTGGTCCACAAGCACAGACAGCATCCCAGTTGGGCTGTGTCAGGCATTTCTTTTCAGAGGGAATAATCCTTATAACAATCCACTCAGACTCTTCCTGCCACCTGCACCTTTTCTTGTCTCCATCCTGCAGTAGTGTTTGGGTGTGAGGGAACAAGACTTCTATTAGACCGATGAAATAGCTGCCTGACCTAGAGGCCTCACACCCCAGAGGGAACCGTATGTCTTTCAACAGGCTTAGGCATAGTTTTCAGGCCCCCACAAAGGGAATGCCCAGTTATGAGTCTCAGTATTCAAGGAATCATAAAAGTATGGTTTCCCACCAGGTATTTATGCTTTATTCAGTTTTTCCAAGTTCAGATCTATAAGGGGCCGTTTTTACCCTAAAAAATGCTTCCCAGTAATACAGATGAGATTCCACCTTTATCAGGATTTCAGGAGAAAGAGTGAACAGGTTCACTGAAGATTGGAGTTGTCTTTAGAAAAGGAGAAAAAGGCTTGTTCACTCTTCTCCCTCTCAACCCTATGTGGTCTTTGTCACACCAGAGGTGTAGTTATAACACCAGTTGATATGTGTGTCAGGGCAGATAGTCCTTCTAGCAAGTTGTTTTCTACTTAGTTTACCTCTTCTTTTCATGGCTCTGAATACGAGATTCATTATTTATTATTTTATTATTTATCCATTTATTAATTTATTAATAAATTATTTTATTATTTATTTATTAATAATAAGATTTATTAATCTTTCTCATCCTGGGGTTGGTACAGTGCCTTGAACATTGTAGATTCTTGCTATGATCTGAATGTTTGCGTCTTTCCAAAATTCATATGGTGACATCCCAATGCCTAATATGACGGCATCACAATATGATGGGATTAGTGTTCTGTGGAAGAGACCTCGCAGAGATCCCTCACACCTCCTGCCATGTGAGGACTCAGCAAGAAGGCACAGGGCATGAGCAAGAAGAGGGCCCTTACCTGTGACCATGCTGGTGCCCTGATCTTGGACTTTCCAGCTTCCAGAACTATGAGAAATACATGTTTCTTGCTTATAAACCACCCGATCAAAAAAAAAAAAAAAAAAAAAGAACCACCTAGTCCTTGGATCTTGTCATAGCCGCCTGAGACAGTATTGTCAAGACAATACTCAACAGAAAAAACTGTTTAGTTGACAAAAAAGAAAATAATTAAATTGAGAAAAATCAGAAGATACACTGTCATATTTCTATCTTACAGAAGATAATAACTGTAAATATTTTAGTATGTTTCCTTCCAGTATTTCTTATGTACGCAGGCTTAACAACTGGTCTGCACTAATACTCTACTATACATTTCTAACCTTTTTTATAGACAGACATATAAAAAAGTAAGATTATTACATTACTAGGAGGTTGGTTCTGCCTCAGCCCATCAGCGTAACTGCAAATAGTGTTTTGGAGAAGCTCGGGTGATGGGATGTTCAACATCTATTAGATATACCACCTGCTAGACCATGTGTAGGCATGTGAGGAGGGGAAGAAAAATAAGGCTTAGTAATTGCTCAAAACACTTATGTGCCCTTCATGGGGAAGGATGGTTCACATTCGTATTTTATGTCCCAGGAGGTGACTTCTTTTTTTTTTTTTTTTTAATTAATTAATTAATTAATTTATGATAGTCACAGAGAGAGAGAGAGAGGCAGAGGGAGAAGCAGGCTCCATGCACCGGGAGCCCGACGTGGGATTCGATCCCGGGTCTCCAGGATCGCGCCCTGGGCCAAAGGCAGGCGCCAAACCGCTGCGCCACCCAGGGATCCCCCAGGAGGTGACTTCTAATGTTGACTTAAGCTTGTTCTGCTTAGTCGAGATTAGGCTCTTAAAGCACCAGAAAAGGAAGTTAGGTCCACTTAAAAAGTTTCAGCAAGTATCGAGTTTCTCAAAAATAAACAGACAAATAATCCCTGCAGATTAGCCAGTCTCTGTAAAATCATTTTAACACAATATCCAGCTGATCATTTGGGAGGCAAGCGAGTCAGCTGGTGGGGAGTGAATGTTAGCTACTTGGTTGTCATGGAAACTTTTCTTCCAGACCAGGAAAAAGGCAGTCATGGGAAACCTGCCATGTGGAAAAATAGCCCATTTCTCCATGATCTATTCTCTCTGTTGATCACAAGTCGACATCCTACTGGGGCCAGGAGTAGAGAGAAATGCAGGCATCCTAGTCATTTGGAGGAGAGAAACCTTCCCCTTTGCCCAAAGAGAGACCCAGGGGACATGATTTGAACAAGAAGGCACAGAGAGAAGTCAGAAAGCCAGGGTCATAAATTTATTTTATTTTTATTCTTTTTTTTGCTTTTTTAAAAATTATTCCTTACAAGTTGTTAAAAGGCTTGTTCTCAGTCACCCACAGATGCTAGGCGAGGAGGACTGTTGATAGGAAACCTTGACCAGCATTTGCAGCCCTGCCTCAAGACGCATCACAGCACGTTGTGACCAGAATTGAAGTCTGCGTAACCTGTTCAGCCCCAATGGAAAAAGCCAGAGTTAAGATGTGGTGGTTAAGACCATCAGTTTTAGGATAAAGCGTCTTTCAACTGCACCTAAGTGTAAAAATTCCTTTTAAAACTTGATCTAACTTGGTTAATACGTTGTTCATAAATGCCCAGAATTCTTGCTAATATCTCTCCATATCTGCCCTCAATTAATCTGAATTTATGTAACCTGAATAAAGTAGTTTTTAAAGCGGTAGAGTCACACACCCCTATCATCAGAATGTGTTATCGCTGTTCATTTACATTTCCAACTCTCCTAAATTGTGAGCTCTTCAATGGGTGGATGGTGCCTTGTTCATCGGGATAAACCTACCATCAGCACGATGCTCCATTCAAAAGTGTTTCAAGCACGTTCTATGTACTAGTGTCTGGGATCTGTTGGTAATCAACACTTATTCAATGAATAATAGGATGGATAGATGGATGGGTAGCTTGATGGATGGATGGTTATATCCAGTATTTTCTTGGCTTTCTATATTTTTCTATATTTTTAGCTAAATAACTATTTTGCAAGAACAAAATCTACCACACAATTATTTTCCTGGTAGCAGCTTTCTAGGCTGCAGAAAATAATTAAGATTGAACCTCAGTAGGGGCAACTTGATAAATCATCATCATAGGTTGGGAAAGTCTTACTGCTTCCTGTTTTTTGTTTTTCATCTCAAATCTCTCCCTTATAGGTTAAATGAGATCTGCTTATCTAATCATTATATATTGAGTCTTTAATAGTTTTTTTTTCCAGTCTACATTTCTGTTTGTATACAGAGACTTGTTTTGTCACTATGCAAAGAATTTATTGCTCTTGCTGAGAGTCATGTGACAATAATTCAAAATATCTTCACTGCTAGATTGCTTTCTTTGACGACAAGATGCCCCAGTTTCCCCCTCTCTTCCTTGTATGCCGAGCATGCTTATAATCTCAGACCATCAATCTTCTTTGCCTCATGTCATTTTTCTGCCACATCATACAACCTAAACCATTTTGCCTTTTTTTTCTTTTCAAATTTTTATTTATCTTCTAGTTACTTATCATACAGTGCGATATTGGTTTCAGAAGCAGAATCCAGTGATTCATCACTTACATACAACACCCAGCGCTCATCACAAGTGCCCTCCTTCCTGCCTGCCACCCATAGCCCTTCCCCCACCCACCTCCATCAATCCTCAGTTTGTTTTCTATCATTAAGAGTATGTTATGGTTTGGGGCACCTAGGGGTCTCAGTGGTTAAGCATCTGCCTTCAGCTCAGGTCGTGATCCCGCGGTTCCAAGATCGAATCCCGCATCGGGCTCCCCGTGGGGAGCCTACTTCTCCCTCTGCCTGTGTCTGTACCTTTCTCTCTGTGTCTCTCATGAATGAATGAATGAATGAATAAATAAATAAATAAAATATCTAAAAAAGAGTATGTTATGGTTTGTTTTCATCTCTCTTTTTTTCCCCTCCTCCTCTCATACATTCGTTTTGTTTCGTAAATTCCACATATGAGTCTCTGCCTCTCTCTGTCTCTCATGAATAATTAAATAAATATGAAATGGTTTAATATGATTTCACTCATATGTGGAATTTACGAAACAAAACAAATGAATGTATGAGAGGAGGAGGGGAAAAAAAAGAGAGATGAAAACAAACCATAACATACTCTTTTTTAGATATTTTATTTATTTATTTATCTATTATTTATTTATTTATTTATTTATTCATTCATTCATTCATTCATTCATTCATTTATTCATGAGAGACACAGAGAGAAAGGTACAGACACAGGCACAGGGAGAAGCAGGCTCCATGCAGGGAGCCCGATGCGGAACTCGATCCCAGGACCTGGGATCATGACCTGAGCTGAAGACAGACGCTCCACTGCTGAACCACCAAGGCGTCCCTAAACCATTTCATCTTGATACCGCCCCATCCCTTTGTGTATTCATGATTCCTACTCTGCCAAACCTTAGCCCTTGTATGATTTATTCAGTTCTTTTCCCATACTGAGAAGCATTTCTTCATTAATTTTCCCAGCAATACTCTTGAATAGATCTATGCGTTAGGAACTAGGCATTGGAGACAGAGTTTAACGTGATTTGAGGATGTCTGTCAGGATGCTTAGAGTCAGATACAGAACTCCTTAAGCTAGATAAATGAACTTCCTGAAAATATATGAAAAATATTGGATATCTGAACACCTTTTTTTCCCCCCCTGGGTAGAAGTTCCCTATGTTTTATAGAGTTTCCTAATTAATGATATAGACAAGGAGATAAACAATGAAATTTTCCTGTGCTAAATATGACCAGGTTAGGAATAGGAAGACTACCAAGGATGCTTTGGTCAAATCAGAGAAGTCGCATTCTTAGAACTTTGCTGATTGAATTCACTAGAATTCACCTGTGAGCTAATAGAAGCTGGGACCTCAGTGACTCTCAGCAATCCTTCTGTTTTCCTACTGACCCTTGGTCACATTCTTCCATTCTCGCTATCCTCAAGCCTCTGTTTCTTTTCACTTCTTGCTTTACCTATCTTTTTGAAAGAGGTACTGCCAAACCCGGGCAATTTCATTGAAAAATTAAAAGGACCTGCATTGCAGAATCTGAAGTGCTCTTAAAATAGTAACTACTTGGAACTAACATTATCTGAAAGGCATTAGATGTTAGAATACCTAATTCCAAAGGGAAAAAAAAAAGCCTCCAAAGTAAACAAGTAAACTTCTAGGAAAAAAGAGGAGACATAATTTATAGGAGAATATTTTGTATGTTTCAATTTCTTCATTATTGAATTACTACTTTCTTATCTTTTGAGAGTCTATAAGGTGCTGACAATGGCTGTTTGTGGGTTGGGAGGGAAGTCTGGGTGTCTGGAAGCTAACAACTATATTACCTTATTTATTTTTCATATTTGTCATATTTTTTTGAAGAGTATGAGTGGTGGGGAGGGGATGAGGGAGAGAATCTCAAGCAGGCTCCCTGCTGAGTGAGGAGCCCAACTTGGGGCTCAGTCTTACGACCCTGGGATCATGACTTGAGCTGAAATCAAGAATCAGACACTTAACCAACAGAGCCACCAGGTGCCTCTATTCTTCATATTTCTTAAAAGGTGCCTAGATTATGAACCTTATGCAAAGTCCTGCAGCTAACCAGTTGTAAACTAAGGTTGAAAATGGGTCCGCATGGTGCTGCTTTCATTCTCTACATCAACCTGCTTTTTTTTTTTCTTTCCAGCTTTATTGAGGTATAATTGTCAATTAAAAATTGTTTATTTTTATGGGGAACAACTTGGTAATTTATATATGTATACATTGTGAAATAATCATCACAATCAAGCTAATTAACACATTCATCATCTCAGTTACCATCTTCTTTGATGTGTGTTGAGAACATTGGAGAGCTACCCTTTCAGCAAGCTTCCTGTAGACCATACAGAATTGTTAATTATAGACACCATGCTGTATATGAGATTCCAAGAACCTCTTCATCTTAGAACCAAAAGTTTGCACCCTTTGACCGACATCTTTCCATTTCTCCTTCTCACCAGCCTCTGGTAACCATCAGTCTGCTCTCGACTTCTATAAATTTAACTTGTTTAGGTTCTACATATAAGTGAGATTATGCAGCCTTGTCATTCTGAGTCTGGCTTATTTCACTTAGCATAATACCTCGAGGTTCATCCATGTTGTTAACAAGTGGCAGATTTCCTTCATTTTAAAAGCTGAATGATATTCCATTGTATGTATACACCACATTTTCTTTATCTGTCCATCCAGTGATGGACATTTAGGTTGTTTCCATAAGTCATTTATTGTGAATAATGGAGGGTACAGGTATCCTTTCAATATTCTGATTTTGGTACCTTGGATAAATACCCAGAAGTGGGATGCTGGATCATATCATCATTCTATTTTTGATTTTTTGAAGAGCTTCTATACTGTGTGCATTTAAGGAGCAGTCACCTCTTCCTGACCTACAGGAAGGACTTCAGTAGGGACAGACCTCCTACAGGTGGGTGCAAGGGCACCAGCTGGGTGTAGTGCCTTATCTTGGGCGTTGGGAGAGTGGTGCAGCAAGGTAGGATCCAGGTAGCTCTGTCACCAATGTCAGTGTTGACAAAGACTGCTGGGTTTCTAGGTGGCCAACACTGTGGGTGTCAGGGACATCCTGAGGGCTGCTTGGGTCCTTGGTGATGAATCCTTCTGGGAGTATCACTTTCTTTATCCCCCATGGAGAGGGGAAGAGAAATGTTGGACTAGGAGATTGGGTGACACAGGTGAAATGCTTCCTATGCTTTTTTGTGCGACCATCCTCCAGGTGTTACAGATTCTTCATCGTACTCCAGAGTTCTCCCATAGCTATTTTCACTGGCGTAGTTGTTTAATCATTGTGTGTGTCTGTGTGTGTAAGCATTGAGACCTCCTAGAGTGCCGTCTTGCTGATGTCATTTTCAAGCTGCCTTCTGAGAAGCTACCCTTCCCCCAAATCAAAGCCAAAGTCAAAGGCTTATTTGCACATTATTTTTAAGATTTTATTTATTTATTCATGAGAGACACACAGAGAGAGGCAGAGACACAGGCAGAGGGAGAAGCAGGCTCCCTGCAGGGAGCCTGATGCGGGACCTGATCCCGGGACCCCAGGATCATGCCCTGGGCCGAAGGCAGGCACTAAACCATTGAGCCTCCCAGGGATCCCCCTTATTTGCACATTGTTAATTAAAGAATGTGATCCCAGAGAGCAGGTGCGACAGATCAAGGTAGCAGAACAGGGATAGATGCACTGTCAGTACAAGGATGTGTAACCAGCTTTGCCAAGGATACAGGACCACTGGGTTTTGGGGGCCTTTTGAAAATCTTGATGAGTATCTCAAAATCCCTGTCTGAAGTAGCAAAGGGTAGGAAGATTCACCGTGGGTTGTTCTTGCATAAGTGTAAGCACAGCATCCGAGATATCTGGAGAAGGAGGAGAAGTATGCTCTCAGGCTGCATCTTCATGAATCCATTCATAGTGTTAGTGGTTGTAAAAAGAGATGAAGGTTACATGAATTGAAACAGTGCATAAGAGCAAGGAGGGGATGGGGATTAAGGAGTACACGTATCATGATGAAAAAAACATGATAAAAAAGCAAAGAGATGTTTAGTATGGAAGCAAAATGAATGACGCTAACAGTGATAACCTTCTCTACATTATAGAAGTGAGTAGAACTGGAGTTCAGGGAGCCCTTTTGTGTGAGTCAAAGTGGGTCAACTTTATGAATGCAGTAAGTGCCTGGGCACTACGCTGAGGTGTGTTGGAATCTGTGAGTCCCTAGTTTCTAGAAGTTCATAGAGTCTGTGCAGGCACAGGGCTGTATCCTCCAGGAAGCTCTGCCATTCAGAGAGCAGTGAGACTGGGGCCCGAGTGACATCTGATTCTTTGGAGGGCCATTATGAAATCTTAGTCATTGGGGTCTTTGCTTTGTTCCCTATCGATGCCCTTTGTGTTTTTTTTTCCCCCTCAAATGCAATCTAATTGACAAGTGAAATCTTATGCAGAACTCTGATATGTTGAACTTAAAATGAAGTTCCCCTGCTTGAAGGGGAAATGTTTGAATGCTAGAGAATGGATAGGAGTAGGTATGGGAACCCTCATCTCCTCTCTTTTCAATGGCCCTGAGGTATTTAAATGATCCACTGAGAATCAACTGAGTGGTTAGAGAATTCTTGCCTTGGGGTGGGAGTTAAGGATTCTGACAATAGGATCTAGGACATTTAAAGCCAATTGTAAAATAAGAGCTCCATGAAGGCAGTGACATTGTTTCATTCATCTGTGTATTTTTACAACTTCTAAGAGTGCTTAGCATATGCTAGATCTCTGTGTTTGTTGAATGAATGAATGACCACCATGTTCAAGGTGCTATGCTACTATTTATTTGCAGTAAGTTGAGAAAAGCTAGTTTTGATTTGTCAATACTCTTTTTTTCTTAGTCCTTTTGTCACTATCACCATTTGTGAAATGGATGGCCATGATTATGGGACCAGTCTACTAGCCTCAAATTAAGCAGTGCTAATGGACTTTGGAGAATCAAACCCATGACATCAGCCTACTGAGAAATATCCCTTAATTGAGAATTAATATAACACAGACATCAAAATGACTGGGGATGAATTGGATCCATGAAACTTAGATTTCTGAAAAATAATAAACATGTAGGGGGATAAATTTGTGAGATTCTATGGAGAAAAATTAGATGTCATTAGTATAAACACAATGCTAGATTTTTTTGGACTCCTATATAAAGACATATAAATAAGTGAATAAGTAATATTTTGTATTAAAACCATGGTAAGGCACTGGAAGTTCTATGAAGTGTATCTATTAGAAAGCCTTGATTGGTCTTATAACACTAAGAGTACTCATGTAGCCACCCAAAACAAGTATTTTTCTTGCTTATTAAATTAAGACTTTCACATTACATATTACCATATAGAAAACATATCCTCTGTTGATGATGTTATCAACAATATAGTTATATATATAGACAATATTTGAATTACTACCAAACTTCTGGCTTTCTGGAAAGAATGATTTATCCAGTGAGAATGGTAAATGGCAATTCCTGGCAGCAATGCTAGTGCTGGTGGATTTACTGTAACATAGCTCAGGATTTATTTTTCATATCCAAATAGGAAAATTACCTTTGTATATTACAAAGGCAATGAAGATCAATTTGTAATTGGAAATCCTTGCCACTGAACCAGCTTTGTACAGCTTAGTACAAAAATTGTACTAATTTTTTGGGGAAAATTGTTTCTACAGTGATATGTTTAACACTGGAATGGCTCATGCAGGATCTATCAACAGCATATCATAATCCTGATAAAGTCTCTTGTGGAATCCAACTTATTCTCTCATTTTACATTATACTTAGGACATTTGAAAAAATACAATTTATTTTTCAATTATAAAAGTAATACTTGCTTATTATAGAGAAGTAAGGGAAAAGCATAATCCTGAACACCTAGGGACAATCACTGCTTTCATATTTCTAAACTTTAATTTGTTCTGATTATACAAGTTAAACATGTTTAGAGAAGAAATTTAGAAAATGTAGACATGGAAAAAATAAGGAAATGAAATCACTCACAGTTCCACCAAGAGAAGACTACTTGAAAATGTTGGCCTCAGTACTTATGTAGATTATGTATTTATATATAGATACTTAAGATATGTTTTTTATTTTTAATTAAAGGAACCATGCATATTTTATAATCTTTTATCATGTTATAATTTTTTGTCACTTAATATTTAATTTTCATATTTCTAGATCAATAAAATTATTTCATAATGCTACTTTTACTGAATCCATAGAAATCTATCACATTTACAGTTTATTTTACCGATCTTTTATTATTAGAATTTTATATACAAACCTCTGAAAAAATTCTTTACTGAATCTTTATACCTAATCTTAGTTACAATTTTTCGATAACTGGCTACAAGTAAAATTTCTGTGCAGGAAAGTAGAACAATTTTCATTCCTAATGAGTATATGAATTGTGTAATCTGCATATAATCATACGTGGACATTACACATAAGCACACAAATATTTGTTACTGTCCTGATCAAAAAGGGGAATCCCATTGTGTTAACACCATTTAGTTGGAAGGAACAGCTATTTACTTATATTACTTGGTGTAATAAGGATGTTGTGAGGAAGCTTGTATCAACTGGGCCTCATAGGATAATAGAAGAGTCAAGCAACAAGGAGCCTGATACTGAGTTGCATAGTGGATATTTCTTTAAGGTGAAGTACAATTTTGGCTATTACTTATTCTCATCTTCTGCCCTTAGTAAGAGAATTTTGTTTTTAAGATTTTGTTTATTTATTTGAGAGAGAAAGATAAAGAGCACAAGTGGGGGGAACAACAAAGAGAAAAGGAGAAGCAGCCTCCCCATTGAGCAGGGACCCCAATGTGGGGCTCAATCCCAGACTCTGGGATCATGACCCGAGGCCAAGGCAGACACTGAACAGACAGAGCTGCCCAGGCGCCCCAGTAAGAGAGTTTTAAAAAACGTTTTAGTCTTGGGATGCCCAGGTGGCTCAGTGGTTGAGCATCTGCTTTCAGCCCAGGGCGTGATCCAAGGGTCCCGGGATCAAGTCCCACACCAGGCTCCCTGCAGGGAGCCTGCTGCTCCCTCTGCCTGTGTCTCTGCCTCTCTCTCTGTGTGTCTCATGAGTAAATAAATAAAATCTTTAAAAAGTATTTTAGCCTTTTATTTTATTCCTAAAACTTAAAAACTCGGCTTTGCTATGTAGTACTGTGTGTGTACTAGAAAAGACTAAGAGAGTAGACTTCAAACAGAGTAGGAGAGCAGAAAAGTAACTCAGCTAAATAAAAGAACTAAGGACCTGAATAAATGTTTCTCCAAAGGAGACATACAAATGGCCAACAGGTATATGAAAAAGTGCTCAGCATCACCATCATCAGGGACATGCAGATCAAAACCACGGTGCAATGCCACCTTGGATAGCTATTACCAAAAAGAGAAAAGATAATGAGTGTTGGTGAGATGTGGAGAAAAGGGAAACCTTGTGTACTGTCGGTGCAATGTATAGTAATAACAGCTATTGTGGAAATAGCATAGATGCTCCCCCCAAAATTACAAATAGAACTACCATATGATCCAGTCATCGCACTTCTGGGTATATATCCAAAGGAAATAAAGTCTCTATTTCAAAGAGATATCTGCATCCTCAGGTTAGTTGCAGCATTATTCACAGTAGCCAAGATATGGAAACAACGGAAGTGTCCATCAACAGATGAATGGATAAAGGGAATACAATGGAATATTATTTAGCCATAAACAAGGAGGAAATTCTGTCATTTGTGAAAATGTGGATGATCCTAGAGAACAGTATGCTAAGCGAAATCACCCTGACACAGAAAGAAAAGTACTACATAATCACACTTATATGTAGAATCTAAAACAGTCAAACTCACAGAGCGGAGGGTTGAATGGTGGTTATCATGGGGTGGGGTGGGTGGAGGACGTGGGGAGAGATGTGTACAGACTCAATTGTAAGATGAATAAGTCTAGAGAGCCCATGTACAGCATGGTGATGATAGTTAATATTGCCATTTTCTACACTGTGTTGCATTTTTTACAAATTGAAAGTTTATGGCAACCCTGGGTCAAGCAAGTCCATTGGCACCATTTTTTTTTCCGCAAGAGCATTTGCTCACTTCATGTCTCAGTGTCACATTTTGATGATTCTCACAATATTTCAAGCTTTTTCATTATTATTAAATTTGTTATGGTAATCTGTGATTGGTGATCTCTGATATTACTATTCTGATTATTTTGGGGTGCCATCAACTATGCCCATATAAGACAGCAAAATTAATCTGTAAATGTCATATCTATTCTGACAGTTCCACCAAACAGCTGTTCCTGATAGTTCCCTTCCCCAGGGCCTCCACATTCCCTGACACAACAATGTTGAAATTAGGCCATTTGGTAAGCCTACTGTGGCCTCCAAAGGTTCAAATAGAAGGAAGAGCTGTAGGGATCTCACTTTGGGAATTAAAAGCTAGAAATGATTAAACTTAGGGAGGAAGGCATGTTAAAAGCTGAAATAAGCCAAAAGGTAGGTCTTTTGTACCAGAGACAAGGTGTGAATGCAAAGAAGTTCCTGAAGGAAATTAAAAGTGCTACTCCAACGAACAGACAAATGATAAGAAAGTGGAACAGCTTTGCTGCTGGTAAGGAGAAAGTTTGAGGGATCTGGAGAGAAGCTTAAACCAGCCACAATATCCCCTTAAGCCAAAGCCTAATCCAGAGCAAGACCCTAACTCTCTTTAATTTTATGAAGGCTGAGACAGGTGAGGAAGCTGCAAAAGAACAAGTTTGAAACCAGCAGAGGTTGGTTCATGAGGTTTAAGGAAAACATAAAAGTGCAAGGTGAAGCAGCAAGTGATCCAGAAGATCTGGCCAAGATAATCAATGAAGGCCACTACACAGAGCGACCGATTTTCAATGTTGTTGAAATAGCCTTCTCCTGGAAGATGTTGCCAAGGTCTTTCCCAGCTGTAGAGGAGAAGTCAAAGCCTGGCTTCAAAGCTTCAGGGTAAGTTGACTCTCTTAGGGGCTAATGCAGCTGATGACTTGGAGTTGAAGCCAGTGCTCATTTGCCATTCCAAAAATTCTAGGGCCTTTAGAATTATGCTAAATTGACCCTGCCTTTGTCCATAAATGGAACAACAAAGATCAGATGGCAGCACATCTGTTTATAACATGGTTTATTGACAATTTCAAGCTCATTGCTGAGACCTGCTTGGAAAAAAAGATTCCTTTAAAGATATTAATGATTATTGACAATGCACCTGGTCACTCAAGAGCTCTGATGGAGATGTACAGTGAGATTAATATTGTTTTCATGGCTGCTAATATGACATTCATTCTGTAGCCTGTGGATCAAGGAGTCATTTTGACTTTCAGTTCTTATTATTTAAGAAATACATTTCATAAGACTGTAGCTGTCATAGGTAGTGATTCCACTGATGGATCTGGGCAAAGTAAATTGAAAACTTCCCAGAAAGGATTCATCATTCTAAATGCCATGAGGAACATTTGTGGTTTATGGGAAGAGGTCAAAATAGCAACACGAACAGGAGTTAGGATGAGGTTGATTCCAACTCTCATCTATGACTTTGAAGGATTCAAGACTTCAGTGGAGGAAGTCACCGCAGATGTAGTAGAAAGAGCAAGAGAACTAGACTCAGAAGTGAAGTCTACGGATGGGACTGAATTGCTGCAATCTTATGAAAAAACCTCAAAAGACGAGGAACTGCTTCTTATGGATAAGCCAAGAATGTAATTTCTTGAGATAGACTCTGTCCCTGGTGAAGATTCTATGAAGATTGTTGGAATGGCAATGGGAGATTTAGAATATTACATAAACTTATTTGGTAAAGAAGTCACAGGGTTTGAGAGGATTGACTCCAATTTTGAAACACATTCTACCATGGATAAAATGTAATCAAATAGCGTCACTTGCTACAGAGAAATTGTTTATGAAAGGAAGAGTCAATCAGTGTGGCACACTCCACTGTTGTCTTATTTTGAGAAATTCTTGCTTTAGACATAATGCTGTTGCACACTTAATAGACCACCGTAGAGTGTAAACAACTTTTATATGCACTGAGAAACAAAAAAATGCCTTTCACTCACTTTACTGTGTTTTTCATTTTATTGTGGTGGTTTGGAACCAAACCTGAAATATCTATATGTAGTAGATATTGTGAATTGATCGGAAATGTTCACCTTTCCTAACAGCAGTCCTCAGCCAGTTACTCTCAGAAGGCAAAAGTTCTGACATGTTTTTCCACCAACTTATTGCAACCTCCTCAAAAAGAGATTATTTCTAAAATTGTTTTATAAGTTTACCCAAACTTAAATACAATCAAGGAAAACTTAGTCCTATAGTTTTCTTATTTCAGTATAATGAATTCAGATTTTATTGTTTTGGATTGCCTGATATAGCATCATTATTATTGTTATGCATTGATTGTTAGCTACCATGATGATTTAATTGAGGATCTTTGAGTGCTATGGCTATTTAATTATCAACAAAACAAAGAAAATCATTATTTAACTTTAATAAATGAAAATATATGAGTGACAGTCAATTAACATTACAAATAAAAGATATGCATTTTGATTTTTATAGATAAACTCTTTTCTGTGTAAGAGTTTTCCACTTAATGGGCTATTTGGAGGAAGATTGATATCAATTAATATGTCTATTAAATGCCACCATTTTCAAAAGTGATCTGTAATTATCTTGCTGTAGGCTATTTTGATAAATGTGAATGAAGTATCTGCATATTTCCTATACAGCTAAGCTAATATACCAAAAATTAAATTGGGCATTCCTTTCTTATGTAATTTTCATCTAATTATATAGCCATTAGATATATCTCTCAAATGCTCAATAATTCTCTTTACAATCAACTTATGTTTAATTAAAAAGCAGTGACAAACTTGCTAACTCTGCATTAGCTACTCGTGATATAAAATTAATAGCAGGTCTAAATTATTTTAAGTGACTTAAGGATTCTCAATATACTCTCCAAGCTTCAAAGTTGCTTGACTCAAACAAAAAAACTAAAAACATCATGTTAATCAAATATTTTTCTGTTAAATAATAATACATTTGCTTTTTTATTTATTTTACTCTTGGAATACAGTATATAACATTAAGAAATAAGAAATCAAATGACCAGTGGTTACAAAAAATTTATTCAATGCTATTTACATACAGTGAAATTTTATTATTTATTTATTTATTTATTTATTTATTTATTTAGATGCCTCCTTTTTAATCATTTTTCATTATATTTAATTTTTAATTTTTAAATTTAAATTCAATATGCCAACATATAGGATAACACCCAGTGCTCATCACATCATGTGCCCTACTTAATGGAAATGTAATTTAAAATAAAAAGGAGGAGGTAAGCCAGTTTTGCTTTGAATTTTTACCAGAAAAAGATAGGCCCCTCTGTAGATGAGTTTGTTACAGAATTTGCCATTCTCTCTGTCCCTATAACTTGTTTCTCTGGTCACAGCTGATTGGACTTGGAGGTCTGGTTGACCTATGAAACAGTGCAGAACAAATAGTGACCCAAGAGGAACATTCATGATGCTCTGAGCCAATAATATTATTTATCTAGAAGTTTAAATATGGAAAATAGCACACAGGTGATAATCAGAGCAGAAAACAGTAAGAAACATCATGTGAGACACCAAAAGGAAATGTTAAAGTATGAGTTAATATTCTTATATTTAAGATAAACTCTTGTTCTTAAAGTTCAAGTACAATCTGTGAAGCACAGTTAAGCAATGCACAATAAAACAAGATATACTTGTACCAATTTGTGGTAAAATTCATGAAGCTGAAAAATAAATAAAGACAATAAGAGCAATAGTATTAGTAATAATAATAATTCAAAACTTCAAGGTTTGGAATAAATATGACAAACTTAATTGGCCCTTGGATCTACTTGATTGCTGCAAAATTTCAATCAAATAAAATCAAAAGAAGTCAGGGGAAAAGATTGCAATCTCAGAAGGAGGTCTTAGAATAAATGATTCAATTAATATTACATCATTTTCTTTTTCTTTTTTTCTTTTTTAAAAATATTTTATTTATTTATTCATGAGACACACACACAGAGAGAGAGAGAGAGAGAGAGAGAGAGGCAGAGACACAGGCAGAGGGAGAAGCAGGCTCCATGCAGGAGACTGATTTGGGACTCAATCCCAGGTCTCCAGGATCAGGCCCTGGGCTGAAGGTTTTAGTGTTGTTACATAGTTAGGGGTGTGTGTTTGTTGTGCTGGATGGTGATATGAACTATATTTCTATTTAAGTAATAGCCTGTATCAGTCAGGGTTCTCTAGAGAGAGAGAACCAATAGGATTGCCCCCACCCCCTGCCATACATGTCTCCACAGCTAATATATGCATAATATATATTATAAAAATTGGTTCATGCAGTTTTGGAGGTTAAGTCCCATGATCTGCCATCTGCAAGGCTGAGAACCAGGAAAGCTGGTGGTGTAATTCAGTCTGAGTTTGAAAGCCATTTAATTGGAGGTGGGGGTGTGGGCTAGTGTTGTAAGTCCAGATCTGAGTGTGAAAGCTTTAGAACCAGGAGTGCTGATGTCTGGAATAGAAGGTAGATGTCTCAGCTCAAGCAGAGAGAGGATGAATTCATCTGTCCTACACCTTTTTGTTTCATTTAGCTGTTTGCTCAAGAAAATGCCCACCCATATTGGAGAGGGCCATCTGTTTGACTGTTCACCAATTTACATGCTAATCTCTTCCAGAAAAACCTTCACAAGTGCATCCAGAAATAATGTTTTATCATCACTCAAGCACCCATCCCTAGTTCTGTTAAGTTGACACACAAAATTAATCATCACACAGCCAAAGATTGAAAAACAGTTAGATTTATATATCTCTTATATAATGATTAAAAATGTAGTTTGTGGCTAGTCTTATAATGTGTTATATATACAGATATGAATATCAACTTGAATCAAACTCTACAGGTTTGAAATATGACTTCAGCATTTAATAGCTGGATGATAAAGCAAAATTCTCTTGAGCTGTTTCCTTATTTATAAAATACTCATAGTAATGACATCTAGCTGACCGAGTTGCTGAAAATTTAAATAGAATAAATGGAAAGAACATGTCAAAAAATTAGCACATAGTGAATGCAAAATAGTATTAATATTAGGGCTCTCACAAATGATTCAAATAAGGTTAATTAGCGATACTCCTGACCAATATGGAGTAACAGATGATGGATTTACCATCCCACTTGAAAAACAAAGTAAAAAAAAAAAAAAAAAAAGAAAAACAAAGTATATGAAACTGGTTTTCAAGCTACTGGCATGAGGTAGTGGAAAACAATGATCCCTGAGAAATGGGAAACAAATAATATGAACTCTGTGATTGTCCCGGAGAGTCTCCTGGCTGCAGTGCAGGAAAGGAAAATCCATGTAGACATGAGTTGACAAGATGGAGCGGAAAGTCTGGAGAGACAAAGGCAACTACTTTTCAGGAAAAAAAAAATACTGAAGATGTGAGAGCTTTGCTCACAGAGAGAAATCCAGAGTATTTAACAAAGTATTGATCAACACCATATATGTGTGAAATCTTACCCATGGCCAAGAAAAGATCCACTTGAAAGGATAAAAAGAGCAGTACTTAGATCTCACACAGGGCCAGGAATAGTGACCTGGAGTGTAGAAAATTTAATAAATTATGGGGCAATGGGTTAGATTGCTAAGAAGGTTCTCGCCTTAATGTTGGGAAATAATTATCATTAGACTGAAATATGTCTCTTATCATGTCTAATAAAGGTTAAAGGCAGAAGCTGAAAGGATCAAACTGTTTGCAAGTAACTTAACTGTGTCACCAAACAAAGCTCAAGAACATTTGTGGGAATGCAAAAATATCTAGCACCCAAGAAGGCAAAATTTGAAATGTGTGACATCCAATAAATATTTTGAGGCAGATAAAGAAGCAGAAAAATACAATCTATATTGAGAAAAATCAACCAAATGCAACCAACCCAGAACTAACAAATAATAGAATTAAACAAAAATGACATTAGAAAGTTCTAATAACTTTATTCCATATAGTCATGAGTTAAGTAGAAACATGAAAGATACAAAAAAGACCCAAATAAAACTTTTAGAGATGAAAACTACAATGTCTGAAATGAAGAATGCACTGAAAGAAATTGATGTAATTAGACATTGCAGAAGAAATGATTAGTAAACTTGAAGACATAACAACAGGAAAGATCCAAAACAAAAGACAGTGAGAAAAAGAATCAGCTGTGGGACAACTTTGTATGGCCTAGTATACATGTAACTAGAGTCCACAAAGAGGGGGGCACAAAAAGTATAGTTGTAGTCATTAAAATTTTCCAGATTTAATGAAAACTATGAACCTGCAAATGCAGGAAGCTCAAAAAATCCCAAGCATAAGGAAAATGAAGAAAATTACACCAAGGCACATCATAATCAAATTGCTTAAAATGACTAGTAAAGAGGAAATCTTAAGGATCCAGGAAAAAAAAAAAACATAAAGAGGAACAAAGATAACAGTACATTTTTCACTGGAGAATATAATTGAGAAAATGGAAGCATATCATCTTTAAATAATTAAAAAAGAACAAACAAGAATTTACCTGTCAACTTAAAATTTAGGCCCAGTAAAATATCTTTCAAAACTGAAGGTAAAAGCTTTCAGAAATACGGAAGCTGAAATTATTAATTTCTGGCAGACCTATATTATAAGAAGTGCTAAAGGAAGTCCTTCAGGGAGAAAGCAAATTGTATTAGATGGAAACATGAATCTACATAAAGGAATAAAAGCATTGGAAATGGTAACTACATTGATAAATATGCAAGATTATTTCTTTTTTTTAAGATTTTATTTATTCATGAGAGACACAGAGAGAGGCAGAAATATAGGCAAAGGGAGAAGCAGGCTCCCTGTGGGGAGCCTGATGTGGGACTCGATCCCAGGACCCTGGAATCACACCCTGAACCAAAGGCAGATACTCAGACACTGAGCCACCCAGGTGTTCCTATTTCATTATTTTTAAAATTGCTTTACAAGATTATTAATTTTTAAAACAAAACAGTGCATTGTACAATTTGTAATACATGTAAAAATGAAATATATGATAAAGGGCTGAGTAGAGAGAAATAGAATTATAATCTTTGAGGTTTTAATTCTTCATATGGAGTGATAAAATGTCCTATATATATGATACAGTATAACAAATGTATATTTACATTTCCGTATTTATATATTTACATAAATAAAATATATAATGAACTCCAAGCAACTACTAAAATAATAAAAAAAAACTAAAAGAGATTACCAGATTGAATAGCGAAGCATTATCTCACTATGTGCTGCCTATAGGAAACAAAATTTACAAGGGCAGAAATAGATTTAAAATAAAACCATAGAAAAAGATATATGATACTAACACTAAAATACTTGCCTATATTAATATCAGATAAAGTAGGATTCAAAGCAAAGGATATTACCAGAGTAAATGAAAGCCATTTCATAATGATAAAGGGGTCAATTCATTAGGAGGATTTAAGAATATAAATGTTCAATCATCTAATAAGAGTTTCAAAATATTGAGATAAAAACTGGTAGAACAGCAAGGGGAACTAAACAAATTCACAATTATAGTTGGGTACTTTAAATCTCCCCTCAATAATGGGGAGTTCCTAAAAAGGAACACTAAAAATCAATAAGGATATGGAAGACTTACTCATTGTACTAATGAACCACCTTGATCTTATTGACATTTATACAATACTCCTCCTAATAACAGGATTTTTTTTTTTTTTAAGTTGTGGAACATTTATCAGGATAGACCATATTCTGGACCATAGAACTAATCCAATAGATTGAGAACATACAACTTATGTTCTTTGACTATGTAGGAATTAAATTACCAACCAGTGACAAAAAGATACCTGGAAAGCCCTCAAATACTTGGAAACTCAAGTACACACTTTTACTCACGGATCAAAGAAGAAATCAAAAGGAATATTAGAAAGTATTTTGAACTGAATGAAAATCAAAATACAACATCCAAAACTTGTGACATGCCAGCCAAGCAATACTTTGGAGGAAATATGCAGCACTAAGCACCCAAACTATGGGGTATGTGTGTTGGTAGCAGCAAGACTTTTGTAAAGCTACAATAAAGATAGTTATTGGCATAAGGATAGACAAATAGAACACTGTAATAGAATGGAGAGTTTGGAAATAGGACTCGTGTACAGGTGTATATGATCATATAACATTAATTGTAAATGACTAGATTTTATGACACCTGTGTGTTTTGTGAAGCTATGAGCCTAAAAACTGTAGATAGGGGTCTTGCATGTTTTTTTTGGAAAGTTCAAATATATTTTTCTGAATTTAATATAGTCATTGAAGGTTACAAAGTGAGAGTAACAGGATAAGATTAAAAAAAAAACATCGGAGAGAATTGGTATAGAAGATGGATTATAAAAATGTGAGATTTGATTCAGGTGGTATTGTTAGGAGGCTGTGAGGTTGAGTTAAAGAGAAGGGTAGGTTTAAGATGTAAGCAGATAGAACCAATGGTCTTGCCTGGATGATTTATGAATGAAGGGCAATGGAGTAAGAGGCATCAAGGACAGCTCACAGATTTCTGTCTTGGGATTCTGAGCTGATATCAGTGCCATTCACTGGGACAGGGAATGGGTAAGTCTTGGAGGGCTCTTAGTAATTCTGGTATGAATTTGTTGAGTTTGAGATTTTCCTCCTAAAGGAACTGCTCAGTACTCAGAAGGATTGTTGGGACAAGAGGTCAGAGGAGAGGACTGGTAAAGTGGTAGGTGTTCAACATTTGTAAGGAAATCAAACCCATGGACTTGAAGTTTCATAGAAAGAATGTTTAAAATAGGAGCACCTGGGTGACTCAGTTGGTTAAGCATCTGCCTTCAACTCAGTTCATGATCTCAGGGTCCTGGAATGGAGCCCCACATTGGGCTCCCTGCTCAGCGGGGAGCCTACTTCTTCCTCTGCCCCTTCCTCTGCTCGTACACTCTCTCTCTCTCAAATAAGTAAATAAAATATTAAAAGAAAAGAAAAGCATAAAAAATGTAAAATGTACATGTGGAAAGTAACAGTATTTAAGGGCTAAGCAGAGGAAGAGAAGCCACTGAGTGAATCTAGAATTTATTTTGGAGGTGCTCAGCGGCATAAAGTGAATTTGGGATGTGTGTGTGTGTGTGTGTGTGTGTGTGTGTGTGTAAGGACACTGCATAGGGAACTTGTTTTGAAGCTACATTTCCTTCAAAGCACATTGTTTTTACTTAGACTATATGTTTATGGGGAAGAGCTGTTGAAGATTAATATAGTCACTCTTCCTTGACCACACTAAGACAGACTCATTAAGGAGATGAAGAAGGTAGAGTCAGAGATAAGAAGGAAGTGGACATTGGTTATCAAATGTTGGAGAACAGGCAAGTTAAGATAAGGACTGCAGTTTGTTAGGTTGCCAGGAGGAAACAGATTGAGCTCTCAAATGGGTTAATTAGAGGAGCACTTAATAAAGGGGCTGTTTACCAAGGTGTGGGGGAAACTCCATGTGACAGGGCCTCTCACCAGGACTAGTAAGAGTGGGGCTATAACTGCTCCTCAGCCTAAAGGGGCAAGAAGAGAGGGAGCAGTTACCAGAACCTGGCATGAGAGAGCTCTGAACTTTGTTTGAGGGGCTTCTCAGGGAGATTGGAGGGAATTACCCTGACACCGTCTTGATCCTTCCCTTCACTCTCTTGCACGTGCTCTCCACTGGGCAAGCCCAATCAGAAGCAAGGAAGTCTGTGAAATAGCCCATACAGATCAGCCTCTGGTGTGGAGCAAATTGGAGGAGAGATGGCAGTGGATCCCAAAGGGGCAAACGAAATGTACACAGCACAGACAGAGAAATATCTATTGGAATTGGTCACAGGAGATAACTGGGGACTCTGGTGAAATAACTTTCAGGGCTACACTGGGCCAGGACGTAGACTCTGAAGAATAAATTTGGGATGGAACAGAATTGAAGAGGAGGACCCACTGTCAAGAGACAGTTGGGGGTGGGTGACTGAAAAATTAATTTTGGGTAAGGTATGGCAGATATGAGTTAAGGTGGCAGAGCTTTATTCATGATTATATGCTGAGAAATACAAAGTTATTGACTCAAAATAGTGCCTCAGTTTCCCATGGTCTGTCTCCAAATTTCCGGGATAAAATCCAAATCATTACAAAGAGGCATTCATTAGGACCAGTCTGTAAGAAGATATATGTGCACATAAGCTCTGCATACACTGTCTCCCTCCCTGCAGAGTGGAGATTCCACTCTATATGTCATTATAACCTCAGTGCCTAGCTCAGTGTTTGAAATATAGAAGATGCTCAGTGAAATTTTTTGAACACCGAAATGTTCAAATGTTCAAGACCCATAGAAACACTCCAAAAAGCATAATCTGACATATGAACACAATTTGGTTATATTTAGGAGAGCTAAAAAAGCCATTTATAGCCTTCATCCCTCTTCAGTATATATATATACTCTACAACTCACTTTTACCATCCCTTTTGCACCTTCAAGGAGTAGTTTCCTTATATGAGTTTTAACCCATCTTATCAGGAGAGAGTTTGACTCTTGTTTGAAAAGTCATCTCAACTTTGCACGAAGGCTGGAACATCTTTCCTGTGAATTTAATTTCATTGCTAAGCTATTTCTCTTCATGAAGCTTCTTCAGAAAGGCTTTATTGGTGATTTTTCTCCTATTTAACTGGTTCCATTTCGATCTTCAATCTGATATTACAGTGTCTCAGTTCTAAGATTGACTGAAAAATATTTCCTATCTAACTGGCTACAGAAAGGCATTACAAAAGTGCTCTATGACCATCTGGTTCTCTTGTTTAAGAAGTAGTTTGAAACCAACTACAGAAATGCAAACAATAAGAGAGTATTATGAAAACCCAGATGCCAACAAATTGGACAACCTGGAAGAAATGGTTAAATTCCTAGAAGTATATAAATTACCAAAACTGAAAGGAGGAAATAGAAAATTTGAGCAAAATGATAATCAGCAAAGAAATGGAAT
The DNA here is from genome assembly GCF_053574225.1 of Canis aureus. Taxonomy (NCBI): domain Eukaryota; kingdom Metazoa; phylum Chordata; class Mammalia; order Carnivora; family Canidae; genus Canis; species Canis aureus. Next base: position 176,346 of record NC_135613.1, read on the forward strand.
CAGTAATAAAAAAATTCCCAATAAACAAAAGTCCAGGGCCAGATGACTTCACAGACAAATTCTATTTAAACATTTAAGGAAGAGCTGATACCTCTTCTTAAACTGTTCCAAAATATAGAAAAGGAAGGAAAACTTCAAGATTCATTCTATGGGGCCAGCATTACCCTGATACCCAAACCGAGTAAAGATGCTACTGAAAAGGAGAACTACAGGCCAATATCCCTGATGAACACGGATGTAAAAATTCTCAATAAAATACTAGCAGATCGAATCCAACAATACATTAAAAAAAATGTTCATCATGATCAAGTGGGATTTATTCCTGGATTGCAAGGGTGGTTCAATAGTCATAAATTAATCAATGTGTTACATCACATCAATAAAAGAAAGGATAAGAACCATATGATTATTTCAACAAATGCAGAAAAGGCATTTGACAAAGTACAACATCCATTCACAATAAAAATCTCTCAGCAAAGTAGGTTTAGGGGGACAATGTGATAAAGGCCATCTACGAAAAACTCACAGCTAACATTACCCTTAATGGGGAAAAACTGAGAGCCTTTCCCTTAAGGTCAGTAACAAGAGAAGGATGTCCACTTTTACCACTTTTATTCAACATAGCTTTGGAAGTCCTAGCCACAGCAATCAGCCAATAAAAAGGAATAAAATGAATCTAAATGGGTAAGGAAGAAGTAAAATTTTCACTGATGACACAAAGAAATGGAAAGACATTCCATGCTCATGGATTAGAAGGACAAATATTGTTAAAATGTCTATCCTCCCCAAAGCAACCTACACATTTAATGCAATCACTATCAAAATACCAAAGCATTTTTCACGGAACTAGAGCAAACAACCCTAAAATTTGTATGGAACCACAAAGGACCCTGAATAGCCAAAGCAATCTTGAAAAAGAAAAGTAAAGCCGGAGGTATCACAACTCCAGACTTGAAGTTATATCTCAAAGCTGTAGTAATCGAAACAGTATGGGTATTGGCACAAAAACAGATCAACAGGACAGAATAGAAAATACAGAAATGAATCCATAATTATATGCTCAATTAATATTTGACAAAGCAGAAAAGAATATCTAATGGGAAAAAGAGTATCTCTTAAATGGTGTAGGGAAACTGAACAACATGCAAAAAGGAACACTCATGCACTCTTGGTGGGAATGTAGACTGATGCAGCCACAGTGAAAAACAGTATGGAGGTTCCTCAAAAAGTTAAAATTAGAACAGTCCAGCAATTACACTACTGAGTATTTACCAAAGAGTCCAAAATCACCAATTCAAAGGTATACATGCACCCCTTTGTTTATAGCAGCAGTACTTAACAGTAGCCAAGAAGCGGAAGTAGTCCAAGTGTCCATCAGCTGATGAGTGATTAAGGAAGATGTGGTGTGTAAGTAATGGAATATTATTCAGCCATAAAAGAGAATAAAATCTTGCCATTTATAATGACATGGATGGAGCTAGGGAGTATATTGTTAAGTGAAATAAGTCAGGCAGGTAAAGACAAATACCATATAATTTCACTCATATGTGGAATTTTTTTTTCATATGTGGAATTTTTTAAAAAAGATTTTATTTATTTATTCATGAGAGACAGAGACAGAGAGAGAGAGAGAGAGAGGCAGAGACAGAGGGAGAAGCAGGCTCCATGCAGGAAGCCTGACATGGGACTCAATCCCAGGACCCCGGGGTCATGCCCTGGGCTGAAGGCTGAGCCACCCGGGCTGCCCTCATATGTGGAATTTAAGAAACAAACAATCAAAGGGAAAAATAGAGAGAGACAAGCCAAGTATACTTTTACCTACAGAGAACAATCTGATGGTTACCGGAAGGGCGGTGGGTGGAGGGGATGGGTTGGACAGATGATGAGGCTTCAAGAGGGCCCTTGTCATGGTTAGCACAGGGCGATGATGGAACTGTTAAATTACTATATTGTGTATCTGAAACTAATGTAACTGTATGTTAACTGGAATTGAAATTAAAAGTTTAAAAATGAAATATTTGGACATATTTAGAAGTTTTCAGTAATATTTTTTGAAAGAAGAGTGTAAAGAGAATCTTGCTTCTTCCAACTCTTTTTGACAATTCCCACGTCTAAGTTACATCGTTTGAAACCAAATTCTATTTCTACTTATTATTTCATTCACAAAACATTATGTCATGAACTACCATAAAAGGAAATTAGCTTGTACAACAAAATATTAAAACATAATGAAACTAGGATATTCCAGGGTCTGGAACAAAAGGCAAAATCAGTATCTTTATTAAGAAAAAGAACCTCACAAATTTCAGCCTGGCTGCTGGGACCCTTTATCCAACAGGCAGAAGCATAATGTTTAAGAGATAATAAATCAAATTGAGCTTGGGGTTTCTCTGATTTTAATGGTTTGTGTTTAACTTTTAAGAGCAAACTTTCCCAATGGTTGTTTAAATTACTGTGGCAGGATTAATAGGCAGCAAAAGCAGGATTTTCTGCTTCTGAAATGTACATATTTCACACAATGTGATGCCAGTATACATAACAATTTTACCTGTTTAGTAACAGCTTTATTTTTAAGGTTCCAGAGTATATCAGCTAAAATGACACACATCTGCACATAAATATTGGAAGAGTTGAAGAGGCCAACATGATTTTTGCATTTGCAGAGACTAGACACAGTGGGTTTCTATGTTGTAGATAGTCCTGTCTTTGTGGTTCTAAAACAAACCCAATTGATACGATATGTTATAAACAAATCCTCATGTTCCTCACAATATTCATTTAACATTTTCTTTTTGTTAAAATACTGAAAAATATCTACTTGACTATTTAGATCATTTCATTTTGAACATGTATTTTGGTGTGTATAAAATGCTGTTTAAGTAATTGGGTGTTTTTCCCAAAAATTTGCTAAAAATTCAACCTTCTGTAATTAAAAACAAATCTTTGAGCTCAGCACAGCAGTTATTTTCCCATAAACTTTATTGAAAGTGATAGAAATGGATAAAATTTAACCATGAATTGTGTCTACTTCCTATGAAATATCAAGTTTCTATTTCATTAAATTTGGGAGTTTTTTAGGAAATAATATAGTACTGAAAGAAAGGAAATAAAATTCTTAGAAAGATCTCAAAGGATTATTAATAAATGAGATTTGAATAAGACTGATCAAATACTGAAATGGATGCTTTCTTTTTTTTTTTTTTTTTCTTTCTTTCCTTTTTTTTTTGCCTACATTGTCTGGAAACTGTTCAGTAGAACAAAGGGTTTTATGGATGAAAGACTAGTATGAAGAAACATGAATGTCAACTCAGGCTCTGAAAGACAGTCTGCTAATGAAATATTCTAAAAGTCATTTTCAAGGTGGTTGAAAGTTCTCACTGATGTGCACCAATGCCTTTGATAAAAAAAATTATATATATATCTAATAATTACACACATGTTGGCTCTGGGGACAGAGAAAATAAGGTTAGCTCATATGAACCCAAATATTACGGATAGGTTTGTGTATCAGACTTTATTTCCACAGGTAGAAATGATCAGGCACCTGATAACATTATCTTGGTAGTAAATTTCTTACTTTTTACATATAAAAAATACCTTTTTTCTGCTATCTAGGTTATGCTAACTAACTGTGATCTATGATTTACTACCTTAATGGTTAGCTCTTTATGGGAAAAGTGTAGAAAGGAGATGATTATCTTTAAAAATTGAACTTTTCCAAAACATCCTTGAGTGAACTTTCCTGATAAATGCAAGAGGTAATGACTTTCCCCCAAAGGTCCACTGATCCACTCTATTAATATACATACCTGCCAATGACACATATTTCTCCTCTATTCTACAATATGGATTCTTTCTTAGGATATAATAGTTTCAAAAGATATCTATGTCTACACATAATATATATATTTACATATAATATATGTATATATAAATATATAAAATATACCTTTTTATGGGCTTATAATTGGATGGAACTTTGCATTCAGATGTCCTTGGAATCTGTCTGCATCAGTTTTCTATTACTTTGATTTTAATCATGCAAATATGAGGACTCTTTTTCAGAAGTGTCTGTCATGGTGCCTCATACCAATGGGCCCTTAATTAGGGTAACAATGGTTCTATGACATGACCAAATTAATGGATGTATGGTTCATTAGACTTTTTAAACACTTGAAACACTCCATCTCAGATTCACTATGGGATGGCTACTTTCTGCCCCTGTCACAATCCCAGATGACTAACTGAATCTCAGTGGTTAAGCTTTGTATGACTGCGTCTGGATTGGTCTTGTTTTGGAAAAGATGACTAGTTCCTGATGGGTAGACACTTTCTCTGTTCCATTTTATATTTCCATGAATGAAATTTTAATACATGCATTGTTGATGCAAACAAAAAAAAAGAGAATTTTATGTGATATTTAATGGTCTTTGGGACTGACTTAATCATAGTATATTATATATTTGAGTATATGTTATTGCTAGTTTGTAATGCACTTTCCCCTACACTATTTTTTCAACTTGAAACTCCTCAGCAGTCTGTATTCAAACATGATGCTGTCTTCTCTTGAAATTCCAACACTGAGATTCTTCTAACAAAGGTAATCACTTTGTACAAGTTTGTAAGGTATTTTTTTTTACATATAGCTATGATGACAATTTCATATCACATTGTAATTTTCAAGTATCTTTACATGTATCAGACTAGTCATAAAGATTCTAGAGATTGGGGGCTAGTACTTTACTCATTTAAAAAATCAGAAGGGTCAGAAGTAGGCACTTAGTGAATATTAGTTTTTTAAAATTGTTCAAAGGTAAATAAGAGCATAAAAGTAGGATCCTTACAGTTAATAAGAAAGAAAAGAAGTGGAGTCCAAGATGTGGTAACATTCAGAAACTTTTAAAAAAGGATCACCGTGTGGAGGATTGGAACCCACGTGTGCTGTTGGTAAAAATGTAAAATGGCACCAGTGTTATGGGAAACAGTATGGCAATTCCTCAAATGATTAAAAACATAATTACTATATGATTCAGCAGCTCCACTTCTATTAAACCTAATAATTGAAAACAAGGTCTCAAGGAGGTATTTGGACACCAATGTTCATAATATTCATAATCATGAAAAGTTAGAAGCATCCTAAGTGTCCACTGACAGACGACTGGGTAAACAAAATGTGTTTACATACAATGGAGTATTATTCAGCCTTAAAAAGGAGAGGAAATCTGACACATGCTACAACATGAATGAACCTTGAGGACATTATGTTAAGAGACAAAGACAAATGCTGTATGATTCCACTTATATGAGAAACTTAGAATAGTTGGTCAAAATCATAGAGATAGAAATGGAAGGGTAGGTGCCAGGGTCTCAGGAGAAGGGGAAATGAGTTGTTTAAGAATGGGTGCAGTGTTTTACAAGATGAAAAGAATTTTGGATATTGGTTGTGTAACAGTGTGAATGTGATTAATTAGCACTACTGAAATATATAATTAAAAATAGTTAAGATGGTAAATTTTATGTCATGTATATTTTGCCACAACTTAAAGTAATTGAAAAAATGAAGTCATCCTCATTTTACACAGCACAATTATGTCAGAGCAACCCTTCAGAAAGGGATTTAGTATCTACATTTGGGGTCAGCTAGTCTAAATAGAGACCATCTGGTTGTTTCAGAGATATCTACATGCAAAACAGAATTCACTGTTTTATAACTTTAATACCAACTTATCAAGATGTATATCAAGATGTATTTATTGCATACTCGTAATGTTTCATAGCCTTTGGTGGTTAGGAGAGAGGATAAAGATGAATAGCAAGAAGGTGACTACCTGACTACATACTAATATAGTGAAGTCAATGCTCATAATACATTAAGGGAATTGACCCATCTGTTTTGTAAAGTCAGACTTTCTGGAATTGTTCTAGAATGAATCCTAGCTGAGAATTAATTCAAGAAATTTAGAGCCCTGATACCAGTAAAAAGGAGTTTGATCTTCCCAGCAGCATGAACACTTGGTCAATTGGATCTACTATAAGAGTCCTGAAATGCCCACCTAGGAATTGCTTTAGCAATCTTTTTTTTTTTTTTTCCCCCCAGAGAAAAAAGGCCCAGCTGGAAAATATAAGTCTTTTCAGCTATTTTTTAGCAGTAAGACTTTTTTTAAATGTAAATCTTTTTAATTTGATCTGTCCAATTTCACTTTCCTACCTCTGAAGCTGTTGGGGATGGCCCAGTTTGGTTCATTCCAGAGAAGGACGAATGTAAAGGCAACTAATACCAACAGTTCAAAGGAGTCGAACTTAGCCTAGAAATCTCAGAAATTATCTAGGGATCGAGACAACTATCAAGAAGAAAGTGTGGACCTAAATAGAGAAGCAAAATTAGGAGGAATTAAGGGGGTTTGAGGAGAAACAAATACTTATTTTTTTTAAACTTTTTTTTTTATTTTTTTTATTTATGATAGTCACACAGAGAGAGAGAGAGAGAGAGGCAGACACATAGGCAGAGGGAGAAGCAGGCTCCATGCACCGGGAGCCGGACGTGGGATTTGATCCCAGGTCTCCAGGATCGCGCCCTGGGCCAAAGGCAGGCGCTAAACCGCTGCGCCACCCAGGGATCCCCAACAAATAATTATTGATAATAACTAGTAGATAACACTTATGGACTACAGACTACATCCCAGGCACTCCTTATTTGTATTAACTCAATGAATCTTTTCAAAAGCTTTATGTGACAGATACTCAATTATTTTCCAAAGTCTAACCTTGCATTATTCTAAAGGGAGACCCAAAGACAGGAATTTGGGTTCAATCCCAGGCAAATGATTGAGGGAATGGAGAAGGGAGGAGGGGCACCTGGATGGCTCCGTTGGTTGAGGGCCCAATTCTTGGTTTCAGCTCAGGTCATAATCTCAGAGTCCTGAGATGGAGCCCGTCATCCGGCTCTGTGCTCAGCTTGGAGTCTGCTTGGGCTTCAATCTCTCTCCCCTTTTGTCCCAATCCTCTCAAATAAATAAATAAATAAATAAATAAATAAATAAATAAATAAATCTTTTTAAAAAAAGGGAAGAGAGGAAGACCAAATAAAATTCTGTTAATTAGTGATGTCTGCTGTGGGAACCAGGACTCAAAACCTACTGGATATCCATATAGAATATGCCTCAGAATTGTTCCACTGAATAATGAGGAAGCTGGGTATTTTATCCACCCACTTCTACCCCTCATTGGCTGAGAGTTGCTTCTAGGGTATTAATTCCTACCCACTGTCATGTTACCATATTCTAAAAACAGAGAGACACAGGAAGTAGTCCTTGGCATATAAGGAGCTGCAGATGGTGCCAGAGCTATGGCAGCATCTGCTGCACTGAGTTTGCACATGAGGCACATGGGACACAATTTTAACATCATGTAATTTGGATTTATTATAGGACTAGAGACTGTTGATGGAAGCTAGGATTTTACCTTTTGCCGTGTAGATGGGTAACCCCTGTACAGCTGGGCAACCCCCATACAGCTGAAGTTGATGAAATACACAAGAATGGAAAGATACCTTGCACATGGAATCCATATGGAACACTAAGACAGAGTTCACTTGTTCATTCATTCAATCGTTCGTTCTTTCATTAAAAAAAAAAAAAAATCAAATACCAGCTTTGAGTCCAGTACTATTTGCACTGAGGATAGGATAGGGTGAGGGATATAAGGAGAATAATTGTGACAAGATTTCTGCTCTCATGGACCTGATGTGGTATTGGAAAGTGAGACAAAGTAAATGAAAAATATAATTTCAAATGACAGTGAGTACGTTGAATAAAATCGAATCATAATTGTGGCTAATTACAATACCAGTAGTTCTTGGACATAATTGCTAAAGAAAAAGAGAACGTCCACTTCTTACTAGTATCAGATTCCTGGTATCGATATGATATTGAGGACTGTGTAGTTAGCAAGTGGATGGCAGCACACCAAGGAGGTGGGTAAAGGAACCAAACACGTTGCCACCAGGCTTGATGCACAGCTGCCCCGATTAGATTGATGAATTGCGACGTTTTGAAAGAAGGTGCTTTTAAATATATCCTATATGATGCTTTGCATAAAGATTAAAAGTGTGTCATCGCATATTTTGTATCATTCAGGTTAGTATATGGAGTGTGCACTTGAATACTGGTAACTAGGGCAGGCGGGGGGCAGCTCTTCAGGGCACGCTCCTTTCTGTGGAATGTTATTCGAGTTACAAGCTGCAGGTCATGTTTGGAAACCAGTTCCTTGTGGGATGTCTATAATCACAGTCTCCCCCTGCATTCATCCCCCTGTTCATGCATTCCTTGGTTGTGTTTTTATCCTCATATTTACTGAGTGTTCCTTATATAGCAGGCCCTGCACTGGGCACTGAAGTGAGCCCCAGAAACCTGGCACCTGGAGCTTATATTCCAGGGGTGGGGGGAGCCCCTGAACCAGGAAATAAGAGATTAATGAACAACGGCATCACAGCTAGTTGTAAGAATTATGATGGAAATGAAGCGGGTGCTGTGAAGGAGAAATAACCGCGGGGAAGATCATCCCTTACTTCTTGCCACCCTCTTTCTTCTTCTCTTGCTTTATTATGATCCTACATTTTTATTGTAGGAATTAAACACCAACTGGCATACTTAGTTGTGTGCATTGCACTTCTTGTTTGTCTTTATCTCTCAGTCCCCAAAATGTAAACTCTATGAGAACAGAGGCTTTGCATTCCCAATATGGGATGAAGTAAATATTGAGCAATGAACATATATTCCATAAATATTTGTCGAATGAATAAATAACAAAAATGAAAGAAGCCTCAGTAGAGTATTGACCAAATGCATTAGATGACTATGTAATGAAATTCTCTGCAGCCTTTAAAATGGCATTGTTAGAAATATATGTAGTTTTTTTTTTTTATGTGGTAGGTTGTTCATAATAGTAAAAGAAAAAGTATATAGTTTGCAAAACAGGCTTTTTACTGTTTAGTATTATTGTGTTTCTTTCTTTCCCCATATACATACATACTTGTGTACTTTTGTGTATGTATGAAAAAAGGACAAAAATGTTAATGGTAATTATTTCTGACTGGAGAGAATTCAGTTTAACCTTTTTTTTTTTTTTATTCTGGGTAGTTTAATCTTTGAATGTTTTGTAATATTTTAAAATTTTGTTTTTTTGCCTCTCTATATGTTTTACAAGTATTTGTTGTATAAAAGAATCTAAAGTCATAAAGGCACTTTTAGTCCCCAGATAGATTAAATAATAATGTTGAGCATTAAGGATTTTGAGGGTTTTGCCGGGTTGTTTCTCCAGAGTGACCCATATTGACTAAATTTCAAACTTGTCATTGGACTGTTACCTGTTGCCTCTAATATCTTTATATAGGTAGCCAGGTATTTAATGCTTCATTCAAGAATTCAATAGAATTCCTGCGTGCAAAAATATGTGCAGAGTACTATTACGGTGTTCTAGAGTATTTTAGCATCCTAAAATCACACTCTTTTAAAATTGACGGTTAAGGGGTACCTGACTGGCTCTGTCAGTAGATCATGGGACTCGTGATCCCTGGGTTGTGAACTCAAGCCCCACATTGGGCGTAGAGTTTACTTTAAAAATAAAAATAAGATGGACACCTAATATATTTGTCCAAACAATAACAATTTAATGTAAATAACAAACTTTGCCTTCTGTTTCTAATGTGGCTTTTGAGTTTTGTTTGCTTTCCTCTCTTCTTTGTCACAGTTAGTATAGTCCCCCCCCCCCCGCCCCCTTCCCCGTGAAAAGAACCTATTCATCCCTTCGGTCCTTTGTTGAGCCTGGGGCCCTCAGATATATTTACAAGAAAGTTATGGCGCTACTGCTTTGAGAATCTAAAAGGGTAATTTTATGAAAATAATTCTCCATGTAAGTGGCAATCCTCAGGCAATCTCTCTATTTCTCCCAATATGGATCAGCCTATGAATTCCCAAGAAAGATTGAAAATACATTTTAAACTTCTTTAAACTTTTAAAATCTTAAATTAAATGCTTAACTCTCTTTAAATGTGTGACACCATCCATCACAATTTTATATTTAGACACATAATAATGTATAATCTCAGCTTCTGTCCACTTGTAAAAATGGGAATAGACTTGGAGAAATAAGCAATTTCCCAACAGAAAATTGGAAATTCTGGCAACCAATTCCAGGTGACCCGCCATCAATCAGTGTTAAATCCTCTGGGGCCACTGCTGGAGGGTATTGCTGTTAGTGAAGGGCTTCACCTGGTGACTAATGGTATGTAACAAATGTATTGAAGAACTATGGAAACACCTCGAACCGGTGATTGTCTGGTAACTTTCAGCACAGACCTTTCCCAGCAATTGAGAAAGTGAGATTTTTATAACCTCCTTGCAGTTCTCTTATTAAAATATCTGTTTTTAGGGAAATAGGTGAAATGATTATGCCATGCAATTAAATTAAATTAACTGACAAAATATCTCTTTATGACTAAACTGTTTAATGTAGGCATTCGGAAATACGTGGTATCATTTAGAATATGTGCAAATGTGACAATTATTCTGATTCTGATGTTAAATAAGAAGTCTCAGTTGGTAATAAAATCTCCTTGTTTGGTATTATTAAGTAATTATGATTAATGTCTGAAATGTAATGTTCCATGGTTATAATTTTCTTGTTTGCTTGAGTGAGTACATTAGGAATTCATTAAAAATTCAAGCTTTTTAGATACCTGCAAACTACAAATGTAGTGAGGACTTTGCTGGAAGTTAGAAAGCATTTTTCAATAAGAAGTCATGAGTGGGGTGAACCAACAGCTGGCAGATAACTATGATGGATTTCTAGTACTGAAATGCAGGAATAGACAAATGGGTTTGTTCACTGATGTCAGAAATCAGATCCATTCTTATGTAAAAATGTAACTGTGAGGTATCCCTGCCATTCCCCGGACTCTTAACTATAAAGGCTGAAGCAGGTAAGATAACGAACTCACAAAAATGGCTAATACTGATGAGTAAGCCACGGATATACAAAGGCAGCTAAGAATTTGATGTTTTCAAAAAGTCATGTGTCTTAAAGTAATGAAAATAGTAAAATCAATCAGTTGATTGCTTGATCAATCATTCTAGCACTCGTGGAGCATGTGCCTCACTGGATGGTAGTGAAGAGTAGATGAAATGAACTATATAAAACACCCAAGCTTGTGTTTGTTCTATCTTGAAAGTGTCATGTAAAGTGTTGCCCCAGCGTCAGTTGTGTGGTGATCAATCAGTTGCCCTCTGTCTACTGAGGACGAAGTGATGCCAGTGATGCCGTGAAGAACACCTCCATCTCTTGGAGCAGTTGTTTCCAATCAAAGAAAGTTGAGCTCTGGTGTCACTTCCTCTTCTGTTAAGGACCCTAATCCCATCATGAGGCCCAGACCATGATGACTTCATCTAAATCTGATTATCTCCCAAAGACTCCACCTTCTAATACCATCATATTGGGAGTTAGGGCTTCAGCCTATACATTTTGAGGCCATAAGCATTCAGTCCATACCAAAGGTTGTGAAAGCATATCCTTAAAACCTATAAATCATGACATGCCTGCAAAGACTAACTTCCAGAATAGTAGGACCAGGATGTCCATTCCTACCATTTCATAACTTGAGAGGTTAACTAGGCAATAAAAGGAAGTCTTGATACAAGGATTGGTAACATGGGACCTGTTATTACAGAGTGTGTGTGCTATAGTGAAGAGGTGTTTGGGTAGGACTCAGATATGCTGTATAGCCCTAACTCATTGTCGGCCTGTGGACACATCTGTTCATTCTCTAAAGCTAGGTTTCCTTGGCTGAAAAATGGAAATCATAAAAGTTTTGCTGAACTCAGAGGAAGGGTACAAAAACACAAATGTATATGAAAGTGGTGCCAAATGATTGGCAAGTGGAAGGAATTATTATCATCTGTAGTATAATTTCCTATGGATGTTGTGACAAATTACTACAAACTTGTTAGCTTAAAACAACACAAATTTATTATCTTAGATTCTGGAGGTCAGAAATCCAAAATGGATTACTTAAATTTATTCCCCCAGGGACTTTACCAGGAGGCATAGCATCATGTGTAATGCTTGAGAACAGAGGATGAATGATCCATCCCGAGCCTTCAAAATGTCCCCTAAAGATGAAATTCAACAGAATCATCCAGAAATAAAGGAAAATTCATATCATGTAGTTCTGTAAAATGTAAAGCCATCTTGTTCTAAGGAAATGACTAGTTCAATGTGAGAGAAGGGACTGTATCAGACTTCCCATAGTCTAGCGCTTGCCTGGTTGTCATGCCATTTCATTCCACTCCCCAGGTTCACTACATTGCAGCTATATTAATTTCTCTCCTAATCTTTGAATTTCTCAGATATTTCTGACTCTGGGACCTTGCACTTATTTCCTCCACTTTCTGGAACTCTTGTCTAATAGTTTTTTGAATGTATGGATTACTGATTTGTGCATGGAAAGGAATAAAGGAAAGAAACAGAGGCAGATGAGTTGTTGGCCTATTTAGCATTGTTTTTTGTTTGTTTGTTTTTTTACTGATTTGCCTCTAGGTCTCTCTCTCCTTTATTGTATTTTGAGATATTACAGATGGTAAGCATGTGTTTTGTTTTGTTTTTTATTATTACATCCCCAGAAGAGGGAGAGGGAATGTAATAAGCAAATGTTAATTATTTGATGTACCAGGTTCTTATACATAATTGTCCCCTTGATCCTCAAAATGTCTCTTTGTAGAGGTTTGCACACATGAAATTTGAGACTCCAAGGAGTTAATGGTGTGGTCAAAATTGTTCAAATATAGAACCGGTTTTATAGCCCAGGTCTAGTGGTGCCTAGGTGGCTGAGCCAGTTAAGTGTCCAACTCTTGATTTTAGCTCAGGTCATGATCTCATGGTGGTAAGATGAAGCCCTGCATATAGGGCCACACATTCAGCATGAAATCTGCTTGAGACTCTCTCTCCCTCCCCCTGCTCACACATGTGCACTCTCTAAATCAATCAATCATCAATCAATCAATCTTAAAACAAAATAAAACCCAAGTAAGTCTGATTCCAGAGGCCATCTTCTTTCCATAATATCAGAGTGACCTTTATGGATGAAATAATTAAAACACTGTCACTTATTGTGAAACACTTATTTAACAATTCCACTTATTGTGAAAGGGAAGAGGTGAAGGAATAGGGACTCATTTTAGGAATATTAAGAAAAATGTTTACATGAGGTAGAACTCTTGGGTTTCCTCCATTTCATGCATGCCCTTTCTTGTCCTGGGGTAATTAGATGAGCTGTCTGGCTAATCTGTCTTGCTAGACTATTGAGAAAATAAGAAGCTGAGTGGTATTTTAATGGTACTTTAATAGTAACAGACAAAGCAATATTAAGGCTTTTCTCCACTAGCAAAGTAGAGGAAAAGGAATTAGGATATAGAAGCAGGAACACTGGTCAATGAGACATTTCAGAATGGGCCTCAGGTCTTGTGGGTTGATGCCTAAAAAAGGAGAACCAGAGACCGAGGGTAAGGATCATGGAATGAGAAATCCTCTTCTACACCAACATTCCACTTCGGGCTAGAACATATTGAGGAACATCTGTCATCTCATTGAGCATTGAATCATATCAAGTGTGTTATTTTTTTTTTAATTATTTACTTACCTGAAAGAGAGAGAGAGAAAGAAAGAGAGAGTGAGTGAGAGCGCCAGCATGAGTAAATAAAGGGGAGGGGGAGAGGGAGAGGCAGTCCCCTTCAGGGAGTGCAGTCGGGGAGGGCTCAATCCCAGGAACCTGGGATCATCACCAGAGCTGAAGACAGACTGAGCCACCTAGGTGCCCCTTAGGGTGTTGTCTTTGAACCTCAGCTGGGGGTAGTGTGGGAGGGACTAGAAGCCTGGGTTTTGGAGTCATGCAGACAGGAACTTAATTCCTAGGCAGGTCTTCTAGTTACTAGATGATTAACAGGTCTTTAAACTGTTTTGTTCTCAGTTTCTTAATAAAGAAATGAAGAGACTCTAACACTAAGGTGGTGTGGATTAACTTCAGTCATGCTGCAAAAAAGTGTTTTGCACTGAAAAAGTGCTTTATAAAATGAGCTATACTTATATTTAATAACAATATTATGAATATAACAAATGTAATCCATCCTTCTTTTGTATATATTTTTTATTGGAGTTCGATTTGCCAACATATATCAAAAATATGGAACGCTTCACGAATTTGCGTGTCATCCTTGGGCAGGGCCCATGCTAATCTTCTCTGTATCATTCCAATTTTTGTATATGTGCTGCCGAAGCGAGCACTGTAATCCATCCTAATGCTAGAGATATTAGAAATAGTAATGGTGCATTATTTTGTATATACCACCTAATCATTAAATAGAATTATTTGCGATTTGTTTTTCATGAAGTGGTAAAGTGCATAAAAAAGGTACTTTACTTGAATTGTATATCATTTATGTACTTTATCTTAAAATGAGACATAATTCTTTCAATAGATATTTAGTGCAGCTATGGATTATGCTGTCTTCCTTCATTTGTTTGAGTAATTACTTTATGACTGAGACTTATAGAAACGATTAAAAACCACCGATAAAACTGTTTCTTTTCTGTTTTTCATGTTATTTAGTAAGGTGTGAAAAACAATTATATCTATTAATTAAAAGCTGACTATTTAACCAGCTGAGCAGTTAGTATTGTTGCTTTTTTTTCTCACCTGGATTTTTAAGATAATCAATGGCCATTTTTGTAACAGTGAATAATTGAGCTCTCCTTTGGGAACCTGAAAATGGAAAAATAGAAAAAATAGGAAAAGGACTTTAAAAATTCATGGTCACAGTCACAAGTATGGGTTCTGCATACTAATCTCACACTCTGCCTGAGGGCATAATTCCCTCCCAATCTGGATTGTGGTTCCCACCCTCACGGCTCTCAGGAGAGTGGGAGTTCAGAATCAAACAACCATCTATGCTAATAATACTTTTAAGACATTTAAAGAAACCATTTATCAGGATCAGGGTGTTTCTAAAGTGGTGTTTGTCAGCTGAGACACTTAGATTTGTTCTAATGACAAAGAAGAATGAGGTTAAATTAAATAATTTGCCAAACTTTTGCTTTGGTAAAGAAATTAAATAATTTGGAAGTGAGATGAAGTGTCTGTGTAGAGCTGGGTCTATATGATCACTGAAAAAGTGTCTCAGAAAGGAATAATGTTTGGCTCCATAGAACACTGAATCTTCTTGAAAGTTTCCATCTTTTGTGGTGAGACCATAAAAGTAAGAGCAAGGTAGTGACTTTTTCCTCAAAATGATTTTTGCTTCATTTGAAAGGTACATATTCTGAAATTATATCATCTCTATCTACCTACCAACCTATGTACCTACCTGCCAATTTTCATAATCATCTATCTATCCATCTCAAAATGCTGAGGCAGATCAATATCATTCTCATTTAATTTTGCAATTTAACTGGTTCTTGAAATTCCAGCATTGAGTGCCAGTGATATAAACTCAAGACTCCAAGGATTACCTTCTAGCTCCAGGCCTACTGGTAATTGGCTGGATAACCCTCTTCATCATCTTCTCCAACTAAAACACAGTTTCTCACCAGAGAATATTACAACAATGTAGATAGTCTGTCCTACTGCTACCTAAAATGTGGCCTGAAGACCAGCACCATCAACATTACTTGGGCACTTGTTAAAAATGCAAAATCTCAAGCCTATCCCAGACTTATTGAATTAGAAATTCTAATAGTGGGAACCAGAAATATGTATTTTAACCAGTTCTTCAGATGATTTTGTTTTATTCTAAAGATTGTGAACTAGTACTAATTTAATCCATGGAGATGATGTTCTTGGGTATAGAGGATTTACAGTCAAGATCATTTAATTGCAAATTACACTCTTGTTAGAGGGATCTGGTTAGTAGGGTATCCTCCTGAGAGCTATTAACACATTCTCACTTGGTAATCATAATAGTTGGGGGAATGAATAACTCTTCATCAGTCAGGTTCCTTGGCATCTTACATTTGGAGTCTAGGAGATGAAGCCTTTCCACTTAGGAGGGCACTCACTGTTTTGCCTCAAAGACTGAGTAGTTTGTCTTCTGAGAAGATAAAAGTTTGTGCAAAGAGGTAATATAGTAAAATGGGTAAGAATGCAGGTTCTGGGGTTACTTTCTATTGGGTCCTAACTCTTACATAAATTTAACAATGGCTTCCCTTAATATCTTCTAGGGCTTTTGCAAATGATGATAATTGTAAGTTTCTGTTAAGATTAAATGTGGGAATTTATTAAAAAAAAAAAGATTAAGTGTGGGAGCACCTAGGTGGCTCAGTCCATTAAGCATCTGTTTTTGGCTCAGGTCATGATACTGGGGTCTTGGGATTAAGCCCCATGTAGGGCTCCCTGCTCAGTGGGGAGTCTGCTTCTCCCTCTCCATCTAACCTTACCCCCTGACTGCATTCTCTCTCTCTCTCTCATTCAAATGAACAATTTAAAAAAATATTAAAAAAAGATTAAATGAGATAATGCATGCAGAAAACTTATCCCCGATCCCAGCACAAGTGAGTGAGTGCTAAATCCACATTGTGTATTTTTGGAGATTAATAATGAAATTTCCCATAATAGGATGGAGGCCAGAAGAAGAAAAAATGTTTTGTGAGCTTTACCTTCAGGAATAAAAGAAAAAATGCATTGGGAGATATATCCAACCCATTGATCCAGCAATTTTATTTCTATCTATTTACCAATGAGAAATACAAAATATGTCCACAATGGGCACAGATTTTCACCATAGCTTTATTCACAAAAGCCTAAAACTGGAAACGGTTCAAATGTCCATGAACAAATGAATGGACATACAAAATGTGGTGTTTTTATACAACAGAACAATAGCAATAAAAAGGAATGAACTTCTGATGTACAAGGCATAGATAAATCTCAAAACATTCTGTTGAGCAAAAGAAGGTAGACATGAACATTGCCTATTGTGTTATTCTGTATATGAGTTTCTGGAGCAGACAAAACTAAGCTAATGCGATAGATCTTGGAGAAATAGTTGTCTTTGGGAAGATAGTTGAGTAGAAAGGTATACTGGGAACTCTGGGGTGATGGGATGGTACTCATGAAGATGGATATTTTGTCAAAACACACTTGACAAAATATACACTTAAAATAGCATGTATTTTATGTACATTAAAACTCAATAATAATTTAAAAACAAAACAACCAAGAAAATGTACCAGGTGTGCTAGTACAGAAGCACATAAACTTCTGAGGTGGTTTATGTGAGATCATGATCTATAAGAACTTTGTATGATTCCATAACCTTCAGGAATTCTCCATTGTGTCCTCATAGTGATTCCCCATGATGAGTAGCAATCCAACTCCAAAGTGCAAAATAAATTAATAACATCACTGAGAGCAGAAAGAAGCCAGGGTTACAGGGCCATATCCAAATCTACTTTAAGAGAAGATTGCCCATTGGCCACCATTTATTGTCTTCTAACTCTCAAAGGGAAATATTTTGTTTCCAAATTCTCTTAGAAACATTTGGTTAAAATTAATAATTTGCCTTGAATCTAGTCTCATCACTACCCAAGCATCTATTGCCACTAAGTCTATCATTTTGAAGATATTCATTCAGCTAGTAGTCAGCAAGCAGTAATTGAATGCCTACTTTCTGCTCAACAGGGTCTTTAAAGAAGTGAAAAATAGGTGTTGACCTAACATTTTAGAGGTAAGCAATCTATATGCTTAAAGAACCTCTTAAACCTGTAGAAATTGCAACACAGAGAGGGCAGTTGGGTTAATCCAGGTCACCTTTGCACTCCTGGGCCTAGAGCTCCTAAAGGCCAAAGAATCTTTTCATGGGTTCTCATCAGTACAGTTCTTGCTTTTAGAGAATTTATAATCTGCTTGTGATGCTCTTGCAAGCACAAGCCAGAGGTTAACTAGAATATAAAGAGACAGGAGAACAGGGATAAGAGATTTAATGTTTGAGCATCTACTCTTTGCCAGATAATTGTCTGTGTTTTATTTATTTTAAATATCCAAGAAATGAATGTTTGCATTTCCATATCATAGTTGGGAAATCTGAAGCTCAGAGGGTTACCTAAGGTTTTAATAGTGGAAAGGACAGAACCCAGGAATAAGCTGAAACATCATAAAGGAGTGTTTTAAGGAAGTGATGTCAGTGAGAAAATACTCAACAGAACACATGAATCAATTACTTTTTTTTTTGTTTTCAGCAAGGAAAATGGAATTTCAAAGCCACTTTGGGATGCCCAGTGTATCCCAGAGTGAGAATTTGCATGTTTTCTAATGACAGAGAAGACATAATGTAAGATAGGAGTCACCTGGCTTTTGTTTGTTTGTTTTTGTTTGTTTGTTTTTGCATTCAGTATTAGTGATACAGAACTTCTAATCAAGCATTTAATACTTTCTTTTCTGCCACTCAGTAAAAGGCTTTTTATTTCAATTCGCCTCCTAGGTGTTCTGTGTCAGGCAATTACTCTACCAGAAGGTTTTCAAAGTCTAAGAAATTAAATGGGTGGTTCTTAAAGCAACGCTGTCTTGAAAGCATCATTCCAGTTAATAACAAAACTGAGTGCACACATTGGGTTTTCTTCTTTTCTCAGCACCCAGACTCCTTCTGCTTGGGTGAGCTCCCGATATATCAGAAAGGAAACCAGAGCCCCACCCTCAGATCAGTCACCTCTCTGATCCAGAAACGAGAGCATACTGTCTAACTGTATCATATTAGGTTCTCAGAAAATTAGCTGCCCACCTTTTTTGTTTGGTGATTTGCTTAGTATTTTGCATTTTTATAGCTGGTGGTTAGATCCCTTGAAGCTCTAGTGTGGCAAAAGGACTGAGATAGGGTTCTGGGGGTACTTAGGAGGGAACTCTGGGGCAAAATGTGATGTGATCTCATTAATGCTGCTAGAATCCAGGATTTTCAAGGACATTCAGACCCACCAGCCTGACCAACCACTAGATAGACAGCACAGCTTTCATCATGCCAGGAATCTGCTCTTAATAAATACTGTATTATTATTTTCAGGGGTAGAATTTAGTGACTTATCACTTGCATATAACACCTGGTGCTCATCACAAAAAGTACCCTTCTTCTGTCCATCACCCAATTATCCTACCTCCCCAATCTCCCCCCAGAACCCCTCAGTTTGTTTCCTATAGTTAAGAGTCTCTTATGATTTGCTTCCCTCTTGATTTTTATCTTATTTTATTTTTCCTTCCCTTCCCCTGTGTTCATCTGTTTTTTTCTTAAATTCCACATGAGTTAAATCATATGGTATTTGTCTTTCTCTGACTGGCTTATTTTGCTTAGTAATACCCTCTAATTCCACCCACATCATTGCAAATGGCAAGATTTCTTTCTTTTGATGGCTGAATAATATTCCGTTATATATATATATTCTTTATTCATCTGTTGATGAATATATATATACATATATATATATATATATGTATATATATATTCTTTATTTGTTCATCTGTTGATGGATGTCTAGGCTCTTTCTATATTTTGGCTATTGTGGACATTGCTGCTATAAACATTGGGGTGCAGGTGCTCCCTTGAATCACTATGCTTATATCCTTTGGATAAATACCTAGTAGTTCAATTGCTGGGTCATGGGGTAGTTCTATTTTTAACTTTTCAAGAAACTTCTATTATTGTGTTTCAGAGTGGTTGCACCAGTTTGTATTCCCACCAACAGTGCAAAAGTATTGCCCTTTTTCCACATCCTCATCAACATTTGTTGTTTCCTGAGTTATTAATTTCAGCCATTCTGACTGGCATGAGCTGGAATCTCATTGTGGTTTCGATTGGTATTTCCCTGATGCCGAGTGATGTTGATCATTTTTTTCATGTGTCTGTTGGCTGTTTGTATGTCTTCTTTGGAGAAATGTCTGTTCATGTCTTCTGCCCATTTCTTGACTGGATTATTTGTTTTTTGGGGTGTTGAGTTGGAAAAGTTCTTTATAGATTTTGGTACTAGCCCTTTTCCTGATATGTCATTTGTTAATACCTTCTTCCCTGAATGAGTCCTTTTAAACATGATGGTAGGCAGGATCCTGTAGCTATCCCCTAAGATGCCTATCCTCTGAGGAGCGGTTCTATAAGTAGAATTAAGATTACTAATCAGCTGACCTTGAAACAGAATGATCATCATGAAGTATCAGTAAGCACACAAGCACTTCAAGGTAAATAGTAGAGGAAGGCAGGAGAGCCAGTCAGAGAGATGCTGTAGAAGAGCAGGCGGAGAGTTGGGCAGTTGTGAGAAGGATTTCTCTTAACTTTGCTGGTTCTGACATGTAGGCGACCACATGCAAGGACTAGAGAAAGGCCTGTAGGATCTAAGGGTGGCCTCCAGTTGACAGCCATCAAAAAAATGACACCTCAGTTCCACAACTGAATGGAACTGAATTCAGCCAACAAGCGGTGAACCTGAAAACAAACTCTCCCCTAGAGCCTCCCGAAGGAAACACAGCCTGCTGACACCTCAATTCTAATCTTTTGAGGTGTTTTACTCCTTCCCCCCATCCCCGGTCTGGTAAATTCTTTCCTTTCCTCTTTTATGTTAATCAGACAGCTGCTATTTGTCCACATTGACCTAAATGTCATATTCTCTAGGGAATATGCTCCAATCTCTGAGGATTTTATTAGGGAATCTCTTCTGTACTTACATCGCACTAAACTTACCCTAGTTAGTGCATATAACTGAGCATCATGATGATCTGTTAACTTATCCTATCTCCTCAAGGTTAATTTGTAAGCCTGCACGTATCTTGTTACCAGTATGGCACATTAAAAACCATTCAAGAAATATTTACTATTCAAATAAAGCTGAGAAGAAGAAGAAAAAAAAGAAAGAAATGTTTACCATTCAAGAAATGAATTTAGGAATGTTTGAGTATTGACTTTTCTATTTGGTAAGCATGGGAATTTTTTCCAGAGTGCCTTTCTCTTACAGACACCTATTTATATGTGCATGGTTGAAGCTCATGGGCAAATCCTAGACATGTTCTGTGCAACATAAGATAGATGTGTTAAGAAGTGAAATGCTAGTGTTAATAAGAATGAAGGTTGCTGGCACCAGCTTGAGTACAGTAAAAATAGGCTTGTTATTCGTAAGGTCGGTCTAGAATTCAGAATATGGGTGTTAACAGACCATCAAACCATTATTGTCCCGGACGCACAGCCTCTCATTTGCAGGTCCCTTTCCTAAGTGGAGAGACCCACAAATGATGAATAGCTGTGGTTTATGTGAGCCAGGTGTAAATTCACAGATTGTGCTCCTACTGATGAGCAGAGTCATTCTGGATGCATTTGAATCAAAATGCTTGCTGGGCTTACCTAATGCATGCACAATTAACAAATAATCATTTCATAATTTGGGCTGCCAGTGTTCTGTTTGGACATAATAAAGGAACAGGCGGGAGACTTTGTTGTATTTTTCTCAATGATGGAAATATCTAGAAAAGGGCTATTCAGCTTTTCACGTGCATGGGATCGCTTGAGGATCTTGTTAAAATGCAGATTCCGATTCACTGCAGCTGAAGTGGGGCTGGAGGATCTGCATTTCTAGCATGCTATCAAGGAATTCCAAGAATCTTACTTTAAATAACAAGTTTCGAGAGAGCAAGGGGTGAGGCTTTTTATTTTTGTTTGTTTTAAATTCCGTCACTAGTCTTTCAAAATGGATGTTCTGAGAAGGTAAGCCAGAGGGGACTCAGGTGGGAGGGTTAGAGCCTGGATCTTTGGCCTGGTGGCCAGGACAAATAGAAGGTTGAGGGAATTCAAAAGCCATTCTGTGATGTCATTCAAAACAAAGCCATCGGCAAAATTTATTGCTCCCTGCTTCTCTTCTTGACTCCTGAAAATATGGAATATTAAGGGACTATGAAAGGTTGTACACACCTTTTTCCTCTCTTACTTATCGCCTCCAAATAATAAAACGAGAAGTTCCATGTCGGTTGAGAGCAGTTTTTCTAAACCTCTATCCAGCGTGTAGGCTTTTGTAGTTATTTCTACCCATGATAGTCCCATGGGCCACTCTGGAGAGTGAGTTAACGTAGCTCCTTCAGGATCTTCCTCCAAATGAGCAGTAGAAATAGAACTCAAAAAATGGAAGCATTTTACTTCCACTACCTTTTGTTCTTATAAGTTTGGACCAAAGGAAAAAATCACCAACAAGAACAGAGACCTCTGCTTCCTTGCTATGCACTTGATTCTGATTTAGGGTCTAGATTCGCTAAAATTGCAATGGTCTTGTTTAATCACTTCCTCCAAGTATTGATTGACAGAGGTTCTTTTTACTTGAACTTTCAACTTCTATTGTCTTATTTGACGTGGAAAAAAAAAGTAGTTTAGCTATGAATCTCAGAAGGAGTCTGGAAAATTCATGACCTTCAGTTTTCTGCATGGTCATCAGCAAGCATTAACTAAGATTTCTGCCAACAGGTCATGATCTACCCAGCACTTTCCTGCGTTTTCCGCCGATGATTTCTCAAATCTTTGTTTTTATATACGTTTAAAAAATCAAACCAAATCTTTACCTAACATGGAACATTTTGATTCAGTGAGCTTCAGTGCCTCATCTCTGTATGAAAATGGATATATTGTATTTGTGATGCCCATTATAGTCAGTGAACATAATCAGGTTCTACCTTTTTGTCCAGTTAAGGTTTTCAGTGTTTATGTTAGAATAAAGTGGGTCTATCAGATGGAGCAGTTTGATTAGAAAGATGTACTCGAAACTCTGGCTTTTGTAATAAGACCCTTTACAAAATACCCTCTATGTGCCAGGGACTATGCTAACTACTTCACATCTGTTTTTTTTTAATATAATACTATTGCAACAATAACTGGGCAAATTGGTTTATTTATATCTCACTAACGTTCTGCCAGTAAATTCACAAATCCAGAAAAAACAAAACCACAGCAGCATTCGGGGAAAGATAAGCAAATCCTTGCAAATCATTCAAGGCCATACAATGAGTAATGTTAAAAGAGAAATCAGATCTTGGCTGTTTTGTTGCTGCTGTTAATCCTTTTACCATTAGGCTCTACTTCCTACTGCCTTTATGTATTTATCTTGTATTTTTTTCTGAAGGTTGTATTTCTAAGGTGTGGGCTTCATGATGAAGTCGTCACTTCAAAATGGAACATGGAAATTGCACAGAAGTGAGGAAACCATAGTTCCATAGCTGATTGTGTGAGAATATTGATGTAGACTTTAGAAAGCGATGAGGGGCTCCTAGGTTGCTCAGTTGGTTAATCATCCAACTCTTGATTTCTGCTCAGGTCATGATCTCAGGGTCCTGGGATCCAGCTCTGTGTTGGGCTCTGTGTTCAGTGTGGAGTCTGCTTGTCCCTCTCCCTTTGCTCTGCCCCACACTCACTTATTCCCTCTCTCTCATAAATAAATAAATAAATAAGAGATAAATAAATAAATAAATAAATAAATAAATAAATAAATAAAACCTTCAAAAAAGAGAGATAGAAAGTGGTAGGTCATTTTATTTTTTGGAACTTCTAATTTTATCTGTCACATGGAAATTGAATTAGATATTGAAAAATTTCATTGCCATTGAATTAGATATTGAAAAACTCTATTGCTATTTTTCTAGTAATTTAGAGGTTATATGCTGTTGAGGGGCTGGGATTTTTGTGGTACACCTCTTTCTCTTGCTGAAGTGTCTCTTGTATATCCTTGATCAATAATTTTCTCTCTAATCTCATTCCACTTTTTCTATCTTTCTCTGCTCCCAAGTTTCTGTTTATGAATCTATTGCCATCATTTATAAGTCACGAAGCGCACCTTGGAGTCATTGCAATTTGAAAACACTTTTTTGAAAATTGACCCAACGTGTGCACAGTTTCCTTAGTCAGGTGCCAAGTTCTGCTATATATTTGGTATGCTGTCAAGCTAAAAGCTGTAAATTAAGTAACCCTGGGAAGCTGAGTTATACAACATTTTATCAAAATAAATGATATGAATTAAATAATTTTGGCTGCTATTTAACTCCCTTGTAGGCAGCAGGTTTAGAAGGGAACTACGTGGTCCAGAGAAGCCCAAATTCTATAGGGTTCTTGGTTTAGACTAATGAATCCTTGGACAATATCATACTCAAATATCCAATCATTGTGACATATAGAGGTCTGTTTTCAACAAAGACCATTCTGGTTTTTCTCCTCAGAAAGTTCAGTTCAGATCCTCAGAGAAGTTCAGATCCTAACCTGCCATACTCCTTTTTTTTTTTTTTTTTAATATTTTATTTATTTATTCATGAGAGACACAGAGAGAGAGGCAGAGACACAGGCCGAGGGAGAAGCAGGCTCCATGCTGGGAGCCCAACACAGGACTAGATCCCAGGACCCAGGGGTCACGCCCTGAGCTGAAGGCAGACGCCCAACTGCTGAGCCACCCAGGCATCCCAGGCATCCCAGGCATCCTCCTTCTATTCCGATGCCATCACTGACTTCACCTTTGGCTTGCATTTTGTGAAGATCTCTAGCCTCTGTAATGGTAGTGGCTGAAAAGATCAGGCCAAGCTTTGACAGCCAGTAAGCTTTTAATTAATGAGCAGATGCATGCACCAGACCTTTAAAGAACTCAGGACCGAAGCTACACTTGTACTGCAACTTATAATGTCCTGAGAACTGCGCTACACTCATTAAACATATTTTCTCCTTAACCTCCAGGACAACTCTCAATTTACAAATGAGAAAGTTGACGCCTGCAGAAGTTATGCCATCTTGCACAAGGTAACATGGTGAAAGCGAAGCTGGGATTTGGCCTCGTGCCTGTATCATTGCAAAGCCCATGCCCCTTGTCTCTGGGTCTCTGGGTTCAAGTTGACTGAAGCACGCATGATAGGCCCTCTAGCAACAGATTCTCTTGTTGAGAGCTCAAGAGGTAAATACTGCAGTGTGATTGTTTTTCCTCATCTAGGTTTTTATTTCTGTGAGTTTGTACTTGCACTGAAATTTTAAGAGCTTCAGTGTTGTTGTTGTTGTTGTTTTCTGAGGATTTTGAACCTCTATCATACTTCCTATATCCACAGTTGTATCGAAATTCTTAAAATTGATTCTTGCACTTTTATGTCAATGCCTGAGAGAGAAAATACTACCATAGTATGTTCTCCATAAACGTGTTAACTTTTTTTTTTTTTTCCCTTTTACTTGGGCCATTTACTCTTCCTTTAAGACCCATGCCTAGCATAAAGCACCATGGAAGGTAACACTTGCTCAGTGGTATTTCTGATCCACTTGCCTTGTCCCATTTTCTCCATTGCTTTCTGATTCTTTCTCACAATTTCCAGATATTGTTATTTGTTCTTGCATTTCTTGTCTCCTCTCACCCTCAGACTTGACACTATGTCCCTGGATATTGACTTCCTTCCCTCTAAGCCATAATTTGTGATAAGTCTCCATGACACTTTCTCATTCTTTTTTTTTTGGAAAAATAATCTTGGTGGCACAGGAGTTGGTAACATTCCTACCAAGCTTTTGTCCTGGCCCCTCAAAGAAAAACTATTCATTCTGAAAAAACAAAGAAACAGCAGCATTCATTGTGAAAAAGCAAAAACTAACCAAATAGACAAATCTTCAAACTTTAAAAAAGGTATCTTCTTGTTATAATAGCTTATTATATAATAAGAAAGCAAACATTAAGTTTGGAACTCAATTGGAATGTCACACAATAGAGCTTTCTCACCCTTTTTTCTTTCTTTTTTTGAAAAACCAATATCTTGACTTTCCTTCTTCACATATTCATCAAATGATTACTAAATATAAAACTACGTATTCTAGTGATGGAAAACCTACTACTTCTGGAGGCACCCTGATATCTTTTTTATTCCACTCTTTTGGAATGCTCTTCTTCATATTAAATAAAATTATATTTCATTGTCTAAGTTCTTTGTAATGACAGAACAAATCTATTTCCTCTTACACAAGACAATATTTCAACATTTGTAGATAACTCTCACTGTGTAACTCTTCCCATTTACTTTTACCATTCCTTATAGGAATACCTATGTTCAGGGTAGTGTGAGTCTGTTATTACCTTTGTTGTAGACACTAAACTTGCTTGTTCACTAATAAATATGTATTAGTTCTCTTCCGGTTGCTAGTTGTAAAAAAAGCCAACCCCCCAAAAAAATTATCAAAAAAAATGAATTTATATTAGGAGTCAGTGAGGTGTGCACAAATTTGACTAGGTTTCAGGAAGATTTGGAGCCCAGCGCATAAATGCCTAAATGTTTTGAACCTAACCCTTTTAAATTTTGGCTGGAATAATAGAATACAGAAGAGAGCAGAGCACTGTGTATCCTGCTGGCACTCAATTATCTTTCCGAACTATCCCCTCCCCTTCATCCTATACTAGTGTACTTTTTGTGCTGACCTTTAGATTTCAATTGGGCTGCAGCAATAACCTCAAAAGGGAGGCTGTGGCCACAGCAATTCACAGTATTATTATTGTAGCTGCATTCTGGTTTCATAGAAAGTAAGATTCTAAGCAAATTAAATGCCCCCCACCCAATACCAGAGAGGTTAGACTAATTATGGTGCATCTGAATGATGAAACATAATGGGCCCTTCAAAATCACGGATGGAGAACTTATAATAATATAGGAAAATGTTGATGATATGATTTCAGTGAAAATTGAAGGGCAAGAAACTGTATAACCCGTGTGATTCCAATTACATTAAAAACAAAGACTTCCACATGGAAAATGAATAGCAGCTCAATAGTGACAATATCATAGATTATGGATGATTTGTAGTTTCTTCTGAATGTCTTTCCATGGTTTCTATGAGGAACATCGTTAAATTTATATAAAAAAGACAAAAACATAAAAGCCAAAAATAAGCAATAAACATTAAGGCTATTAAATTAAATAGGTGTAGATTTTGATAATTGTGAGGATTTTGAGAGTTAATACATATAAATGGTTTAAAAGAGTGACCGGTTGTAGGTCCTCAGTCAGTTCCTTTTCCTTTTTCATTTTCTCTGTTCAGTCCTGAGACTTTACATAAATGATCCATCTAGATACCGCATACAAAGGCCAGATCGACAGTGAATAGATTTTAATATAAGCCAACAGATTTAAAATAAAGTGTGTTGGAGAGGGAAAACAAGCAAGCTTTGTGAGTTGAAGTAGCCTCTGAAATGGCTTTTAAACTCTGGGTTTTGCCTGATTCTATGATCTACTCCAGTATGGTCCAATTAAATGTAGCATAATTAAGGGAATAAAATTCACATTTATATTCACAATAGTGTATGTGTTTATACATTCTCAAGGCTAATTGTCATTTCCAAACATATTTTAATACACCAATGTTATTTAAGGTGGACTTCTAACTTCACATGTGAACTTTCCCTATGAGGGCGAGGCCAGAGTGTTGGGAGTCTCTCTGATATAAACGTACAGAAATAAGTTTGAGAGTCAGGAAGTATTCTTCAGTGTAAAGTAGAATTGGAGCAAAATTGCATTAGAAATATTTTCTCTTTAATTTTCCTTTTTTTTTTTCTAAAGTTGGAAACTTTGCTACTTCATTGTTCTGCTGGAATTTAAAAAAAAAAATATCCTTGGGTTTTGTGTAACACATCCCATGTTTGTACTGAATCCATCCCCCACCTCTCCTCTGCACACCGTTTTGCTTTCTTAGCTGTGAGTTTGATGCAGTTAAAAGCCTACCTCAATGTACAATTATAAGCATTTAAGATGAAACCAAGCCACAGATTATACAAATGAAAGGAGCAAAAATAACAGCATTTTGTATAAACAAGGGCAGAGAGACAATTTGTTCTAGTCAAAGATAAATAAAGTTAAAGTCTATCCAAATTATCACGTGTCAAGCTAATCAGAGGAAATGTTGTTTCTGCAATGCTATTGTGCAAAAATAATTGAAATGACATTTCACAAAATCTAACAGAGGTAATCTTCTTCTTTTTTTTTTTTTTTTCTAAAGCAGGCCTACAAACTTCTAGATACTTTGGCTCACCCTAAGAGCTATTTGTATTTTGTGCTCGACTGAAATAATTGAAGAGCCTAGTTTCAAAATGTGTTCTTTCTGCTTGAGAAAATCAGGGCCATCTCTTGGGGTTCAAAGTAAAACTGGCTATGTGAAAGGGACCTCCCAAATTCCCTAGGCTGTCCTTTTGAGATTCAACCTGTGACACTTATTTTTTGTTTGTTGGTTTCTATCAATACCTTTATATTACCTGTCAATGTGCTCATCGTAAAATCCATTTACCTGTCATCTTTCCTTGCATACTGTATAAGAAATTTCTTGACAATGAGTCAGCTTTCTCAAAAGAAATTGGTGTGAGTTTAATTCGGAAATTAATTTAGACTTCCTTTGGGGCTGTTATCAAGTAGGAAGACTAGAACAAAGACGAAGAACATATTCATCCTTTTTGTCTCTCATTCTATCCATTCTTCCCCGAGGTCAATATTGCTTAAGGTTACAAAATGAAAGCTGTACAAATCACCATCACATAACTGTCAGGAGCCTTATTAAATTTCATTCAGTTCTATACCAATTCTTAAGGGACCATCGCCATCCTCCAATTTACGCAAAGATTGAATAAAAACTGATCAAAAATTTATGGGATTGAAAAGTCATTCTAAATTTGATCTGCTATTACTAGAGAGAAAAGTAGGCCAAGAAGTTTAGCCTGTTAGGCAGTGGGGAGCCATTGAAAGCTTGTGAACAGAGGAATGACATGATTATATCTGGCAGTGACACAGAAAATTGATTCCTTCATCATTGCTTACATGTTTTTTTTCTTTTTCTTTCTTTTTTTTTTTTTTATTATGAAGACATAAAATATATTGTAGCAAGCCAAAGCATATAGACTTCTTGGAAAGGTAGAGCACCGTGACAGACAGTACTCACAAAATATTCATGCAGTGCTCCCCATTCCTTAGGCTTCCGTGGAGTTAAGTAGCTTGTTCTGGCTGATGGGCTCTGAGTGACATATGTCATGTCTGGGTCAAGACGGTAAAGACTGTTGCGCCTTTCCTGTCCTCTCTCCCGCCTCATAGTGGCTCAGTCATGAGACAGAAGCTGCCCATAGCAACCACTAGGTGGAGGGTTGTTTTGGAGCCTGGACCAGCATAAGAGATAAGAGCTTATTGAATTATGTCATTGAGAATTCAACATGGCCTAGCTTATCCTATTACAGTGCCAAATAAGTATGAGAAAAGATATTCAAGCTTACTATAATGAGGAAAAGGCAAATTAAAACTGAGGTGTGATTTCACCCATGACATTGAAAGAGACAACAGAAAGTCAGGATTTGCCAAATTTGATGAAAAATATGGCCAAATGGAAGCCTTGTATTACTGGCAGAGATATTAAAAAAAATGATACAGCCGTTTTGGAGAGTTTGACAGTAATGAAATTAGAAATAACATATCTGTAGACTAACAATCTCCACTTCTGGTTTTCTACCCTATTACAAGTGTAACATAGGAGTGCCCGGGTGGTTCAGTTGGTTAGACGTCTGACTCTTGGCTTTGGCTTAGGTCATGATATTAGGATTGTAGGATCAAGTGGGGATCCCTGTGCTCAGTGGGGATTCTGATTGAGATTCACTCTCTCCCTCCTCCTCTGCCCCCCTCTGCCCTCCACCGACCCCTCCCCACCCCACTCTCACTCTTTCTCTAAGATAAATAAATCTTTAAAAAAAAATGTTGGAGTGCCTGGGTGGCTCAGTCGTTTGAGTTGTGACTCTTGGTTTCTGTTTTAGTCATGATCTAGGGTTGAGAGAGCAAGCCTCACATGCAGCTTGGCACTCAGGGGGAGTCTGCTTGAGATTCTCTCCTTTTTTCTCTCTCCCTCTGCCCACTCCCACCTTGCATGCTCTCTCTCAAAATAAATAGATCTTAAAAAAAAAAAAAAACTGTCACGGGAGTCTATAAAGAGGATATGCTCAAGATTATTGTACCTTTCCTTCTTTAAGGGAGAGTCTCCCTGCTAACATGGTTCTTTTGTTGATCTTTTATTTTAAGATTTTATTTATTTATTCATGAGAGACACGGAGAGAGGCAGAGACATAGGCAGAGGGAGAAGCAGGCTCCCTGTTGCAAGCCCGATATGGGACTTGATCCTGGGAATCTTGTCCTGAGCCAAAGGCAGATGTTCAACCACTGAGCCACCCAGATGTTCCATTGTTGATCTTTAGATTTCGGTTTGTTTGTATAATATTTGTAGTAATGAAAAATTTGAGGTAAACTATGTGTCTCTTTCTCGTAAAATAAGTAAACATCACAAGCAATGTACTGGGTACATATAATAAAAATTGGATTGATTTTATTTTATTTATTTATTTTTTAATTATTTATTTATTTATGACAGTCACACAGAGAGAGAGAGAGAGAGAGGCAGAGACACAGGCAGAGGGAGAAGCAGGCTCCATGCACCGGGAGCCCGATGTGGGATTCGATCCCGGGTCTCCAGGATCGTGCCCTGGGCCAAAGGCAGGCGCTAAACCGCTGCGCCACCCAGGGATCCCTGGATTGATTTTAGATGCATAATTTTGAATTATAAGTTGAGTATCATTTATGTAAGCTGGAAAAAACCCCATAAAATAATATTGTATGTTTTACAAAGTTATGTACAAAGTTAAGTGTAGTGAGGAGAAGGGAAGTGGGCACTGGTGATGGAAAATAAAAACAGAGTAAAACAAGAGAAGCGTTTGCATGGAACAATTGAGCAGCATGTTTAATTCAGGATTGTAAACTGGAGGAAATAAACATCAAAAGGAAAAAAAAACCAATTACCTGTCCACTTTAAATTCTATCTTGTAGAATATATCTACGTTAATATACTGGTATCTCCTTTGCTAGGCATACAAAACACCTGTGAGATTTGTCTTTGCAAATACCTATATTACCTTCACTGTAGGGATGTGTCCCTTTCCACATGACCTGAGCATAAATTCATAAAACGTCAACTGAAAGCTTCCTTAGATAACATCTAATCCAAAGAGTAATCCCATTTTACCAAACTCTGGCTCAAAGATCAGTTTTTCGAACTAAAAGAAAAATTCAAGGGTCAGTGTCAGCATGGAAAGTTAGATCTCCCATAATCACTAATCAGCTTTTCCCATATTTGCATTACAGGTAAGAGCATGGTAAGTGTCTGCACAAGATCAAAATATCATCAGTCTGAATATTAGTCGGACTAATTCATGTTACACCAATTATGCTTGCCACTTGAAAAATATATTTTAAGATGATTTTTCAAGTGCTCAGGCAACATTTTCAGAGCAAACTGTGATGGTATTAGGGCTGAGCTGTTGATTACAAACAGGGTGATTTTTCAGCTTCATGTGATTTGTCTAAAGAGGCAGCAAAATGAACTGAAGTGGTAACAGGGTTCTATCTGGATCTGTTCATCCTCATAGAATTTGGTCCTTACACACTCAAGTGAGAGGGGATTCTTTAGATGTCATTTGGTTTTGTTATTACATTGGTTCAAGCTTAGGAAATGTAAATGACTAAAAAACTTAAAAAAAAAAATCCAAATGCAAGCACACTCAAAGATATTGTCCCTAAAAGGTACATCTACTGGGATTTTGAGCAGAGAAGACAATCATTTTAATTGTAAACATTTTTTCCATAGTATTCAATTTCCGGAGTATCTCCAAGGAAATAGACACACTATATAAGGATGAACTAGACAAACAGTGAAGAGGATCACTGCCTGAAGCTGCTACTCCTTAAAAACTTCTTTTGAAAGCCAATGTGATGGGGGTCAGCATATTTGTAGGATAAATTGTAATGTGCATTGACTTAATGGGTCAATGAACACACATGTGCTTTTTCAAAAGGAGTTTATGTAGGTGTCCCTATGTGAGTTTGCAAATATAGATGATTCTGAATAACAAGATAGCTCTTATTGACTTATGTGAAAGAATGAAAGCAAAATGGTCATAGTGAAACACAACTGCAGATATTTTCATTTTACAATATTGTAGACTACAATCTGTTTCTCACTATAAGCTTTGATCCAGACTTTTATGGCCATATAGTACCACAGATGTTAACATTTATGTTTAAAATAATTTTTCTGTTTTTGCTGGAAAGTCCAGAAATAGAACACAATCATTTAAAATCTCGTTTTATAAAATAATGTTCTTTTAAATGAAATTTTTGAGATGTTTTTGCCAGAGTGTGAATTTTCTTTGTGTGTTGATATAATTTGGTATAATTAATTTTTTTTTTCTAAATAACCTGTGTGAGCTGAAAAGGTAATTTTTAAAAAAGATTTTATTTGTTTATTCATGAGAGATACACAGAGAGAGGCAGAGACATGGGCAGAGGGAGAACATGCTCCCTACGGGGAGCCTGATGCAGGACTGGATCCCAAGACCCTGGGATCATGACCTGAGCCAAAGGCAGATGCTCAACCAGTGAGCCACGCAGGTGCCCCAGAAGAGGCAATTTTTTTAGAAACAATTTTATAGCTATCATCTGTGTGACCTGGAGCAGATATCACTTAATCTTTTTGAACTGGTTTAGTTTCACAACACCACTACCCCTAAGAACTAAAGGGTTTTTTGCACACTTATTATGGGGCTGGCAGTACACAGAAAGGATTTGTACCTATCATGCTACATCTGTGTGAAGTATGTATGACTAACCTCTTTCAGCTTTAGTTTCTTCATCTGTAAAATAGGGATTGACTTGTCTAGAATTTCACAATTGAGAAGTGGCGAGGAATTGTACCCAAATGTGTAGTACTCCACAATGTGGGGCACTTTTGATCACATACAGTACTGCCCGGTATTGGCCGTGCTGCCATGGCGAGGAGGGTAGTACATTCCTACCCCATGTGTTCTGTGGGCTGGTACTTGGTGTATTCTTTCCTCTCCCTTCCAATATACTGTTTAGGTCAAGGATTACTAGATTTTTTCCGTGCAGCTTCTTCCTTTCCTTTTGATTTTCTGGAAGGAACAAAAAGTCTAGTCTTTTCAAAACACAAATTTGGTTGTGTTGTTCTCTGATAAAAATCATTTAGTGGTTTCTGATTGCTTTCAGAAGAAAGTCTAAAATACTTATCAAGGTTTTCAAACTGTGCATGATCTGACCCCGGCTACCTTCCTGCCTGACACATGCTTTAGGTTCTGATGCTCCACACTTCTTCCTGTTATAGGTAATTTATGGAAACACTTCCTTTTCTTGCAGACTTTTTTTCTCTACTCATCCTCTATTAATTTTCTCAAGCAAATGCTTCCTTTTCATATTGCCAGTCAATTTCCTTGGTTAAATGCTCTAAGTGAAAAGTACTGTATTACTTTATAGCATTTAGCTCAGTTCATAGTGTTTTCTGTGCATTTGCTGACATCACACAAAAAGATCCACATTATCATTTCAGAGAAGACACTCCCTAGAGTGACTAGCCAGATAGTGGAATTGGAAGCCCTTGACCCTCCTTTCTTTCTTGAACACATTGATTCAACAACAATATATGGACAAATTTCCTTAGTGAGAAATCCAGAAACTAGTTGCAAGACTCCAGGAGAGTGCAAAACCAGCCACGTTGAAGTGGATGGGAAAAATCGAGACACACCCCCTTAACCACATCATACAACCCGAAGAAACCGCCAACTCCTAGCACCTCCGTGGAGAGGGAAAAGAACTGGACTGCGAATCTAATGCTCCAACTTTTCTGGAGGCTGATCAAGACACTGGCTTCGTCTTACCTGTCTTGGCACACTGTTGGGGCCTGGCGTATTATCTAGGCACCTCAGGATCAGCGAGAACAAAGATGGTGGTGTGAATGAGCATGCAAGCGTTACCATAGCTCCTCCTTCAGTCTCCACACCAAGCAGGCAGGTGAAAAACCCCAGGTCCCAGCTTCTGCCTGGGTAGGGAATGAATGGGACTGCAAATTTAAATTTTTCAAAATTTCCACAGGCTGTCCAAAGGGCTAGTGCTCTCTTGCCTGTCTTGGAGCACTGATAGGACCTACCATACCCTACATTTGGTAGAATGCAGAGATGGCCCTGACTTCAGTGGTAGGGAGTAATTATCCCTGGACTGAGCATACTTCAGTGCTACCTAATGAATATCAATTGAAAAATTCAAAAAGATCAAACTATTTGGAGTAACCTAGCTGCATTTTAGAACCAAGCTCAAGAATATGGAAATACAAAAAATCATGTACCCAGCAAGGTAAATTCTAAATGCCTGGCATCCAGTGCAAACTTAGGAGGCATGCAAAGAAGCAGGAAAATATAATTCATAATGAGGAAAAAATTAAAACTAACTCAGAACTGACATATATTAGAATTATAGGCAAGGACACTAACACATTTCTTATAATTGTATTCTATATATCCTTTTTTTAAGGAATTATATATTTATTCATGAGAGACCCACAGAGAGTGAGAGGCAGAGACATAGGCAGAGGGAGAAGCAGGCTCCACGCAGGGAGCCCGACGCGGGACTCAATCCTGGATCCTGGGGTCATGACCTGAGCTGAAGGCAGGCGCCCAACCACTGAGCCACCTAGGCGTCCCTGTATTCTACATATATCCTAAAAGTTAGTTAGACACATAGGAGATCTAAAATAGATCCAAATAGAAATTCTGGGTATGAAAAGCACAATGTATGAGATGAAGAATACCCTGAACGGGATTAACAGCAGATTAGACATTGTAGAGGAAAAGGTTAGTAAACATGAAAAGACCTAACAGTAGAAGCTGAAAAAAGCAAAGAGACAAAAGAGAATAAAAAATGCATAGAGCATCAGTGAGTCATAGGAAGACTTTGAAGAGCACTGGAAATGTAACTCTCTGGGCAAAAATAGAACTTTCTTTATTTAATTTTACTTATTTCTTGTCTTCAAATATCTGTAAGCGATCCCTGTCTGTCCAAAAAAAAAAAAAAAATACCAACATAGTGTGGCTTTAAAACATATATAAAAACAACAAATATGACAATAGCAGCATAAAGGGGGAAAGCAGAGAATAGAAAGCATACTGATACAAGGATGTTGTTCTATATTTGTAGTGATATAATATCACTTAATGGTAGACTGTGATAAATTAAAGGTGAATACATACATTTAGATTAGTGAAAAAAAAGCCCACTAAAATCCACAAGCCCACTAAAATAACAAGAATTTTGGCTCATAAACCCACAAAGGAAATAAATTGGATTCATAAAAATATTTAATTTATATAATTGAAAGCAGAAAAAAGGAAAAAAGGAATATGAAAGATAGGACTAATAGAAAACAATTAAGACAGAAACCTAATTATATGAATAATTGCCTTAGATATAAATAGTCTAAATACCTCAAGTAAAAAGTAGAGATTTTTAGATTGGTTAAAAACACAGAACATTGTTTATGCTGCCTACGAGAAATGCACTTTAATGTAATGGGTTAAAAGTAAAGTAGTGGAAGCAAATACCCTGCTAACACTGATCAAAAGAAATCTGGAGCGACTTTTAAAATCAGACAAAATAGTTTCAGAGAGAAGACTCTTACCAGGAAAAAAGATGATTCATAATGCTAAAGGGATCAAGTTATCAAGAGGACATAAGGATTCTAATGTTTATGCACCTAATAACAGATCTTCAAAGACATGAACTAAAATTGACAGACCTGCAACTAATAAATAGACAACTCCACAATATTAGTCACAGATTTTAATAATCTCTCTCAATACTTAATAGGACTATAGATATTTGGTAAAGAAGACTCAAAATTCTTAAGATATAAATTGTCCCCTAATTGACCTACGGATCCAGCGCAATCCCAGTCAAAATCTCCAGTTGTCTTGATGTGTGTGTGGAAATAGACAAACTGACTCTAAAATTCATACAGAAATGCAAAGGACTTAGAACAGCCATGACTTATTTGATAAAGAATAAAGAATATCCTATCTGGTTTTTAAGACTTAATATAGAGCAGCACAACCAAGACAATGTGGTGATGGCTTCCTGAGAATATGCATATGTTGAAACTAATCAAATTGTATGCTTTAAATATGTGCAATTTATTGTATGTCAATTATATTTCAATAAAATTGTTAAAAATGATTACTGCAAAGAATCATGAATTTCAAATTCTATCAATAAGGCAAGCAGAAAAGCAAACACTGGAGAACGACAGAGCCGCACTTTGTTTACTCCCCTACAGTGCTGTTGGCAGGCACAGTGAGGCTGCAAACGACTGTGGTCGAGTCAAACAAGAAGACTGAAAAAATAAAAAAAAAATTCTAGGAAACTACTTGATATATACATTACAGACATGATTATTAACATAGCACATTCTGGAATTGGAATTGAGAATTGAGATATTAACTAAAGCTTGTATGAAATCATCATCCTTAGTACGATATTTAAAAACGATGCATCCACAACATGAAGCAAACCCTATGTGTTTGATAAATGAGTATTATGACTTCTCTAGCAAGCTGATGTTTTTTTTTTTCCCTTTCATTTTTATTTCTGTGTTGTGGGAGTTTAGCTAGTTTAGCTTTGCTAAAACACGATTTTGAAATAAGTTGACCTATGAGCCAGTCCTTTGAACCATAGTGCTATGTTTTTAATGACAATAATGAGGTTACTTATTCTAATAATACCTTAAATAACTATTCTTAAAATATGACTCCTTTCATTTTTGTTTCATATTTAGGAAGGTCTTTTTTTCCTTGTATTTCTTATGTATGGATAGATTTTCATATTACAAAATTTATAAATAAGTGTATGTATATTAGGGGAAGAATCCAAAGCAGGAACGAGCCTCTTGGGAATATTGAAGAAGTATGCAGACTGTCCAACGGAATGCTACTGAATTCACAGAGAATTTATGAGGGTGTTTCTCGCAGTTCACCCTGCAGGGCTAGTTCAAGTTTGAGCTTAATAACATTGAAACTTAATAGTCCTGAAAAATATAGCATTTTGGACATATTCTATTTTGTATTTTATAGAAAGTTGTTGAGATGTTGACCTACAACTATTTATACTAAACCCCAAAAAGACTTAAAATTGCAGAGAAAATACTGGAAACTTTTTCTAGTCCTATTGAATGGTGAGGGGCATACAAAGTGTGGAAATAAGATCATGCCTCTTTTCCCAATCCATGTTATTTATTAAGAGCAGTCAAAGCTTTAAAGAAGTCATAGAACAATAACCACACACTTTGGATTTACTAAAACCATCTAAAACCAAACAGTCAGATAGTAGAGTTTCTGTTGTAATTGAAGAAATGTTTTGATACAATATTAAGAAAAAATCATAATACGAAACTGTATAGTGATTATGATTTCAGGTATTTGCAAAATACATTTGATATCTGTCTTTTTGGTTTGTTTTTTTTTCTTTTTTTTTTTTTTATTGGTGTTCAATTTACTAACATACAGAATAACACCCAGTGCCCGTCACCCATTCACTCCCACCCCCCGCCCTCCTCCCCTTCTACCACCCCTAGTTCGTTTCCCAGAGTTAGCAGTCTTTACGTTCTGTCTCCCTTTCTTTGGTTTGTTTTTAAACAGAGTAGTTGCCCTGGGATATGGATTTATATATTATTATATTTCCGCTTTTTAAAATTTATGTATTTTGGGGATCCCTGGGTGGCTCAGCAGTTTAGCGCCTGCCTTTGGCCCAGGGTGTGATCCTGGAGTCCGGGGATCAAGTCCCGTGTCCGGCTCCCGGCATGGAGCCTGCTTCTCCCTCGTCCTGTCTCTGCCTCTCTCTCTCTCTATCATGAATAAATAAATAAAATCTTTAAAAAAATTTATATATTTTACACATTCATACTTTAAAAATTATACATGATTATATGTTTTCTTAGTTATCTGAAAAAATTCTCTAGCATTTTTGGTAGCTTTATATATCATTTCACATTTTTTTACTTTTTAAAGAATCAATTAAATATATTTATATTCACTGTGATTTTAATCTTATAACTTTAAAAAAACATATATTTTAAAAATTCAGAAAATAAGAACTCTCTTTTGTTAACCTGTGAACCAGGTGTTTAATTTCAAAGAAAGATTTATACCACAGGGCCGTGACATAGAATATTTCATGTAAGATACTCTTTGCACCTCTATAAGTAAGCGTTTTATTGTCATATTTTTCTTCTTATAACGTGTTTTTATATATGATATGGGAACTAATCTGTTCTTGCTCTTTTTAAGTTGTCACATTAGAGATGCGTGCTTTTTAGTGGCTTTATGGAGGTATAAATAACATACAGTAAACTGCGCACATCTAAAGTATATAATACATTTTAATGTATGTTACACCCATGAAATCATCACCACAATCAAGATGGTGAACAAAGCCATCACCCCCAAAATTTTCCACAAGCCCCTTGGCAATCCCTGTCTCCCCAGCTGCACAAAAGTATCCCTTACTCCTACCATGTTCTTAGGCAGCCATTGATTTGCTTGCTATCACTATCCCCTTCAACTATTTCACCCATCTTCCCACCCACCCACCTTCCCTCTGGTAACCATCAGTTTGTTCTCCATAGTCTATTTTTTTGTTCCCTTGGTTCACTCGTTTTATTTCTTCGATTCTACATATGAGTGAAATCATGCGGTATGTGTCTTTCTCCGAATGGCTTATTTCATTCAGCATTATACCCTCTAGATACATCCATATTGTTGCAATTGGCAAGATTTCACTCTCTCTTTATGGCTGAGCAATATTCCATTACGTGTACATACACCACATCTTTACCCATTTATCTATCAGTGGACACTTAGGCTGCTTCCATAATTTGTCTATTGTAGATAATGCTGCAATAAACATAGGCATGCAGGTAACTTTTCCAATCAATGTTTTCATATTCTTTAGGTAACTACTCAGTAGTGGAATTACTAGATCTTAGGGTAATTCTTTTTTTTTTAAGTAGTTTCCTTGCCCAGCATGGAAGCCCAATGTGGGGCTTGAACGCATGACCTGAGCTATCAAAACCTGAGCCAAGGTCAAGAGTCAGACACTTAACTGGCTGAGCCACCCAGGCACCCTAGGGTCGTTCTATTTTTAACCTTTTTGAGAAACCTCCACACTGTTTTCCACAGTGGCTGCACCTGTTTGCATTCCCACCAACAGTGCACAACAGCTCCTTTTTCTCCACATCCTCATGCTCTGGCTTCTGTCATTCAGCTTAATTGTTTTGAGATGCATCCATGTTTGTAGTGTATATTAGTTAAGTCATTTCTTTCTCTTGCTAGGTAGTATTCCATTGTATGATATACTAATTTATCCACTTACCCATTGATGAACTTCTGGGTTGTTTCCAGGTCTTAGTTATTAAAATTATATCTTTTATGAATATTTGTGCACAAGTCTTTGAATGAACATATACTGTTAGGTAAATACAAGAGGAAGGGTTGGATCATATGGTAAATGCATATGTAACTTTTTTTTTTAAAGATTGATGATAGACACAGAGAGAGAGAGAGAGAGAGAGAGAGAGAGGCAGAGACACAGAAGGAGGGAGAAGCAGGCTCCATGCCAGAAGCCCGACGTGGGACTTGATCCTGGGACCCCAGGGTCGTGCCCTGGGCCAAAGGCAGGCGCTAAACCGCTGAGCCACCCAGGGATCCCCGCATATGTAACTTTTAAAGAAAATTCCATTTGGGGAATATAAATAATAGTGAAAGGGAAAATAAGGGAAGGGAGAAGAAATGTGTGGGAAATATCAGAAAGGGAGACAGAACGTAAAGACTGCTAATTCTGGGAAACGAACTAGGGGTGGTAGAAGGGGAGGAGGGCGGGGGGTGGGAGTGAATGGGTGACGGGCACTGGGTGTTATTCTCTACGTTAGTAAATTGAACACCAATAAAAAAAAAAAAAAAGAAAAAAAAAGAAAATTCCCAATTGTTTCCATAGTGATGCCTCATGTCACTTTCCCATTAGCAGTTTATAGCATCCCAGTTCCTCCACATTCCTGCCAACACTTGGTATGGTAATTACATTTTTTTTTAACCATTTAAATAGA
This sequence comes from Canis aureus, assembly GCF_053574225.1. NCBI lineage: Eukaryota > Metazoa > Chordata > Mammalia > Carnivora > Canidae > Canis > Canis aureus. The sequence continues at coordinate 216,395 of NC_135613.1, forward strand.
TGCATAGTGTTATCTAGTTGTGATTTTAATTTGCATTTTCTTAATGACTAGTGATGTTGAACATTGTTTCATATGCCTATTTGCCATTCATCTATTCCCTTTGAAGTTTCTGTTCAAATCTTTTTTGTTCATTTAAAAAACTGGGTTATTTGGTTTCTTATTGTTTTGAGAGTTTTTAATATACTCTGAATACAAGCCCTTGATCAAGATGTGCTTTGCAAATGTTTTCTCCCAGTCTTTTCTTGTCTTTTCATTAAGTCTTCTAAGGAGGAGTAATCTTGAATTTGATTGATCTTGAAGTCTGTGGTAATTAATTTTATGTGTTATCTTGAGTGGGGCATGGGGTTCCGAGATACTTGGACCAATATTCTAGGTGTGTCTGTGAGGATGTTTTTGGATGAGATTAACAGTTGAATCGGTATACTGAGGAAAGCAGATTGTGCTATTATCCCTGATGTGACCTCCTGTGAGGAAGAGGGAACTCCTCCTACTTGACTGCTTTGAGCCTAGGACATTGATCTTTCCTGATTTTGGACTCAAATGGCAACATTAGCTCTTCTTTAGTCTCAAGCTTGTTGTTATCAGATGGAATTATACCTTCATCTCTCCTGGTTCGTAGGCCTTTGAATTCAGACTAGAATCACATATTGACTGGGTCTCCAGCTTTGCTGACTATAGATCTTGACACTTTTTAGCTTCCATAATTGCATGAGCCAATTTCTTAACAATAAATCTCTCTCTCTCTCTCTCTCTCTCTATATATATATATATATATAGATAGATAGATAGATAGATAGATAGATGATAGATATAGATATAGACATATAAGACATATAAGATATTTATTCTGCTTCTCTGGATAATACTAATATAAAGTTCAATTTATCAATTTGTTTTTTAATTGACTTTTATTTTAATGTCGTATCTAAGAAAATTTTCCCTAATGCAAGTCACAAAAGTTTTCTGTTATATTTTCTCCTGGAAGTTTATAATTTTCAGTTTATATTAAGTCTGTGATTGATTTTGGGTAAATTTTGGTATATGGTATGTATCAACATTATTATTATTTTTGCATATGGATATCCAATTATTCCATCCCTAGTGTTTATTTTAATTTTGAGAGAGAGGACAGAGAGAATGCTCACACAAGTGAGTGAACGGGGAGGAGAGAAGAAGGAGAGGGAGAGAGAGAGCGAGAATCTTAAGCAGGTTCCATGCCCATTGTGGAGCCCAACTCAGGGCTCAATCTCATGACACTGAGATCATAATCTGAGCCAAAATCAAGAGTTGGATGCCCATCTGACTAGGTCACTCAGGTACCTCTCCATCACCATATGTTTAAAATATTTTTCTTTTCCACTGAATTGTCTTTATACTGTTGTTGAAAATCAGTTGTTCACGTATGTCTGGATCTAATTTCTGGACTCTTTATTCTGTTATGTGGACTTAATTGTTCATTTTTATGGCAACAACTCACTCTTTTTGATTATTGTAGCTTTATAATTACATTAGTTCTCAACTTTCAAAGTTATTTTGGATATCCTAGGTCCTTTGTGTTTACCTCTGAGTATGAGGATCAGTTTGTCAATTTCTACAAAAAAATTTCTATTTGGTTTTGATTGTGTTTTATTGAATTTATAGATCAGTTTGGGGAGAACTTCTGTCTTCTGTTTCATAAATATGGTTTATCTCTTTATTTACTTAGGTCTTCTTCAGTTTCAACATTTTATAATTTTCTGTGCTCAGGTCTTGCATATATTTTATCAGGTTTTTTCCTAATAATTTCATATATTTGTTGCTATTATAAATAACATATTGAAAAATTTCAACTTCTACCTGTTTGTTGCTGGTAAATGGAAATATAGTTGATTTTGTATGTCGATCTTATATCCTGCAACCTTTTAAATTCACTTACTAGTTCTACTTGCTTTATTGCACATTCCATCATGGGTTTTTTTTTTGGCATAGATAATCATGTCATCTGTGAACAAAAACATTTTTTCTTCTTTTTTTCCAAACTGGAGGACCTTTATTACTTTTCCTTGTCTTATTGCCCTGGCCAGTCTCCAGCACAATGCTGAACAGAACTGGTGCGAATGGGCATCTTTGTTCCTGTTCTGAGTAGGAAAATATTTAGGCTTTTACCATTATTTTTGATAGTAGCTATAAGCTTTATGTAGATGTCTTCATTGGTTTGAGAAAGTTCTCCTGTATTTGTAGTTTGTTGCAAATTTTTTTTAAATCAAGAATTAACATTAAATTTTGTCAAATGTATTTTCTGTATCTACTGAGATTATCAAATAGTTTTTTAAAAAAATCATTAATATGGGGAATTATATTGACTTTTGAATGTTGAACCAATAGTGCCTTTTTTTTTTTTTTTTTACCAATAGTGCATTTTTAAGATTAAACTCAACTTGGTCATGATGTATTATCATTTTTGTACAATGTTGGAATTGTTTTGCTAAAAGATTAGAACTTTTGTATTCATGATCATGAGAGTTATTGGCTTATAATTTTCTTTTCTTGTAATATCTTTGTCTGATTTTTGTATTAGGATAATGCTGGTCATATAAAAATAGATTGGAAAGTACTCTTTAATTTTTAAATTTCTACAGTAGTTTATGTAGAGTTGTTATTACTTCTCTGTTAAGTATCTGGTAGATTTTACCAGTGAAACTATTTGGGCACAGACTTTTGTTTGTGGGGGAGCTTTTAACTCCAATTACAATTAATGTAATAGATATAAGTTATTTAGGTTACTTCTTGAGTGAGCCTTAGTACTTCATGCATTTCAAAGAATGTGTCTATTTCATCTAAATTGTTTTTTTTTGGTGCGAAATTTTTCATAATATTTGCTTATCTTTAGAATCTATAAATAATTTCACTTCTTTTATACCTGATATTGGTAACTTGCTTCCTCTCTGTCTCTCTCTAAAAAATCTTGGTAGAGATTCATCAATATTTCTGGTTTGCCCAAACAACCAGATTTGGTTTTGTTGGTTTTCTCTGTTCTTTTTATTTCACTGAATTTCATTTTAAAATCTCCTTTCTTTTCTTAATTTTGGGTTTAGTTTGTCCTTTTTTTCATTTTTCAAGATGAATGCTGAGGTTATTGGTTTGGGATTTTTCTCCTCTTCCTCTTCCTTGCCTTCTTCCTCATTTCTCTTCATTTTCTTAAATATAGGTATTCAGTGATATTATTCAAAAGTGTTGTGTTTTCACTTTCATTCAGTTGAAAAGCTTTCTAATCTCTCTGTTAATTTCTTCTTTGACTTATGAATTATTTGTAAGAGTTTTATCTCATTCCAAATATTTTGGGATTTCTGGAGATATTTCTGTTATTGTTTTCTATCTTAATTTCATTGTATTCAAAGAAAATACTTTTATGACTTGATATTTTTGTATCCACTATATCCTTATTTTTTAATTGTTATCTTAAATTTATTTTTAATATTTCACCCATCCCTCCACCTGCCTCCCCTCTGGTAACCATCAATTTGTTCTCTTTTATTAAGGGTCTGTGCCTTAGTTTCTCTTATTTTTTCCCCCTTTTGCTCATTTGTTTTGTTTATTAAATTCCACATATAAATTAAATTGGATGGTATTTGTCTTTCTCTGACTGGCTTATTTCACTTAGCATTATACTATCTAACTCCTTCCATATTGTTGCAAATGGGAAGATTCCAATCTTTATTACGGCTGAATAATATTACATTATGTATATCTTCTTTATCCATTCATGTATTGATGGATATGTGGTCTTCTTCCATAATTTGACTGACTATTGTAAAAAAAAATGCTGCTATAAGCCTAGGGGTGCATGTATCCCTTTGGATTAGTGTTTTGTATTTTTTGGTTAAGTATCCAGTAGTGCAATTACTGGATTGTAGAGTAGATCCATTTTTAACTTTTTGAGGAATTTTCATACTGTTTTTCACAGAAGCTGCACCAGTTTGGATTCCCAACAACAGTGTATGAGGATTCCCCTTTCTCCACATCCTCTCCAACATTTTTTGTTTCTTGTGTTTTTTTATTTTAACCATTTTGACAGCTGTGAGGTAATATCTCATTGCGGTTTTGACTTTCATTTCTTTGATGATCAGCAGTGTTGATTATCCTTTAATGTGTCTGTTGACTATGTTTCTTTTCTGGAAAAGTATCTTTTCATGTCTTCTGCCCATTTTTAAATTAGATTTGCTTTTTGAGTGTTGAGTTGTATTAGTTCTTTATATATTTTGTATACTAATCCTTGATCAGGGATATCAATTACAGATATCTTCTCCAGTAAGGTGTCTTTTCATTTTGTTGATTGTTTCCTTTGCTGTGTAGAAGCTTTTTATTTTGATTAAGTCCCAATAATTTAGTTTTGCTTTTGTTTCTCTTGTCTCAGGAGACATATCTAGAAAAAAATTGCCACATCTAATGTTGGAGAAATTACCGCCTATGCTCTCATCCAGGATTTCTATAGTTTCAGGTCTTACATTTAGGCCCTTAATCCATTTTGAATTTTTTTTGTGTGCTTGTAGTATAAGCTAATGGTGTATGACCTGGATTTTTTATGATTCAGATTATGCTCTGTATTTGTAAATATTCCATTGTGCACTTGAAGACTATATACAATGCTTTTGTTGGGAGGAATGTTCTAAAAGTCAATTAAGTCAGGTTTGTGGTTTTCCCATCTTCCATGTCTTTTCTTATACTCTTTCTCCTTTTTCTATAAATTATATTTGATCATAATTTCGGATTTGTCTACTTTTACTTGAAGTTCTCTCTGCTTCATGTATTGTGAAGCTCCATTTTTTGGATGTATAAATGTTTGTGATTTGTAAATCTTCTATTTGGCAGATAATAGACCGAGCTTTTGCATATATCTTAGTAATAAAGTGTAACACATCTTATTCTACTTGAATATCTTTTTATTTCATAAGCTCCATAATGCACTTCTTTTTGTTTTGAAGGAAAATATGAAAATGTGATCCTTTCTTTTGCTACTATTATTTGTTTGACTAATGTCAAATGTATGTTCTGTTACTGGTACTCTATTTCTATGACTTTCTGTGTATTCAGTCTTTCAGTAAAAGGCTGAATTGTAACATTATATTTTCTAAGATATTTTACATGGCAGTTAAACTCTACACATGCAGTTTCAACAGTATGCAAATTCCAATGAAGAGATGACGGTATGAGCAGCTATCACCAAGTTTGACCATGTGTAAGCAATGCCAATTATATCTCAATTGCTGTCTGAATGACATTAAGTATAAAACACATCTTGATATTTAAATGTGAAAAAATGTGTCTTGAAGTTTAAGAAATGCTATATATAATAGGAATACACAGTTCTATAGATAATGTAGTCAAGATTACTGTCCTCATTGACCTTATATTTTAGTGTGTAGAGGCTAAAGTGAAACAAGTACAAAATAAGCCAGGTAATTCTTGCCTATGGTATGTACTATAAAGAAGGTCAATGGAGTTAATTGAAGGTGCCTTTAATTAGGCCACCAATGAGGGCTGTTTTGAGGATGTCCTGAGTGAGATGAATGGCACCAATGTCTGAAGAGTGAGAAGAAACTATCGAGAGATGACATAGCAGAAGAACACTTGGGTGAGAGAGAGGAAGTAGAGAGCCTTTTGTTTAGCAATGAGCTTGATACTAGAGAATCTTAAAGAAAACCAGTGCAGCAGGCATTTAGTGGGTCAGGATAATCACAGAGCCAGGTGAAAGTAGAGAGGTGGTTGATCCCTATTTTTGCTTCAATCTCTCCAAAGTTGAGTCAGAAGATGAAGTATTCCCTTAGTACAATGCATTAGACACATTGCAGCTCGTGGATCTATTTCATTTCAACCCTGACTGGGGACTAAAAGCAGAAAGAAACAAGTTGAGTCTCCCAGGGTGCTTAGCATCTGTACTACATGCAATTTAGCACTTGGATATATGTTTCCATGTGTTACTTGCAAATTGTATCATCTGTTTGAGCCTTTTCACTCTGAGCAGAAAGGGCCATATTATATTGGTTCGATTAATATTATATGGCTTCTCAAAATGATGGTTATGGTTGGGGGAGGCAGGGGGTAGAAAAGGGTTGATGCAAAATCAGCATGTTTCCTGGCAATTATATTAACCTGTTAGCACTTAGGAGTATAATTGGAACATCTTTCTAGAGTGCAATCTGGAAATATGTATAAACAAATCTAAGGATTTTTTAAGCTTTTATGTAAGAAAGTATATGAAAGAAGTGATCAGGACAAAGATGTTTTAAGTAAGATGCTCACTGAACTTTTTTTTATAATAGCAAAAATATTTTTTTTTTACAGATTTTATTTATTTATTCATGACACACACACACACACAGAGGCAGAGGCACAGGCAGGGGGAGAAGCAGGCTCCATGCAGGGAGCCGGATGCGGGACTCGATCCCAGGACCCCAGGATCATGCCCTGGGCTGAAGGCAGCACTAAACCACTGAGCCACCCGGGCTGCCCAGCAAAAAGGTTTTAAACAAGTTAATGTTGGAAAACAGTTACCATGGGGATCCCTGGGTGGCGCAGCGGTTTGGCGCCTGCCTTTGGCCCAGGGCACGATCCGGGAGACCCTGGATCGAATCCCATGTCGGGCTCCCGGTGCATGGAGCCTGCTTCTCCCTCTGCCTGTGTCTCTGCCTCTCTCTCTCTCTCTCTCTCTCTCTGTGTGTGACTATCATAAAAAAAAAAAAAAATTAAAAAAGAAAAAGAAAACAGTTACCATGAAATACATGATGTTAACGTTGTGATACAGATTTTTATTTCTTGACATGGAAAGCGTTGTCTAAAATATCTTAAGTAAAAAATACGGACAAAGGCAGAGTATAATATTAGTGCTGGAAAATAACAAATTTGTGTAAAAGAAAAAATTCTGGACATATGCAAAATTGGAAACAGTGGTTATAGCTTTAGGTGAGGTTATTGGTAGGTTTCCTTTTATCTTTATACATTTTTATAATGTCCGAGTATTTATAATGTAGATATGTTATATGTATAGAATAATTAGGAAGAAAGTCTTTCTATTTTGATAAAACCATAAGAGTAAGTAAGCTGACTTAAAGAGTGAAAGGATTTATGAAGTACAGCAAACACACTTGGTGCAAGGCCAGAAGAACGTGGTTTCTGGCATCATGCCTGACATGTAGTAGATAACAAATAGTAGGTTGTTGTTAAGGGCTGAATTTTGTCCCCTCCAAAATTCACGTATTGATGCCTCGACCTCTAGAACCTTAGAATGTCACAGTATTTGAAGATAAGGTTTTAAAGGTATGATTAAGTCAAAATAAGGCCATTACATTGGGGCCCTAATTTGATATGACTGGTGTCCGAATAAGAAGAGGAAGAGACGCCAGGGGTATACACACACAGGAAAGACTGTGTGAAGACAAAGGAGGAGGCCCCTGTCTACCAACCAAGGAGGGAATCTTCGGGAGAAACCAAACCTGCTGACACCTTAATCTTAGACTTCTAGCCTCCAGAACTGTGAGAAAATACTTTTTTGTTGCTCAAGCCACCCGATTTGTGGTATTTTGTTATAGCAGCCCTAACTGATATGGCATTTAAAAATGATGGCTGCTTACAGTGGTAAGAGTCATTAAGTCCTAGGTACGGCACAAAGCAACTTTACATGCATTATCTTGTTCACTCATCACCCAGTCTTATGAATTAGATGCTACTATTCATGCTCACTTTGCAAAAAAAGGTAACTGAGGCTTAAGGGAACTTCATTCATCACATAGGTAGTAACGTGGCAGAGCTAGGTTTTGTTTTTTGTTTTTTGAAAGATTTTATTTATTTATTCATGAGACACAGATTGAGAGAGAGAGAGAGAGAGAAGCAGAGACACAGGCAGAGGGAGAAGCAGGCTCCATGCAGGGAGCCCGATGTGAGACTCGATCCCGTGTCTCCAGGATCAGGCCCTGGGCCGAAGGCAGGTGCTAAACCGCTGAGCCACCTGGGATCCCCAGAGCTAGATTAAGAATGCAAATTGTTTAATGTTATAATCCCTGCCCTCATATGCTGTCCTAATATTAGTACAGTTACATAGCCGGGTGCAAGGTTAGGGTTCAAAGACGTTGACTTGGCGAAACCCATGATTGGGTGCATTATTCCAACTATCGGTAATACACATATTATCACGACTTTCATAGAAAGTATACAATTTTCATGTCCCTTTCTGTTGAGTTAAAAAAAAAAAACACTTCCTTTTTCTAATAAGGTAAAGAGGTTTCAGGCTATTTTGTTTGTTTGATTTTGAATCGCTGGAGGTCTAATCCCACACAGCTCAGTGAGAAGAATAATTAAGCACTAGAACTAGGACCTGTTCTCTTGGAAACTAACCACGACCAAGAACAAAAAAGGGAGTGATTATCTGGAATTTGAAGCCCTTAAGGAGCTCGTGTTCCCCGCCAGTTTGCTTGGCCTTTCACATGTGGATACTCCTTCACATACTCTTCAATTCAACCTTTTGAAGAGGGTCCTACTATCAGTAAAGCAACTTAGATTCTGGGAGTACAAGCAACTTCTTTAAACTCGCAGGTCTGTCAGGTGCTCCTGTCTTTCCACTCCGGTGACATGCTTGCACGGGAGAGCCACGCTTGTTAGGGGAATGAACCTTTTCTCTGAAGCCATTAATTTATATTTACTTCATGTTCATCCTCTAGAAGACAGTTGACCTTTTAGAAGAAAATCAGGGCTCCTAACAGAAGGAGACTTTGAACTTCTGAAAATTGAGACGTGGAAAGTTTACTTCCCCAACATAATTCGTTGGGGACCACCCAGGAAAGAAAAGAGGAAAATCACTCTTGTAGTCTCAGGGTTTCCAAGATAATACCATTTCGTTATCCAGTGGTTGCTTACTATGCACCACACACCCATGAAATATATTATCTTATTCTCAGGAAAGCTGTGAGCTGAGCACTGCTGTTCTGTCCCATTTCTCGGTTAGGGCACTAGTGCCCAGGGAGAGTGGGGCAAGCGTGTAAGTGGAGTATGGTCAGCATAGGGCTGTAGACCGGGTGCTTTACAAGTGCTTGCTATTACCCTGGGACCTACACCAGGAGAACTGCAGTTTTGATTCCTGATGCCTCCTGCCTGCCCTCAGTTTAAGCCAATCCTTTGCTTTCTCCTTTATAAATTAGAAGGTGTTAGAAAACCGCAGTGTGCAATGGAGACTTGTCCCCCCGCCCCCGTTGAGTACAAGACATTCACTCCCCAGAGGCAGGGCTGCTTGGCTGCTGACGACACTGTAGAGCTGACTCTCTGAGAACTTCCTTTAGCTGGTGGGTGGTCCTCATCCAATGGCTAGTTGACCTAGAGTTCAAGAACAGGTTAACTCTGAGGAGCCCTGCAGGATCCCCCTTGGTTTTGGGGCCCCTGGATGGATGGCTCAGCGGTTGGGTGGCTGCCTTCGGCTCAGGGCTTGATCCTGGAATCCAGAATCGAGTCCCACCTCGGGATCCTGCGAAGAGTCTGCTTCTCCCTCTGCCTCTCTCTCTCTCATGAATAAATAAATGAATCCTAAAAAAAAGAAAAAAAAAAAAGAATTCGCCTTGATTTTAACTGAGGTGGCTTTGTGGTGGTTATCAAACACCTGTTCTTTGTTAAGCACTAATCAAAACCTTGAGACCATATTGGGATTCTTGGGATTTCTGAGAGCAAGATCTCTGTGGAGTTCCTTATTGCTTTTTCTTAAAAAAAAAAAAAAAAAAAAAAAAAAAAGGTATTTTGGGCTGGGAGAAAAGCCTAGCACTTTATTGTTATTAAATATTCTTTGGCTGTTGCTTTTTTGACTGAATTCCAAAAATTATCCCAGTCAATATAAACACTGATTTGGGTTACAGCATCTGCCACTCCAAATTATTAAATAACTTTCTCTTAAATCTTCTTAACTAAAATCCCTTTGTTTCACCTTCTACCTACTTTGTTTTCTTGGAAAGCAAATCTGATCATTTCAAGCATCTGATATGATGCAACTTTCTCGGCATATAGCAAGCAGGCCTTACAAACTGGCTCCCTGCAATATTTTTAGCTTAAACTCCTATCCCTGCTCCCATCACTTAATTGCTTCCCACCAGTCTCCCTGATATCTCTTTTTCTTCTCGTTATAGAAATAATTGCTGTGATCCTATTATTTCATATGCTTGAGATTTTGTACATTATCCCCCCTTCCTGACAGGCCACTCCATCTTCCACATCATCTGCAACCCTTATCAACATTTCTGTTTATTAACCTTCTGCCTTAAATGTAGCCTCTTAAGTTTTCATAGTTAATTATCCTCCCTTCCCTACATAATATCAACCAGCTTTAAGGATAGGATAATTCTTTCCTCTTGGATCCTCCCATGACATTTTGTGTATCATTCTTTGTACACTTGACCAACTTGCATTGCAATTACCTATCTGTGTCCTTTAAAGAATCGTTATATCCTTGAGAGCAATGACTATGGCTTGTCTTCTTATCTCCAGAATTTGAGTGTGGCGTACGGCAAAAACTGGAAGTACTGCAGCTGCATGCATCTCTCGTTTTCCTGTTAGACTGTCAGAAACGCAGAATTAGAATTCCATTTCATTGGATTTCCTTTATACAAAGGGAGCATATTTTCATATTAGTTTATATTGGTCCCTCCAGGGTGAATTTCAGTGGAGGAGACACAGATAGACGGTGGTGGCAGTGCCTTTCTTTTATTTAAATGATCTATTTCTTTGTTTCCGCTGCTATTTACCACTGTCTTTCTGCACTGACTTAGTGATGCAAATGAGGCGAATCTCCTCAGTCAATGATGCTTGCAACAGTTGGCTGGTAGGTGCGGCTCGAGGAACGTCTCATCATTTGGCCTTCCGCATAAGAACTACTTACTGTTGGGGGCTTCTTTGGGGAGAGAGGAGCTGCAGAAGGATGAGTTCTAATGGAGAGCAGGAAAAACCGGGAATCTTTTCCAGTTTGGAAGAGTCCAGTCATCTTTACCAAAAGCAGTAACAGCTTAATTTTTAAGAATATTTGTTTTTGGTCTGAAGAGCTGCATGTATACCAGTGTGTAGGAACAGGAGTAGCTTTAGTTGCATCCTTCCACTCTGCTCTCCTTTTCACTCGTGATTAGACAACTTGTGATTAATCCCACTAGGATTCTCCAGCCTCCTCGCTTCCTATCTGCCTCTTTTTGTTCTCCACACATGCACCTAAAATGCTCCTCTTCAGTTCTCAACTGTTGCCTCCTATTACCTTTCCTGACTCCCCTCTGAACAGTCATTTGTTTTTCTTCTATGACGTTGTATTAGTTTGTTTGCATCTATACTATTATTCTGGCAATGGGATTTTTTTTTTTTTGGAAAGATAACTTTTTATTACTTTTATGTACAGAAAATTCAACAGCATACACTTAGCTTAGTTTGGTGGCCAGTTCTTTAGCTTTTGCCTTTTCCAACTTGGCGGTGTTAGCCACTGACTTTGGAAGCAGAAGGTTGCCTCTCCAGTGACGGTGGATCTTAAAATAGCTGTCACTGTAATTGGTCCTGATAGCTTCCACCAGCTTAGCCAGAGCTCCTTTGCCTTCCTAGTTAATCTGTGTGAAGACGACAGTGGTGCAAGTCATCCAGTGGAGCAGAAGCCCCACCCTGGCCTTCCCCTTGATAAGGCAGTAGGGAGCCTACTTCTTACAACGCAGGGCCGGCAGGAAGACGACCAGCTCAGTGGAATCCACATCATGTGCAGTCACTACCAGCTGAGCCTTCTTGTTTTTCACCAATGTGGTGGCAGTAATAACCCCAGCTGGGAGGACAGGGGGGCTCTTAGTGGGGACTTCCACTTTGCCAGGAGCTTTCTTCTCAGCCAGGGCCCACAATCTTTGCTTCTTCTCTTGCTTTGTCTTTAGTCTATATTTGTGGGCCAGCTTAACCCGTTGAGTAGCTATTTGGTGGTCCAAGGCCTAGGTGAACTGGTTAATGATGGGTTAATCATGCATTTTTAGACATCCATAGAGAATAGCCCTTTGCAGCTGCAGCCAGTTATAGCAGGGCCATTTGACAAGGCAGGTCAAGTCCTTTTTGGGCTAGATGTTCTGTTTGGTACCAGAATTCTTGGATCTTTTCCCAAACTACTTCTTGGCTTCCTGCTTCTTCACAACAGCAGGGGCTGAGGCTACTTTCTTCCCCTTAGGCTTTCCTTTTGGCATCTTGGATGGATGGAGGAGAGAGAAAGAAAGAATTGTTCTGGCAATGGCATTTAATTTTCTGTTTGCACGGCTCAAAAGAGAGGCTTGAATTACTTCATGAGAGAGGATAAGTCTACTCCCCCATGGCATTCTCAGAAGTTGAATGGTGAATGGGACATGGCGGTCATTAGAAAATATGTGGGGTACAAATGATTCAGAAGAAATATTTATTGAGGGTGTTTTTGCTGTATTACCTAACACAACTCTTCCAAGATATTTACCCACTTCAGCAATAATTTGTTCTTGCTCCAGAGTGTGATGGAAAGATTAGTACATGGCAAAGACAGATTAGAATTAGAAATGCCAACCAACGTATTTTTTGTTTCTCTTTCTCTCAGACATGAAGATTTTTTAATGATTTAAACCAGAAGACTATTCCTGGGTCTAAGTGACTATTATTAGATGTAACAAAAGTCTTTAGTATGTTGATTATTTAGGAAAACAGAGCTAGTGTGTGACTAAAAATGTCAGTAATGAGGGGCATCTGGGAGGCTCAGCGGTTGAGCATCAGCCTTTGGCTCAGGTCATGATCCCAGGGTCTGGGGATCTCATATATCTATAATATATCTGATCTATCTCTCTACCTATAGATATATATATACATATATACATATATAAATATGTACATAAATATATAATATATAAATACATATACATATATAAATAATATATCTGGTATATATACTATATATATAATATATATATATATATATAATCTGATGTATATCTGCTCTTTCCAAAGTTTATCCCTGTACACTTTACAGTATTATAGGTTTGTTATTTTGAGGAAAGAACATATTGGTTAAAATTTTAAATAACCCCCTTCCCTAAACCATTCACTACATGCAAAAATGGATACCAGTGGCCCAAATTGGCTATAAATATTGGATGATGTAGGCAATTAGCCTTCCTGCAAACGGAAGTTCTGTACTTACCGGTTGTACTAATTATAATCCAGCTTCTATACTAGCTTCTTCAATGAGAAGCCATTTCTGTTTAATCTCCTCCACTGAGTTTTAAAAAAACAAACAAATAGAATATTTTGAATATTTGAAAGAGTGACTTTTAAGAACAGGGTTTGGTGCTTGAAACCTAAATTTCCTGGAACCAACCATACTATAAGGCACTGAAGCTAGGGAAAATGTAATTCTGATGTATGGTCCTACTTGAGGCAAGCTGAACTCAAGAGGTGTTTAGGGAATTGTAAACCAAAATGTTCCATCTTTATAGTACTCAGTCAGGGTTAATGGAAGGAAAGTGTCATAGTCCTGGCTACAGGGTCTGGTCCCTGAGGTCCACTGTGGGTTACAATATCACCCACTCTGGTCTCCTGGGAGGCCTGCAATGGACAAGGCGATAAAAATCAATCTGGAGGGAAGAAACAAGGTTTAGATTAAGAAACAGAAGGCACCAACAAGCTGATTTGGCTCTCAAAGGAGGGGTATTCAATTTTGACAATATCGCTATCATGACATGTATAACTGGTATTCAATTTTGACAATATCGCTATCATGACATGTATAACTGCATATTTTGTTTCTCTAATAATAGACAGTGAATTCATGGAAGATGAAGCTTATATCTTCAGTGGCAAGAATCCTATTTGAAAAATGCACACATGCATGCACACACATGTGCAAAACACACAACACAGATATACACATAGAGATATATAGGAAAACAATCTGCATCTTTTGAGTCCTACACAGTCATTATCAAATGACAGACAAGGAGTGAATTGTTGCAGAAGAAAAGCAAGGAAGGAGGAAGGAAAGAAACATTCTTAATCTTGACTTTCTCATTAATCTTGACTTTTCCTTGAGAAAATCAGTTCCAGCATCTCAGATTCTTCATCTGCAAAGTGGCTAGATCAGATTCGAGATGTTTTCTAAGCATTTTCCAGAAATAATGTCTTATGGTTCCTTTGACATGTTTGTTGTTATCAAAAGAGAGAGTATTATAGGATGGACCTGCTGGTGAAGCAGGTGGTGCAATCAGATGTTGAGGAGGTAAACCTTACCAGTATCCACCTACTTCTGGACCTGCTTGTTACCAGCTCATGGAAGGAGGCCTTCCTGCTCATGTCACTGGGCTGTTTGAGTGGAATGGAACAAAGGGCAAAGAAGAGACTGTCCCTTCTGCATTTGTAAGAAGACTCTCAAGCAATGTCCAGGCAAGGTACATTGCTGGCATGTTTTAGGGGATAAGGAATGATTTCGTGAAGGGGCTTCAAATCACAGAGAAATCTGGCCCTATCACTTAAAGTCGTGTGACACTGGGCAAGTCACTTAACATTTAAAAATCATATGTGTAAAGTAATTAAGAATTTTAAGGAACTACAACAAAATGGAAAATATCGATGATTATTATTATGGATGTTAGTTATTATTATAATTACTTCATCTCTTAAGTGGGGATGCTCAATCCATCTACTATTTTCTGGGAAAGAAGTCATAAAGGTTTTTAACTAATACATTTATCAATACTTTTTAAAAGTCTTGTGATGAATAACCTCATGCAGGGAGAGAGGATGCTAAAGTAGATGATAGCACAGGAACCTTGGAGTTATATAGATCTGACATAAATACCAACCCAGTCTTTTAGTATATATAAGATATTGGAAAATCAATAAACAACTCTGAACCTTGATTTTCTCCATGTAAAACAGTGTTTGTATTTCACTATCAAGGTAGTTTGGAGGATTGACCAACAAGACACATAGTCAACTTCTTCTAAGGGTGTGTTAGGAACAAAGCAGACATTTATTCATGCAAACAAAATTGACTGCATACTTATAATTTCCTGGTAATAAAATACTTAGCAAAAGTATAGTCTCTACTCTCACAAATATTACTGTTTAGTTCCTTTTAATTTCCATGTTTCCTAATAACAGAGAACACACACTCAAGGGAATATGCATGAGGTTGCTGAATATTGCCAAAGGTGGTATGGGTTTGTCAGTCAAGAAACATGGTCTCTGTTCTAGGGTATGAGTGGGGCAAAGAAGAATCTGATGACTGAAGGGGCACACATGGTTGAAGAGCAACCTAATTCAATCTTCACACTATGGTCCCAATAATGTTATTTGAAAATAATAAAAATTAGTTATTTAAACATAATCTTTGGGATGCCTGGGTGGCTCCATCAGCTAAGTGCCTGACTCTTGATTTAAGCTCAGGTCATCATCACAGGGTCATGAGGGTGAACCCCATGTTGGGATCCATGCTCTAGAGTCTGCTTGAGATTCTCTCCTTCTCACCCTCCCCATACTCATGTGCACTCTCTCTCAAATAAATAGAATCTTAAGAAATAAATATAACCTCTTACTAAATTCATTTATTTAAAGGTGGTAAGTGTTCCCTAAATATCTTTGTAGCTCTTTCATGCCTGTACAATGCCTTAAGTACAGAGGACCCAGTATTTGTTGAGTACCTTTATGAATATTTGCTCATTGATTTCTCTTGACAGACTTACTTGTAAGTAGCATTTGTAAGAATCATCATTGTATAGATGGGGAAACTTGAGAAATCAAGCAGTTTGTTCAGGATCAAACATTTATTTTATTTTATTTTATTTTATTTTTTTTCAGGATCGAACACTTCTGAAAGAAATTGAGGAAGACACAAAGAGATGGAAAAATATTCCATGCTCATGGATTGGCAGAATTAATATTGTGAAAATGTCAATGTTACCCAGGGCAATTTACACATTTAATGCAATCCCTATCAAAATACCATGGACTTTCTTCAGAGAGTTAGAACAAATTATTTTAAGATTTGTGTGGAATCAGAAAAGACCCTGAAGAGCCAGGGGAATTTTAAAAAAGAAAACCATACCTGGGGGCATCACAATGCCAGATTTCAGGTTGTACTACAAAGCTGTGGTCATCAAGACAGTGTGGTCCCGGCACAAAAACAGACACATAGATCAATGGAACAGAATAGAGAACCCAGAAGTGGACCCTGAACTTTATGGGCAACTAATATTCAATAAAGGAGGAAAGACTATCCACTGGAAGAAAGACAGTCTCTTCAATAAATGGTGCTGGGAAAATTGGACATCCACATGCAGAAGAATGAAACTAGACCACTATCTTGCACCATACACAAAGATAAACTCAAAATGGATGAAAGATCTAAATGTGAGACAAGATTCCATCAAAATCCTAGAGGAGAACACAGGCAACCCCTTTTTGATCTCAGCCACAGTAACTTCTTGCAAGATACATCCATGAAGGCAAAAGAAACAAAAGCAAAAATGAACTATTGGGACTTCATCAAGATAAGAAGCTTTTGCACAGTAAAGGATACAGTCAACAAAACTAAAAGACAACCTACAGAATGGGAGAAGATATTTGCAAATGACCTATCAGATCAAGGGCTAGTTTCCAAGATCTTAAAGAACTTCTTAAACTCAACAGCAAAGAAACAAACAACCCAATCATGAAATGGGCAGAAGACATGAACAGAAATCTCACAGAGGAAGACATAGACATGGCCAATATGCACATGAGAAAATGCTCTGCATCACTTGCCATCAGGGAAATACAAATCAAAACCACAATGAGATCCCACCTCACACCACTGAGAATGGGGAAAATTAACAAGGCAGGAAACCACAAATGTTGCAGAGGATGTGGATAAAGGGGATTAAACATTTAATAAGTAGCTCATGTGGAATTGAACTTAGGTCTAATTGACGTAAATAAGTTATCCCCCAGTACTTTGCCAAAATATAACAACAAAGAAAGGAACAATAAAATGAATAAAGGATGCACTGATTTTCTTTATTTGAGTGAAAACTAGAAATTACTTGTGTCTTTAAGAGGATAATATGCCCAATTAACCTTTCCAAATATTTAAATGGACTGTAGTGAACAGTTGCTTGTCAAGGAATAATAAGCCCTTCACAAATCCAGAATTTTCTATCAGCTGCTGAATAAAATTATCAATTGGTCACTGTGTAAGTTGTTAAATGTTTGTTTACTTGAATCTATTTCCTGTCTGAATTATTGCCATGAGTCGGCATTCTGTCATTTGCCCAAATTATTTCAGTAGAAGATCTTTGACATTTTCCTTCCTATGCCAACAGTGTGCATAAAATCTGTGAAATTATGAGTGGTGTCTCTGAATGCTTAGAAAACTGATTTGTGTGGCTAATTTAGCCACATGAAGAAAGGATGAGGAAGTCTGTGCTTTATGATTTTATACAAGTAAGTGTGTACTCTTTCGTTGTCCACATAATCTTATCTTGAACAGAATGGTAGTAACCTTGCTTTAAATCTCTAATGCCATCTATCAAAATATGAGGTGAATAAAATGTAAAGAAGATAAAGAATGTAACACAAACCTGTTTGTCATTCAGAAGAGGAATTCTAGGAAATGCCCTAGGAATTTTGTCTTCACAGAGACAGATAATTGTCTGGGCATAAACTCACAGTGGTAGAAATCACTGGCAATATGGCTTCTCCAGAGGTTCTTCCTCCTGGTGGTACAGGTAAGCTGTAGGAAGACAACATTACCAGGTTTGGTTCTATCCATAAATTTGGGCCTTTCTTACCTAGACCATTACCCTGCTGCACCTTGGTATGGCCAAAAAACATCCCTCCTGTCTTGCCATCCAAGTATGAGCATACCTGGCTGAGGAAAAGAAGACAGTTCAAACCCTAAGCCAGCATGATGGTGGCCCTGGCTACATATCCTTGGTCCCTCTCAATACTCCAGTGGTCCATTTCCAATAGCCACACGGAGAAGGAGAATGTATTCAGTGAGTATGCTGGGTCTTTTCACTCCTTTGACATCCCTAGTCTCTCGATCTTGACGTGTTATGTTATTCTGGAGTTTGTCCAATCCAGATCAGCATCCTTCTTTGAAATGTGTGGAAGGGGATTGAGACCACAGGAGCCTAGAGCTAATTTAGAAGCTTACCCATCTCACAAGGATCTTGCTACAAGAAATGTGATATATGAACAAGTGCATATTAAATAGTCTACAGTGTGGCATTTGTGAAAGTGCCTTATAAAGCTGATTAGGAAAAAAGTGCCTTATAAAAGTATTAGAAAAAAACTGTAGGGGGGCCGGGGTGGCTCAGCTGGTTAAGTGACCAACTCTTGATTTTGCCTCAGGTCACTTAGGGCTCAATCTCACAACCCTGAGTTGTGAGATTAAGCCCTGAGTTAGGCTCTCAAGTCTGCTAGAGATTCTCTCTCTCTCTCCCTTCCCCTCTGCTCCTCCCTCTGCTTGTACTCTTTCTTTCTCTCTCTTTCTCTCAAATAAGTAAAGAAATAAAATCTCTAAAAAAACCCCAGTAGCTTGCTACTAGCCTAGTTTTAATTCTTTGAAATTGAACTATATAATATGGGCTTTTCAGAATAAATCAGCCAGCCAGAATTTGGAGTTTTGTCATCTAGCTACATTTTAGGGGAAAACATATTGGGTATACTGTTACAAACAAGGTATTATCATATCTAAATGAGAATATAGGAAATTAATATTCTTTTTTTTACATTGAGAAGGCCATTGTCAGAAACATCTATTCATCTGAAAACCCATGGAAATGAGCTCTCCACTAACACTGCCTGAGCCACAGCATCGGCTGCCTCACTTCTGTCCTCATCAAAGTTTGATCCAGGGTAAATGCAATGTTTTCGTCACTGGCTCCTATGTTCAAATTTATGTGTCCATTTTCTCTCTATATACCATCTCACATGAAACTGTGCTAAGAATAAAGTCAACTATCAAAATAACTTTTTAATGCAATATCCTTAATTGGTCAGAGATTTTTCAGCAATGGAATTTTTTTTCATTTATCCAAAAAATCCTCGCATACTACCAAAACCCTCCATCTTTTAAAATAAATTTTTAAAATAGGTGCACATAAGTTTAGCAGTGAAGTCTCAATCCTTTCATTTTCTGCTTATAATCAATTTAGGACTATTTATCCTACAAAAGAAATAAGAGCAAAGAGTTTGTTCCTTTGGCAAAACGAACTCAGAAAGTATAGACTAGCATGAGTTATCCATGCTCCCCAGGCCATATCTTGAAATATGTTCTCATTGTGAGAATAACTGTTTTTTGTCTTCATAGTCAATTTATCCATATTTCACTTAGCATTAAATTACAAATTTACTTAGTTTTCTTGTGCTATCCTACTTTTGCTTTAAATTTGTGTGAATTATACTAAACGTGTATCATATGTTTTACTAGTAGAATCCTTCAATTTTCCTTTTTATTTACTCACATTTAGCTGTTGACATAAGAGAAGATTTGACCCTATCAGTTTTCCTCCTGTGACTTGAATTTAATGACTATATGCTTTAGAGAGTAAACTCTAAGATTTTAATTTTCTCCTTCTGTTCCCAAAAAGCTGTTGTTCAGATAGGAGCAAAACAGCATGTTTTAAACAAATAAGAATGTTTAATGTGCAAATTATCGGTATAATGTGAGGCGATGTGACAATTATACTTCAGTGTGGAGGCTTGATATTACTCTATTATTATCCTTAAATGGGGGAAAATATCCTTTATTCTGAGGGTAACCATATGCAAAGTGTTCATCAGAATATTGCAGGATCTTTGGGATTTGGTTGAAACGTTGAGTCTCAACACATCTTCACAGATCCATTATGAGGGCAAGTGTGTGAACGAGTTCTGATGTGACAATGTCTCCTCCAGTATTTAAAAAAAAATAATTCAGATGGTTTATACTTTTGGATATTGCAAAGCCAAAGCCACAGATCCTTTCATACTTGTTGAAGAGATGTCCATTGCATTTGGATGCATTGCTCCATCGGAACAAAAAACACAATGCTTTCAGGGCTTCACAAGCAGATACTTAGTAGCTTTCTAAAAATGCATGGCTGCTAATTTTTCTAATTATTGGAAATCAGGATCAAAGAGGCCTTTTTCAAGTGTGAACTCCAGCTACTTAAAGAACATCCCTCTAGAATAATTACACACATGCACGTGACTGTGGTGCTCTTCATCTCCTTCTTCCTCTTGCTTCCTTTTGTGGAGGATTTGCTACTAGCCTTCATATTCATACCTTATGTGGTTTGGGTGCATCCCATTATGATAGCTGAGGCTGATTTTTCATTCAGTAAGTGCATTAGCTTTGACATCTGCCAATATTCTTCTGAAGTCCACTCACCAGTCCACTCTGTATCCTCTTACTCAAAAGCTGGTGAGGATCATTTTAACCAGAAGAAGTAAACACATTTCTCACATAGAGTTTACATGCAAATGGAAGTTTGAAGCCTACAAAATAGTGGAGGAAGAATGGGTTTAACAGATGTTAAAAGTATTTGTATTATAAGCAGCACTTACTGTGTGCTGTTATGTGGCAGGCAGTGTTATGTATGCTTTTCCTGCTTTATCTCAGTTATTCTTGCAAACAAACACTCACTGGGTAAGGAAAGTATCATCTCTGTGAGGTGGTTACTATTGTTATCGCAATTTAACAGACGAGAAAACAGAGGCAGAGGTAGGTTATATATTGAGCCAAAGCTCAAGAAGCTGTTGAGTGTCTGAACTAGGATCGGAACCCAGACTGAGTTTAAGCTCTTAAGTGCCATGCAGCACTTCTCCCTGGGAGCAGATGATTGTAGGTAGAAGATAAATGTGGGGAGAGGCATGTTGAATTAAAGAAGGAGAAGAAGAAGAAGAAGAAGAAGAAGAAGAAGAAGAAGAAGAAGAAGAAGAAGAAGAAGAAGAAGAAGAAGAAGAAGGAGGAGGAGGAGGAGAAGGAGGAGAAGGAGAAGGAGAAGAAGAAGAAAGAGAAGAAGGAGAAGAAGAAGAAGAAGAAGAAGAAGAAGAAGAAGAAGAAGAAGAAGAAAAAGAAGAAGAAAAAGATCTCTAAGTGATAGTGAGAACCACTTCCTCTATGACAGAGAATTATGCAAAATATTTTGTAAGCATATCCAGCTTAATTTAAAAACTAATGCTGGAGTTTAGATGTCATTATATCCATTGTATGGATAAGAAAACTGAGTTGGATTGGAATCTTAGTGTGGTAGTTTCAACATTATGATCTGAGATATATTTTATCTGTCAGGCTCCAGCTGATTTTGTACACTTTCTTCATTTAATTATGCTGTGCTAAGAAACACACACACACACACACGCACACACACACACACACACACACAGACTTATTCCTTTTGCTAGCTTTAAGACGTGGTAGTTAACTCTAGCCATAACCAATAAAAATTTATTTGGTTGCATAGTATTTGCCTCACTCCACAGAGGGAGCCAGATTTCCTCTACTGCAGTAACAAGGAAGCTCCTACATGACCTGAGCATCTTTCAGGGAAACGTGGGTATTACATTCTCCTAAATGGAGAGGAATATTTTTCCCTTAGTCCTATTACATGACAGCTTTTAAATTTCATAACACAAATGACCACCTACACGTAAGAGTAATAAAAGCTTAACTTGCCATAGGGGACAAAATGCTATGACGCAACAGACCAAGGAGTAAGTGAGATTCCTGGGAAGGTCACTGGCTGAGGCTACTTGATAAACTCTAGTCCTCATGTGGACCCACTGTTCGATGTTTCAGTTTCAGATGCTGAGTCTGGTCATAAGAACGCAGCCGGCCAACAGTCTCTTGCTTAGACTTCTCAAGAGGGTGACAAAATAAAATCCACGTAAAGCTGTCAAAGGAAGGGCTCATCACCGAATTATGTGTTGCTCAAGTAACCCATCCGAAACCAAATGTGTCCTTTGCTCCAACTCTTTTGAGAATTCAGCCAGTGAACACCAAAGGGCTCCATGACCATATCCCGTCTAAGTCTCTTTTAAGAAAAATGCAGGCAGATTCCTGAGTCGACCTTGTTCTGGTAAGTCTCCTTGAAGCAAGGTCATCATAATTCTCACCCACATTTTTCTGCTGTCTTGTCAGATGAATCCGTGAAATTCACAGATTAACCCAAGTCCCTCACTTAGACATTCTAAACGCACCAAATGTTCAAGTGTAACAAAAAATTACACATCTGGTAATTCTGCATGTTATTTATAGCCTTTCTGATAGAGGCATAATTGATTCAGAAATGTAATTTACAGCTTGGCATCTCCATTTCAAAGCCTCAATTCTATGACATCCACCAAGAGAGTAATCTCGCTTTTGTGGGGAAGCAGAGATAATAATTGGAAAGAATTTTTGTGTGATAGCCTCACGCTTTGGCATAAAGTTTTTCTTGCTCTTTGTCTTTCCCTTGCAAAGTGGGCAATATTCATGTCAGCCACACACTTTTAATTCCACAGTATGATTTATGGAGACATAAATGAAGCATAAAGTTGATCAACAAACCCTGGGGTGATGGCAAATGCTAAGGCAAGTTTCTCTTGCCCTCTATTTTTAATTGCAATCCTCATGAGGAAAACATTCTTTAATTTAACTAGGTAATTGTTCTTTTTGAAGAGAACATTTATTATTTAGTTCCATTTTGAAAATTACTAAAGAATGCTGGAACATTGTCTTTATCAAAGAATAGTAATAAAATTGCCCCCCCCACTTCTGCCTTTGGCTTCCCCACCCTTCTAAAATATAAAATGATTCCTTCACCTACTGCTAACCCCTGTCTAGGCATTGTGCACATTTTGAAGAAGATATATGGAGGAATTAATTTCCATTAGCTAGTGGGGTCCAGTGTGAGTTTTATTGAAATCGGTCTGAGTATCTTATATTTACCCTCTTGCCCTAAAAATAATTACTCTAATTCTGACCATACATATCTAATCTAGGCAATGTAAGACTACCTCAGGTTTTAATTAGCCGCTCAGATTTCTTTCCACTCCCAGAAATTGATCTGTTTAGATCAATTTAGATCATTGCTGGCCCACCCAGATACAGACTAGATCATTATTGGTGCAATTTATGATACTGGGAGAAAATTTCTCCTGGCCATTCATTGAGTTCTACCTTCTGGACTTCTCTTGGCTCCCTGGTTTTCATTCCTGCCTTTGATACTGGTATCAGACCCAGTATATGCCACCCATCGAACTCTCAGCATTAGCTCTGTTCTGAGAATCCAGCTGCGATGCTCCCCATTTGCAAATGTGACTTCTCTGGTTGTGGACACTGGCCCAGGTGGAGTCAGAATTCACTGCAGCCCTTTTGTTCTTCTATTATTTTTTACTTGATTCATCACAAGAAATCAGAAATATACTTCAAAGCATAGTAAGCAAATAAAAATTATACATATACCAAATATAAACGCTGTCATCAAATTTGTATATTTTCAAGTCTATCATCTATATCGATCTATCTATCATCTATCTATCTATCTATCTATCTATCTATCTATCTATCAATCATCTATCTATCTATCATCTATCTATCCATCTATCATATATCTATTTGATTAACATCATATTGGTAATGCATATTTTGTTTGATTTTCACTTAGTATTTTATCATTTCTATGGCCCCTTCTATGAAAAATTTCAAAGACTTTTTTATTTTGAAAAGGAAAAACGCTTTTTTTTTTTTTTTTACCTTTGAGATGTGCCCAAGTTTGTTCACTCACTTCTATGTTTTGGCATTTTGCATAGTTACCAGTTCTTTGTTTTTGTAATCAAACCTCGATGAATATCTTGGTATTTATTTAAAATTCTTCATTGAGTACTTATTTTGTGCAAGACCCTGTTTTACGCATTGAAAATTCATCAAATGTGGTTGCTGAATTGAATAATCTTGGAAACACAGAAGTCTACAGAGGAATAGGGGGAAAAAAGGCAATTGCATTATTGTGTGAAAAGTGCTCGGGGCATGCGATATATACTGGAGAAAACTGGAAGTCAAAGAATACTTCTTTTAAAAAAAATATTTATTTATTTTAAAAAGAGAAAGAGCATGTGGAGGGAAGTGGCAGAGAAAGTGTTTAGCAAACTCCTCAGCACAGAGCCTGAGGAGGGGCTTGATCTCAAGAACCTAATATCAGGGTCTTAGCTGAAATCAAGAGTCAGATGCTTAACCAATTGTGCTGCCCTGGAGCCCTGGAAGTCAGAGAAAACTTGGAAGAGGCAGTCTTTAGACTCAGACCTCAGACGTGAATAAGAATTTACCAGATAAATGAAAATATTGAGGAAGGAGCCACTGTTCTAACTGTAGTCAACAGCAAGTTCCAATACCTATGAGCAAGAAAAAAAAAATCTGACAACTTAGAAAAACTACAAGTACTTCAGTATATCTAAAACCTTGAGTGTGAGGGGTAATGGATTTCTTGAGAAGACAGGTTGAGGCTAGATCAAGAAAAGACTTTTACAAAATTTTAAGGAATGTATTCTTTATCCTGATGGCAGTGGAAAATTTTAAACTATTTTAGCCAGGGGGGTTGAGGGGACAACATAATTACAAAGGCATTGTGAACGATTACTGGTGACTTTGTGCAGATTGCATTGGTGGGAGCAAAGTAGACAAGAAGGCTAGTTAGGAAATGATTCCCTTAATGCAAAGCATCGATGATGATAGTTGGACCTAAGATAGTAGGAGACTGGGAATTAGGATGGAGATAAAGGAGGCTTTTTTTTCCTTTTAATTAATAGTGACAAGACATGATGGTTTTATTTAGCAAGTAAGGAAGAAGAAGCAGTCGAGGATGGAGTTCATGGGGGGAGGTTATGATGCTATGCGTTTACAGAGGCCAGCATAGGGAGGATACTTTTTTTTTTTTAAAGATTTTATTTATTTGAAAGAGAGAGAGAGTGAGGAGGGAGGAAGGAGGAGGGAAAGAGAACCTGAAACAGCCTCCATGCCAAGCACAGAGCCCAACATGGGGCTTCATCCCAAGACTATGAGATAAGGACCTAAGCCAAAACCAAGAGTCAGAGCCTCACCGACTGAGGTACCCAGGAGGCTCAGGAGGGATATGTTTAAAATCTGTGATATTCTTGAAGAACAGGCAGTTTTTATGTGAAATTTAAAAGAGAGATTTGAGTGTGAGTAGAATAGAGATTTGAGAGATATGTTGACTATGATCATTTTATTAGAAGATAATCCTGGAAGTGAAATTATTCATCAAAATTTATTGATGCATCTGACATAGTGATGTTTAGAAAGGTCACAGCTGTTGGCCTGTTGGCACAATAATTTGGATTTTGGACCAGCCTGTCACTGTATTCTTAGAGACCTTTTGTACTTTGGGTTTATTGCTTGAGACCAGAATGCCTCTTTCTTTTCATTCCACTGTTGTAGCATCAGAATGTCTGCAGGAGAACCATTTTACATCATGACTCATTTCTCTGGTCCTCGTGGGACAGGAGGAGATTAAATGCATGACATCTTTGAAGTGTTGTTTTAGCATTCTGAGTAGCAGCTGGAATATTTCTATCAACAATAAATAACACAGTGAAAGAGAGACCTTTTTTCAATATCTGGCTTCTACTCAAATTGTGGACTCAGCTGTGATCCTTAAATATTTTAATTAATGTCTCTCAAAGGGAGGTTTTACTAAAGCAAATGAGAGGCACCTTGATACATATCCATTTATGTACTGAAGCTTATGAGCAGGGGGCTCTGACATTCCCTAAAGATCTTACCTTTCATCTTGGAATATATGATGCTTCCCACTCAGATGATAGGTCTACATTCCTTTTACTATATCACTCTATTCCAGAAACAAAGGAAAGGAATTAATCTATTAATCAGATGGTGAGTCACTGAGTGCTGGAGAATGGGTTTTGCATTAAGACATGTTGGGGTTCTAAGACCGTATTCATATAGCTAAGTAGTTTATTAACCTTTTGAAAGGATAGAGTGACTGAGGAAAAATATTACATGTGAATGTACTCTAAATCCATTATAAGAATAATGTTCCTGACCGTACTGGAAGTAAGTAGTAGAACCCATATTCAAACACAGGGAGTCCAGTTTCAGAAGGTGAACTGGAGATTACACAGTATTCTGGGTGAAATAGTTCAAGAGTGTCTAGAGCAGAAATCATTCTTGGTTCTCATTCTGGGATTCACACTAAGTAATAATCTCACAAAGGAAGGCAGGTTAAATTACAGTAATGGTGTCAGTATGCATGGAAGACAAGAATTTCTAAATGTCTTGTAAAAAAATTCCTTGTGTAATTTCTAACAAGGAATAAGCAGATTGACCTTTTGGTTCTATCTGTTCTTACCCTTAATTAGCAAATATTTGTCTTCTGTGAGCAGAAACTGAATAGTCATTGGGGTTTAAACAAGTCATAATCCACATGAAAAGAAAACAGTAATTTCTTTTTGGGAAGGGATGGGATTTCATTATTTGATTGGGTTTTTAAGGTCCACCTAGCCAGTGCATATGTAGTGAATCCACCGTGGATATCAGCTAAAGCAGAGGCCAAATTCCCTTTATTTGAGTAGTAAAGAGGTACTTCACTTAAAGTCAATATGAGCTCTGGGTGTGACAGGACTGTTGAGGAGGACCACAGACAATCTCTTATACCACTGAACCCTTCATTCTTGGCTTTTCCATTTGCTTTCTATCCTTGATTGAACTTTGGAAAGAAAAGTCAGTCATTTTCACATTCTATATGTATTATATGTAAACATTTTATATCAGCTGTTTTTTTTTTTTTTTTTTTTTTTTTTTTTTTTATTGGTGTTCAATTTACTAACATACAGAATAACACCCAGTGCCCGTCACCCATTCACTCCCACCCCCCGCCCTCCTCCCCTTCTACCACCCCTAGTTCGTTTCCCAGAGTTAGCAGTCTTTATGTTCTGTCTCCCTTTCTGATATTTCCCACACATTTCTTCTCCCTTCCCTTATTTTCCCTTTCACTATTATTTATATTCCCCAAATGCATGAGAACATATAATGTTTGTCCTTCTCCGACTCAGCTGTTTTAATAGCTCTTTGTAGTGGTTGATTCTGTCTTCCGTAAAACAAGCCAGCATTAATCTCTTGGTGTTTAATAATACTGATTAATTTTCCAGTAAAATATCAATATTCATCAGTAATGAATTTTTATAAGGGCTGATCTTTGAGTCTCCCTTCTGTCATCTAGGATAAACTCAAGTCAACCTGACCTGTCTGTATTTGGAGGATGATATGTGACATTTAAGGATTTCTAAGGTCAAGCAAAGGAGGTTACCCACTGTGTTGATATATGGATGTACTGTCAATAGTTGGACACACTAACACACTAAGATTACTCACCATCGCAAGGGCTAAAAAAACCAGAAATGCTGGAAAACTAGCTAATAAAAGGCAGCTCCCACATTACAGTTAAGTGCTCATTTGTCAATATTTATTGGGGAAGTCCCGTGTTTCGCCTACAGTTTATCAGTGGCATTAGATTAAGTAAGTGGTAGGAATACAAGAAAGGTCTGAGATTCTTAAATTTAAGCCAAGGTTGGGCTTCCGTGAATGCCGTGCTACTTTAAATCTTTTTCCATCCTGGGATATGAAAAGCTAAGGAGCCCATTAGAGAATGAAATTGGTTCGACTGGCCTGCCTATTTTCTCATAACAGAGTTCTTCACTTTTAATGCTAATATTTGAAGCAGCACTCATGAAAATCACATGACATTCACGGGCATAGTCACATTGGAATTTTAAAACTGTGTGTGGGTTGGGGGATGTTATTAAGTAATAACAGGGAAAGAAAATATTGAAAAGGTCCTTTGAAATCCAAAAACGTCGGGATGGAATCACATCACTACCATTCATTAGCCGGGCCATTTAGACAAGTCATTTATCTCCGTGTTAAATTATTCTATTTGCCTACTTAGTATCCAGTCTCCTTCCTTCATCTTATCATTACTTAATTCCTTCATTTCTTCATTTATTAAATACATAACATTTACTATATGTCCGATCTTATTCTAAGCACTTTGCAAATATTAACTCTTTACTAACACTGATTTTACTAACTTGAGTTTAGGATACTCAATGTACTGGCTTCCCTTGCAGAGATAGGTGGTTATGTGATAGAGTTCTGAAGAAGAAGATAAAGTTTTGGATGGGGATTCCAGAAAATCTATTGTCATTTTAATAAAATGGGACAGATTTGGCTGGCATGGCCCTTTTGTGTTCATCCTTTGCTCTTTATCTTCCCAGCTGGAATGTGTTTACAATGTCCAGATGTCCAGCAGCCACATTGAAAGAATAAGGATAAAACCCACAGGCTGGGGATGGCACGTCAGGGAGGCAGAAGGAGCCTGAGACCCTGACTTTGACAGTGTTGACCCTTTGTTCTAACCTCTGCTACCCACTGCAGACTTCCTATTACCTGAGAAACAATGCTTTGCTTGCCCAAGCCACTATTAAGTTTTCTGTAGCCTGAATAATTCTGTTAAACTTTCTTTGGGTTTCAGTTTATTCATTTGTAAAATGAGAACTGTATTCTCTCAAGGAGAGTACTGTTAGGATAAAACAAGACAGAGCATCTGAAACACAGAGCACATAATGTAGTTCAGTAAACTCTACTTCTCCTTGCCACTTGGACATAAACTTTATTTTAGCACACATGGGGATAGGGATAAGGGTAGGACATCAGATAATTTTGATTTCCACTGACATTTTATACTCGTTAGCTTTTAAACTATAATTTTCTTTTCTCTTCTTTTTGAGAGGAGGGGATGAGTAGAGGGAGAGAGAGACAAAATACCAAGTCGACTCCCCACCGAGCGTGAGTCTCAATCTCACAACACTGAGATCATGACCTGAGCCAAAATCAGAAGTCGGTTGCTTAACGGACTGAGTCATCCAGGCACCCCTAAACTATAATTATTTATTCCCTTGTTTTTTGTTTGTATTGCCCCCACAGGCAATGCTATTAGGGCACAGCAACTGACCACTTACTGTGAAGTCTTGTCAAATTTGCCTTTTAAAATTTCTTCTTATATTTAATGACAAGGGAGGAGGAAGACTAATGTTGATGTAGGAATAGAGAACAGATACTGCTATATTTTTGAAAAATATGTGCTTTGATTATAGGGAGATGTGCTTTTGAGTCCCATCTCCTTAATATGTGAACTGTGTGACCATTATGGCAATTTGCTTAACCTTTCTAAGCCTTAGTTTCTCACTTGGAAATAATGGGGAAAATCCCATTTCTTGGACACCTTGTAAATGTCAGCTAAGTTAATGTCCTTAGAGACCCCAGAAGAATCCCATAAGCCTCCCTTTCTTTTGCCTACATCTTAGTTTTTCACCGACAATACTTAGGCTTTTTGTTGTTGTTGTTCTTATCAGTTTGTTTTTGTTGTTGTTGTTGTTGTTGTTTTTTGCTGTTCTTATCAGTTTTTGCAGGCCAATTCCAAGGAATTTCTTAGAATATACTCTTCAAGTAGCCAGAGAGAAGGATGTCTCTGTGTTGGGTCTCTGCCAATGGAGTTCCATTATTGATAAAGCTGAAATGGTACTTTAATGTCTTTCCCAAAGGGATTCACTGTAAGTGGTGTTTTGCAATGTAGGAAGATGTATTTCATTTGTAAAACAGAAGATAAAAAGCTTTGAACATCAAAAACTCTTTTAGATGCAGGATCCTCATAAACCATTGCATTCTGGAGAGGTTGAGGTTTAGAAAACAAAATGGAAATGTGGGCAGAAAAAATGACAAATACTCTCAACCCTCATTGACTTAAGTAAAACGAAGATTTGCTCTGTTCAAAATATCTGTTGACACTGGAGCACTTGCAAGTGAGTAACCTAACAGATATTGGAGACTAACACAAATCTTTAAGCTATTTTCCTCATTTGCAGTTGCGAGCCGGGGGCATGGAGTGAATGGAGAGAAAAAGTGGTTGAAATCGTATCAAATGATGAAATTTCCAGAAGCTCAAAAGATTACAGATTTCTGGTCACTTATTGAAATTCTGAGAGGCAGCAGATATCATCTGTGTTACCTTAAGAGGCAGTGGCCTCATGCAGTTCCAAAAATACCCAGGGACAGAGAGAATATTTAGAACCATCCCCAGATGGAAAAGCTGCTTCTGAAGAAAGTGGATTCTTTTACATCAGAGGAATCATAGAGGGTATATTTGTCATATCAATTTGGACTTTTGCTTTTGATTTCTTAGCAGATGGGGTCTGTGCAGTGGGAGACTTCTCTTGCGCTGAAACCGACAGCCATTTGGTGTTAGGTAACCCTTCCTCGTTGGGAAAAGACAACTGGACTAGATTTAGACACTCAATCCAAGTTGAATCAGTCATGCTCTTTGACAATTTATATTGTGAAAAACAGAGACTGGAAGTGAGCACTGAGCCAGGGCAATGGCAGATTTCTAGATGGAGGTCTAGCAACCTCTAAACTGAGGTCCTTGGAGTTTCTCCCCCCCTTCGGAGAGGGTAATAGAAGATCTTGGAATAGGAGGTCTACACAGAACATTCTCCTAGTTACCACTGTCCATCCTTGTGCCTCACACCTCTGCTTTTCACACAGATTCAGCAAACAGCTCCTCCATGGTTTCTGGGGTCTTTCTTCTTGAGGGGAATTTCATAAAGAGGAGGCTACAGGGGTGAACTATGGCTACAAATACAGTTGACCTTGGAGCTGCTTCTGGTATATTCTCTCTCCTCCTCCAATATCCAGTCTAAATTCTTTTCACTCTGAGCTCTCACCTCACTGCTCACCAGATGAGCAGATCTGGGTAGCTCATCTGGTAGTGTGACCAAAACTTCATACCTGAATGATCTGAACATTGGATAATCACACCTCCCTCAGTGAGGCACCGTTACATGTGTGTGCTCATAGTTATTCTGTGATATGAGGGCGCCAGGACGTACCTGGTTGAGCCTCGGTTCAATGTATATATTTCTCCTCGCCCCTATTGTATAAAAGCAGCCTTAGGTTTTCCTGCTGATCAGGGCACATTACTCCCACCAGTACAGTGACTCTTCTTTTCATCTGCTGGCCCCTGGACACAAGTAGTCTAAAGGACCCTGGAGGCAGCTGTATCTGGTAGCTCAATAGAAGAACCATGATGATGTCTGCTCATGAATCTTGGGTCCAATATCTCCAATTTTTCATAGCCTAGAATTATGAGGACAGAAAGCATGAAGTCCCCTGTGGCTCAATTGGGAGAGATGGTAAGTGGGGACACTTCTGCTCCCACTTACCCATGTATTTTCCCTGTTGGGAAGATAGCATCATATAGTGATCTCTGATTTTTTAAAAGATTTTATCTATTTATTCATGAGAGACACAGAGAAAGGGGGAGGGCACAGACACAGACAGAGGGAGAAGCAGGCTCCATTCCATGCAGGGAGTCTGACATGGGA
The DNA here is from genome assembly GCF_053574225.1 of Canis aureus. Lineage (NCBI taxonomy): Eukaryota > Metazoa > Chordata > Mammalia > Carnivora > Canidae > Canis > Canis aureus. Next base: position 247,844 of record NC_135613.1, read on the forward strand.
CTCAGGCCCCCAGGACCACACCTGCGGGCTGAAGGCAGCACTAAACTGCTGAGCCACCTGGGCTGCCCACTGATCTCTGATTTAATAAGTATGTTATGTCCCGAAGGATGAAACCCTATTTTTTTAGTGTTTCTTCCAAGCTGCCATTGTACCTGTGCCTTTTGAAGCAGTTCCAATGGTCTGTGAAGCTAACTGGTGTCGTCTGTGATGTGACTAGTAAATCTCATAGTCATGGGCCCACTCCTACACCTCTTTTGCTGTAGAGTAGGTCCCCTGGTTGAATGCTGTGCTGTGTGGAACTTCATGCTTGTCGACCAGGAATTCTGCAAGTACTCAGACAGCAGTTAGAATATATTTCTGTGAATGAAAGGCAAATTCACATCTGGAATAGCTGTCTCTTCCCGTAGTCTGTGAGGCATATCCTTGTGGCCACCACAACTTCTTAACCTAGACTTTGGAGCTAAATCTAATGATTTAGTCCCGACCTTGTTTTCTGAAGCCTAATGTTCCCACTACTGTATCTTGTGAAGCCTCTCTTCTGGCGAGGCCATGGATTTTGATGTTTTGTGCCTCAGCACCAGTTTGATAAGGAAAAGGGAAGAAATGTAACTCACATTTATAATATGTCTCATGAACTAGGACTTGGTTTTGCTCCCCTTTTTGTTTATTGACTTGCTTGTTTGCATGTTTTTTTTTTACAGTTAGGAACACTCAACTTAAAAAGACATTCTCTCATGGCATAGACTTGTATGTTTGGAGATTGTGTAGAGTTATTTAGGATGAGACAAGCAGTAAATGTTTTTCAGTAATCCTCATAATCTTGGCTCTCTGTTTTATGATGTTATCCCCAAAGGAAGCTGGAAGAGTTCTTTATCCTCGATCAGAACTGTGAAGTTTTGATTTGCTGTTTGCAGAGTTTGGGAAAACTGGTCAATCCAGGTGAGACTACAAAATCCCTATGAATCATGGAAAATATTAACATAGGCCTGTTTGGAAATAAATGCGCATTTTCTCTAGAGTTCAAAGGATTTACCATCTGGTTCAATCTGCTGAACTAAATTTGAAGAAGATCCCCTCTTCCTCCACCTTTTTTTTCCTCAACAATTTTGCTGTATGAAATCAAGCCCTGAGTTTTGTTTTGATTTAGCTCTAATTGGAGCGATGCTTTTACTGAATCTAATTTCAGTTGGAACTAATTACAGGGGAAAAGGTCATTGCTGCACTGAGAGTATTACTCTGCTCAAAATATATTGGCATCATATAATATTAACTCTACTTCTGTAGAGATATAAATGAAGACAAGAATAAATTACCAAAACATTGTGGATCTTCCTTTTGTTTAAATCAGTAGGGAAAAATCTATACCCAGTTATTGACAAGAAAACCTTTCTTAGATATGAATAAATATAACCTTTACAGTTGATTTGTGTCTATTTCCTGATAACAATGTGGGAATTGCCAAGTAAGAGACATATTTTGTGTCTATTGAGCTTGAAATGATGACACAATTGTATTTCGATTGATGTACTTCTGTACTCACCTGTACAAAATGCTCTTATAATAAGCTGGCAGTCTAGGAGAAAAGGAGACAAACACCTTTTTTTTTTTTTTTTTTTGAGGGAGGAGACATTTAAGTGCATGTATGAGAAACATTTGTCCAAACTTAGAGTAAGTCATTGACTTCTAAATAGTTATGTGAAATTTTAGCTAATGCTATTACCCTTCTGTCTGGGGCAGATTCATCTTTCTTGCTAGACTCACACTAGATTCTTGTTAATGTGCATCTATTAAAGCATTCCCTGCCACTGTCTGCCAACCAATGGCTATTGCTCTGGGGTTTTATACAAGTCAATGTCTATTACATAAAAAGTAATACAATTTTGATGTCAGGGTAAAAGTGTTATGGAATATAACGCAGCATCAGAGTTTAGTCTCCACAGAAATTCGTTTTTACCTATCATCCAGCTTTGAATGGTCATTTAAATAATTCTCACATGAACAGTTGAAGATGTCTAATAATCTGCCTCAATTTCCTCAATGTGATGGGGAACTGACCCTGTATGCGAAAACATGGATGAGAGTATGCACAAGGTTTCTTAACCTGCCTTCTCTGTATAAGCCTCCTTGCAGATTTCTTCTGCTCTTTTGGTGGTCGTGGTAGTAGTGAGAGCACTATTTACTTATCAAAAAGGAATGAGAGGTTGATATTCTCAACTCTCGAGTATTGAGTGCAAATAAATTAAATAAAAATATCCATGGCTTCCAGCAGTCTACCAAGGTTGGGAAACCGTTTGTGGTGGGATGCCAGTAATATAACACATATTCTAAAGAAGTGTATTAACACTAGAATCTGTATGCAGGCCCTGTGATATCTATTAAATAATTACTTTGATCCAAATAGAAGCAATAAAATATTTTCCTTTAAACTAAGAATTCACTACCTTGGAAATATATATGCAAGACACTGGCTCTATTCAGACTTCCAAGTATCCAGGTAGTAAAGACTATATGGAGTCATAGAGGAAATGGAAGACCTATCAGTATCAATTATTGGTATGCATCCTTGTAGGATTATTGGTTCAAAAGCCCCTTTGCCTTTGTGTATTTATTTATGTATTTGTTTGTTTAAAACAATCTGCTCATTGCTCAGCACTCAGGCTTAAGGAAGAGAGTTACATTATGAGTGATTAATGCGCCTAGAGCCACCAGCCAAGGTGACTCCTTGAACATAAGCAGTTAGTTAGTAGAATAATAATCCAGTTCTCTTTGGGAGAATTGATATTGTCTTGGTCCTGTACAGAGCACACTTATCTCCAAGTGGCCAGCTATGGACCCCACAGAGTAATCATACCCCACTATAACTCACCGATTTGCCGATTATCTGGAGGGGTCCCTCTCTGAGTTTTATGGTCTGTATAAAACTGTGAGTCATAGTTGTATGTATCACTTTAAATGAGCTAATTGCTGTCTCCTGGTGATCATGAGACCATTAATCAAGGCAACTAAACATAGTTCTAGTAATTTCACCGGAGAGGGGAACTTTTAGGAGAGACATACTCCATCAGGGCCCTATAACCCCATCTTCTCCCACTCAACACACTGACATTTTGTAATGCTAACATGAGCAAAGAATAATCATAATACTTAGCATTTATATAGCTCTTAACAAATATAGCTAATTAATCCTCATGCTACCTCAGAAAGGCAAGAACCATGTCTATTGTTATCCACACTTTTCAAACCGTGGGACTGAAGAAATGTTAAGAGATTCTCAGAAAGGTTAAGAGACTTGCCAAAGGTCACAAAACAAGATAGAAATAATAGAAGTTAAATTCCAGCTGAGATATCATGTCGTACAGACATGTGGCCTCTTGTTGTTGTGAAGGCCCATTAGTAACATGAGGCCTGCCTGGACTGTGTCAAATACCCGGTTGTGTTGTGGAGAAAATATAGTGCAGTAGCCAGAAACAGCTCATGCACATCCATCAGTAGTCGATCAGAGGAAAGAAGCAATGTGATCTTGAGTCTACCCCTGGCAGGAGAGCATGTGTCCTATAAAGCAGCTTCTTTCTCTTTTCTGCTCTTTTGGGATTATAGAATGGTATGTATGTGTGAAGCTCTTAAAAAAAAAGAAAAAAAAACTGCCAAAAAGTTGAGAGGCCTTCAGAAATACACTGTTCTTCTCTGGGCTAGTGTTAGACTAAGAGAATTCCCCCACTGAGGAATAATATGAGAAGGATAGCAAGTTTCCTATTTATAGACCCAAGAAAACTCAATAGGAATGATAATTACATGGCTCATATATCCCACTTGCAAAAGTACGTGCATCCAGAGAAAACAAAAATGCTGAAAAAGCCCAGAACAATTAAACAAACCAAAAGACCCCTAAAGTTTATCTATTCAACTGTGGGAAGTTGTCTTGATTTAAAAAAAGAATATTCCTTTTAATGGTCACCAATTCACATGGGCCAGTAGTAATGATAAATACATTCTAAACTGTAAAACTGCCTTGCAGAGGGAAAAAGGTTGAGATCTAGGGCTGAGCTCATAGGAGGAATGGGCCAATGTTTGTTAAATTAACACAAGGTCAGAGTTACAAGTAACATAAAGCATCTGTGGGTCTTGTGAATACTTGCCACACCAAATACTATTTTGTTTTTATCTTACTTTGTTTTCTCAAAAATCATTTTTCTATAGCTCTTTATCATTACTAATTAATAATTTTAGAATAAAGTTTTTCAGTTTGATGTTCTGAAAAGGAAAACTTGTCTCCCTTAATTTTACTAATACCTGGAGTGCTGGCAGGAAAAAAAAAAAAAATTCAGAGTGGGGAAGGCAGATGGGAAAGATGGGAGATGTCACCACACTAGTTACCGGGGGATATTACCTGCTACCCTGGCCCAACCCTTAAGGCACAGTGCTGATGAGACAAGATCCCTTGGTTTGTAGAGCAAAAATGAGATAATATGAGACTTCCTAAACACTTCATAAAAGATAAAGGGAAAGCAGAACCAAATTAAACCACGCAACTGTAGTAAGCAAGAATATCCACCTACTACTCAAACTACAATGATCTTAAGAAAAATCAACTCAAATTACCTGTTTCATGGCTCCAAAATAGCTGGCACTTCTCTCCAGGCATTTTTGCCTGAGCTGCATATTCAAGATCACACACTTCAGAGGATGTAGGTCTGGAACTCCTTTTTAAAGCCTATTTTAGTTGGTTAATAGTCCACACCAAAATCGAGCCATCAATATAAAGATATTTATTCTTAGCAAAATCTAATATAACTCAAGTATTCAAATGTTTGTTTCGATCTATTGGTCAATCCTACACATAAGATATAGAGTGATGACATTTAATAAAGTTCTCATTAAAATACCACAATTTTATTTGCTAGAGATTGATATCTTAGAAAAAAGGGCTGTATTTGGCAACAGGAGTCTGCTGAGCATGCTAAGTGGGATTAGAAGCTGAGCATCCCGGGACCTAAACTACCGCTCTCACTTTGTAGTCTGAGAACATACTGTGTAAGAGCGAGGCAACTGGCCACCAGGAGAGAAAGATACAGGAAGAAACTGTGAATCCAAACTTTGATGGAAATTTTGAATTATTTGTGGTAAACTTTTAAATTATTTTTCTGTACTCAAACGGGCTGCAACCTAGAACCCCTTTAAACAAGACAATCGTGATTTTGTGTGAAAAGGTCATAAATCAGAATAGTTCCTTTGAGGCGTCAACACCCCAAAGATGGTCTTAACCATCTTGTCGTCAAATCACTCAGGTTGAAGGGTAAAAGTGGTACTTCATAATCAAATAATAAAAGATTGCTACATCTACCCACATGTTTTTGTATTAACTAACTCTAACTTCTGGGCATATTAGTGCTTTAGGGTGCTTTCACCCAATAGGACAGAATGTATTTGAATCATTAGTATTCTTGGGTTGAAGGCAACAAGGTACTCACTTTCAATTTTGAAAAGGTTCTCTCTCAAAGGTGACTTATACATTCATTATATTCTGATGCCTTGCCTATGTAAATTAGTAATCAAATATTCTAAATGGGTGATGGAAAATAATTTTATCTACTGCTAGCATCCTAAATCACACTCATAAGATTTAAAAAGTCTGATTGGGGAGTTTTGTTAAAATGTCTTCCTAAGTGTTATTTTGGTACATTTTCCAAGTTATTAAATCTTCTATAAGGATATGAAAAAAGTCTATATACATAGACGTAAAATTTATTTAGAAGGCAAATTGGATACAAAAATCTTTGACTATGTTCAATTTAGTCAACTTCTTCCTCATCAGATGAGCTAGTAGAATGAATGAACTTCAATTAACTTATTGGCTCCTTGGTCACATGATTTCTGTGTTAATCAATCATTTTAATAGATTTTCTTCTATTTTTTTTTGAGAGAATGAACCAACAAATTTTCTAACAATTCTCTATTTGCACAATACTTCAAGTCGTATCCATCATTCTCAGATGTTTAATTACAGTTCTATAAAAGTACAAGTAGAGGATGCAAATGCTTTGATTTGATGGAATCTGAGAGAAAAATCAGTAATTTAACTAGATAGAGATTTAGATAGAGAAGATTTAAAAGTAAAATTCTTATTTTAGTTTAGAGTTCTGAATTTTGACAAAATGTGTAGTCCTACAATTACTTTCATAATTAAGGAACAGCTTTGTCATCCTCCAAATTTCCCTCATGACCTTTGGGTCTTTCACTTAAGAAATGCATTTAAGATTTATTGATGATGGCAAGTTCCTCAAAAAATTAAAAACAGAACTACCCTTTGATCCACTAATCACACTACTGGATATTTACTCAATATGAAACTATTAATTTGAAGGGACACACCCCTACATTTATTACAGCATTATTTGCAAAGTCAAACTATGGAAGCAGCCCAAGTGTCCATAGATAGATGAATGGATAAAGAAGATGTGGTGTGTACACACACACAGACACATACACACCTACCACACAATGGAATACTATTCAGCCATAAAAAAGAATGAAATCTTGCAATTTGCAACATGGATGGAGCTAGAGAGTATAATAAGTGAAATAGGCCAGTCAGAGAAAGACAAATACCATATGATTTCACTCATATGTGGAATCAAAAAAACAAAAAAACAAAACAAACAAAAAAAAAACAAACACAAAACAACAACAATAACAAAAAAAAAAAAAACAAAGGAAAAAAATGAGAGACAAACCAAAAAACAGACTCTTAACTATAGAGAACAGATGATTACTAGAGAGGAGATGGATGGGCGAATGGGTGTAAAAGGTGAAGGGGATTAAGAGTAAGTCTATTATAATGAGCACATGGAATTGTTGAATCACTATATTGTCCATCTGAAACTAATATAACACTGTATGTTAACTACACTGTAATTCAAGTTTTAAAAAATTTTTAAAAAAGGATTTACCCAAGATGTGTGAATCAGTAGTTCATTCATTTTATTGATGAGCGACATTCCACTGTGTGGATGCACCACGGTTGGTTATCCATTCATCAGTAGGTATTTCAGTTGTATCTAGGATAGGTGATTATGGATAAAAAATATACTAAACATCTATGTCTAATATATTGCGAGAACTTAAGTTTTCTTTTTCTTAAGAATTTATTTTTAAGTAATCTCTATATCCATTGTGGGGTTCTTGAACTTATAACCTCGAGATAAAGAGTCATATGCTCCCCCGACTGAGGCAGCCAGATGCCCCTAAGTTTTCATTTCTCATGAAATGAAAATACATAAGAATGGGACTACACAGTCATATCGAATATGTGTGCCTAATTTATTAGATTGACAAACTTCTCCAAAGTGGCTGTAACATTGTGCATTTCCGTTAGAAATTTGTGAGAGTTCCAAGTGCATATCTGGCAGCACTGGGTATTCTATCTCATTATGTTTTTTGTTTCGTGTTTTATTGTGATATAATTGACATATATTAGTTTCAGGTATACAACATAATGATGCCGTGTGCGTATATATTGCAAAATGATTATCACAGTAAGTTGTTAACATCCATTGCCATAGAGAGTTACAAATTTGTTTTCTTGAGATGAGAACTTTTAAGACCTACTCTCTTAGCAATTCAAAAATATGCGGTACAGTATCACTAAGTTAAGTTTCCATGCTGCACGTTCCCTTCCCGGACCTCCTCATTTTGTAACTGGAAGTTTACGCCTTTTAACCACCTTTACCCATTTCTTCCATCCCCTACCTCCCACCTTTGACAGCCACTAGTCTGTTCTCTGTGTCTCTGAGTTTATGTTTTATTTGTTTCTGAGATTCTCTATATAAGTGAGATCATAGAGTGTGTTTCTCTCTGGATCATCTCACCTAACGTAATGCTCTGAAAATTCATCCATACTGTGGCAAATGGCAAGATTTCTTTCGTTTTTGTGGTCAAATATATATTTTTTAAATATATATTTATTTACCTCTCCCTTTTCCTTCCTTCATTCATTCAGTTTCCTGCCGTGGCTGTTGTAAATAATGCTGCGGTGAACACGGAGACGTAGGTCTCTCTTTGACTTAGTGTTTTCATCTCCTTTGAATGAATACCCAGAAGTAGAGTTGCTGGCATCTCTGAAGGTTCTATTTATTACTTTTTGAAGAACCTCTGCACTGTTTTCCAGGGTGGCTACACCTATTTACATTTCCCCCAACAATGCATGAGGGTTCTCTTTTCTCCACATTCTTATCAACAGCTGATATTTCTTGTCTTTTTGATAAAAGCCATTCTGGCAGGTGTGAGACGACTCATTATGTTTTTAATTTGCATTCTCATAATAACTAATAATGTCAGGCATCATTCAGAGATTTATTTGCCATCTTATATCTTCCTTGGTGAAGCGTCTATTCATCTCTTCTGCAATGTTTCTGTTGTGTTGTTTGCTTTCTTGATGTTTGAGATTTCTTTATATATCCTGGATATGTATTCTGGATGCAAGTATTTTTCCAGATGTATTTTCTGCAAATATTTTATCTTGGTCTGTAACTTGCCAGTTCATTCTCTTAACTGTGTCTTTTACAGAGAACTCTATAATTTAGATTTATCTATTTTCATAATTTATTAATTTCTTAAATAGGTCAGTGAATTACAACATGAATTTGGTATTGTCTAAGATATCTTTGCCTAACCCCAAGATCATAAGTATTTTCTATTTCATTCTAGAAATGTTGTAGTTTTAGGGTTTACATTAGGTCTCTGACAAATTTTGTGTTTACCAGTTGATACATTTACCTATTGAAAGTCATCTTGGTTGCTTCCTACATTTTGGAATTATGAACAAAGCAATGATAAACGTAGTGTCTAGGTTTATGTGTGGACATGTTTTCAGTTCCTTTGGGTCAATATCAATGAGCTCGACTGCTGGATCTTATGGTCAGACAATTGATTAGCTTTGTAAAAAACTGCCAAACTACCCTCCTAAGCGGCTGTACTATTTTACATTCAGGACTACAAGAAATCAGCTTCTGTTGTGCTGCATCCTGACCAGCATTTCATATTGTCAGTGTTTGGATTTTAGTCATTTTAATATACATGTTGTGGTATCTCATTGTTGTTTTAGTTTCTTCATATTTAAAATATGGTTTTCCCTAAAAGCAGAGTGCAGAGTTGAGAATTTTCTTTTACTTTTAGCTCCTTAAAAAATGTTCCTTAGATGGGCAGTCCCAGTGGCTCAGGGGTTTAGCACCTGCCTTCAGCCCAGGACCTGATCCTGGATACCCGGGATCGAGTCCCACGTCAGGCTCCCTGCATGGAGCCTGCTTCTCCCTCTGCCTATGTCTCTGCCTCTCTCTTTCTCTCTCTGTGTCTCTCATGAATAAACAAAATAAAATCTTAAAAAAAATGTTCTAGCCTATATAGCTTTTGATAAGTTCTTTTATAATGAATATCTTTGTTCCTTTTATGTAATGTCTATTTTCCTATACTTGCCTTCAATATTTTCTTGATATGTTTGGTTTCCAGCATGTGGCACTTATTTATTTATTTTTAAGATTTATTTTAAAATCCCGTTTGGTGTTCTCTGAGTTTCTTGGGTCTTTGAGTTCACATAATTATTTCTGGAATGTCTATGCCATTATCTTTTCAAATGTTTCTTCTGCCCTATTTTATCTCTCTTTTTTTTTTTTTATTGGGAAGTCCAGTTACATGTATACTGCAACTTTGTTATTGCCTTAAAGATCTAGGATATTCCTTTTTATTTTTATTTTTTTAACTCTTTTTACTTTGCATTCCAATTTGGACAGTTTCTATGACCTAACTTCAAGTTCACTGGTTCTTTCCTCATTTGTGTAGATGAACTCATCAAAGTCATTATTTATTTATGTTACTATGGTTTTTATTTAAATATACCATCTAAGGGGCACCTGGGTGGCTCATTTAGGCATCTGCCTTTGGCTCGGGTCATGATCCCAAGGTCCTGAGCTCAAGGCCCACATCAGACTCCCTGCTCAGTGGGGAGCCTGCTTCTTTCTCTCCCCTGTCTGCCAGTCTCTCTCAAATAAATAAATAAATAAAATCTTTAAAATATATTTTAATATATGATGAAGTTACTTTTCATCCCTTGTCTGAAGGAATTTCTGAAGAAATCTTAAATTTCTTGTCTGAGGGCCCACTATCGTGAGTCTAAATTTGGTTGATTGTTTTGTGCCTTGACAGTGGGTTTTTTCTTGTATATATGTCTCAGCTTTTGGTTGAATGATGGACACCCTATGTAGAATAGCAGAGATTAAGGTTTATGTGTAGAAATAGGGAGCTCTTTTTCTGCTAGACTGTTACTGTGTGGAGTTCACTTAATTCACTCAAGAGGTGAGTTGGGTTTGTGTTTTGTTGTTTTTATTATTGCTATGGTTCCTCCCAGTTGATCACTGGTTTCCAATTCCTTTGGAAATTCCTTCTAACCCTTAGAGTAGGGTTAGAAGTTGGAATATTCTTTCAATGGTTCTGTTCTACCCTCAGATTTATATATTTCTTATCAATATGAACACCAAGAAATGAGGCTTTTCCCCTCACTCTTGTAACTCTTCCCCTGAGTTAGACTACAGTCACACGTTCCTAGTTAATGACTGGGTGACGATAAGTGGCATGGGGTCATCCTGTCTTGTGCTGCTAAGGCCTCGGTTGTAGGCATGCCCTATCTCTTGATCTTGAGAAGAGCGATATTTCTGTGATCCAGCCTTTACGCCGTGGGTAGCATTAGGGTACCTCTAATGGTCTGGATCCAAGATGGATTATTGTCCCTTTTCCAGAGTCTGAGGATTATTTTTTGCTTCCTTCCATTTGCCTCAATGACTCTTTACCTATGCCCTGGCTGCTTATGATTTTTTCTCTGTGGGGGAGATAGGAGAGAAGGATCCAGCTGTGGCTTTGTGCCCATCCTACAGTCACTGGAAGAGAAAAGCTATTCCTGGCCCAACCCACCCCCACCCTGCCCCGGCCAACACCACTGAAGGAGGCTGTCTCATAGTTTCCCACTCCACCCCATTTTTCTCATGAGCACTGTATTAATTCACTACGCCTGCCATAACAAAGGACCTTAAACAACAAAAATTTATTGTCTTGCAGGCCAGAAGTCCAAAATCAAGAGGTCAACAGGGCTGGCTCTTTGTGATGGCTGTGAGAGAAAGGTATGTTTCGGGCCTCTACCTGACTTGTAGATAGCCATCTTCTCTCTATGTCCCTTCACATCATTTTCCTTGTATGTATATCTCTGTCCAAATTCCTCCGTTTTGTGAGAATACGGCCATATTGGATTAGAATTCACCTAATGACCTCAAGTAAACTTGATGATCTCTGTAAAGACCCTATCTTCAAATAAGGTCACATTCTGAGGTACTAGAGATTATGACTTCAACATATAAATTTCAACTCATTAGAAGCACCCCATGCCTAGAAATGGGTGTAGACTCCTCTTGTGTCTATAGCTCCCACAGATTCTCTTCTCTCACACTGGCCACAGCTGAGCTTTAGCAGTTTGTTAAAAATTTTAACCAAAGTATTTTGACCTGCTTCTATGGTGGCTTTGTCTTTTGTCCAGTGCTCTGATTTAGGTAAAGCAGTGTAGTGTCTGTATTTCTCCTCGGGAATTGTCTGTCTTTCCTTGGATTCCAGGCTACTTGCTTGCTGAGGTTTTGAGAAATGTTATAGTCTTATTGATTATCTGGCTTTTCTTTACAGTTGGATGAAAGTGATACTCTTTCTAGCTTTCTACATACTAAGAGAGAAAAAATGGCAGCTTTAAAATTTCACTTTCCAATTGTTCATTGCTATGTGAGAAAATATGTATGATTTTCATTTCATTGAGCTTGCATCTTGTAACTTTTCTAAACTCACTTATTAGCTCTAGTGGCTTTTTGAGGTATACTCCCTAGGATTTTCTATGTAGATAATTTTATAATTTTAAAATGGAAAATAGAGATAATTTTAATTCTTAATTTTCAATATAGACACCTTTTATATATTTGTTCAATTAAAAAAACTAATTTTATTGGCTAGGACCTTCAATATAATGTGGAATAGCAGTGGCACGAGTGAACTTTTCTTGTTCACTCTGGAGGAAAGCATTCAGCCTTTCACTATGATGTATCATGTTAGTTGACAGATTTTTTTTAAATGCCCTTTATCAGGTTTAAGGAAGTTTCTGCCATTCCTAGTTTGCTGATAGTTATTTACTATGAATGCATGTTGAATTTTATCAAATGCTTTTCAACCGGGTTGATTCTTCCTACTTCTTGAGAAGAAATACTCCTTATACGAAAATTATTGAGTGCCTTGAATAAAAAAAAAAAATCAATAATGGCTGTAGTCCCAGATTATAAGGAGTATAAAATGAATGCACTGTTCCCTAATTCTCACTCTCTGATTTACAAGCTATTATTCACTATAGATCAGGTTAGTAGAGGTTTCTAATCAAGTGAGAGACTTAGGTACAGAATCATCAAAGGGCTCTCACTTCTAAAGTGGTCCCATATGGGTGACCTCAAAAAAATATTTACAGCTATTTTCAGAAAGATTTATTTATTTATTTGAGAGATAGAAAGAGAAAGAGCAGGAGGAGGAGCAGTGGGAGGCAGGGAGAGAGAGAGAGAGAGAGAGAGAGAGAATCTTCAAGCAGATTCCCTGCTGAGGGCAGAGCCCCTCATGGGGCTTGATTCCAGGACCCTGAGATCATGACCTGATCTGACACCAAGAGTTGGATGCTTCACTGACCGAGCCACCCAGGCGGCCCTACAGCTATTTTTAAAAATTCCATTATTAGTAACTTTTAAATTCTACTGTGTTTTGGGGCATTGTGATAAGTGTCTGGCATCCAGTATCTCATTTAGCCCTAACAAAAACTCTAAAAGGTTGGTATAATCATCCTCAGGATATCACAATGTGTGAGAGTATGAATACTGAAACCAACTGCGAGCGTTCTTATTTCAGCTCTACCACTTACTTGCCGAATGACAATGAGCAAACCACTTAACTTCACTTAATACATTGTTTCATGCATAAAATAGGGAAAATAGTGACACCATGATTTGGTTGTTTGATATTTTATGCCTTGATATATACATTTTTGCATTAAAAAACCCTAAATCAAAATTAGACGTACTCCCTGTTACTTTACAAACGCAGAAATGGAGATGCATAGAAACACATGCACACAACTAATACCTATCAGAGCTTAGATTAAATTTTGTTTTATTTTTTATTTATTTATTTTTTTTTGCTTAGATTAAAATGTAAGCCTAGCCCCTTCCTAAGAGCATAAAGTAACAGCTGCCCCCACCCCACCCTGCCCTTACGCCGCTGTTATTTCATGCTCTGGTTAGGAAGAGAATATTTTGCTAGTGTGGCCATATGTCCTAGCTCATGGCCTCCCACGATTGTCCATTTTAGATAATAAATTATGTGATTGTCCTAATAACTCACATTTTATTTATGTTTTGGTGGTAGGTTATCATTTCCAGTTCTAAATTTTCCTGTGGCCCAACTTATCTCTCTCTCTCTCTCTCTCTCTCTCTCTCACACACACACACACACACACACACACACTGCAGAGTTTATGGTGTATTTTACAAGAAAGTTGTAGATGCCATGCGATAAAATAATTTAATGCACTTTGCATTCAAGATATAAATTGCAGTTTGGTAACTTGATGGCTTATGCAAAGTGAACACACACTAATTCAAAAATCCTGTCTTGCACAGACACAATTGCAAACCTATGAGCTCCACACCAATTCCATGTGAGTGGATGCACCCTGACGTTGGTCACTGTTGAAATCAATTTGGTCTGTTAATAAAATGTTATTGGTTGTCCAAACAAGAAAAATATGGTCTCATAATCATTTATAGTTTATGAATGGCTTTTCGGTGTGATTTTTGGGGGGACTTGTTCCGAGAGAGAGAGGAAGATAGAGGCTAGGTGGTAATACTAACATATACTTTTTCCCTTGAAGGAGAATTTAGAATTTTCTTAGTAGTTTTATAGAACAACACGTACTAGTCCTTTATAAACATCCTTATTGTGAAAAAGAATATTTACTGTGAAAAAGTGTTCCTCTGTTGCTGTCACCTTTAAACATACAGTGTGTATGCATCTACAGAAGCGAAGTATCTGTACATATGTCATAATTGAAATATTTGCATGAAGACTCAAAGTGTAAGCCAAGATTTCTTTCCTGCTCTTTACACACCAAACCTTTATAGAAAACCAAATTCAAACAATTTTATTTTTATTCTTTTGAGGGTTGGTGATATTCACACCTCTATAGTTCTCTATACGAGTGTTTTCTTTACAATGTATATTTCAGTTTTAAGATAGTTAATTTAATTCCTTTTGTAATACATTTTATGAGCACGTTTTTTCCGGTTGTCATTGGAGGCCAAACCATAAGCAACGTGTTTAGTCTTCTCCTCACCCAATCATAGTCAGCCTAAAAAACAGACTTTCATCTAAAGAAATTCCCTGTGGAGTAGGAAACACAGCTGTTTCATCCTACTAGACAGCCTGCAGAGAGATACTATTTTCCTTAGGGGAAAGGACACTCAAGTTTTGAGACTCTAGGTACTGCACCATTGGGGGAAGAGCTGAAAAGAAAATAGACCATCTTTTTCAATTCTATTGTGCAGATTACAAAGAAACTCTTTGTTCAGATCTCATGTCCTCCTCCTCCTTGCTCGATCTTTAGTCTTTTAAAATTCTACCCTTAACTAAATGGGTAAGCTGAAAAAAAGATTAAACTTAAAAATATACCAGGAATACAGAATGAAGAGAGGTGATTGATCTTTGAGTAGGTATCCAGCAGTGCGATGAAATTCTCAAGTAGGTTCCTTTTTATTTCAAAATGGGTTTGATTCAGAGGGATTTTATAGCTGCTAAATCATGCAGTTGGCAGAGATTGCGCGTGCTTCTCACAGTTACTTTGAAAGATGTCAAATTTGGCAAAGGCAGTAAAAATACTGCGATTTACTGAGCTTGCTTTTCCCCCTTCCTCTTAGAGAATGCTCTGAAATCTAGCATGCTCGGAAGTAATGCAGGACAACAGGAGTGTGCAGAACCACAGATTTCACAGAGAACGTGGCTTTCTCAGGCAGGGTGATGCCACTACACCTCTGGCAAACGCCAGGCAGCCCGTGCCTGCTGCTACAAAAGGCTTCTCTTTACCACCAGTGGGCTTGGTTCAAGCGCCCCTGCGCCTGGCATCTGCAGGCTGCTCGTCTCCAGCATGAGAGCTGCTGAGCAGCCTTTGCCCTTCCAGAGAGGGGGTGTGAAACCGCACCCGGGGGTGGGCACATCACACCTCCGTACTGAGACAGTGTGCGCAGCACAAGCACAGCCCTGGACTCAGCGCGCCTTGGCTTATGTCTCAAGTCCACCAGTAACTCGCGTGACCTCCCCAAGCCCTGACTTTACTATGTGTGGGATAACAGATCACTTCTTTGGATTGGCTAGAGGGTAACTCAGATACAGAGTACTCAGGACAGACACATAGTAAGTGTCAGCAGATGCCATTGCATTATCATTAGTACGTTCAGTAAGCGGGATTTGTTCATAAAGTTCACATTTTTTTTTACAATACAAATGATGTGATTGTTACTACTAATACTTATAATACCTCATGTCTGTCCTATCTGGAAGAAAGCAGTGCTGTCTCTCTGTAGGTCCCTAGATATTGTTCTGCTATCAATAAGATTCAGATTTCTATCTCATTTTTGTATACAAAAAAATTAGCTTCTTTAAAATAATTAATTAATTAATTAATTTTAGAGACAGAGAGCATGCATGTGCACACAAGTGGGGAAAGGAGCAGAGAGAGAGGGAGAGGGAATCTCAGGCAGATTCCATGCTGATCAGGGATCCCAGGATGGGGCTTGATCCCACAGTACTGAGATCATCCCTGAGCCAAAACCACGAGCTGGTCATTCAACTAAATGAGCCACCCCGGTGGTTTTTGAGTTAGTGTTTTGTTTTCTTTGGATGAATATCCAGTAGTGGAATTACTGGATCATATGGTATTTCTATTTCTATTTTTATTTTTTGCATTTTATGAATTTATTTTTTTACTGGTGTTCAGTTGACTGGGTTATGGTCCCTGAGATGGGCACTTGACGGGATGAGCACTGGGTGTTATTCTATATGTTGGCCAATTGAACACCAATAAAAAAAATTAGCTTTTTAAAGCTAATTTTGTTTCTAGAGTCTAGCTGGTGGCCCCTTTGATAGATAAAACATGTATTTTTTAAAAAATATTTTATTTGTTTATTCATGAGAGACACAGAGACACAGGCAGCGGGACAAGCAGGCTTTTTGCAGGGAGCCCGATGCGGGACTCGATCCCAGGACCCAGGGATCACGCCCTGGGCCGAAGGCAGACGCTCAACCACTGAGCCACCCAGGGGCCCCAGACAAAGCATGTATTAATACACAAGAGTTCAGTATAACTGAAGGATGCACCCAACTGGTTTAGGTAATCTGCTGAGAAATTGCTCATCCATAGCGGATCACATATAAATCCTTTCCTAAAATCCATTGACATCCACAGCTCAAACAAGCTTTGAATATAGGCAGGAAATCACAGTAGTGCTGTAATTCTAAGCGCCTCCATTTTTCATGTCAAGGGCTCTATAAATATGGCTTTTTAAAATGTGTTTAGCTATGTACTATTCACTGTGACAATTTAAAGCATTTGATCCTTACAACAATCCTACCATCCCCATTTCCATATGAAGACACATTCTTATTTTGGGGAAAAATTCTATTAGTTAGTATGATCTTTGACTTGAATATTCTGAGATTCATTCATTAAGTCATTTATTTTTATTCAAGCAGGGACAGCCCATCGTATCCATTACTCTAAACCCTAATGACCAGCACATTGCCTGACACATGGTGCACATTCATTAAATATTTTAATTAAGCATATACATATATTTTAATAAAGGAATTCTGAAGAACTGTAATGTCTTCGTTGTCTATATCCCTTTCAAAACCTATTCCTAACTATAATAAAGTATACCAGCCCCTGGTTGCTTGAAATAATGGTGAGACTGGATTAAGGTGGAAACCAACAAGCATCAGGGATTATTCAAAACTGTGACTAAGCCTCTATTATTGGGCTAACAGGATTTGGGCAGAAATTAAGCCATCAAGACAAGTAAGATGGTGGAAGCACTTACCTAAATCTTCCGACTCTCCCAATTGGGATAAATATAAATGAGAAGGCCCAATCTTGTAGACAATTGGTAGATAAAATTAGGGACAGTTACTGTACGTCACTTTCTCATATTTTCCCTAAAGAAGCCCAAAGAATAGGCTTAAAAATAAGGGTTGGTCTGTTGCACATTCTCCCATTAAATGCCTCTATGTCTCTTTGGGGCCTTTTAAATTCAGAGCAAATTCTTCTGTGGCCTACCAGACCCCATGGGATCCCGGCCCTTCCCCTCCAGCTGCCCCTTCACCTTCTGTACTCTACGCATGCTGTTCTGGATTCTCAAGATCCATTTTCCCTTCCTGTTCCCTTGCCTGGAGGGGCTCTCAGCTCTTGTCCTGCCCCCCTCTTTTTGATCCTTCAGTTTGAGCTCGAATGGTATCCTCAGGCAGGCCTTCCCAGATGATCGCATCTAAACTTGACCACAGTGCCTTGTTGATGTCAGCTTGTGATAAATGCAGTGAAAGGGATCATCTTCGCTTCATACATCTCATTTCTAAACGTATGATGTAAGCAAGTAAGTTTTGTGTGAGCAGGGGGCTATTTTTTGTTGTCGCCATATTTAAGATTGGTAAAAGCCTAGAATTTGATATGTCTTCAATAAATATTTGTGATCTCTACTACTGTCTGAAGAAGACATGGCTGTGTACTATGGGACGGTCTAAAATGTAGAAGGTTTATGATTTTGTGATTACAGGTCTTTTTTAAAAAATTCATTTTTATTCAATTATTATACTTATTCAAGTATAATTACCAAAATGTTAGTTTCAGGTGTACAGTGTAATGATTCAACAATTCTGTACATTTCTTAGTGTTCATCCAGGTAAGTGTACTCTTAATCCCCTTTATTTCACCCACCCACCTCCCCTTTGGCAACTACCCATTTGTCCTCCGTATTTAAGAGTGTGCTTTCATTTGTCTCTTTTCTTGTTTGTTCATGTGTTTTGTTTCTTGTTTTTAATTGTTTTGTTTTTCATTCCTGTGAGGTATAACAGGTATAACAGTGTTAACAGGTATAACAGTGTTATATTAGTTTCCAGTATACAACGCAGTGATTCAGGAGTTCCTCACATCACCCCGTGCTCATCATGACACGTGCACTTCTTAATCCCCGTCACTGATTTAACCCACCCCCCACCCCATCCTTTCTAATAACCATCAGTTTGTTCTCTATAATTAAGAGTCTGTTTCCTCATTTGTCTCTTTTTCCCCTTTGCTCATTTGTTTTGTTTCTTAAATTTCATATGTGAGTGAAATCATATGGTATTTGTCTTTCTCTGATGGACTTATTTCATTTAGCGTTAAACCCTCTAGGTCCATCCATGTTGTTGCAAATGGTGAGATCTCATTCTTTTTCATGGTTGTATAATATTCCCGTGTGTGTGTGTGTGTGTGTGTGTGTGTGTGCGCCACATCGTCTTTATCCATTCATCTACCGATGGTCACTTGGATCGTTTCCATATCTTGGCTATTGTCAATAATGCTGTAATAAACAGAAGTGCAGACGTCTTTTTCAATTAGTATTTTTTTCTTTGGGTTAACCCTCAGTAGGAATTACTGGATCACAGGGTAATTCTATTTTTAGATTTTTTTGAGGAGTCTCCATACTTTTTTCCACAGTGGCTGCACCAATTTAAATTCCCACCAACAGTGCAACAGTGCACGAGAGTTCCTTTTTCTCCATATCTTTGGCAACATTTGCTGTTTCTTAAGTTTCTGATTTTAGCCATTCTGACAAGTGTAAAGTGATATCCCGTTGTGGTTTTACTTGTACTTCCCTGATGATTAGTGATGTTAAGCATCTTTTTATGTGTCTGTTGGCCATCTATATATCTTATTTGGAAAAATGTCTATTTTTCCTCTGCGTGCTGTTAAATTGGATTATTTGTTTTTTCAGTGTTGAGTTGCATAAGTTCTTTATATATTTTGGATATCAACTTCTTATTGGATATATGATTTTCAAATATCTTCCATGATCGTAGTTCTTGAAACGACTGTGGACATTATGCTAACCTGAGAATTAGGGACCGGCATCACAGCACTGAAAGGTCTCTGCCAAAACCTGGACAAATAGAACTGGAAGCAAATGAAAATCTGTATGGAATTTGAGAGGATTCAGAGAGGGTTGTGATGGTTAATTTTTGTGTTACCTGGCTGGTCCATGGTATCAAGATATTTCATCAAATGTTATTTTAGATTTTTCTGTGAGGATGCTTTTGAATGGATTTACATTTTAATTGACGGACTTTACTGCCTTCCATACTGTGGGTGGGCCTCATGCAATCAGTTGAGGGCCTGAATAGGTAAAAGGCTGACCTCTGAGCAAGAGGGAATTTTGCCATAGACAGGCCTTCAGACTTGGCCTGCAGTAATAGCTATTTCCTGAGTCTCCAGCCTGCCTCCCCTGTAGATTTTGAACTTGCTAGCTTTTATAATCATGTGAGAAAATGCCTTAAAACAAATCTCTGTATATACACATCCTGTTGGTTTTGTTTTTCTGGAGAAACCTGACACATAGAAGGGCATTTGGATGAAGGATCGAAAGTGCTCTGAAAAGGTCGGGGGCCTTTGCAATTGTCATAGCAGATTTATCACAGTCGATGAGACCTTGGCTGGGATGGCCTTACTTCGATGTCTTAGAGGGCAGTAGTCATATCCGGGAATCTGTCCAATGAAGCGGCTTTTCTCTTACTGGCTTGAGAGTGTGCAAAGAAGGGTTCAGTTTAGGAAATGAGCAGAGACAGTAGGCAGCAAGTGACCGGATAGAGTTAAGAGGGATCCATAGATGCAATACGCAACTTTCCTAGGAAACAATGGAACGGGAATTTAGTAACAAAGCAAAGGCGATCATCATGTCACACGTTTTATCTGCATTACCTGCCTAATACCCATAAATAAGGCGGATGGTAACAGTCACTATAAGTGAGAGAACTGTTGACTCGGAAGAATGCAATTAGTTCGCCAACTTTTCGTAGCTAGTAGGTGCTGACATCGGGAGTCGCGGCCAAGCATATTGCTTCCAACATCTGTCTTGGCCTACTGTGGCGTTTCCTTTATTCCTCCAGCTCTGCAACACCTGAGGGTGGAGGCTCTTCCAGCTTTCGTACTTAGATGTTCATACTGAACCGGTGGCTCCGTGGACTAAAAGAAAACTATTTTCTGTATTTTTAGTGGCTTCACTATTGAAAAAGTTAGCGTCATCATGTGGACATAACACCTAATACCATAGTTCATGTTTGAAGTCTCTGCCTCCATGAAATTCCACGCAGCGTGTTTCAGAGCAGTGCATCCATTTCCTTCCACGGTCCCTGGAAGATCTGGACTTTACTTTGGGCTGGGGTCGTTGCTAAGTGGTGGGGTGGGTGGACGCATGGTGGGACACACTGCGGCCCTTTGGGTTTTAAGTGTACTTGAGCATAAGAACTTTTCTTTTAAGAGGCTCTACATTCGTGAGTCATCTCTCCGCATCTGCTGCAATTAAACACATTCCACTCTCTTTATTGTCAAGGTCAGGAAGAGTAGGGACTGAATGTACAGACTCTAGAATTTACTTTTCCGGGAAAACTGTCTCTATCTAAATTCCTAGCGCCCTTCCCTCCACGCTGTATGTCCTGTGTCTGCCGCTGTGTCACCAGCAGGGTTAGTAAGAAGCTCAAGGCCATTTTCTTCAAATGGTCTTTCAGCTACTCATGCTCAAGCTCGTCTCGTCTGTTCCTCGAGCGCCTGTTTTTACACGTAACTTCCTGGAAGTCTCTGCTCAGACCGAGGCGCCCAGTGCGCCATGAGACAAGGGGCAGCCCCGTGCCATCTCCCAGAAGAGCGAATCCTTGAGTAACGGGCAGTGGGAGGGTCTGGGAATTAGGGATTCCTGCAGGGAGCGCGGCCAACCAGAGGAGCTGGAGCCTCGGGGAGGCTGCATGAGAATTTGGATGTTTTCTCATATTTTAATAGGAAACAGCAAATTTTCACACAAAAAGAAACACCATTTGACACATGCAAGAAGCCCGTTCTGGGGTCAGAAATTCTTCCCCGGGCTCTTCAGGCGTCTGTCTCCCGGCATCCCCTGAAGGTCAAAGGCCATTTTCCCTTCTGGTTCCTAAATCTCCAAGACCGGCTCTGAGCTGCAGCTAGCAGGCGCCTCTATCCAAACGGAACATCAAGCATATTTTCTGTCTCGTTGTCTGTCCAGGCAGCCAGTCTCCTTCTGTTGCTAGCTTGGGGGGTTATATCTGCTTTTGGGCGCAGCACAAGGGTGACGTTTCTGCAGCCTTATCATGCAGTTATGGTCCATGTGTTCTCTTTTGTCCAAGCAAGTCTGTCTAATAGAATTATAATGCCCAAACCAATCTTGCCTTCC
The DNA here is from genome assembly GCF_053574225.1 of Canis aureus. Lineage (NCBI taxonomy): Eukaryota > Metazoa > Chordata > Mammalia > Carnivora > Canidae > Canis > Canis aureus. The sequence goes on from NC_135613.1 coordinate 269,434, forward strand.
TCACACCGGATTTTATGGCACATGAGCCTCCAAGATACCTGGAACATCCCCCTACCCCCGAGATGTGATGTTTCTGAAGAAAAAGAACAACAACAACACTGGAAAAACTGCTTAATTTCTCTTCTTTCTCAAGTTTTCTCAATCTAGTGACTATTGACATTTTGGGCTGCAAAATTCCCTGCTGTGGGGGCTGTCCTGTGCACTGCGGGGTGCTGCGCAGCCTCCCCGGCCTCTAGCCACTGGATCCCAGAAACACCTACAAGCTGGGACAACCGAAAGCTTCTCCAGACATTGTCAAATGCTTCCCGGAAGGTAAAACGGTCCCTCCCTCCTTGAAATCCTTGACCTCACCCCTCTCTTTCTTCCTCACGCACGTGTGCCCACACACACGCCCCATAGCACTTTGAAGGGACACGTAAGTTCTTACTAAAATTGCCGGTTGTATGCATGATACTTACATGGTTTTCTGTGCTTGACTATGGAGGAAATTCTTTCACATCTGAAAATACACCGCTTGCTGTTTCTCTAAAGACAAAACTTGGGGTTCTGCAAATGTGTAGGCCTTGCAGAAAACCTCAGAACCGTCTGGAGTTGAACCGACTCCCCAAATGTGACATACCTGCCCTGGAGCTTGCAGATGGAAAGTGCAGGAGGAGCGGGGGGACAGGATGTGAGAATCATCTCAACTTTATAAAAATGAAAGCTTAAGAATAAATTGCTTTTAGCTCCCAAACAATCCTGGCTTCTGGATTTCAATTCCAGGAGTAATAAAAGCTTCTTTCAATTGCTCTCCACTCTGCGTAATGGTGCAGGGTCAGAACAATAGCAGAGAGGTCCTCTGTGCAGAGAGGCAGTTTACCCATTAGTTGTACTGATGCTGAGCGACAAGGGTCTGGCTTCCCCTGCAGACTGGTGTGAATGGCAGTCCCCTTGCTTCTCTGAGTGGGATTTAGAAAAAAAAAAAAAAACACAAATTAATGCTAGTTACCCATCTCAGCCTGTGTGCCTTTCCCAGAAGTTGCAGAATTTCAGGCCCATCATGCAGATGAGCCCCCTGAACCCCAAGTAAGGGCCCTCAGGTCTTGAGTATGAAAAAAGTTCTGATTCATGGATTCAAGTTGCTTAAAGTCTTTTTTTTATTATTATTAAATATTGTATTTATTTATTCATGAGAGACAGAAAGAAAGAGACAGAGAAAGAGAGGCAGAGACACAGCAGAGGGAGAAGCAGGCTCCATGCAGGGAGCCCGACGTAGGACTCGATCCCGGGACCCCGGGGTCACGCCCTGGGCCAAAGGCAGGTGCTAAAACCCTGAGCCACCCAGACGTCCCCCTGCTTAAAGTCTTAAACACTGGAGTTCTGTGGGGATTTATCTTGGACTCTCCACTTTACTTATTTTGTATCATTTCTTTATATGATCTAATCTATTCTCATTAACTGTTGATTCTCAATTATACACCAGCCATCTACCTTCTTTCTCAAACTTTGGGCTTGTGAGCAGTTTTCTGGCTATACCCACCTAGAATCCAAAGAAATTTCAATTTAATACATTAAAAACTTGATGGTTATTGTCTTTTCCTTAGCCACTGCTAGTGTCTTTATATCTAGGTCTACTAAGAGCTCCAGCACCTTCCTGGCCATTCATTTCAGAAACATGGGGGTATCATTAATTCTTCCTTTTCCCTCCTGTTCTCCAATTCTATATTTGGCTTTCCATTAAGTCCGCTGTTTTTTTTTTCTCCATTTACATTTATTTATTTATTTATTTATTTATTTATTTATTTATTTATTCATTCATTCATTCATTCATTTATTTATTTATTTTTATTTTAATTAATTAATTAATTAATTTATTTATTTATTTATGTCCTCTTTTCTTTATTTCTATCATTAGTGTCCTAATAAATGTCAACATCTTCCTCCCTTCTCTACTCTTGCTGGCTTTAAGTGTAGCCTTCTTATAGCAGCCAGTATGAGTTATCTGGAAAAGGAATCTACGATGCATCCCTCCCCACTCTAAAGACTGGTTTTCTATTGAATTGAGCCCAACACTTTTCACACTTCATGACGTGATCCCTGTCTACTTCTCCAGCCGTACTTGCTTTGACTTGTCCCAGCAGCAAGTTATCTTGTAATTTAGCAACGTAGAGTATCTTTTTTTCCACATTCTATGGGCCAGAAATGCAGATAAGGCCCAGCAAGGATGGCTTTTCTCTGATCCATATCATCTGGGGATTCAGTTGGGAAGACTTAATTAAGGCTGAAGTGCAAAAGCTTCTTATCTTGAAGGAAGACATAGGCATGGCCAACAAGCACATGGGAACATGCTCACATCGCTTGCCATCGGGGAAATACAAAGCAAAACCACAATGAGATCCCACCTCACACCAGTGAGAATGGGGAAAATTAACAGGACAGGAAACCACAATGTTGGAGAGGATGTGGAGAAAGGGGAACCCTCTTACACAGTTGGTGGGAATGTGAACTGGTGCAGCCACTCTGGGAAACTGTGTGGAAACTGTGAGGTTCCTCAAAGAGTTAAAAATAGACCTGCCCTACGACCCAGCAATTGCACTGCTGGGGATTTACCCCAAAGATACAGATGCAGGGAAACACCGGGACATCTGCACCCCGATGTTTCTAGCAGCAATGTCCACAGTAGCCAAACTGTGCAAGGAACCTCGGTGTCCATCGAAGGATGAATGGATAAAGAAGATGTGGTTTATGTATACAATGGAATATTCCTCAGCCATTAGAAATGATAAATACCCACCATTTGCTTCGACGTGGATGGAACTGGAGGGTATGATGTTGAGTGAAATAAGTCAGTTGGAGAAGGACAAACATTATAGGGTCTCATTCATTTGGGGAATATAAAAACTAGTGGAAGGGAATAAAGGGGAAAGGAGAAAAATGAGTGGGACATATCAGAAAGGGAGACAGAACATGGAAGACTCCTGACTCTGGGAAATGAACTAGGGGTGGTGGAAGGGGAGGTGGGCGGGGGGTGGGGGTGATTGGGTGATGGGCACTGAGGGGGGCACCTGATGGGATGAGCACTGGGTGTTATTCTGTGTGTTGGCAAATTGAACACCAATAAAAAATAAATTTATTAAAAAAAAAAAGGCTGAAGTGGCTCTAGGCCTGGGGACTAGAGTGATCTAAAGGCTCATCTACATTGGCCTGACTCGGAAGCTAGGACAGTCACCAGAGCGCCTGCCTGGTTTGGTTGGTTTGCAGCACGGTGACCGCATGGGGTTGGGCTTCTTACAGCACGGTTCAGGGCTCTGAGCCCGAGTATCTCGCTGCACAAGGTGGAAGCCCTGTGAATCCCACAGAATAACTTCAGGCAGCTCCTGTTTGTTGAAGCAATCACAGGCTGAGGTATAATAAAGAACATATCCGATCTCTATCCCTGGTTCCTGGCACAGCTTCAAAAATCCTTGGGACCTTCTGAATGATCAGGGTGTCCTTTGTTATCCATAATCACTCCCCTCAGCCATATCTGAATTTATGCAATGAGGTGAATTACAGTGGGGCCTCTAGCTGGCTTCAGCGTGGGGGCCGGTCGGTAGAAAAGCCAACCATATGGTTAAAGGGAATCTTCGTCTTACCGCCTGACCTCTGGGGAGGGTAGAGGGGCTGGTGAGCTTTCTGGTTGATGAAAAACTGAGCTACCAGGAGGGTGATGTACTCTGACTTCACGGGGACAGAAACTCTCGGGTGTGGGACCCTTGCTTCACGTGCCTGTTCCACTGGCTGTACGTTGTATCCTTTATAATAAAACGGTGACGTCCATTATAGCACTCTCTGAGTTCTGTGAGTTGTCCTAGTCCTAAATTATTGATCCTGCGGAGGTTCAGGGGAACCTCTGAATTTGGACCAAGTCCATCTGGTAAAGTGTGGTAACCCTCAGGACTTGTGGCCGTAGCGTGAAGGGGGACAGTCTCATAGCTCTGATCCCCTCAACCCGTGGAGTCTGTGCTAACCCTAGGTAGTTAAAATTTAATTGAATTATAGGACATCCAGTTTGTTTTAGAAAATTGATGTTGGAAAGCACAGCCCCACCCAGATTCAGAGTAGGGGACATAGACCTCTTGATGACAGGGGTATTAATACTCCTCTTATTTTTTTCCCAGCTATAATGAGGTATGACTGACAAATTATATTATGATTTATAAAGTTTACAGTCTGATTATACACATAGACTGTGAGAGGATTCCTGCTATCAAGTATCCTGATATCAAGTAACGAATAAACACATTAGAGGATTCCCGCTATCAGTATTCCTGATGTCAAGTAAGGAATTAACACATTCCTTACTTCATATATTTATTTATACCTCCCCCTTTTTTTTTGGTGAGAACAGTTAAGTTCTATTTTTTTAGCAAATTTCAATTATACAACAAAGCATTATTACCATGTTATATACATTAGATTTTAGACTTATTCATTTTTATTCATTTTCTTTTTTCTGTCTTTTTTTTTTTTTTCACTTATTCATTCACGAGAGACACAGAGGGGGGGCAGAGACATAGGCAGAGCGAGAAGCAGGCTCCCTGCAGGAGTCTGATGTGGGACTCGATCCCAGGACCCCGGGATCACAACCTGAGTGGAAGGCAGATGCTCAACCACTGAGTCACCCAAACATCCCTCTTTTTTCCCTTTTTTCAATGCAGGGCTTGAACTCATGACCCTGAGATGAACACCTGAGCTGAGATCAAGATTCAGATACTTACCTCCCTAAGCCACCCATGCTCCTCAGACCTTATTCATTTTATAATTGGATGTTTATACCCCTATCAGCCTCTTCCTATTTCCTCCATCCCCTGGTAGCTACCGTTCTACTTTCTGTGAGTTCTACTTAAAAAAAAAAAAAATTCTATATATAAATGATACCATACAATATTTGTTTCTCTCTGTTTGGCTTACGTCACTTGGTATGATGCCCTCCAGGTTCATCCGTGTTGTTGCAAATGGCACAATTTCCTTTCTTTTTCAAGGCTGAATAGTATTCCTCTGTGTGTGTGTGTGGATGGGTGGGTGGGTGTGTGGGTGTGGGTGTGTGACCTCACATTTTCTTTATCCATTCACCTGTTGATACACATTTAGGTTGTTTCCATGCCTTACCTATCATGAATAATACTGCAATGAACATTGGAGTATCTCTTTGAGGTAGTCATTTTGTTTTCCTTTAGGTGTATTCCCAGAAGTGGGATTGCTGGATCCTGTGGTATTTCTATTTTTAATCTCTTGAGGAACCTCCAGACTGTTTTCCACAGTGGCTGCACCAGTTTACATTTCCACCAACAGTACGCAAAGGTTCCCTTTTCTCTACATTCTCGCCAGCGTTTGTTATCTCTTGTGATTTTGATGATAGTCATCACAACAGGTATGAGGTGATCTCAGTTGTGGTTTAGATTTGCACTTCTCTGATATTAGTGGTGTTGAGTCATTTTTATGTCTTCTTTGGCTGTCTATTGAGATCCTTTGCCCATTTTTAAATCAGATTATTTGTTTTTCTTGTTACGGAGTTGTAGGAGTTTCAGGTATATTTTGAATATTAACTCCTTATCAGATATGTGACTTGCAAAAATTTTCTCCATCGTATAGGTTGCCTTTTCATTTTGTTGATGATTTCCTTTGATGTGCAAAAGCTTTTTAGTTTGATATAGTCTCACTTGTTTTCTTTTACTTTTGTTGTTTTTGTGTCAAGTTAAAATCATAGCTAAGGGCAGTGCCAAAGAGCTTACCCATGTGTTTTCTAGGAGTTTTATGGTTTCACGTATTATATTCAAGTCTTTAATCCATTTTGAGTTGACTCTTGTGTATTGTATAAGATAATGGTCCAGTTTCATTATTTTGCGAGTGACTATCCATTTTTTGAGCACCATTTTATTGAAGAGACCACAATTTCCCCATTGTATATTCTTTACTCCTTTGTTTTAAATTAATTGACCATAGATGCATGTGTTTATTTCTGGACTCTATTCTGTTCTATTGATTGTATTCTATGCCAATACCAGACTATTTTGATTACTGTAGCTTTGTAATATACTTTGAAATCAGAAAGCAATCAGGAAGCACGGTGCCTCCATCTCTGTTCTTCGTTCTTAACATTGCTTTGGCAGGTCAGGGTTGTCTGTCAAATTTTAGAATTGTTCTATTTTGTGAAAAATGTCTTTGGAATTTTTATAGAGATTGCATTGAATTTGTAGGTTGCTTTGGGTGGTATGCACATTTAACAATATTAATTCCTCCAGTCCATGAGCATGGAATATCTTTCCCTTTATTTGTATCTCTTCTTAAATTTTTTTCATCAATGTCTTACAGTTTCCTTTCTATAGATTTTTCAGTTCCTTGGTTAAATTTATTCCTAGGAATTTTATTTTTATTGATGCAATTGTAAGTGGGATTATTTTCTTAATGTCTCTTTTGATAATTTGTTACTGGTACACAGAAATGCAACAGACTTTTGTGTTCTGATTTTGTACCCTGAAACTTAACTGAATTTGTTGATTAGTTCTAAGAGTTTTTTGGTGGCATCTTTAGAGTTTTCTATATACACATCATGTAATCTGAAATTAGTGACAGTTTTATTCCTTCTTTCTGATTTGGGTACCTTTTTTTTTTATTTTTCTTGCCTAATTCTAGTATTATGTTAATTAAAAGTGATGAGTGGACACTTGTTTTATTCTGATCTTAGAGGAAGAGCTTTTAGCTTTACACCATTGAGTATGATGTTAGCTGTGGGCTTCTTATAAATGGCTTTTATTATGTTGAGGTACATTTCATCTATACATAGTTCGTTGAAAGTTGTTAGCATGAAAGGATGTTGAATTTTGTCAAACACTTATACTGTATCTATTGAGATCATCATATATTTTTTTATCCTCATCATGCTAATGCTATGTAGCCTGTTTGTTGATTTGCAATGTTAAATATACTTTTGTTTCAGAAATAATTCCACTTAGTCTTGACATATGATGCTTTTACTGTTCTGTTGAATTTGGTTTACAAGTATTTTGTTAAGGATATTTTAATCTATATTCATCAGGAGTATTGGCCTGTAATTTTCTTCTCTTGTAGTGTCCTTGTCTGGCTTTGATATGAGGATAATCCTGGCCTTAAAAAATACGTTTAGAAATCTTCCTTTCTTTTCTCTTTTTTTTTTTTTTTTTTTGGAAGAGTTTGAGAAGGACCTGTATTAATTCTCCTTTGAATGTTTGGTAGGATTTACCAGGAATGCTGTCTGATCCTGGAATTTTGTTTGTTGAGAGGCTTTTGGTTACTCATTCAATCTCCCTACTAGGGATTGTTTTTTTTTTTTTTTTTTTTTCAGATTTCTTTTTCTTCATGATCCAGTATTAGAAGGTTGTATGACTCTTGAAATTTAACCATTTTTTTCTAGGTTGTCCAATTTACTGGTCTGTATTTGTTCATTGTAGTCTCTTATCCTCTGTATTTCTGTGGTATCGGTTGTAACATCTCCTCTTATTTTATTTATTTGACTCTTCTCTCTTTTTCTTTGTGAGTCTAGCTAAAGGTTTGTGAATTTTGTTTATCTTTTCAAAGAACCAAATTTTAGTTTCATTTGATCTTTTCTATTGCCTTTTAGTCTTTATTTCATTTACTGCTTTCTTCTACTAACTTTGCACTGAGTTTGTTCTTTTTCTAGTTCTTTAGATGTAAAGCTAGGTTGTTTATTTGAGCTTTTTCTGTTTTGTTAATGTGGTCCTCAATTTCCTCCTTAGAATTGCTTTACTGTTCTTATAAGTGTTGATACTTTATGTTTCTATTTTTTTTAGTCTCAAGATACTTTTTGATTTCACTTTAGATTTCCCCTTTGATCTATTGATTGTTCAAGATTGTGTTGATTTTCATGTACTTTGAACTTTGAAGTTTTAGTCTTATAATTAATTTCTAGTTTCATATCATTAGTAGAAAAAGTGAGAAAAAGATTCTTGATATGATTTCAGTGTTCTTAAACTTCTAAGACTTGTTTTGTATCCTGACATATATGATCCATCCTGAAAAATTTTCCATGTACTTCAGAAAAAAAATATGTATATCCTGCTGCAGTTGAATAGAATGTTCCGTATGTGTCTTTTAGGTTCATCTAGTCTAACATGTCACTTAAGTTCTTATTGATTTTCTGTCTGGATGATTATCCATTGTTGAAAGTAGGGTATTCAAGCCCCCCTTATAGTTGTATTGCTATTTCTCCCTTCATATCTGTTAATCTTGCTTCATATATTTAGGTGTTCCTATATTGGGTGCAAAAATATTTAGAACTATTATATCTTCTTGATGAATGACCTCTTTATTATTATATGATGACCTTCTTTGTCCTTTGTCTCTTGTAATAGTTTTTGGCTTAAAGTTTATTTTATGGGATATAAATACAGCTTTCCTTGCCCTTTTTTTGTTTCCATTTGCATATGATACCTTTTTCCATCTTTTCACTTTCTATTTGTGTCCTTAAATCTGAAGTAAGTCTAGGGACTCCTGGGTGACTCAGCTTGAGCATTTGCTGTCTGCTCAGGGCATGATACCGGAGTCCTGGGACTGGGTCCCACCCACATCAGGGTCTTTGCAGGGAGCCTGCTTCTCCCTCTGCCTATGTCTCCACCTCTCTCTGTGTGTCTCTCATGAATAAATAAATTAAATATTTTTAAAAAATCTGAAATAAGTCTCTTGTAGGTAGCATGTAGTTGGGTCTATAAAATCTATTCAGCCACTCTAGGTACTTTGATTGGAGAGTTTAGTCCATTTACATTTAAAGTAATTATCAATAGATATGGACTTATTATTGCCATTTTGTTAATTGTTTCCTGGCCACTTTATAATTGCTTTGTTCCTTTCTTCTTCTCTTGCTCTCTTTCTTTGTGAATTGATGATTTTTTTTCTATAATGGCATGCTTTTATTTACTTCTCTTTATCAGTTTGTATATACTATAGGTTTTTGATTTTTGTTTACCATGAGGCTTACATAATACATCTTATAACAGTCTACTTTAAGCTGATGACTTCAAATGCATATGAAAGCTCTACATTTTTACACTCCTCTCCCATTTTATGTTTTTGGTATATTATGCTGCATATATTTCTGAAACATGTTAATTCAGAGACTGTAACTGCATAATGTGTAACTAGTTACTATCTCCTCCTTTGGTTATATAGATATTGTCAACCAATAAGAATACTCTAACTACATAGGTATTAACTTGACCTCAGAATATTTTTTAATACAAAATTAAAAAATATTTTCTCAGCTTCTTGGATTATACTCTTCTCTATTTTTAATCAGAAAATAACTTACCTTTCTTGATTATTTGATTTTTATATCATTAATGTTTGGCTTTTAAATGTATTATTGGAGGAGATGGAGTTGGTAGGAAACATAAAAAAGGCAATCATAATTGACTGGATATTGATTTAATGCCACACTATTTGTGTATATCATCTTTAGTTCTATCAACAGTTGTCTAATGTAAGTATTATCTCCATCGTGCAAATGAGCCAATTGGAATTCAAAATGTTAAAATCATTTGTGGAAGGCCCCATAACTGGTAAATATGGTATAGGCAGGATTTAAACACAAGCAATTCTATTTCAAATGTTTCTTCACTTGTCTTTCTTTGGAATGCCACTGTACTCCATCACTGTGCCTCTGTATGAAAGGACTATCTCCCTTGACTTTCACATGACTGCTGGACACTGATGCCTTCATCAAGTGACAGTGAAGTTAATAAGAGGCATGTGGTCTCTTGTCTATCCATGTACTTCCTCTTCTGGACTATTCTGAATAGGAATCAGTTTTCTGATGATCTCAGAGGCAAAAGTAGAAGTAAGTAGAAGTAAGCTTTACTTTTATTCTCCAGATCCCAATAAGATACAAGGTGAAGGAATTTAATGGTTACTTTCTCATCCGTTCGAATAGTGGCCAGCAAGAAACTGTCGAATCAGCAGTAGCACGGACCAAGTTCAGGCTCTGCTGTCTTAGGATTCTCCAGAGAGACACCGGGTCATTGGGCTTTCCCTTCTGAAGCTCACGGAATATTATTTTGGTTTTTATTGGAAGGATCAGGAAGAAATGGTTAGGCTCCCTTACTATATTAAATGTACTCAGTTTCGGGAGCAGCATTATTCAGACACAAATCCTTTACAATATATATATTTAAATAAATATGTATTTCTATATTTTATATAGGCTAAACTAACCCTTCCACTTCGAAAACAGTATTGTTGCCCGACCTGAAATTGCTCTAATTAATGGCACCAACTTCTCTCTAAGGCTTAAAGGTTTCAATTACTTCAGGAGACAATCTGGTAACTGAAGATAGAAATTCTTACCTCAAAGTGGTATTCGCTAAGAATTTCATCCCATGGGAGTGATACAGAAGAATCCTACCAGTGCACTTCCCTTCTCCAAGGAAAAGGTGTAATAAAGAAGCAGTGTGTACCTGAAAGAGTATGGTCATTAGAGTCAGACAAATCTGGTTTTAAGGTGTTTATTTTTTAAGGCTAGGAACAAAAGCAGTATGTAAGGGACAAGTATTAGAACTAACTTGTATAATTGTTCCAAGAATAAGGATGCCTGGTACTGATTGGTGGGATAAGAATTTTTTGAAGTTGTTTCTAGGAATGAAGATGTATATAGCTAAAGATTCAGTTGTGTTATTGGCCTCTTCATGCATGGGGTAAGAGGAAAAATAAGAGATGCAGGTGGGCCAAAGAATGATTAAAGAGGCAGGAGGAAAAGCAGGACAGGAATTTGTTATGGAAACCTAGTTTTTGGTCATAGGTGTCAAGGTTGAAGAAGACAAAAGCTAAGGGGATTGGTAAAAATAAAGTCATTTCTGAGAGAGAGGACTACTCTGATACAACTGGGATCACAAACACGAACTCAGAAAAATTATTTTATGATATTTCCCACAGACTCAATAATATAAAAGACCAGGATCCCTATGAACTAGAGCTGAACAGTTTCCTGAAGTGTGATGTTTGGCAGGGAGTAAATGGCAACAATAGACTTTGGGCCTAGATTTGTCTGGATCAAGGTCCAGTAAGAGTCAATATTTCCAAAGCATGAGCCCAGTTGTGAGAAATTCAAATATGATGATTTTTCCCTTTTCTTCAGGAGTCATCAATAACAGTTGAGATCAACAGTTATTACGTAACTAACATTTTGGTAAATCCCTAGTTAGATACTTAACACATTTTTAAAAAGGCATAGATTAAGTGGGGGAAAGATGCCACAGATCAAGAAGCAAACACATTTTATAATTCCTGGGTCCTACTTTGACAAAGTGTTTAGTGAATGCAAGCTCAGTTGTTCAGGGGTCCAATTTATACAACTATAGACTGACCATGCAAAGAGTAAAATATCGTGTTTTCTGTACCTTTTAGAGTTAAATGGAGCTGAAGGGGCTTTTTTTTTCCTTAAAAGTGGTTATATAAAACTAATATTTACAGTAATTTTTGAAAGCTTGGTTCAGTGCAAAAAAATAAAACAACTTCTAAGACAAAGGAGACAAATGGCTAAATTAAGACAGTTGAATGGTTAAAATGTAGATCACACAAGATCAAAAAGTGTGGTTAAATTGCTCACAGATATCACAGTAAAAGAGGAATATTTTATTGCCAAATAATTAACTCTCTCTTTAAGTGTACTTTTTTCTGTACAGGTAAATTTAAAAATCTTATTGGGTCTTTTATTTTCCATCAGAAAAATATGTTGTCAGATTAAGTCTTTATCATCTATGTACAGAGTTGTCACAGTTGTTTGTTTACTTTCATTTATAAACATGTCCAATAGGGGCCATACTTGAGTTTGCAGATCTACTTATTATTTATATGGAGCGGGCCGACAGGTGAAAGAGTGAAGACATGGACTTCTATAGCTCACTGAATAATAGCTATAGTTAACATTTATTGAGCATTTTCTAAGTGTCAGGGACTGTGTTAATGCTTTAAGTGGATTGTCTGCTTCAATTAACTCTATGAATTAAATGTGAGAAAACTGAAATGTGGAGAGTTTAATTTAATTTCCCAGAATCAAATAATTAGGAAGGGAGTAGGCTAAGATTCAAAACAGCTAGAATCTACACTCCTATTTATTATTTATTTATTTATTTATTTGTTTACTTTTTTTTTTTTTTTTTTTAAGTTTGATACCAAGTATGGAGCCAGGCAAGGGGTTTGAACTCATGACCCTGAGATCCAAACCTGAGCCAACAGGGCATGACCCCGGGGTCCCAGGATCGAGTCCCACATTGAGCTTTCTCCGTGGAGGCTGCTTCTCCCTCTGCCTGTGTCTCTGCCTCTCTCTGTGTCTCTCATGAAGAAATAAATAAAATCCTTGAAAAAAAAAAAAAAAACCTGAGCCAAGATAAAGAGTCAGATGCTCAAGCAACTGAGCCACTCAGGCACCCCTAGAATTGACATCAACAGTTATAGAATTCATTTTCTTATCAACTTAAAGACAATTTGCTAGTTTAGGCTTTCACACCCACTGGTTGCCAGACCAGTGTAAACTTAACATTGAAAAAATTTTGGTATTTCTTAAATTTGCATCTATGACCTTCTCTGTAGAGAATGAATTTTCTAACAGTAGAAGACATTTTTTTTAATGAGCTTATGTCATCAGTAACTGACAGCTTTGTAACATGATTTTTATTATTAATAATGGTGACAACAGCAATATTAAAAAATAAGATAAAAACACAACATGTACTGAGCATTGACATATGTCTGAGTGATATTTGAAGCATATCTGTGGTTTTTGCTTTTTTCATTGGGTATTTGCTACTCTAGTCAGTCCAAATATTTAGTAAGATGCCTTTCTCTCTTCGTTCTCTTTCAAACTATGTTGGCCACAAGGAAAATACTTGGCCCAAGCTCAAATAATCAATATTTCTCTTCTAAGCATTTGAATCTTGAACATAAAAATAGAAGGTAATTGGAGTTGTGTCATTAAGAATTACCCTAGAGATGGCCATGAGTTCCCATGTCTGAGATACCCAGAACTATTTGTGATTTTCTTATAACCTGATTATTTAACTATTTCTAAGACTCTAGAAATTCCTCCGCATATTTCAAATAAGTTTATGGCTATTTTATTTTGTATGGTTTTGTTATTACTACAATGCTGTAGTTAGACCTATTTGGTTGCAAGTGAAAGAATATAATTCCGGCTCAATACTTGTGGTTGGGGTCCCAATCTTAGGCTCAGCAGATAAAACTAGAGCTCAAAAAAGTTAAATGGAAAGGTAGACCCAGATATATCAGTTCTTAATGCCAAAATTATTATTCGATGTCCAGAAGGTGAAAAGTTTGTGATTTTACTCCACTTAAAAGGCAACAGGTTAGTCTGCTACTGTATTATGGATACCGGGTGAAGACATGAGACTCCTGGCTCAGAGACAAAGGATGTTATTACTCACAGTAAAAGCAGTAACCAGAGCTTTATGTTTGTTTGTGTTGGTTCCCCTCTTGCCAATTCCAAGGAGTGCATTATAGGACAGATACTCTAGATTATGGGATTTACCACTTTCATAGTAAGTGGAAGCCAGTTTGCATTTTTTAAAAAGATTTTATTTATTTATTTGGTAGAAAGAGAGAATGAGAGAGCACTAGTAGGAATAGTGGCAGAGGGAGAGAGAGAACCTGGCTCTCTGCTGAGCAGGGAGCCCAGCCCAGGCTCCCTGCAAGTTTGCTTTTGTTGGGGGTAGGGAGTAGCGGGAAGAGACATTACCTCATTGCCCCAGGTTGCTTCTCCTTAGAAATATTTCAGGGCCTATCCAGGCTGGTTAATAGGCACAGACTTGGTGAATAGTGCAAGAAGCACAAGAGAGAGATCATGGAATCATAGTTGTTTTTTTTTTTTTTTTTTTTTTTTTTTATGATAGTCACAGAGAGAGAGAGAGAGAGGCAGAGACACAGGCAGAGGGAGAAGCAGGCTCCATGCACCGGAGAAGCAGGCTCCATGCACCGGGAGCCCGACGTGGGACTCGATCCTGGGTCTCCAGGATCGCGCCCTGGGCCAAAGGCAGGCGCCAAACCGCTGCGCCACCCAGGGATCCCTATAGTTGGTTTGATATGCTATTGCCATCTTGGTTTTGATGCCTTAGACAGAAGCAATGTAGGATCCTAATAATAAAGTGATATATGTGTACACATAGTTGTAGACATATTGAAAAATAAAACGGTAATTATTACCAATGGATATTTTAGTAACAGATATTTAGTGAGTATCTGCTTCAGTCCAGATACCCTGACTGATGCCACGAATACAGGGATAAACAAAGTAGATTTGGCTCCTGGTTCAAGGGGGTTGCCATCTAGTGATATTTCTGGACAAAAATCCTAATTCGTGGGAGATTTAAGTGAAGTTTGTGCAGTACTTTACCAAGCTGGTCTTTCCTGTTCACTCTTTCATGTGATCCTAAAAATAATCTAGAGATAGTGTATTTATATGAATCGTGGTCCAACAAAGAAGGAAACTAAGGCTTAGAGTAGTAAATGATTTGACAACAATTGTACTTCTAGCAACTGAGTCAACATTCACAAAATACTTCTTAGAAATCTTATTTATTCGTTCAATATATATTTATTGGCCTCTATGTGCTAAGTACTGTGTCATGTACAGAGTGTACAAAGGAGTTGTTATTTGAGCCTCCTAGATTCCATAATATCGTAAGATACTTTTCCATACTGTCCGGCCAATATCGAATACTTTTCTTTCCTTTATCTGGTAAATTCTCTATCTTGTATATTGATAATCCTCAACAAAGCCTTCCAGACCCTCCACTGGCCCCGCAAACTTCTGCCTTGCGGAATACATCACCGTTAGAATCATATACTTACTTACGTGTCTATTTCCTGGATATGTGGATTCCTAATTAGACAAGATGCTCTCTGAGCAGAGAGGCTGACTGTGTTTCCTTTTTTGACTATGTCTTAGTATGTAGTAGTTTCTGATACGTACTCTGTACCCAACTACTTCAATGAATTTACGAGTGACTCGTAAAAGTAAAGACAGCTTATAGTAGTTATTTAATTTTCAGACTGTGACAGGTATTATTAAGTCTATTTTTCAGGAGAAGAAAAGTAGATTCGAGGAGCTTAACAGAGTTCCCGTTGCTAATAACTGAAAGAGCAGGGATTGAAACCAGGTGTGCCTGGCATTCAAGCCAGTGTTTCCAACGACCTCGGCAAAGATTTTATTCTTGTCCTCAGGGGAATCCTTTCTCATCAAGTGGATTTTTCCCCCATTTGTATCTGCATGCAACTTGCAGATTGTCTTTCTCACAGATTCATAGCTCGATCCCCAGCTTTATGCTTCCTTTCCTCCTATCTCCAGCTAAATGTCCAAACAACACACAGCAGGAGGTGATCAGGAAGGAAAGGCTGGCAAGGGAAGAATCTGTAATTAAGCAAACGAGCAATAGCAGACAGTATCCACGAGCAGCACCACCTGGACCGTCCTTCTAGCCAATGCAAATGTGACCTTCCAGAGCCCTGGGTGTGGGGGTGTTGGAGCTTTAGCTGCCATAGCAGAAATCACTTGGGGAGAGAAGTGAGGAGGACTGGAGAGAGATGACTTTGTTACATGGACCATTGTTCCCTGGGCAGCCTGGCCTTCAAAGGCCTGCTGCTGTTTTGTACGTTCAGAAGCAATTTGGAAAATGCCGTCGTGTCAACTTTATTTCCTTGCTCTCTAGGGGTACTCAGTGGTTGCCCATAAATAATCCCCTCTGAGACTAAAAATCACTGTAAGGTGTTCACTGCACTGAGCTTAACTTCAAACGTATAGAAGCCAGAATTTTTGTTGAATTTTCATTTATAAAGTTTATTGATTTTTTTCTAATTATAAAAGAAATGCACACTCATTGTAAAAAAAAAACTTCAAATTCTAGACAAGTATCAACAAATGAAAAAAATCTGTAATCCAAGTTTTGTTTTATATTCATTGCATAATTCACTCCAAGTTTCTTAAGAAATATTTTGAAGTTTGTCTCTTAAATGTTTACTAAAACGTAGTGTTTTCTTAGGAGATGGAGCACGTGAAGCATTATGTATATTAAGGAGCATTAGCACCTTGTATTATGTTTTCTTCTGACTCCAATACACAAAGTAGAATCTCGGTGTGTGAGAGTGCTATGACTGCTATTGCCAGAGCTCGTGAGTTTTAAGTCAGGCTTCACATTTATTCAGTTTTATTCTCTCCTGGACCTGCCAACCAAGTCCTTTCCAGAGCTGTCTGCATATTTATAGCCTTCAAATAACTGTAAAACCCATTCTCCAAGAGAATGGTATTTTCTTGGGGATGACATCTCTGTAGCCCCCAAGTGTCCAGGAAAGAAAGAGTCAATGAAAGAAAGAATTTGGCAAATGAATGAATAGGTGTATGAATGGATGTGAAGAGTTCTTTTAGACTCTTAGTAGATACATCTTACTTTTAATTTTTTCCCCACAATTTACTAAACAGGTGTGAAATACTTTTATAGTGGTTCTCAAACCAGGGGTGATTTTGTCTCCTGGGAGACTTTTTTGCAATATGACATCTGGCATTTTTGTTTTCACAACTAGGGGATGGGTGTTCTACTGCACCTAGTGGGTAAAAGCCAGGGACATGGCTAGACACCCTAAAATGCACAGGATGTTCCCCCACACAACAGAGAATTATCAAATTGTTCATTACCTAAATGTCAATAGTGTTGAGGGTGGGAAACCCTGCTTTAGCATAAAGCTGGCTATATTTCATTGGTTTCATATGGGAGAGTAGGAGAGCAGAGAGGACTGTCAGCAAAGTGAATACCTACAGGTCAAACATGGAGGATTCTTGTGTGAAGATAAGCAAGATTGTAAAAGTGACAATAAAACAATGCCATCTTTTTGATTAAGAAAAAAAAATCATCCTCTTTCTTGGCACAGATGGTCTTAGGCCTGTAAATCTGCCAGTCTGTCCGTAATCACATGAAGAAAATGGATGATTTAAAGCAGTTATAAGGTTTATCTTGCAGAAGGAAAGTGTGGGCGTCTGAAGAAGAATAGTAAACATAAATTCTGTTTTACATTTGAGAAGCAAAGCCATTTAGAGTACGACAGAGCTTCCATCTGAACTATGGCTGAAAGGGAGGTATAAGATATGGTCAATGATCTTAAATGATTTATGAGGATTTCTGTAAAAGAAATACAAAGGCCTGGGTAAAGCCAGACCTTCCTGATGTGCCATAATAGAATTTTATACTGTTTTTCTCACAGTCAAATAAAGTTCAGTAGTATAGATAGATTGTTACCTTGTATTAATACTTTCTGGTCTGCCTGTCAGAATGCTTTATTCAACAAGACAGATTTATATTTCACAAGGAAATGATTTCGAAAGCTCTTCCGTTAATAATTTTTCATTGAGAGAAAAGCCAGATTTCAGTCATTCCACCCATAGATTGAGAGATTAGTCCAGAGTGAGCTCTGCACATAAAATACTTTTTTTGGTATTTAAATAAGGAATAGCATTTTAATGGCTGTGAAAGAGAACATAGAAAAATGACTGCTCTCTTTACATAAAATTCTACTTTGGTTGTCCTTTGGTTTTCTATCCATGAAATCAGCTGATGGAGAATATCCCTAACAATTCCTAGTTCTCAGGCACACAGCTGCTGATGTAACGTGTTTGATTTGCATAAATGTGCAAGGTACCCCAACAAAGTACCTAGGGGAAAAGACTCATAAATAGGAAGAATTAATGTGCTGTTCTCTCAGAACAAAATTTATTCTTTCTTCCTTTCTCTCTTTCTATCTAGTAATCAACTCTTTTAGTTCTTCAGCAAATCATTATGGAGTGCCCACCTGGTTCCCAGGACTGTTCTAGGATCAGAGAGTATGACTATGAAAGGGAAAATAAAGCACACATACAAAAAAAATTCTATTTCTATATCCTGAGCACTGTCCTGGGTCCTGAGTGGATGTAGTTGCCAAGCTCACAGGAAGGAGAATTTGTATGTAGAGAAGAATGGCATATTGGAAAAGAACGGGATTAAAAATTGGGACCCTGGCTTTGATCCAGTATTATGGATCATCAGTTCTGTGACTTTGATTAAAACCTTTAACTTTTTCAATAAGGTTATTTTCCAATGTAAAGTTTAAGTCCAATATGAGATTCCTCATTTAAGGGAAGGGTGGCTTCCAACAGATATTTGATTCAAGTCCATACAATAACCAATTTATCGAGTAACTACACTGACCTAAGTATATAGTGACTGGCAGTGAAAACTGAGATACAAAAGGGAATAAATCTTTGCCATTAAGGAAATAACAAGAAAAACAAATAAATGAACTCTTACTTGACTGTTAAGCTAAAGAAAACCTGTTATCATGACATTTGACGTAATAGAAGAAAACTTTATGCCTCATTCCCTGGTGAGTATGTATATATATGTGTTTATATGTTTTATACATATGTGCAGAAGCTTGCTTGCTTATTTATTTATTTATTTATTTATTTATTTATTTACTTACTTACTTACTTATTTATGAGAGTATGAGCAGGGGAGGGAGAAAGGGAGAGTGAGAGAGAACCTTAAGCAGACTCCATGCTCAATGTGGAGCTTGCTGCAGGGCTTGATCTCACAATGGTGAGATCATGACCTGAGCTGAAATCAAGGGATGCTCAACTGACTGAGCCACCTGGGCACCCCAGAAGCTAATTATTTAAATAGACCTTTGGTGAACCATTGTCTGCTTGCCTTTTCAGATCCACTTTCTACCCTTTACCTCTCTGTTTTGTGCCATAAGACACTGACCTGTATAGATTATACCCATGGAAAGGAGAGTAGAGAGTGTTTGAGATATTTAATCTCCTGGATCCTTTCCGTGACTCACTGCAGGCTTGTTCCCTCTTTCAACCAATGTTCTCAGCTGGCACACAATGGCTCTCTGCACAGTCCTGTCCATTTTTTAACAAAACTTCTTCTCTTCTTACCCAGTCAGTACTAGGGGTCGAAATAGAGCTCCAGGGCACTGTAATATCTTTCATGGGTTCTATATTCTCATTCTCACATTTTAAAATAGCCTCCTTACTAAAGTCTCCTCAAAGTGTCATATTTTCTGCTTGATATAGACTTTCTACTTTACATATACTCCATATTACCACTTTCTACTTTACGTATACTCCATATTACCTTATAGTACTATGTCCATGTTAAGCAGTTGTTTATTGAACATTTATTATGTGTCAGCCAATTCAAGTACTACGTAAATTTTCCCTTTTAACATTTTGATAAGAAATAATAACTTCCTTATTAGAATCTATGCAATTTTACTAAGATCTACAAAGTCCATGATATTTGTATCAATTTCTGCTCATAATAGGAATGATGTTGCATATAAGGCTATGGAAAATTTGAAGGCAATGGAGCTGATATTGAGAAGTAGACAGGGGCCTAATTATGATTAAGGGGATGGTGATCATGATAATGATGACAATATTGGTGGTGGTGATGACGATAGAGGTTAGAAAACTTAAAATTTATAAAGCATATGCTGAGCTAAGTATGTGGCTTATCTTATTTAATTTTTTACAGTGAATGTATGATATATTGCTATGGCCATTTTTCATATAAGGTTCCACAAACTTCCTATTTTGTTATCCTCTCCCACACCTTAGCACTACTCCATTTAGCTCTTATTCTTTTCAGTATCAAGTGAATTTCTGTCTGTCTTTCCTAGAAACTCTCTTCTTATATCCCTGGATAATTGCCTTCCTCAGGCTTCAGTGAGCTGCTAGGAAGATCTTGTTGATGTAGATTGGCCAAGAAACAAATTAAAACACCTTTTAAGAGAGTGGAGGTAGTGTTTCAATTTATTAAAATTAAATAAAATTATTTAAATACCAATGCAGATATTTATACAGGTAGCTTTTACAAAATTGATATATAACTTACATATGATATTGTATTAGTAGATATACAACATAATGATTTAATATATAGGTAGCTTTTGCTCAAAAGCTGTCACTGTTAAAAAAAATTTAAAAAGTACTAGTACTAGATATGATTGGAAAGACCAAAAAAAAAAAAAAAATTGTAAGCCATTGTACTTTATAGAGTTCAACTCCACATTTGATGTTTGAATAGAACCATCCTTCCCATAAATATCCTTACACATTTAGATTACAGAGCAGGGCTTTGAAGTCTCAGCCAGAATGCTAATTTAATTATGTCTATCATTGCAACTGAGTGACCTTTGGTAAGTTATTGAATGTCTCTGAGACTCGGTCTTCATCCCCTAAATCCTACCTCCTAAGACTACAGAGAAGATGAAATAAGTCACTACGTAAAGCATTTAGCACATAACGAGAGATCAAAAAAATAGTGTTGAAACTTTCTATTTCTAGTATGAATTTTTAATATTAATAATCATGCAGAGGTCAAAAATTAAATAACTTTGCAAACGAACTCAGAAGATACCCGAGCTTTCCCCCAGTCTCTAACTGAACTTCTCATGATTAGATTGCTTTGAATGGCACAGACACATGCAAGATATTAGGCCGTGTATGACAGTGGGCGAGGCACCACTTTAGAATGGGATTTCTTGGGTAATCTTGGGCAGATCACTTAACTACTCTCTGCCTCATTTTTTCTAATATATGAAGTAAATATCATGATAAACTAATAATGAATAAGACTGCACAAAATGCCTATTATGTGATTTAATAAAAAAAGTCTTAATAAAACAAACCTTTCAAAGAAAATAAATAAATATCATGATAGAGCTATGGTATGGAGTTGCAGTGAAAATTAAATTAGCAAATGCATGTAAACAACTTAAACTAGAGCATTGCCTAGATCTAATAAAAGCTTAATTAATATTTTTCATTTATTATTATTTGCCCCCTTATTTCCCAGCTAATACAGTGAAATAAGCCATGTTAGGTAAAACAAAACACCTCCCTGAAGATATTGGAGAAAAAACATAACACACATACCTTCAATAAGATCAGAGGCAAAGGTGGAGAGTATATATTTAAGATATTTAAAGTATTTTTCAAGAGCCAGTGAGGAAACAGATTGACTTTCCAAAGTTAAAAATAAAGTGATTGCTTCATTGGTTACTGACCTTGTGGTTATGAGAGAATCATTTAAATTTTTCAGAATGTGAATTATTTCATCAGTAAATGGAAATAATATACATCTCAGTATTAAGTAAGATAATGTGTAGATCTGTAATATTTTTCTATATTTATCTACCCTACAGCCATTGCACTTAATCAATTTCTTTTATTTTTTAGTTCTTGCCTTAGCCATTATTTCCTCTCATTGCTTTCCCTTAGCAGAGGATACCTGCAAGAGTCTGTTGGGAAGACATGGAATTGTAGAAAAAGTAGTAAATGCCCATAGGCAACCCTCAACAAGAGAAGAACGGGGTTATGGGTTATCTTTTCCTTTCATGCCTCCAGGAAATAATTCTATATAGTCTTTAAAGTTCCAGTGGGACTGTTATGGCCAACTGGATAAGGTACTTTTTTCCTTGGTTTCCTTCCCTCTTTTATTTTATTCTCTTCTAGTCCTGGCTCCTGCTTCCCAAGATCACCTCCCAGATAAGCCACTTGTACACAAGCTCCTTTCCCAAAACCTACTTGGAAGCTAAGAAAGGAGTCCTTAGATTCAATCAAAATACTGTAGTGGATTTGCTTTTATGTTCAGTATCCTGGCATTTTGTGAGAAAGATAATCAGGAATTGGCAAATTTAGGCTTATCTAATGTTTTTTGTTTGCAAGATGGAGAAGCAACTCTGGCTCTCTGAAGTCCAAAGGGAATTTATAGAAAAGAGATAGGGTGCCACAATGCTAAAATTTGTATCTCTGGAAGGTCAACAGCCAGGAGAATTCTTGGAACATTAGGAGCAGAAATTTATGGGGCATCTTTCAAGTATCATGATAAGGTGCCTCAGAGGCAACTGTTTCTGTCTCTGTCATACTCTGAAAGGGAAGACTGCCTAGCTGCAGGTCCCAGTGTTTATCCATTGGATCCCTTATTTTAGACCCCAAAGAATTCTAGAATTGAAGAAAGGCAAATCACAAAGGTCAAGATTGCGGGCAGATATAACGCCTAACCCAATTGTAAATCCAGCATTTCTCGTTTCTTGTTTTATGACTTTCAGCCAATCATTCTCCCTGTCCAGTAATCTCTGGAAGAGGGATAAATGCAACCAAGTTAAATTTATGGTTTCTACCAGCTATGACTTATTTTTTAAAATATGCCCTGTAATTTTGTTCTTGCTGGATAATAGGTATTCTAGTCTTGACATCTTTTTTTTCTGCCTCAGTAGCTATTTATGCTTGAAATATTCTGATGTCATTTTATTTGACTACTGAAAGCTCAGCTAACATACCCATAATGTCTAGAGTTTGCAAATAAAAATTAAACTCTAAATTCACACAAGTGGGGAGTTGATAGCTAGGAGACAGTGATGACTGAGGATATATGTATGAGAAGGTCAATATTGTTATTTCTTTTTCCAATTTATATCAATTTCTCCAGCTTTTTCCAGATTCCTAAAAGTCAGACCATCAGAATACAAACTATATTATTCCTTTCGTCCTCAACATTTACTGAGAGTTAAGGTGATAATGAATTGAATAATGTGAAAATGCCTTTCATAAAACTGCAATTAAGTATGTTATTTCTTGGTTGACTTGATGTCTTCAAAAGGAAGTCCAAAGAAAAAAGAACATGTGAAAGTGCCTACTTTCATTTGCTTTCAACATTTACTGAGCAATTGCTATTTGCCAAACCTTGTCCTGTGATAGTAACCTCATTGTATTCATTATTGCCTTCCTTGAACCAACCCAAGATCATGTCATATCCATGAAGGCCCTTTTCCTTTCCTTCTAGAATCATCCCCTCTACTATCTTTTCCCTTTTCTTTTCCTTCTTTGTTCTTGGCTCCTGTAATGCTCCATATCTTCATCCCAATCATTTCTTCTTTAGATAGATTTATTGGATATTTCCTATCAAAAAAAAAAAAAAAAAAAGGTAGTGGGTAGAGATTTATATGATGAGTCAAAATATTTGTGTTTTTTTCTTTTTCTTTTTTTTTTTTGAATTAGCAATTAGAAAATATAGAGGATATGTATATTTTTTTTTAACCCAAAGCAGTACCTGTATTAATTCTGGTTCTGAATGTGTTCATTCCTTCTGTTTTTTTTTTTTTTTTTTTATTAACTTACCACAGGTTTATGTCTCATTTTACCTATGCTTTCATCTACAGAATTCTCATGCCCCTTTGAAGCCAGATGGGGCATAAATCTTAAATAAATAAACGAGTAAAAAAGTATGATAGAAGATCACTATCCTGGTTAGTTTATACCATAAAATGAATCCAATAAGCGTATAAATATATGTGAATTCTGAAATAAAATACCATCTGCTTTTGTAGGAAAAAAACACATTAATTTTATATCACAACATGTTATCCTTTGCAAATTCAATTCAGTGACAGAAATAAAGTATCTAAGTATGAGGAATGCTCAAATTATCTTCCTGCTTCTGCCAAATTAAAAAAAAATCGTATTATTATTATTATTATATATTTTTTTGCAATAATGTGCATTTAACTGAGTTAGATTTTCAAGTCCAGAACTGGCAGATTTCCCCAGAGTTGCATCAGATATCAGGATTATTAACATTACAAAGAGCACCACTGTCCTACAGTGTCCCCTTTATCATTTCGAGCAGCTGCCTCAAGGCAACACATTTAACCTTGGGAAATGCGATAGAAAATCTGGGTAGTCAAAATCTGCCAGTAGATTCCCTCAACTGGGATCTACTGTAAAGCTTTATTTAGCTGCAAAAAGGGAAAATGATGAAACTCTTATTATCATTTGGATGTTTATCATTTCCATTCATCCTTTCTAAATTCCTTGAATACTGTTGCTTTTACTTATAAACAGTGATATTCCATTTGCTGGTAGGACATTGTGTTCCCCACTGAGAATGTAAATAAAGGAATAAAGGTCTCCTGAGAAAGATGTGGTAAATATTTTAAAATAAATGTCTAGATTATTTCCTTCCAGGTGTTTTAGAGTAAGATGCTTTGATTTTTTTTTTTTTTTTTTTTTGTGTGTGTGTGGAATTTTAGTTTGTTTTATATTTTGGCTGAAAAAGGCTGTTGTTTACATGATTACTTGCTAAAAGTTAGAAAGCCATTGGAAACAGGACTGGTGCCTGGATAATGTAAAGTCATGCCCAAAAACAACTGGTGGCAGAATCATGGACATGAATCTTTAAAAAGCAAACTTGGTGAACATTCCCCAGAGACTTAAAGCTTTTATAGCTTTGATCTAGTAATTTCAGTTCTGGGAATCTACCCTATGCAGATATTTTGTTTGTGAAGACAATGGGCTACCTGGTGCTGGAATCTTTTTTTATTTTTATTTTTATTTTATTTTATTATTATTTTTTTATTTTTTATTTTTTGGAATCTTTTAATTCTTAAAATAACCCTATTAATTCAAAATTACAAATGAGGACATTGAGGCACAGAGTTTTGGCAGCTGTCCAGTATCCCACAGATAGGAAATAAAGAATCAGGTCTTCAACCTTGGGGAATCTAACTACTGTCAGTGTTTGAACACCAAAATCATTGGATGTTGTACAGCATTTTATCTCCTAAAATATGTGTTACCATTGTATTTATGGTGATCCAAAAGTCAAAAAATAAATAAATAGAATGGTTAAGTAAATTATGTTTATGTAAAATTATATAAACAAAGTTTGTATATTGGCAGCTTTAAAAATAATCCTAAATGTAAATGTAGGATAAAAACCTTTTTATTTAAGCTACATATAGCAAATAAATAAATAAATTAAATTAAATTAAAAAAATGTCAATATGGATTGTATTTAAGTTGTGCGAATATGTTTGACTATCTTTATTCCATTTTTTCTATATTTTCTGTTATAATGAGTATGTTATTATAGAAATGATAAATATATTTTTAAAAATTGACATTTAAAAAATACCCATCAAGGACATTGGAAATATGTTTTTTATCTTTTTTAAGTTGAAAATCCCCTACTTTCATTTATAGGTCACTCCATACTTGCAAAAAAAGAGAAAATATTGACTTTCATCTTCATTTTCAGTTGGTATATCGAGAATCATAGGACTTTTTGATACCAGGGTCAATGTACTAATCTATCTGGAAGGTTAGAGAAAGAACAAACTGCCTCAGATTACAGAGGTTTAGATTTACAAAAATTTCAGGTTATGTACACTTAGTGACATCTGGTGTCACACTTCATGCTAAACCTAGTGTTTAAGAAATACTTTATCATTTCCATTTTAAGATCATGGCTATTTGTATCTGTGATCTGTTTACTTAAATATCACCATTTGAGTATAATTCTCACCTAAGAAAGCTAAGAAAGAATGCACTATTCTGTATTTAATTCATAATAAAACTTACAAGCTCTGGCATTTACCCTAAGAAATGAAACTGCTGGAGCAACCTGATCAGTTAGCCAATTTACAGTATATTTTATTGCAGCTCCATTGAAAGAAAAAAAAATAAACTACCTATTTTAGTCAGATGTAAATCCCTCCCCTTGAGTGGCATATCTCTGATCCACAAGTTTGAGGTGAAATCTCATTCTATATTTTGTCCTTGGGCCCCATATTACAGATCCCATTTTCTTACTTCCCAGCTCAAACCTTATCTTTGATTGAGATTTACCCACTATAGGCTGATTGAGATTTACCCACTATAAGCTGATTGAGATTTACCCACTATAGGCTGATCTGTCCTGCCCCCACCAGAAAGTTTATCTTCTTTTGTTTTTCAATTCTATGTTTCTCCCAGTATGAATTGTGTTTCTCATTATTTTGTCCACCAAATTAAGCCTTAAAAAAGCTTACGTTGGCTTCTCTTTTGTATAGATCAGTGCTGCCCAATAGAACTTTCTGCAGTGGTGGAAATGTTCTAATATTCACGCTGTCCAATATGGTAGCCACTAACCACGTGTGACTGTTGAGCCCTTGAAATGTGGCTCATGCAACCGAAGAACCAGATTTTTAACTTTGTTTAATTTTAATTAATTTAAATGGAAGTAACTCCATGTGGCTGGTGACGACCATATTGGACAGGACATATTTAGCATATCCTTGTTGATTAATGAGGTCCTAATTTATTATTATGTTTCGAGAGAAAATGGAACACACTGGAACATTAATTTATTTTCATATTCCATTGATAGTCTCCCCCTTTTTCTATAGCATTTCCATCATTTCTTCTTTCTTCTCTTCCATTGTTCTTCTCTCCTTCCCTCTCTGCAAGATCTTTGATACTCGTTTAGCAGTGTGGAGGTAGGAAATCTTGAGGACATATGGAAGAAATAGTGATTGCTTGCTCACAAATGGAGAGCATTGACTACAGAGAAAGCTCAAAACTTTCCTTCTCTTTTAATCAACTCCACTTTCTAAGAGGAGGAGTTCTGTCCAAGGACAACATAATATAAGTTTGACAGGAGTATCCTCCAAGGTATGTGATATTCATGAATCCAGACTAGCTAATAAATTCTCTTCATCGTGTAAGCTAGTTTGAAATTGGTTTCTATCAACTAAAAAAGTTCTCCCTAATTCAAAAGGTTAGCATGAAGATCATTTGAATGATACATGTGAAATAGTATGGCACTATGATTACTTAAAAGATACTATTTTTTTCCCTTGAATTTCCTCTGATACTATGCATCATGATAGGCTCTTTTACTGCATTCATTCACCTAGCACATTCATGGAAATCCTATGATTCTTATATTTTCAGAAAAGAAATATACTGTAGAGTCCATGGTGCGTCCAAATGCTCTTTCTTCTATTTCTCTTAAATACTCTGATACCTGCAAGTTTTTTTGGATTTTATTAAGTACATCATTGATATCTTCCTCTGGCTTGATGCCACGCGACAGGCTATCAGATCTGCTTCAGTTTGGTGGTTTTCATGCTGGGCACAGATGTCGGCATCTCTTTGCCTTCATTTCAGTGAATCCGATGCTACTGGCAAGACATTAGAGGTGAGCCAGAGAATAACTGGGGTTTCTCTTTAGCAAAGAAGATGTGGAAAGATCATCTCCCAGCCCTTTTCTCTATCCCAGCTGTTTTTTGGGCAGTTCCTCCATTTCGCTAATGAAACGTCAGATTTTTTTTTCTTTATTTTTCCTATTCACATGCCCCAGCATGTAGAGGGGAAGCTGAATCGTCCCACTTTTTATTACATTACTTGCTGTTTTAGCACAATACTGTGTTTGAAGTTGCAGCACAAAGAGACAGCTGTTACACAGAAGGCATATGCCCTGCCTGCCGGGAACTGACTCTCCAGATTCATCCCTGAGCTGTAGACTGTGAATCAACTTATTAGTCTTTCCTAAAAGGCAAATGCAAGTGGAAGGACTGTCCTCTTCAGTTATTCAATTGACTAGTGTTTGTCTCAGTAGTGATTTGGAATTGCAGGGTGGCAACCAAGAGGAGCTGAAAATAGACTACTCACAGCAAAGGGTAGGATATTGGAAGGTCCCAAAAGGGTCAAGGGTCAAGGATACTATACAAGATGAACAGGGAAAAAATGTAAAAGTCCTTCAAATAAGTAAATAATAAATAATTAGGATGGGGAAATAAAATTTATAAATGGGAAAAATAAGCCATCATCATACTTGCTGGAATGCTAAAAAAATATATTAATATAAAACCAAACAATTTAACATATCTTTGGACCATGTTTATAGATAAGGAAGGCCATAAGGTTGATAGTAGTGATAAGATGTTCATTTTCCTGTTGGTAATGCTTAAAGTTTATTTATTTATTTTCTAAAAGATTATTTATTTATTTATTTATTGAAAGAGATGGAGTGGGAGAGAGAGCACATGAGCAAGGGGGAGGGGCAGAGGGAGAGGGAGAAGCAGACTCCCTGCTGAGCAGTGAGCCCAACATAGGGCTGGATCCCAGGACCCAGGTATCAGGACCTGAGCTGAAGGCAGATGCTTAACCAACTGAGCCACCCAGGCACCTCAGTAGCACTCAAAGTACAGTAGGAACTCTGTGTTGTGCTAACATAACCTTATTTACCCATCATGATTTCATGAAATAGGTATTATTGATCCCACTTTACATATGAGTTAACTGAGGCTCAGAGTAGATAAAAACTTGACTACACTTGTAAAGAGTTGGAATCATACCCAGGGGTGTCTGACCCCAAGCCTGTCACCTTAACCCGTGTTGTGATGCCGCTATGGAATGGTGACCCTTGTATCACCATAACTAGCAAGGCTGTGCGACTAGTCCTCCTTAGGCAGCAAGATCTAATCTCTTAGCTTCACGATCTCCTTCATGTTACCTCTTGTCTCTCTTTTTTCTGTGAGCTTCACTTTTTCTTCCTTTGTTTGGTGTCTTACTTCATTGTCTTACATGAAAATGGGGAAGGAGGACAAGAATACTTGGAGCAGGAGGAGGACATTGCTAAGTAAAGTGTTGTATGATATGTTGGATTGAAGAACGTCAGTGGGGTGTGAGAAAACTGGCAAGAGCTTGATTTATTTAGCAGTAGGGGGAAGATTGAACTATTTAATGACTAAAGAAGGATAAAGAGAACCAAAATATCTTAAGTAACAAATTTCTTTGCTTTTTTTACTTGCTGTAAATAAATAAATATTGTTTAAATAAATATTGGTTCTTTTAGGGGTTTGATAATAACTCAATATTGTTGTGCCATCTGAAATTATTTTTCCTAGAGCACTTTTAAAGATTTTATTATGAACATGAAAAAAAAGATTTTATTATGGAAGTGAAGACATACTGTATGACTGGGTAGCTCTGCTGGGAGTGATTTGGGGGGAAAAGTGGCTTAGGATTTGTTTCTTTATTGTGATTATTTTTTGGGAAGAGGTTAACTTCTTATTTTAGAAGCAAACCATTCAGTCTTTCAATTTCTCAATCTCTGTAAGAGTAAATGTTGTCAACTTTCAGAGTGTGTTTGATTTCAGATGAATATCCTGAAGCTTTGGAATTGAAGATAAAAAAATATTCTTGTGGACAAAAGATCTTGATTTTTTCTGTGTTTTTTTTTTAAATTGAGGTAGAATTCACATAACATAAAATCCATGATTCTAACCGCTGTAAAGTATATAATTCATTGGCTTTTAATAAAGCCAATGAATTATAATAAATTAAATTAAATAATTTAATTTAAATACAATTAAAAATATTGTATTGTAAATACAATATTTACAATGTTGTAAAACCGCCATTACCACCTACTTTCAGAAAATTTTCATGTTCCTAAAAAAGAAACTGCAATACCTATTAAGCAGTCATTCCCCATTCTCTCTCCCACCCCCAGCCCATGGGGACCATCAGTTTGCTGTCTCTGTGAATTTGCTTACTTAAGATTATTCATATATGGAATTTATATATGGAATTATACAATATAAGGCCTTTTGTGTTTGGTTTCTTTTACCTAGCATGTTTTTACAGTTCATCTATGTTGTGGTATGTACTTTCATGCTTTAATAGAGTTAAAGAAGTCAAACTTTCCCACATAGATCAAAAACTAAAAGCATTAATTTTCATGTGATCTTGGATACAATTAGGGAGTTTTCTTTTTTCATAGCACCTGTGCCCATCCAACAACAGTATTTTATTATATTTCTAATATATATAGAGGGAGATGCTAATTTTAAACAAACATAAAAAAAATACATTTTCCTCACTAGAGTAATAAAGAGTAAAGAGATAAATAACTGATGGACACTGGAGAATAAAAGATAAGAGAAATTCAATATGACAGAAATTCAAGATAAACATAGATATTGCAGCTGAGGCTAAGACTTGTAATTGTAGTTTGAGCTTCTTGGAAGACAGTGTGACAAGGGAGTCATACCTCTGCCATCTGATGAGATCAAAGAGTTTATGTTGCTTGGCCTACACTCTGAGAGGAGTACAATATGTGGATGCTCAGATAAGGAATGCTCAATCACTTCATGGAAAATATCCTTAAAAGTTCACAAACATGTTCTTCCCTCAGCTGCCATTTGCCTTGACCCATTTGTCTGGTTGTCCAGTGCCCACATGAGCTTTTTCAACAGTTGAAGGATTTTCAAGATTGCTTTCCTTTGCCAGGACACCACCTCAACCCCAGACCATATCCCTCATCTTGGGTTGATCGGTCCCACGTTCTAGAGTTCACCAGACTTGTAATAAGCAAGTTTTGTTTCATTGAGTTGAGTTTTGTACGTTTACTATGTAAACTGTGCTAACTAAGGAAGCTGAGATACTAAAATCAGCCGGGACATGGTCCTTGTCCAGGAAGAGTTGATATTCAGTGGGAGAGAGCAACAGGTAAACAAGCTAGAACAATGCATCACCGTGAGGGACCACAGCACATGCAGGGGAAGACACAGTGTGCTCAGGCTCCAGGGCAGTCTAGTGTCGTTGTGGAGTTGTGTCTTCCTTTCATCTCTAGCAAGTCAGAGAGTAAGGAATAAGCCAAAGACAAACCACAGGATTCACTCAGGACCACTTTTTGTTTGTTCACCAGACCTATGACTGACTTTCTCCCCTTCTCTCCAATCACTGGTTTGATAGTCCAGCTTTTGCAGAACAATCTCAATATTCCTCATGCTGTTTAGCACGTGTATCCCTTTATATTAGTCAGTACCTCAGATACTCATCTTCTCTTTAACTTTCCTGTTGCAACTCTTTTTTTTTTTATTCCAACTCTTCCTCTAACACATTTTCTTTAATTTTTGTTTTAAAGATGTTATTTATTTATTCATGAGAGACACACAGACAGAGAGAGAGGCAGAGACACAGGCAGAGGGAGAAGCAGGCTCCACGCAGGGAGCCCCATGTGGGACTCGATCCCAGGACCAGGATCCCGGGTCACACCCTGAACTGAAGGCAGGTGCTCAACCGCTGAGCCACCCAGGCGTCCCATCTTCTAGCACAGTTTCATGTGCAGGATACTCGACATAGAGCCTGACATATTTTAGACTCTCAATGCATTATTAAATGAATATGTTAGCACTTAGTGTAGTATTTAAATGTTCTCTGGAGTCTGAAATCCTCGGGTTCTATACCTGACTCCATTACATGTCAGCTACTAGTTAGTAACCTCGGCAAGTTATTTAGCTTTTCTGAGCTTCAAGGGCCTCATCTGTAAAATCAGGATAAAAATCACCATTTTATAAGCATAAGGCTATGCTAGCATGCAATACAATGATTATATGTGTCAAATGCCTGGCTTATAGTAAATGCTTAATAAATACCTGCAACTCAACATCTGTTATTGCAACTCATCTTGAAATTCTCTGGACTATTTGTTCACACTTTTGATCGATTAGAGGCTCTTCTATGGTAAAATTCATTACGTTTGAGTCTAATTTTTTGGTTAGCAGCAGGATTTAATGTTTTCTTTTTGTTAAATTTTGTATTTATATTTGTCTGGAATAATAAAATTCTAGCGGTGTCTCCCTTATTATTATGAAAATAAAATAAATGAATGAAATTATGTACTTATTCATATAATTCATCTATTATGTAGGAGACACTAGGTAGTTTACCCAAGATACAATGGTGAACAATATAGACAAAAACTCCTGCCCTCTTGGATCTTACATCCAGTACTTACCGGAGCTAACATGTATAAAGGGCTTATCTCACCTGCCAGGAATTTCCCAGAGCTCTTTATAGATATCACTTCATTTATGATACCACTTATATATGGAATCTAAAAAAAAAAAAAGAAACATTAATAAAACACTGGAGTAAAATGTCAGGGGATAGGAATGGGGGATAAGATTGAGTTTAAGAGCACAAACCTGTAACAAATACTAAAATAGCCATAAATATTTAAAGTACAGTTTATTGAACATAGACAAAAATATTGTACTTTAAGTATGTGTTTTTAATATCATTACAAGGATAACCATATTACAATATATAAATTTATCAAGAAACAGGAGGTATACCTTACATATACACAATATTACAAATTTACCCAAGAAAAACTGCATGTCAAATATATCCAATCAAAAAAGTCACCTTATTATGAAGGAGATTATATTGTTATCCCCGTTTTTACAAATAGAGAAACCGAAGCACAAAGAGACCAGGCATTGTGTCCAAGATCCTTTTGTGTTGCAGTGAGTGACAGTTGAGAATTTAACTCAGGCAGTTTGGTTCCAGAGCCATGCTTTTATGCTCTTATTCTATGTAAATGAGTTTCAGGTAGTGAGATTTGCTGAAAAGGCAAATAAGGGGGAAAATAGGACAGCTTTTTGCTTAACTAATGTTGACCGTCATCAATTTGATACCAAAGGGTAACTGAATAGAGAATTGAAAGAAGAAAAAAGCCCTTATAATCAAGATGGCTAGAGAGTACTTGGCTTTAAAAAAACGAAAGAGCCATAAACATCTAGGCTCTTTCTTCAGTGCCTCTGAAAGACAGTTAAAATAAAATCCCAATAATGTTATTTTTAAAAGGGTAGAAAACCTCTCCAGAAAGCACTAACTACCCTGTGAGAATTGAGGAGGCCATTAAGGTAAATGCCCAGACGTCAATTTGCATCTGAGAAAAGGTTTTCAATACACAATTGTCTTCTTGCTTCATCTGTACTGGTGACATCATCTGCCTGTGATGAAAAAAGCCTCCAAACTGCAAAGATGGGATTTAGCCCACAATGGAGTCTCCATCTTTTATTTCTGTGCAAACCTTAATATTTATCAATGTGAATCACATACACATACACAGCAGAATGCCTGGGGTGGATTAGGTGCTTGATATAAGTTTATCTTATATTTTTATTTTAGGCAAATTCTAGATAAAAATAACATTTTAGTGAAAGACAAAGCCATCACATTTTATAATAGTTGTATTTAAATCCATTTCCAAAATTATGTTCTTCCCATCTTCCCTGCCAATGTAAGTCATTCCATTATTTAAAAAAAACTAGAAATAAATTTTATTGTAGTATGACTTAATTTCCTTTCCCCACCATCCCATACCTTTACTTTGCACCAGCGTCTTCATATTTATTGCATATTTATCACTCCATCATTTTATATGTCACGCTTAAAACTGGCTTAGTCAAGGAAAACATCCCCAACAAGCTCAGGTCCAGGTACAGTTTCTTCTTTGAACTCTTTTTGTATGATTGTCTAGATTTCTTAACAACCAGATGAGCAAGTCTAATGGGGAGTGCTAAAAAACATAATTTATCCGAGTAAATTTGAAGATCAAATTGGTTTCGGGCAGCCTGGGTGGCTCAGTGGCTTAGCAACTGCCTTCAGCCCAGGGCCTGATCCTGGAGACCTGGGATCGAGTCCCACATCAGGCTCCCTGCATGGAGCCTGCTTCTCCCTCTGCCTGTGTCTCTGCCTCTCTCTCTCTCTGTGTCTCTCATGAATAAATAAATAAAATCTTAAAAAAAAAATGAAAAGATCAAATTGGTTTTACTAAATGATTCATGAGCTCTTCCGAGTTGCAGAAAGGGATCCAAAGAGTATGAAAAAGAGGGAAATTATCAGCAAGGAATGCATTGTTTTGGGCAAGATCCCCTTCCTAAGGGCAATAGGGGGGTCTTTTGGGTGGGATATCTTCACTAGTGCTGACCAGGTGATTCCATGTTGACTGGTTAAAATATTCCTAGGGGTAGAAACCGCAGTTCAGGTCGGTATTCAGTCTTGGTTTGTTGACTCTGGGTTTAGCACCACTGACTCCATTTTAGGCCTGCATGTCTCCATTTAATGGGGGAAGCTGCTGTGAAGCATAAACAAATGCAAATATGAAATAGAGGGCTTGGCTGTCATCAAGGAGTTAAGACAAACAGTTGCAAGAAGTTTTCAAAAATGCAGTTGATTTGGTTATACGTGGGTGTTGGAGGCAAGTTAGAGACCAAAAGGGTAGCATGTATAACAATGCTTCCAGGAATCAGGAGGCGAGTTGCTGAGATTCTGGTTTCAACCCAACACAAGGCAAGAAAAAAACTAAAGAATGCAGCAAATCAAGTGATGCAGGAAATAAGGAGATGGACTAACACGGATGCATGTTTTTGTTTGTTTATTATTCTCTTTAATTGCGCATTTTGAGAGCTGTCCTGAGCCTAGCATTCTGTTTGTACTCTACCCTTCACCTTCATTGCACAATGAGCAGAAAGCAGGCTTCTAAATTAACAGGCTCCAAAAATAAACTTGACTCTGTTGGATGACTTTGGGCAAATCACCTACCTCCTCTAATCCTATCCTTTTATTTCCAAATGAGAAAAATATGAATTATCTTACAGTTTCACTTCAGACCCTCAAATGTTAGGTTACTTCTCTTTTATCAGAATTCTTCTCTTCTTGTTTCCATAATGCCCTCAGGGCCTTTGTGAAAGTATTACATGTGTTTAAGCAAAAAGTAAGTAAATTGTGCCATCATTTCACATATGCTTGTCTTATCCCTAGGGAGCTTGCCGAAGCTCTCTGGGGATGGAAATTATGTTCTGTTCCTTTTTTTTTTTTTTCTATCTCAGGATTCTTTGCACTGCGCAGATACTCAATATATCTTGTTTGATGGTGATTGACAAGAACAAATTCAATTGCTCTGCTTCACCTTTATGAAAGATGCTTGCCTCCACTGGAATTCTGCATCCATTAGCTGTCCCTTCCCTTCTGTGAGTTGTGTTGAAGCTAAACTCTTAATAGTTGCTGTATTTGATTTCTGAGAGATAGAACAGAGGATGTTTTTGAGGGTGGGGATAAGATAGAGACCTTTATTCTGGTACATTTTTTTTGTCTCCTAACTAACCACTAAACCACAAGAACTGAGCTAGATTCCAGTGCCTTAGAGACTTTTATGCTTTTGGTTTAGCTTAATGGCTTAATGAATGTCAGCATCCTACCTCATATTTTCTTTTATCTTTGTTGTAACTCAGTCTTTATTGAATCTACCTATCTGACCACTCAATTCATTAAAGGTAGATCTGAAAGCCCTATGTTCTCTTCACTGAAACCCTACACCCTTATTATGAAAAATAATGGGAATTATATACCCCTGAGAATATATAATTGGGAAAAATAGTGCCCCTGGATCAGATACATTCAGCTTCAAAGCCTAGCTTGATGATGCATGTATCAGTTATTATTGCCCCAAACCTTAGTGGCTTAAAACCACTATTTCATTTTGCTCTTGATTCTGTGGACCAGAAATTTAAGTAGGGTCTGGCTGAGAGGTTCTCACCTGGGATCCCTCATGCAGTTGCAGTTGGATGTTGTTGGGGGCCATGGTCATCTGAAGGCTCAGCTGGGCTGGATGTTCTGGATGGTGCACTCGCATGACTGACAGTGGATGTTGGCTGCTGGCTGGAAGCTCAGCTCAGCATATCCAAGGAGCACCTATGTGTGACCTCTCCAGTGTGGCAGTCCTGGCGAGGTTGGAACTCTTACATTGTATCCCCAAGGTTAGTGTCGCAAGAGAGCAAGTCAGAAGGTGCACGGAACCTACCATTGTAAGTCCAATAGCATCACTTCTGTCATCCTCTGTTGGGTAGAGCTGGTAAAAGATTTCTCAGAAAAAAAGAGGAGGAAACATAGACTCCACCTCAAGGTTTCATTGTAGAAAAACATATGGAGGCGTTGTTGTGACTATCTTTAGAAAATGCAATATGCCATACCCTGTGACTTTGATTAAAGTGCTGATGCATTTTGAGTCTCAGTTTCCTCATCCCTAGAATGGTGATAATTTGTAGGGAATTTCATGGCAATCCAATAGATAGGTACATGTTTGCTAAACATTTTTCTCTGAAAAGTTGGACCATTGATACAATTATTTGGGATCACAAAATCCATTTTATTTGCAGGCACTTTGGACCTTTAGGCATGTCCATGAAGCCTGTCTTTGCAAAGATAATTCTGAGATTGTTTCTGCATTTTCATATAGAAAGGGCTTTCAAATCCATTGTGACTGTAATATATCCAAATACTCTAGTTCTCTAATGGAACATTCCCTAACAGACTGTCATATCTAGTGTAGTTAACTGTCCAAATTTAATTATTATTCAAGCAGTGAGAGCTAATATACATTTTCTTGCAAAGAACTTGGCTTTGGTGCCTATTGGTTTGTGCCAGGCAATAGGTTATTACTGTAATAGGAAAGGAGTCCTGACTGTTACCCCAGTTCCAGGATGGAGCATTTTAGGATCATGATTGTTGGGATTATTTCCAGTGTTGAAGTTCAAGCTGACCAAGTCTGGGAATTGTGCTTCCAGAAAATGAGCTCCCCACTCCCATTTCCACCCCAATTAGCAGCCCACAGAGCCAGCTCTCTTCTTCAGTTATAATTAAGAGGAAAGCAAACAGTACAAATTTGCAATGATCTTTTATGTCATATTTATTTTCTTATGAATTATTCAATGGCTTACCATCCAAATTTAGTTAACATATCTGCTAATTTGAAGGTGGGGAGGACTCAGACCTTCACATTCATTTATTTAATGGGCCTGCCTTACTGAAAATAAAAAGTTCTCCATGTAAAGGTTCTCGACTGTTATCAACAGTGTGTATTAAGACAGCATCACTATTGTAATATGCATAAATGTCCAGTTACACTAAAACTGAAAAGGGGGAGGCCTGAAGAAGAGAAAATTATGTTTTGAAAAATAATCATGTGGGTAAAGTTTTAAACAAACCATGCAAATACATAGATATTCAGGAAACTCTTATGCAAGCTCTGCTTTTCCTCGTTAGTTGTCAGGCTCAACATAGTGAAAATTTTTCATAGCTTATAGACCTCTCTTTACAAAATTGCGGCAGAACTTACCTGATTTAATTGGTTCACTTCGTGAGCAATGTATGCTTACAGAAACTAAAGAGACTTTAGTGGTGCCATCACACTGCACCCAATTTTCTGTTGTTTTGCAGAAGCAGTTCAAGAGTGTGCATGAAAAGATCCAAAGAAAGATGCATATGTTTTACTTTAAAAAAGAAAGAAAGAAAAGGTTCTTTGTACATAGAACTAACTTTCTAATTGGTTGTTTGGTAGAAAGCTTGAAAATTAAAATGAAATGAAAGGCATATTAACGAAAGTGCTGGCTATCCACCTGGCGTGTGCATTGCATTGTTGTGGCATACATCTAAAATATCATGATCTTTTGGATATTTCATAGGATAGAATGAATCTCTTACCTTAGTCGGATTACATCCCTCTTGAGAATACAGATCCCAAATGGAAAGTTTAAGAATGCTTTCTAGACATAAACTTTTTTTTGTAAACCTGGATCATTTTTACAAATTGGGCCCTGTGCCATAGGATGCATCATATCCTAACAATCTGAGTTCAGAGGAAGAAACAAGCCCAAGACCGGCATATTTTATTCTTCCTAAAACCAAAAATCTTAAATTTAAATCACTGCAAATGAGTGTTTGGGAATATTTCCCAGCTGTTTAGTTTCAAGACAGAAAGGAAGTGCAGTTTATGGGCAAAAAAGTGAAGAAGTCATTTAAAATTCTGCTTCATTATAAATGATGTCTCTGGGTCTTAAATGCATAAGGAAATGTTACATATTTAACATCTCTGATGTCTGACATTAAGATAAAGTAGTATATCCCAAACCACATGATCTTGGACCATGATATAGCAAGAAGGGTAATGCAATTTCACGTTTTTCTTTTGTTAACCTTTTGTGCCGACTACTGTGCTAGGTGATCTGATTACGTTATCTCATTTAATCTTTGCCATCCTGTAATTGCTATTTGTTATAGCTGGCAATTCAGCAGGCTAAATTCTAAAACGTTAACTCCAAACTAATAATTTCAAATTTACTTTTCTTCCTAGCTTAGGGACACATTACACTTAATTACATTGTTAGGCTTATCTTAAAATTGTATTTCCTTTCCATGGAAACTATCTAAACAGGCACTTCTAATTCTAGCTCATGAGCTGTCCATGCAAAGTTTTATTTGTTGACTTGATTGAAATTGTAAGCATATGAAAGCCTTGGCTAAAACTGGTCCTATGTGAATTGTGGGAAACATGAAATGCAGAGCTTTCCAAAGAAGCATAATCAATTTCAGAGGCAATTAATACAATTGGACAAGAAATTAGCCTGGAAAAAATTGAGCAATACCAAAACAAAAATGATAGCTCTGAGCACTTGCATTGTGCTAGCAGCATCAAATATGTTATTGTTAATTTTCATAAAGTCCCTGAAAATTAGGCATTGTTATTCTTATCATATAAATGATAAATGGCCTAGAGGGATCAAGAACTTTGTTCAAGGTCACATAATTGATAATAAATTTAATTAGCAGTATATAGCTTTGAGGATTCTTTACTATCTCCTGTGCTTGGTTATCAAGGG
The DNA here is from genome assembly GCF_053574225.1 of Canis aureus. NCBI lineage: Eukaryota > Metazoa > Chordata > Mammalia > Carnivora > Canidae > Canis > Canis aureus. Next base: position 307,828 of record NC_135613.1, read on the forward strand.
GAACACTCACTTTGAACATAGAGATAATCTAGTCTTAATATTTGACGTAAAATATTTCAAAATGTTGAGATAGACTGAGAACGAGAAAATCAATCCAATTGATCAAAACTGTTGAATGTGAAAATGGTAAAACGAAAATCCAATGATATTACAACTGGTTCCATTAAGGGAGGTAAAGATTCAGGAGAGATTAAAATGGTAATTTGGCAGTTGTATCATCAACACAGATGAAATCTAGTCCCCAGGTAACTCTGCCTTGCATTATCTGATTTGCTGTCTATTTTGATTAAATTATACCAAATAATTGCCAAATCTTCTCTTCAGTGTATGTTGCACAGACAGCTGCAAGGGTAACGTTGAACTAGAAAAGCACTGAAGAGAAATGATTGGATTTTTTTTCTTGTCCACGAAGGGATCTGATTAACTGTGTAGAACGTTTTTGCTTCTGTGATCACTGCCTTAATATCAGAGTAGGTGCTCGAGGTATAATGCCGACACCTACAAACGCTGTGCAGTTAACATACATGCTTGAAGCGTGTCAGTGTAACGAAAAGGTGTTAAGTTGCAGCTACTGGAATTGAGCTTGACAGCTGCCTCTTTGCATTGCCTTTTAAAACACTTTGTGGCAAAGGATGCCATGTGCTATCATCTATTTTTTTTTTTAACATGCTGAGGAATGTTGCCAAACAAAGTGTCTTGATTTGAATTTCCCTAGAAGTAGACTTATGGCAAGATGGAGCACCTGGAAAGTGATTTAAAGAAGTGCTAGAAGGGGGTGTGTGTGGCAAAAGCAAGATGGGGAAGGAAAGGCAGAAAATATAGGGTGCATGAATCAGACAATGACTTCTGTGAGCCCTGGAGTCAATCCCACTAAGGAACTCTGGGAGACATTGAGGAATATCCCTGGGTTGTTCTACCCAAGATCTGAAGATGATGTGTCCCCAGCTCCTGCTCTTGTTCCTGGAGGGCTGTTTCTAGTGCTGCTTAATACCTCGCCCCAAGGGCTTGCCCTTCGTGGGCTGCGAATGCTTGGCTAATGAGAACAATCTTTAGGCAGAGAGTTGACTGTTTTTGCCATAAAATGCGGTCGGTGAGTACAAGCTCAGCAGTGAGAGCCAAGCATTGAGGAATGGAGCGCCAGGTGTAGCTGCTACACAAAGAGACTATCAGGCGGTCTTTTATTTGTTACACTTCGACATTTTCTAAGCACCTGCTTACCTTCTCTACCCTGTGAACCGAGTTAGGTGCTGAGAGATGTAAAAGCAAGGAACAAGCATCCTCTATTTATGAGGATTCACCATCTTTATAGACCCAAGCTCACCGAAGGCAGCTGCTTGTGTTTCCTTCAGTCTTCTATCACGTAATCCGAATTAGTCTGGGGCAGACAAATGGGAGGGTGGAGGGTTCGGCACCATCGACAGATCACCACACACCTTGAATCACGGGTAGAGACCTATACTCTACGCCCTATGTTCATAGCTACTTTCCCACTTAACACTACTACGTTACGCTCTTATCTTTCTCTTCTTCTCTTAAAACAAAACAAAACAAAACAAAAAAAACCCCCCTACATTCAGGAAAGCATTTTTTCCCTGACTCTAAACCCCTATGAAATTATTACCCCCTTGTTGGCATTTCACTATTCTATCCACATGCCCCAAAGAATAATTACAAAACTATAATGTGAAAAAAAAAAGAGAAACATCATCATTTTAATTGGTGAGGATTAATCAAATCATAAAACCACTACATATTAACCTCGATGAACTGTTTCAGACGCTCACCTCCAAAGTTGATATAAAGGTAACCCGAGCTCTCCCGTGAGGGCTATTCATATCCATTAATTGTTACAATACAAGATACAACGGGTCTCAGCTGGTTGCCATTTCTTCTGTATTTGAAATGTGCTTCTCAGCAGAGATCGGAGGACACCATTGGGACTCATTTGAGTCTGACTTTCACATTAATTTTGCTGTGCTGTGAAGAGCAAAGACAAAATCAATGTCCATCAGTGATTATTCAAGGTAAAATATCTAGTGATATTGAATACCAATGGCAGCACCAGGCATAAAATTTACTTAAGGTTTGTTGAGTTGACAGCCATTTATTCCGGTCCTGCTTCATTTTTCATGTTGCACATATTTTTTTTTTTAGGAAAATAAAGCAATTATAAGGAAAAAAAATAAATTCTACTTACTGACTCAATTTGCCAGAAACCAGATCTATTTCAGAATGGTAGAGAAGAATTAAAGCTGTAGGATTTTACAAACCTAACTAAGAATAATATCTTTCCCACCGGCAGAAGCAAAATATTTCACAGTGCGCATTGACACAAAACCACGTGGCTCAATTAAATTTTCATAATGAAGGCTCTTTGTAACTCGTGACTGAACTTGAAAAAAAGAAAAGCCTAGAGCTATTTCTTGGGTCCTGAATAAATATTCTTAAACTGAATACGTGCTCATGGCAAAAGAGCAATAATACATTTTGGTTTAAAAGTTTGTCTCAACTGTTATGCTGGAACCCATATAGACTCTCAATGATATGCTTTTGAAGAAATTACAAACAAAAAATAAATAAGAAGAAGATATTAAAAGCTTATTTATTTTTTGCTTTTATTTTTTTTAAAGATTTTATTTATTTATTCATGAGAGACACAGTGAGAGAGGCAGAGACACAGGCAGAGGGAGAAGCAGGCTCCATGCAGGGAGTCCAATGTGGGACTCGATCCCCCGACCCAGGGATCACGCCCTGAGCCCAAGGCAGACGCTCAACCACTGAGGCACCCACGTGTCCCAAAACCTTATTTATTTTTATCATGCTTGAGGCTCCAATGTAGGTTGTCTATGTGGCATCCAAAGTTTTGGTTAAATAATCATAGAAGCGGGGATGTAGATGGGAGGAGGGTCTCTAGCCAGGCAGGGCTTGGGTCAACTTGTCAGATATTCTTTCCCATCAAATGAAGTTGGTGGTGCTAGGTAGGTAGATACGCTCTTTCTCTTCTTTCTATCTGAACTAATATTTACACATTCAACATTGTTGAACAGAAAAAAAAAATAAGTATGAGGCTTTTCTTTGTCTTTCTGATAGCAGCCAGTTTGAGTTGTCTATTTCTCCATTGGGTATTTTGTCGTTGTGTATTCAGTGCTTGGCATCTTGTATGAGAATTATCTTCCAAGTTCTATGCTCTAAGAATTATCTTCCATTTTTATTTTGCTGTTTCACATGAGAACTTTAGAATTTAGCCCTGACAGGTACTCATTTCCTTGTTTGTTCAGGTTTGGGGTTCCAGGAGGCCAAGGGCAATGTGCTGAATCGGATAAAGTTTTATCCTTCCTGTGTTACCTCATTTCATTTTTTTGTTTGTTTTTAAAATTCGATTTATTTAAAATGAGAGACACAGAGAGAGAGAGGCAGAGACACAGGCAGAGGGAGAAGCAGGCTCCACACAGGGAGTCCAACCTGAGACTTGATCCCAGGTCTCCAGGATCAGGGCCTGGGCTGAAGGCAGGTGCTAAACCACTGAGCCACCTGGGCTGCCCTTACTTTTATGTTATTTTATTTATTTTTTTATTCATGAGAGACAGAGAGAGAGAGAGAGAGAGAGGCAGAGACACAGGCAGAGGGAGAAGCAGGCTCCACACAGGGAACCCAACGTGGGGCTCGATCCCGGGTCTCCAGGATCATGCCCTGGGCTGAAGGCAGGCACTAACCCCTAAGCCACCCGGGGTGCCCTGCCTCCTTATTTCAAAGCCCGAGGCTTGACTGGACCTTTTGGTTGGATGAGGTGGGGCTGATGATAAGCTAGAATGAATGATGCTGAGGTCATGGGAAAACATCCGAAGTTTGGGGATTCTGTTCTAATTCAAGATCGATATACACATGTCCTACGTTAGAGCTGAGCCTTTGGTGGAGCCATTTTCCTTCCAGAGCATAGGTGACATGGGGCCGTACAACCTATATATTAGATAGACCCACAGTCCCTGGAGTAGGAATAGGGCAGTGGATGATGGAAAGGGTCCAGACTGCTAGGCAGACAATTGGCCTATGGGGGTGTATGCTCAGTGGATATTGAGATGAATGTAATAATATTGTACTTTTAAGGAATTCACAACATTGTGAAGGAAGTAAGTAGATCTAAAATAGCTATAGCTTTAGTGTAGTAGTAAAGGAGAGGGGCCTTTACTTCGAGGAATAGAGGAAGTATTTGGAAATGTGGCAGAAAATGGCAGGATCCTTTCACATGGCTGCATTTAAGAACAGAGCTGCAGCCTCTGTATCCTCCTTAGAGAAAATTGGGACCCAAGGACTGACGTTGTTGCTTAGCAGATTCCTCTCTTCCCAGGTAGGGTAAGGATGAGAGCTTGGAAGTGTGAGATGAACAACCTATATTCTATTAAGAAGTTTTCTTCTATGCACTATGAATCCAAAATATTCGGTTTGCAATAAACGCATTCCTATCCTCTATGCTTTATTGCCACTTAGGGCATAGACCAAGTTTATTTTTATCATTTGATTTTCATGCCTAGCCTAGCACCTGGAACAAAAGGTAGGGTGCATAAGCATGTGTTGACTGAATAAATATGAGCCAAGAGGAGACAGCCTATGTCTGGGAATTTATATCTCAGTTTTGTTGCTAATTATTCTCATAACCTTGCCAATCTGCTCTGGCAGCTTCGGTTTTCGTCATGTGTAGAATGAGGGGGCACCGCTGTGTGCCCCAAGTAAAATCACTACTCACAATTTTCTTGCCTTAGTTTTGCCTATTCTTGGAGCTCAGTGTAAATACAGTCTGTACTCCTTCGGTTCTGACTTTTTTTCTCAAAATAAAATTTTTGAGATTCATCTGTGTTGCTGTTACATTGATGGTTTGCTACTTCCTAAATTGCAGAACAGTGTCTTATTCTGTATTAATAGACTCCAAATATATCCTGCTGTAGGAATATACCATTCATACAATGTACGAATCAATAAGTAATTCATACAATGTGTATTCGTGTATGAATGAATATGCCATACTCCTCTTGATGAGCATTTGGGCTGCTCCCACTTCTTAGCTGTTGTGGATAAAACTGTTCTGAGTATTTCTGTGCAAGTCATTAAGTGCCTCCTCAATTTACTTTTGTCCAGCTTCTAAAAGTTTGTTCAGTTTGATATTAGACATATTTACCCCCATCCTCGTTGCCATACAAACATACAGACCATGTATTTTCCTTTTTTTTATGTTTGTCCAGATAAAGTTTGAATACATGGACCCTCCATCAATTAAACAAGTGGACATGGTTACTTTTCACTCAAAAGGCATATTTTACAAGAGAAATACTGCATGTGTTGAGCAGAGATAAGCTCTTTTCTGTGACTAGTTCTCCTGAGTCCTTGTTTGATAGCTCTGTCTCCTTGTCAGTCTTGCCAGGTATCGATGGCTCTGTATTTGACCTTCTTGGAAGAGCCACAAGTAGGCTCAGTGGCTGGTGTCCGATGGGTACATGCAAATTGGTGCCAGAGTTTCTGGCAATGGGCCCTCGCAACAGTTGCTTTGTTCAAGGCTTACTACAGAATAGAAAACCTGTGTCACCAAAAATGGCCGCTGGCCATGTACTCGTAGATCAGTCTAGGTGCAAAATACAATCATTCCTCCAATAAATACTAGGAAAAGAGGGAATGGAAAAGTAGACTCTTGGCTAGAATTCAAATGGCTGGTAAGCTTTGAGGTAGGCACATGTCTGAACTATTGATTGGTGAAACAAGAAAGCAGATAATTGGGATTTAATATTAAGGTATCACCTGCAGGAATGACCTTCCCTTGTTTTCATTTTTTTTTTTCTTGAGGTATTTCTCAAATATCTTCCACACTAGGAACTCATTCCTACCCATGGTTATAAATAAGTTGGTTGGGAAAAAGAGTAGGGCGGATATGCCGTCCTAAATTCTTTACACGTGTAAGTGTGCAGCACATATATCCATATATTTCCTGTACCACACACGGATAAACAAATGTTAAGTTCAAAATTTGCCAAGTATCTGAACACATCTGTGATCCACCACAGTGAAGTGAGCAACAGGATTGCTGAAGTCTGTCCCAAATCTAAAATTCCTCAATAGAAACAGTTTGTTTTTGATCCATTATCTCTTTGTTTCCTCAGATGTCCATTCATTGTGCCATGCAAAGTCAAACCCATGTAGCTAACTTCTATTAGGGTGTCTAGACAGGGGTCTGTCTTCTTGCAAAAATATGGGTTTCTGTAACGTAGAAACCTGGCTACAAGAGGGCATGAAGGGGTAGTATGGCTCTGGAGTTTATATATTATTATTCTCATTTTCTCCATCACCTTCCATCACCTACACCTGCTGTGGAATTGGAGCAGTCATCATCTGTGACAAGTATAAGTTCCAGGCAGAGACTGGTATTGCCAAGACAAATTTCCCAGACTCCATTAAAAAAAAAAAAAAAAAAAAAAAAAAACAGAAAATTACATTGTTAATTGGGGGAACAGATATCTGGAGAGTTGTGCCAATATTCTTTTATCAAACTGGCCTCTCAAAATTGGATGCGCTTGCTGGAACCGCCGGATCAGATACTGTCACTCCTCACATTCTGGGGAAGATAATTTCAGGACTTTTCAGTTAGTCTCTGTTCAACTCAAATTATATAAGATTTAAAAGAAGGTGAAACCAACCACAGTAGTTTCATTCCACTTCATGGGGAGATATCTGAACCCCATTATGACGATCTACTTTATTTTTCATCTAGAAATTTTCATCAGACACAGTGAAGAGTTAATCATCTCATAGACAAAGCAGTTAGTTACTGCAAATCTCTAAGATGAAAGGTGCTATAAAAACGTATAATGATAATAATTAGAATCATAATATTAATGATAGTGGAATTAACACTTTGACCTTCATCTTCTTCCACAGGTAAAAACATCAAAATCTGAGCATCATCCCTGAAAGTGTAGCTGAGAAAAGGCTTTTCTACGACGAATTGCTGTCGTTCTCAAAAGCAATTAATTTCCACATAAGAAAGTGTTATTAGAATTCAAATAGTTTTAAACTATAATATTAATTTGCAGGGATATTCTGGCCAATGATTTAAAATAACATTTGAAACTTAACCAATGACATTATCCTACTTACTATTCCATAGAGATAGGTGGCAAATAATAGGTACTTCATTTGAGTTTTCTTGATGAATAAATGGAAAAATGATATAAATATTGAATATTTACTAATAGTGGTATTTAAGTACCTAAAATGTTTGCTCTTAGCATACAGTTTATAGCAAATTTGGAAGGTAAATATTAAAATATATAATAAATATATAATAAATATATAATATAATATGTATAATATATAACATATATAAATATATAATATAAATATTATATTAAATATTAAATAAATAGTATCTAAATATATTATATACATATATAATTCATAATATGTTTTAATATAGTTAATAATAATATTTAATATAATATATAAATATATTATAAAACAAAAATAATAATTTAATAATTTAATAATTTAATCCCACTATCAGAAGAAAACATTTGTGACATGACATAATGAACATTTCCTTTTAGTCTTGTTTTGGTGAACATGTTAAAAAAATAATAGTGATTTACCTCAGTGCATAATTTGTATATTGCTTACTCTAGTTAACCAGTTTTCAGTTGCTACCTTAGATCTTTGGATTATAAAGACAAACTATTTTAGTTCACTTAAGGGAAATAAACCAACCAACGAAAAAAACCACAGGAGGCTGTGTATTCTTGAATGGCAGCGCTGACCTGGATTAGGAACTGAGAACTGTTGGAGGGGGAGGTAGCTCCGGTCTGCTTTTCTCTCTCCCTCTCGACTGCTTTATGGACTCTCTCCTTCCTTCTGTAAATCTTCTCTCTTTCCTTCATCATCTGGCTCATCCTTGCTGTAGCTTCTAGAAGAAGCTCCAGAAGAAGCCAGTTTAATTTGGCATAATTGTTTACCATTACCGTTATTGAATAAGAGAGAGATCAGTTGTCTGTCACTCCTTAGCTGGCTCATGAGCCCCTCTTGGATCGGGTTCCACCTCTAGTTTGTTCAGTGCAGTGTATGTACAACAGCCTTACTTGATTTCACTAAGTTGGCATTTCTGGGCAAATTACTTTCTACTGAAAGGACAAGTTGAATAGAAATGCCCGGCGTATACCATTTACCATGTTGATGTAAACTCTTTATTAACATTCATTCATTCAACAGATATTTATGGTCTACCATGTGCCAACACTGCTGTAGGTGCTGAGGATACATTGATAAACAAACTAGACAAGGATCCTTCTCTTCCTGGGCACTGTTATCTGTTGGGCAGATATTAACAGTAAACAGAATGATTGAATGAATAACAAAGTGTGTTAGATGAATAACATAGCATGTCGGATAATAAGTGCCAATGAGAAAAATAAGATAGGGAAAGACATTATGGAGAAAAAAAAAAAAAAGAGGAAGAGAGAGTCCCTGTGTTGGCAGTGAAGGAGGAGGGGGTTTTTGTCATTTTTTTCGGTTGGCCAGACAAGTGCTCTGTGAGATGAAACTTGACTCAAGATCTGAAGAAGGTAAAGGAGTCGGCCCTATAATTTAAACTATATTTGTATTGCTTTTGTTAATCTTTGCAATAATTATTAAAATTCATTAAAAGTGAATGTTCCAGGGACCATTCTATTCTGTGGCCCAAAATGACCAAAATGACCAAGGATTTTGTGCCTATTTCTCAGTCCTCAGACAACCTATTTGAGTTAGGTACTCATCTTACTCTTCCATTCGCAGATAAGAAATTGAAGCACAAAGCAGGATCGGCTGCTTGCCTGTGGTCTTTAAGTCAGTAAGTAAAAGAATCAATAGTCAGATTCTGGTTCCATTCATGTTGTTGCAAAGGGCAAGATTTCATTCTTTTTGATCACAGAGTAATATTCCAGTGTGTGTGTGTGTGTGTGTGTGTGTGTGTGTGTTCACATGTATATGTATATATACACCACATCTTCTTTATCCACTCATCAGTCAGTGGACATTTGGGCTCTTTCCATATTTTGGCTATTATGGGCATTGCTGCCATACACTTTGGGGTGCATGTGCTCCTTTGAATTGCTATGTTTATATCCTTTGGATAAATACCTACTAGTGTAATTTCTGGGTCATAGGGTAGTTCTACTTTTAAGTTTTTGAGGAACCTCCATAGTGTTTTCCAGAGCTGCTGCACTGGTTTGTACTCCCACCAACAGTGCAAAAGGTTCCCCTTTTTCCATACCCTTGCCAACACCTGTTGTTTCCTGAGTTGTTAATTTTAGCCATTCTGACAGGTATAAGGTGGTGTCTCATTGTGATTTTTGATTTGTATTTCCCTGATGCTGAGTGATGTTGAGCATCTTTTCATGTGTCATTTTAGCCGTCTGGATGTCTTCTGCAGTCCTGCTCTTAAATGCTCTTGCTGCTCTTCCCATGACATGCTAATCTTTTAAAAAAATAAATAAACCTACAACTATACAAAGAAGAAAGATAAAAATCAACACAAATTCCTCATTCAGGGTGTGCAAAAAAAGTGATGCATTTTGATTAATATTTCACTTGTATACCTTTCTATGTCTCTTTATGGACATCAATGATTGTGAATATTTTACCCAAATAAAACAGTATGTAGAGTGTACTGCCTTTCCACTCAGATATATGTCATGGGCCTATTTCCAAGTCAATAAACATAGATCTATGCCATTATTTTTATTGAATTTTGAATATTTCATCATATGGATACATTGCTATTTAGTTAGGCCATTTGTCAATTATTGAACATTTAAGTTATGGAAATCGGTCTGTGGTTTTTATCTACTCTCACTCTCTGCAGCCATTCCTAACAGCTGATATGAATCCCAGAAGATCAATATGGCCCTTCAGCAATTAGTACCCATTATGAAGATGACTTGAAAGAAAAGACAACTATTATAGAAATAGAAATTAATTAGGACTTTGATAACCAATGTTTTAGGGTTTTTTCAATTCAAAACATAAAAGCTGACTTTTCCCTAGTCTTCTGCTTATAGAATATATTGATTCCAGTTTTGGGTGTTGGGCAAGTCCATTTATGGTAGGATATTTTTTTAAATTTAAAAAAAATTTTATGGTAGGATATTAAAACAGAATTGAGCATCACCTCCTCTGGGAAGCATTCCAAGCTATCTTTGTTAATTAAGTAAGGTACCCCATATCTGAGCTCCTGTAGCTGTCTGTCCTTACCACTCCCTACTGTCACACTTAACATGCTTTATTTTAGTATTGTTCCACTTGTCTGTTCTTTCCACCAGACAATAAAATCATTACATGAAAAGTATGTTTCCTTAATTTCTGGGTTTCCAGCACAAAAGCCACAATTTCCAATATATAATATATACTTTAAAATTGTCTTAGAAGAGAAAGGAAGACTTGAAGAGGTGAACAGCTTAGCTTTGTTATTAGAGATGGGCAGTGTGTTGAAAGTGAAGGTTGAAGAAAGAGCAAAAATCAAGGAGAGGAGGGATGGCTGGGTGGTTCAGTGGTTGAGTATCTGCCTTTGGCTCAGGTTGTGATCTCAAGGTCTTGGGATCGAGTCCTGCTTTGGGCTCCCCGCAGGGAGCCTGCTTCTCTCTCTGCCTATGTCTCCATCTCTCTCTGTGTCTCTCATAAATAAATAAATAAATAAATAAATAAATAAATAAATAAAATCTTGATTAAAAAAAAATCAAGGAGAGGGGAGAAGAAAAGCTGAAAGACAAAATATGTGAATAGAAATAATATTGTTATTGTTGACTGAACACTATTGTTCCAGTTAAATGTATTAATATATTTTGAGAAGAACTAAGTATTTATGCCAGGGACAGTATATTCATTTACTAAATTACAAACAGTACTTAGAAAAAATCTACTTGGTATATTGTAGTAAAATTTATAGAACAACCGTTTTCACTGGCTGTGAGTTCAATTTCTTGATACAATCGGTAGATATAATTCACTTAAAATATCTATTGAAGGTCTGCTCTGTGCATGGTAATATATTAGATAGTGGACATTTAGCTGTGAACAATTCAAGCTCTGGTCCCCAGAAGGACACGGTGGAATAGGATACTCAGGGCATAGTGTGATAAGTAGATTTATAGAGATTTCTGTTGTACAAGCCTGTATATTGTGCAAAAACCTCAGAGGAGACTCTTCAGGAGTATCCCAGGAGCTTTAGAGAGGAAATGACATCTTGGTAGTGTGGTAATAGAGTGTAGAGAAGGGAGAAAGAAAAGTGGATGTGCCTCAAGAGGGAGGCAGATGCCAGATCACGGAAGATTCCATGTACCAAGCTTGGGCTTTACGCTGCAGATGATGAGGAGCCAGAGAAGAGGTGACCAAATTGCTTGGAGCCTCATCGGCTGCCTAGAGATTGGTAATTACAGGAGAGACAAAGGAAAACTTGATGAAGCAGCTACTTCTTTATGCTAATTGGCAAGTCTTTGGGGCAAAGTGAATCTTAATGTGAAAAGAATGAGATGCCCAGACCTCGAATTTCCCTCATTAATTCAGATCGACCTCTTTGGGATTCTACAAACAAGAAGGTCCACAGATATTGGTGGCTCCTCCCAGGTCAAAACTGATTAAGTGACACAGGATGGACTTAGGGGCAAGTTTTATGAAATCACCACTATTAGCACTGAAGGAACCTGAGCCTGCTCTGTGCAACTCCTCTGTAAGACGCGTCTATAAACAGGCCAAGGCGTGGGCTCTTCCTACACACGTAGCTCAGCTGTTTTTAAAAGAGTACATCCAGTATAAGATCTTTTTAGAATTTAGAAAGTTCTAAGGGTGAGCCAAAGTTCTGTCTAATATAATTGTCTAATGTAATTGTCCTAGTCCTTTCCTCCCAAACCCCACAGATCCCAATGCATTGCATTTTCCTGGATAAGTACCACTAGGTCCTTCAACCTAATGGCATTTCATGGTTTTATATCTTCCTTCTACCTTTGTTTCTTTTTTTTTGGTAAATTTATTTTTTATTGGTGTTCAATTTGCCAACATATAGAATAACACCCAGTGCTCATCCCGTCAAGTGCCCCCCTCAGTGCCCGTCATCCGGTCACCCCCACCCCCCTCCCCTCTCCCACCCCTAGTTCGTTTCCCTACCTTTGCGTCTGTAACCTTACCTATGCCCTTCCTCTGATTGCGTCCCGTTTGGGTCACGTGCCTTTTAAACTGTGGGATCCAGAGTTGTAGTCTAAGATCAAGATTCTCACCATTGTTGGCACGAAAGTGAGACATCTATAACCCTCAGGAGCTAAGATGGAAAAATAAGGCACTAGTGCATTTGCATGTTGGATATAGATCTGGGAGGAGAGAAGTTTTCAGAGGCAATTTTCTGTGCGGTATTAACATTTATTCAATTCTGACCTTTGAGCTATAGGCAACGAGAGGCCGTTTTTATAAGTTTTTCTTCCCTAATGGTGATTTTCCAGGCATGAAGGTGCCAGCAGGGGCTGGCAAATAACACAGCCAAGCTTTTCTCCTATTCCCTTCACCTCCTGGACATCTCATGAAGCACTCTCTTGTTTGATCAATTCTTTTCCACCTAGGAAGGAAGAAGCCTACGGGGCCTGCCTTAGCAAGGCTTCCCAGAGGCTCCAAATGAATATTGAGCGGCTCCCTACAAACTTGCTAGTCTGGTAAAATGTAACAGGAGTCAAAAAGTCCTGAAATGCTTAATGGCAAGAGAAGAGGAAGGATCTTATATCTTATCAAGAGTTTGGGGCGGCTTTCTGCAGGCGCCATATTTTTAAATAACATTCTGATGGGACAAACCCACCAATCTTGTAGGGCATGTCTTACAAGGTATGACTTGCATTTACGCTTTTATTTTTTTTAAATTGAGTTTTTGTTTCCAGGTTCTTCTCCATTTATTTTATTTATGGAAATATTTAATATTTAAGAAACATATTTATGTTTATTTCTTTAGCAACTACTATGTGCCAGACCCTATGCCAGATGGTTGGAATATAAATGTTAACAGGGAAATTATGGTTCCTTCTCTGATGAGATTTATATTGCACGTGGAAGACGCACACAGACGCAGATACACACACGGAGAGGGAGAGAGCACCTGAGGGAGGTTGAATAGGTATCCACTGTGCTCAGCACTTTGAAGTAGACAAAGAGGTGGAGGCGTAAGAACATCAGAGGTACCTCGGGGAGGACGGCCAGAGGATGCCACACTTAGGCTGACGGATTAGAAGAAGGCAGCTATTTAAAGATCAGTAAATGGGTTGGCTAGGGCTGCTGTAACAAAGTACCCCCAACGGGGTGGCTTAGAACAACTGGACTTTATTGTGTCATAGTTCTGAAGGCCAGGCATCTATGATCAAGGTGTCGGCTGGGCCTCACTCCGTCTGAAGGCCCTGGAGAAGGATCTGTTCCGGGCTTCCTAGCTTTTGGCAGCTGCCGGCATTCCTTGGTTTGTGGATGGCCACTTCGTCCTGTGTCTCTTCACCTTGTCTTCTGTGTGTGTGTCTGCCTCTGCCCACATTTCCTTCTTTTATATAGACATTAGTCATTTGGGATTAGGAGCGACCTAATGACCTCCTGTTAATTTGATTACCTCTGCGATGGCCTTCTCTCCAATGAGGTTGCATTCTCAAGGAGTGGGGTTAGGACTTCAATATATGAATTTGCCTGGGAAGGAGGGGGGCACAATTCACCCCCTAACAAGCAAGACAGGCATCATTCCAGGGAGGAGAAACACGTGTTCAAGTCCCTAGGCTAGAATGGAACCTGGAGAGTTAGAGAAATGGAAGGTCGGTATAGAGTGGGCAAGGGAGACCAAGAGAGGGGGGGACCCTTTGGCAACTACAAAAACATTGACACGAATACTTCATTCATTTTTGCTACTAACACCTGCTGCAGGACGTTTTGAGGAACAGAAATCGTTAAAATAGTTTTGTCTTTTCCGGTCTGTAGTTCATGGAGTGCAGCTGAGGATGAGGGTGTGGAACCCTGACTGGTCATGGGAGTTGCCGACAGAAAAATTAATTTTCTTGTAAGTCAGATTGCCACTTTTGTGTCCCCTGGCTGCACCAGGAACCACAGGAGCCATCCTGTGAATCATCTCCAAATAAAACTGTGAAAGACAGCAGGACATGGACTTTGCACCGTTCGGAGTCAGATGCCAAGTGGCCTCCTCCGGGGATCACACCACTCTTCTGGCTGCTAGGCTTGTGTTGAGAAGGCTGGCTTTGAATGCAGTGGAAAAGGACACAGAAGGGGTGAAAATGAACATTGTGGAATTATGATCTCACTTCCACCAAATTGTTTTGGGCTCAGTATATTTAAGAAATTGGACTTTACGTCATCTGTGTCTTCAGTTTGACTACCCTGATCCCCAGGGTTATTGATGCAAATGCATTTTTCATGAATCTGTATTTATCTTCTTGATGATGTTATTTCTATTTCCTTCACCCCGTCTTAATCTACTGTCAAGCATGGAAGCTTCTATTTCTTATTTTATCTCACACGCTTGAGCCCTGGGCCAGACTCCCTCTCACTATAGTGATTAAATGGAACTTGTTTTTAATTTTTTTGAATTTCATGTATACATCCTTCCTTTAATCCTTAAACAACTTTGTAAGGGAGGTAGCTTGACTTCATTTTAAAGATAAGGAGGCTGGAGTGTAGAGAATCCAAGTGGTAGTGAGACAGTGACAGTATGTAAAGTTCTAACAGCATGAACTAGGGGCCACCTGCTTAGGTTCAAATCCCCGCCATTTACTGGCTGTGTGGCCATAAGCTAGTTACTAAACTTCTTTGAGTCTCAGTTTCCTTACTCACCAATGAAGGTGGTAATACTTACCCCACAGAGCTAATATCAATACCAAATAAGTAAATATGTCTAAGGACTCGGTCCAGCGTCTGGAATGTAGTATGTGCCATAAACCGGGTATGAGTCCCAGTTGTAGAATTTGCCAGCTACGTGCTCTTGGGAAAATTCTTTCATTTTATTAAATCCTCATCCCTAGTGTTTTGTCTATCAACCACTATGCCAAAGCACTAATATGACGAGCAGAGGTGACATTCCTTGTTGAGGAATTGGACACTGTATCTGGCCTAATGAACATTGCCCAAGATGAAGTCAGGATGCGAAAAAATGTGTGTAGTTTTGTAAATTAAGGTACAGAGTTTGGATTTTATTTGAAATACACTAAGAAAGCATTGGAAGACTTTACCTAGAAAAGTGACGTTTTTTAAACTTTAAAAAGTCTACTTTAGCAGTTGTGCTTGACAATGGAAAGATGAGGGGATCCCTGGGTGGCTCAGTGGATTGGCGCCTGCCTTTGGCCCAGGGCGTGATCCTGGAGTCCCGGGATCAAGTCCCGTGTCGGGGTCCCGGCACGGAGCCTGTTTCTCCCTCTGCCTGTGTCTCTGCCTCCCTCTCTCTCTCATTAATAAATAAATAAAATATTTAAAAAATAAAATAAGATGAGGATTGCAAGTTGAGATGGAACAGCCAGGAGATGTTTCAGATACTTGGTCAATAAATGTGGCTGCCAAGAATACGCAGGCTGAGAGAAGTGACTTGATTTAGGATCTATTTTTGAGGTAATATTGGACACGTGTGCTGATGGATTGGATGTGGGCAGCGAAGGAAAGGTGAGAAACTTGTACTAATGCCTGCAGGTTGGTGGTGCCATTTATTGGGAAAGGCAAGGATGAGGGTAGGGTTCAAAGGGGTGACTTGAGTCTTGTTGGGGCATTTAAAGTTCGAGGTGTTATGCTTGATACAAGATGCTGCTTGATTAGTAAATGAATGAGTGTTTAGTGTGCTCTATGTATTTTTTTATATCACAATCCCTGCCTCCCCAAAAGCTGATATTAACATTGGCAATGCATCTAATGAACTAGTAATAAAAGATCAATGTCCAAAAAAGATGAAAGTCAGCCCCTGACAATAGAGATTAATAGAGCTGTGATAGATTATGTGATTTACATCTCAGCTGCTCATAAAGAAACTCATGATCATTCACAACATTTGAGCCTCTAAAAGTCAGAAGGCCACAAACCAATTGCATCAGGAACAATGTGGTTTTTGGAATGAGTGGCATAATGAACAACGTCTGCACCAAGAATTTTAAAGGAAATCAGAAGCAAGTGTTACACTGATTATAACCATATTATCTTAAACTGGGGGGCAGATATCATTAGAGCACAGCCTTTCAACGCACATGAGAGGGGACACGGCAGTTTCTCTTCCCTCTCTACCATCATCCGTAGTTAGTACAGCAGCTGGCAAAGAGTTTGTGCGTAAAGAATTGGGTCAAGAATGGAAGAGGGAGTGAGAAGAGGAAAGTAGGGGCAGATGCTCAGCCACGAGTAACACTTCTCTCCCCATGACAATGACCTTGAGGATACAGTAAAATCTACCAAAACCCACTGAAAACTTGGCGTTGTTAGAGTTCACATGGGACCCAGAGAGATGGATTAGTATCATGCCCAGCATGACGGGGCTGTGTGTGATAGCAAAAGCCAGTGTTACCCCAAAGCTGACTATCCGTAAAGTAATACGAGGATGCCCCAGTGCTATGGGTTGAATTGCACCCTACCTCCTGCTCCCCAGATTCATATGTTGAGGTCCTATAACTTCTAGTAATTCAGAAAGTGACCTTACCTGGAACTAGGGTCTTCACAGAGGTATTCAAGTAAAATGGAGTCATTAGGGTAAGTGGGCCCTAATCGGATGTGACGGGTGTCCTTATGGAAAGGGGAAATTTAGGTAGTGATATGCAGAGAAGGAAGGGGATCTGGAGAGATATGGGAAGAAGACAGTCATCTACAAACCAAGGAGTGAGGATGAGAACGGAGCTTTCCCGTGAAGTTATCAGGAAGCAACCTTGGTGACATTTTGATCTCGGGATTCCAGCCTCGGGAACTTCAAGACAGTAAACTTGTGTTGTTTAAGCCACTTAGTCTGATAATCCCGGCAACTCTAGCAAGCTAGCATACGCGTGCCATGGACTCCAGGCTTCAACAGTTGTATCGACATCTCAGGGGCCACACAGCCTTCCCACTGGCATTGGGCTACATGTAGTTTACCGCATTACGCCTCGACTGTTGACGTGAATCACCTGCAGGGCCCATTAAACCACAGAATCCTGGATGTCTGCTCCAGGAGGCTCTGATTCAGTAGGTCTGGGGCGATGTCTGAGAGCTTACATTTCTAGCAAGTGTCAGGTGTTGTTGACTCTGCTTTGAGGAGCCCTGGTCTAACACAACGCCTGGGACATGGTAGATGCTCAATAAAAATCAAATGAATTAATTTGTTGAATTCTACTTTAGATTGGGAATAAAACAGACAAGGGCACTCATCTCATTCAGCGATTCTTAATTGGACAGATGCTGGTAGGTGCAGAATCCAGATTTCTGGGGACTGTATGTAGGATATGCATATTTCGATTAGACCATGGTCAAAGAGAGCTGCTCCAGGCAAGGCGCCCTCTGAAGCAGACGCTTTAACAAAGTTACTCTGATGTTGTTGAGAAGGAGAAGGTTTTGAAGGATAGAAGTAATTGCTGCAGCCAGAAGTCTGTAGTTGCAAGTGATTGAAAATGGTGGCTGGGTCAGAGAATGCTAATCATCCATGAAGTGGGCTCACCACGACTCTGACACCGTGTCTCCCGGTGCACTCTGTGGTAGGTGCATCTTTGCTGAATGAATACAAAGTGAACTTGACGGGAAAGGAGACCTCAGCAGTCCTACAAAGGCAATTTTGCAAGCTGTCTGGCTGTGGAATTAGTGGAATGTTTGCTCAGGAAGAAACAGCTGACGTCAACTTTGCTCTCTTTGTGTCTCAAGGGCATAAGCCTCTGGCCTTCACCGACACACACAGAGGGACGAATGGCTTCCAGGGGGGGAGGTTAAAGAACAGGTCAGCTGGGCATCCACGCTTCCATTTCCTCCCTCCCCCCGTTTGTCATCTTTCTGGCAAGGTGAATTCAATGCCCAGTAATTCCTTTTGACTTTCTAAGAGCTATGGGACACGTAAGTGTGAGGAAAGTCATCCCAGCACTAACAGGATTAGCTCAGCTTCATATAACCTAATCACGCTGGCCAGAGAGAATGAAAAGGAAGGCAATAGGCAGGAGGCAAGAGGCCAAATCAAAAATGGGAAGTCTCTTTAACAACCAAGAAGTGAGTGTGCGTATCGTTTGCCTAATTCACAAAGGCTGACCTCTTCTCCGTTTGTGGGGCGGGGGGAGAGAGGGGTGGGCGTTGTTGAATATGAATTGGGAACGTGTCTTATGTCTGCCTCCCCTAGAAGTGATCCCAAGGCCTGGCATATAAGGCACCATAGAAGCTTTGTCAAATGATTAAATGAAGGCCATTCTGATATCGACAAAATAATGATAGGGGCAGCAATTATTGAGAGGCAGAGTAGGGTGGCAGCATGAGGACCGGACCTGTTGACAGACACCAGGCTGTGTTTTGTTTCTAGCACCACTTGCTGGAGAGACGAGGAAATCACTCGCTCTTTCAGGACCCTGATTTCTTTTTGGGTAAAACCAAGAGATTGGACTAGTTTTACCTCCAGTGTTTTGTTGGCTACCTACCAATTAGTGATGTAGAATGGCTAAACCTTTAACTGTGTGTGTTTTGTATAACAGATCCCTACAGTATATTCCTGAAGGTAGGGTCTGTCCGTGTTGGGCAATTTTTGGCGCTATAAATATCTTGCATGGAAACGAACTAGGGGTGGTGGAAGGGGAGGTGGGTGGGGGGTGGGGGTGACTGGGTGACGGGCAGTGAGGGGGGCATTTGACGGGATGAGTACTGGGTGTTATTCTATATGTTGGCAAATTGAACACCAATAAAAAATGAATTTATTAAAAAAATAAAAAAAATCTTGCATGAGTGGTTCAGATAATAAAGAGAAAAGGCGTAATGGTTAGAGCGTGCGTTATGGAGCTCAGATGGAACTGGTGATTGAGTCATCTCTTGGCCATTTACTAGCTGTGTGACACCAGGCAAGTTGCAGACGTTCTCTGGTCTTCAGCTTTCTTACCTAAAAAAAAAAAAAAAAAAAAAAAAAAAAAAAAAAGGAGAAATTGATAATATATGATCATACCTATTGACATCATAATTTTGTGTTTTTCTTGAAGGAGGTGATGGGAAGGTAAAGTTTATAGGTGGGTCAGCTTAGGAAAATCCTGTACTGGGCACATAACAATCATGAGCGGACAATCTGATGTGATTTGATATGAAGTAAATAAGCTTACGGTCTGGATAGAGGCAGATAGTTTTCGTACCTATTTTCTCTTCACTAAAAGACAGATCTTCAAGACCTTCATGTGTAGAAAAATTACCTACACTCTCCACATTTTCATATCACCATACACAAAGATAAGAGTGATGGGATGTAATTTAACTTCATAGACTGGCTGCACGGGGCCAGCCACACGGACTTTCACATCACAGAAGTTCTGATTTTCCTTCCTCTAGTTCACAGAGCTTGTCTCCTCATCTCAACACGGGCTTGCAAACCAGTGTGAGCCTACGGAGCAAAATAAAGACAGGTGGATTGTGTGTCTGGGAAGGAAATGACATCAGAAAGTGTTGTGGACCAGAGGGTGAGCAAAAGGTGTAGGGGAGATTGTCTCTCCCTAAGATGGGTGAAGTCTAGCTTCTCTGGAGGAGAGGAGTCCATCGTAAATTACATGTGTGACGAGGACGTGTCAGTAATGCTTCCTACGAGTACTACCGAACTTACCTAGGCCACACGTCATTAAAGAAGTGGAAAAATAGGAAATAGGTTATTACTTACTTATTGAACTATAACTAACATACAGGGTTACATTAGTTTTGGGTGTTATAACAGTGATTCGACGATTCTGTATATTACTCAGTACTCACCACAATAGGTGTAGTCACCATCTGTCGCAGAGCGACATTATTACAATCTGGAAAATAGAGGTTTTTGAGCATGAGGAGAAATTGAGTTTTACGTGTAAAATCAGAGAAATCAACTAGTAACTGATTGGCAGAAATGACCGAAGTTCACTTCCGGGTAATATTTCCACTGGATTTTCATGATAGCATTTATTCATTTGGTCATTGAAATTTTATTTGGTGTCATTTCTGTCTTGGGTACTAGTTGGGGTCATGGATAAGAAGTAGAAATACGTCAAAGCTTGTTTGGGAACACATGACAATAAGTTATATGATTCAGTACGAATTACTACACTGGAGGCATGGGTGAGTGGTACTTCCTGCATGGATGCCATGGGTGAATTGAGGCAGTAACAGCAGATTTCTCAAAAGATGTAACATTTGAACATAGACATACTTCTCTAAGTGGGTTATTAGTTATCCTGGAATCCTCAGCTGAAAAGGTAAGATAATTCTTGGTGTGGTTTCCTCTAATCAAGTACAACTTACTAAAGAATCTCCATGTTGATAAAAGTTTGGTCGCATATAAGGAGTTACGAGCATAAAGTAAGGGTCAAGCTCCAATCGTGAGGAGTCTAGGTGTGTGTGTGTGCGTGTGCTTACACAAATGTGTCTTCTCCTCGCTCTCTGCCTTCTCCTCCCTTCCTCCAACTCTCCTTCCTCTTCTTCCCTCCCTACTTCCCCTCCTCTCTCTCTCTCTCTCTCTTTTCATCTCCTATCTGAGAGTCCTTTTCCAGGAATGCCTTTGTAGAATTCAGATCACATACATTCCATCAAAATAGCATCTTTCGGATAATCTCCTCCAAATCTATTTTTGCAGGGGATGAGAGGAGGATAATGTGCAGCTTTTAGAATGACTATGAATGAATCATGGATTCTGACTTTTGCCTAGTTTGTTTTGTTATGAATGTTTTGTGGCTATTAAAAAAAACAACAAAAAAGGAAACATTGTACTGTTGGCAGTCATAATGAAAGAATATATAATTTAAGCAAAGCCCAAACTAAAACATTGCGGGCTTATATCTCGGTTTCTCACTACTAAGAAATGTAAACTCTTTTTAATTTTTCTTTCCAAATGGAAGATACCAGATGTTCATCTGTTACCATGAAAGTCTATTTTAATTGGCAGTTGTGGTCTCAGAGTAATTTTAAATTGCTACCAGGCTGTCACTTTTGCTTTTGCTGACTTGCAAGGAGGTTTAATGGCTCCCCCACTGGGCTAGACTTTATCCTTCTAGTTGGAACTGTTGGATCACCTCAATTTATGACAAACTTAGAAGAGATTTAAATAGTCCACAGAAATGCAATGAAAATGCCTCAGAGTAGTGTGATGTTTTAAAAGCACTCCGAGATCCGGTGATACTACTTGTTATAGGAAAAGTGTACAAGACAGAGAGGCATCCCAGGCAGGGAAGAACAAAGCCCTTTGGTCAGATGGAATCATTATACTATAACCACTACTGAGTAACTAGCAAACAATCACCTCCACATATAATCTATCAAATTTGATTGCTGAGTGGCTGATGGAATTAGAACACTGGCTTCCTGTCAGCGTCCATCTTGACAAATGCACTGGGAAACTTTTATGACAATTCTGTGTAAGTAGGTACTTAATCAAGGTACAGATGTTGGGGAGAAAGAGGATTGGAAGAGCATATAGACTGAAAGCAAACGCATGGGGTGGGAACCAGAGAATCTGGAATTTAGCCTGGCTTTTCTGCTAGTTAGCCACGTGAGTGATGTGAGTGTTTTGTGAAGTAGGGGCATGGGCAACTTAATTCTAGAGATTTCCTCCAGGAAAAAAGAATTTTTATGATTTTTATTCTCACTTCATACACTGTGTATTTTTCTGGCTTTATTTCTTCCACCTCTGGGACTTTTTACTTTCTCCAGATCTGTGGTCCCAAACGTCTCGTGTGTTCTCTGAGAAAGAATCTTGTGTACAGTACAGGCCTGGTCAAGTGAGAAGGACATGGGCATGGGTCCTAGGCCTTCACATCATCTGAACCCCCTTTATCTATATATGCAAAGTGGATGCACATGCCTCACAGGATTACCACGAGGATAGAGAAGTGATGTGAAATGCCCAGTAGAGTGGGATTGCCAAGTGATAGAGTAGGTACGTATTGAGCATTTCCATTGCCTGCCATTTTAATTTGTGCCATTCTGGTCCAGTGTAGTTTTATCACATTTCAATTGTAATTTTAATTTTTCCTTTGACAAAAGAACTTAAGCATCTTTTTTTTTTTTTTTTTTAAGATCTATTTCTTTATTTGAGAGGGGGAGTGAGCTCGAAGGCATGAGCCGGGGGAGGGGCAGAGGGATAGAGAGAGGGAATCCCAAGCAGATTCCCTGAGCTCTGTCTCACAACCCTGAGATCCTGACCTGGGCCAAAATCAAAAGTCAAATGCTTAACTGAGTGAGGCAACCAGGCGTCCCAGTTGAGCATCTTTTTATATGTTTACTGGCCACTTGAATACCATCTTAGGTGAATTTCTTGTTCAAGTATTTTGCCCATTTTTTTTTTTTTTATTGGTTCTTTGCCTCTTAAGGATACATCTAACAGAACATATACTTTGAATAGAAGTCCTTTGCAAGTCATGTTGTTACAGGGCTGCTGTAACAAATCACACAAACTCTATATCTTAAAACAACAGAAAATTTTTCTCTCAGTAGTAGAGGGCGGGCATCTGTATCGGCAGACCTGTGCTCCCTCTGGAGGCTCTAGGTGGAGGTTCCTTCCTTGCCTCTTGCAGTTTCTGGTGGCCGGGGGCATTCCTTGGCCTAGGGCTCCACGACTCCAATCTCTGGCTCCATCTGCACGTAACACTTCACATGGGCTTCTCCCCTGAGTGTCTTTGTCTGGAATCTCCCTCTCACTTCTCGTACGTGGACACTGGTCATAGATCTAGTACGGGGCTTTGGATGCTGGACTCTAAATTCAGGATGATCTCATCTCAAGATCCTTAATGTAATTTTATCATCAAATATTCTATTTCCAAATAACATTATATTCATAGTATCAGGGGTAAGAATTTGTACATATTTTTTGAGGCATATTGTTCAATCTATCATGTATGTATTATAAATATTTTATTCAGTCTGTGGCTTGCCTTGTTACATTCATGTGGTGTCTCTTGGTGAACCAAACTTCTTAATTTTAATTTAATGTCTTTTTTTCCCTTTATGATGAGGAATATGGGTTTTTTTTTTAAAGAAATACATGCTTTTCCCAAAGTAATGAAGTTTTCCTTGTATTTTTTTACTAAAGGTTTATTGATTTTTTTTTCATGTAAATGGATGCCTACACTCTAGTTGGAATCAGCTTTTGTTATGGTATGAGGTAGGAGCTAAAGTTAATTTTTTTCCTTTATGGATATCTAAGTGGTCCAGCATGAATCATTGGCTCTTCTTTTCCCACTGTATTATATAAACATGCCCAGAAAACAAATGATGATGTGTAGGTCTGTTTTTTGATATTCTATTCCATTGGTTAATTTGTCTAATTTTGTACCAGTACAGCATTGTTTTAATGACTATATCATAGATTTTGATATGCAAAACCTCTCCGTTCTGGTAAATTGATAAATCCTCCAGCACTGTCCTTTGTCAATTTCCACGCACATCCTCCCTCTCTCTCTCTTTCATACACACATACAAACACACCTTGAATTTTATTTGGGATTAGAATCAATTCATAAATTTATCTGGGGAGAATTTTGTCTTAATAGTATTGAAAACTCTAGTCCCTGAACATTGCTTATCTGCAATTTCTTTATATTTTCTCTAATTTCTCTCAATAATATTTTAGTGTGATGATCTTATACATCTTTTGTTAGATTTATCTTTAGGTATTTATTATTTTTGAAGCAATTATAAATCATATCATTGTACAAATTCATTTTTCTATTTTTGTTACTGTCTGATTTTTATGTATTGACCTTATTAACCACCATTTTGCTACATCCACTTTATTTTTTAACATTCACTAATTTTGTAACATTCACTTATATTTCTCCCATAAATTATAGGCGTTATTTGTGAAACAAATATATATGTTATATACACACAAATTATATATGGTATTTGTGAAAAGTGACAGTTTTATTTTATCATTTCCAGTCCTTATGCCTTTTGAGGTTTTTTTTTTTTTTTTTTTTTGCCTTATTTCCTTAGCTATAGCCTCCTCCCCCATAGAATTGAACAGAAGTGTTGATACTCAAGTCACTTTTTAAAAAAGTGATAATTACTTTTTACTCAGTATTTTCATTTCAGTGCATGGTACCCTTTTAGAACTTCCACTTCGCTTAAGTTCTTTAATTGTGATTATTTCCCCAGTTCTCATTTTTGGAGGAATGAGGACAGTAGTTCCGACTCCTTCCCTTTGCACCGAGTCTAAGCTTCAAAGCTGAGATTCTCCTCTATCTCTCACTCCTCACATCGGTTGCATCAGTTCTGTTGTGTCTCTCTCTCCTGTTTCCCTCTCATCACTGCCTTCTCTTGCCCAACTTAGTGGCCTCCTACAAGATTCTGAAGCCCGTAGTTCTGCTCACTAGTGGTTCTTCTGCTGTGGCATGGTCTGGCCATTTCAATTCTCTCAAAACCATAAGTAGCTTCTTATGAGAGAAAGAATGAGGCTGCCGCTTCTTAGAGTGGCACTCCTGGCCGCTGAAGATCCGGAGAGACAGTAAGGCCTGGTGATCAGAACCTACATGCAGGAGCACAAGGCCGTGGTTCTGAACTTTCACTACCCGTGTATCAGTTGGATAATCTCGAGCATGCGGTTTCACCTCTCTCTACCTTGGTTTCTGTCGGACAGAGTATCCACCTTATCGGATTATGTGTGGATTAAATTGTTTACTGTATGTCAAGCACTCTAGAGTCATGATAAGCATTATAAAACATTTTGTTAACGTGTTATTAAGGCTTTTTCTTCCGATGATAGTAGTATTGAGAACAAATTATAACCAACAGTTACTAAGCACTTAGCATGAACCAAGAACGCTGCAAAACACTTTCGCTGTAAGTGCCACAAAGCTCTAGGAGTAGCGATAGTGAGACGTATTGTCCGACGCTTCCCACGTGGGCCCTTCTGAAACAGGCTTTTGACACTCTCGTGTCCACAGCTCTGGTCTCCTTGTTCCTCGAAGGCCATTCTACCTTAATGCCTCAGGATGATCCGACCCGTCCTTTGGTGCTCTGGGCAAACGTCTGCCATTCCAAGGTGGGATAAAGTGGAATGGACAAGAGAGGAGATTCCGACTTACTGAGCGCATTTGTTGTAAAACAAAAGTGCTAATTCCTTCCCCCTGCAGGATCCAAGGACAGCTTTACCCTGGTGAGTTGGACTTTCCTGGCCCCTTCATTAGCCAGGTTGATTCTTTACAAACTGACTACACTGACCCTCTGGCTCTTTTTGCAGTTTCAAGACAGCCTCAAGTTGGTTCTTCCAAGTGGCTCATCAGACTGAGCCGAGTTAGTGCAGAGCTTCCAGCCAAGTAAGTCCTCTCAGCACGAGGTGTCAAACATAAGACAGCTAATGCTGAGAGCCAGAGGAAGAAGGCTCTTCTTGACCCTGCTCTGAGACTCGTGCATTCACAGAGAAGTGGCTGGCAGGCTCCCTTTGATGCAGTGAACAATGAGCAGCAGGAATTAAGTCTCACCATATCCACTTCATGTCTGTGTGTGTGTGTGCGCGTGCTCGCCATGGGTGTCACGTGCTCATACCTCACCCCTAGCAAAAGACAATATGGAGAGTCTACGACCTAGTATTTGAAAATGACCTACACAGGATCCCAACTGGGCAGACAGATCCCACAGGCTGCACGACGGTAACGGTAGATAGAGCTGGGAACCTTGGAATCCGTTTCACGCACGAGGAGATTGAAAGCAATGAGAGGCCATAAGTTTCCCACGTGTTTGGGTTTGGTCTGTGCCCTAAGCCTTCCCCAGTGTGGACATCTGAGCAAAAGTTCACAAACTGTAGTTGAATTTTAAATCTTATTTTTGAGTTCTTCTTGAATGAAATAGTAATGCTGCCCGTTCAACCTAGATGATTAATAGGAACATAATCTTTCCCTTCACGGTTTTTACAACCCAGAGATCTTATTGGACAGCTTCTCATTCTAGTGCTTCTGAGATTAAGTCACATCTTTAGAGATACACACTTGTTTGTCAGCACAGTGGTAAAGATGCAAAAAATCTTGTTTAATTTTTTTTTAAGTAATGCATATACTCTCACATTGCCACAAAAGAGCATTACCTCTATCAACTTAAACCACGTTTATTTTTTTTTGTTTCTATTTATTTTTCATAAGTTTATTGGTCCTGTCTGGCCCCTGATGGAATATGAATTTGTGATTACTGCACCAGACACATTTTACTACTTCTATGGGCCTTAGAATTATAGACTCAGAAGAGGACTTAGACTCTAAAAAATTCAGAGTCAAGTGGCTATCAGGCTTGATTTTTAAAAATTTATTGTTAGAATTTGGAATATTTTCTTTAAAGAAAATCCTGAGCAGAAATTCAGCGTATCAAACTGATAAAGGTGCAAATGCTTGGTGTGCAGGTATATGATAGAGTGGATGAATGAGAATGGTGGGCTCCAAGTGCAGTATCATTTGGTTTGCTCCCATACCTCTGAGTACCTACAAGGTAGGGCTCTGAGGTCCCCAGATCGAAAACCACAGAGAGAGCAACTTCTTCACTCTACAAATCAGAACACAGGGCCCTGGAGGTTGCTTGGCTGTAGGCACTGTTTCCTTTCTCATCAGGGCATCTAACATCTTGCCAGTCAAATCTTTATTTAAAAATTTTCTTTGCGTAGCTCCAGTGGCTCAGCGGTTTAGCGCCTGCCTTCAGCCCAGGGGCGTGATCCTGGGGTCCCGGGATAGAGTCCCACGTCGGGCTCCCTGCATGGAGCCTGCTTCTCCCTCTGCCTGTGTCTCTGCCTCTCTCTCTGTGTCTCTCATGGAAAAATAAATTTTTTTTTTTTAAAAAATAGGGTTGTTCTCAAGTTTAAATAATCTGTTAGAGCAGAAAGAGCAAGAGGAATGTGGGCAAGAAGACTAGTTTGAAATCAGAGTATACGGTCTTCTATGTGACTTTGGAAAGCTATTTAATTTCACAAAGTCCTACTTACCTTTTTAAGAGTAAGAATCTTAATGCCTAATTTATGGGGGTTTTGGAATAGTAAATTATATAATGTCAGGGGTTCACTCAGTGTTTGGAATGTAAAAAGCAGGCAGTCAAAGTCATTTCCACTGTATATACACCATAATTTTGAGGGTTGATGCAGCCTTATACACTTCTGTGCAGCCCCTTTGCAGATGTTAGGCACTCAGGAAATGTTTGTGATGAATTAGTATTATTAAACGTAAAGAATGTGGCTTGTTTTCAGACTCAAGGAGTATGTATAGCTAACAATTTTCCTATGTTCAGAATAAAGGGTGGTGGTGGGGAGTGAATCTGTGAATTTCTGCCTGCCATACAATATCTGTTTTACAGACCAAAGAAGGCTATCTCAGTGGAAAGAAACTTTCCTAAAAAGAAAAAAAAAAAAAAAAAGATGAAAGATCTTTCTTTCAACAAAGAACTGCTAGTACTTAACTTGTCAGGACAGGATTTTGAAAAACATCATTCCCAAGTATACCTTTGTAAAAAGCCTTAAAAAGAAGCAATGCAAACCTGGTCTCCACTAGCCTTTTATTATTTCTCATTGATAATGGCTTGCAAGAGCCTCATTTTAGAAAACTCAACACACGACTGTGAACATGAAAAGCAAACCTGCTTTCATAAAGCTGATGTTCCATTGGGTAAGTGAGAGCTCAGCAATAGCCCGGCCAATTATAGATTCTGGCTGTGTTTGCACTGTGCCCAAACAAGGGAAGGAAACACAAAAAAATCCACCCTAAGCAGGAACATATTTTTAAAAAGAGGAACAAACTCTTGCTTATGTTGAATGCAATCACAAAGCACACACACCTGAAACTCTTCTCCCTGTACATATGGCACTTTTATGAGCAAGACAAACATACTTGATCAGATTTCTACAATCTGTGAATTGTAGTCACTGACATTCCCAAAGATGAAGTGGTAAGAGTTTTAAGTAACTTGTAGATCACCAAATGATATTTATGTAGGTGAAGATTGATGGTGCATCAGCTTATTCTTCAAATATTCATTATATATTCAGATGCCAGACACTGTTCAATTTGCTGGTGATACAGAAGTGAACAGAACAAAATCTCATGTGGCTTATATTATAGTAAGAGTAATTGAAAACTAGTCCTTTTTTTTAAAGATTTTATTTATTCATGAGAGAGAGAGAGAGAGGCAGAGACACAGGCAGAGGGAGGAGCAGGCTCCCTGCAGGGAGCCCGATGCGGGACTCGATCCCAGGACCCCAGGATCACGCCCTGGGCCGAAGGCAGGTGCTAAACCGCTGAGCCACCCGGGGATCCCTGAAAACTAGTTCTGACGTATTTTGAACACAGTTCTGAGTTAGGTCTTTGTAACATAGCAGGTACTTGCTTAATATTTATTTACAGAATTGGTTCCGCCACCACCTAGTTCTGTGATCTTGTACAAATCAGTTACATTTAAGATCTCCATGATCATAAAAAATTGTATGAGAATTGTACTGAATCGTCTATACGAAAGTTCTCAATTTTAAAGTTCCATGATCACATAGATATGATAACTTCATAATCTAGAGTGAAAATCTTTAATTTTGTTCTAAAAACATGCATTAAGCCAAGTCACTCATTGAGCCCTCAATGTTCCCAATGTTCTCTGGGAAACACACACATATAAAAAAGTCACAACGTTAATCCTAAAATAGTCAATTATCTGTCAAAGATTCATCTATAGTGTTTGTTAGTGTGATTGGAGGAGAAGAATGGGGGCTGGAGTGGCAATGGGAAAGCCTTAGAACGCAGTGAAATAGCCCTCTCCCCAATTAAACTGTGTAAGGATGTGTGTATGCATTATTTACATTATTTATTATGTATAATTTATTATATCTCGATGTCAACTAGTGAATAGCATATGGTATATATGTGTATCTCTGTATAGGATAGTGCACTAAGTGTATATATGTATATGTACATAGGCAGAGGCAGAGCCCACATATGGAAACTGGACCATAAAAGAAACAAGTATGGGGCTATATTCCAATGAGGTACCAGAATACAAGCACACGTGCATCAGACATGCCTTCACTGGCAGGATTCTCAAGAAGCAACGATGCAGTCACCACTTTGGCCAGGAGTCCAGTGTCACCAGGGGTCCAGTGACCATCAGTCCTGTTTGATGACTGCGGGGCTCCTTTCCGTTGGTGTCAGAATCTGTGCCCAAGCTAATGTTTACTAGTGAGTTCGGGATTTAGTCTTAAGGGTCCTTTTTCTGCCCCTGTGAAGTGCTTCTGCAATAAGCTCTCTACTTGCTATTATAGAACAGTCTCATCGTACTGCATTTTGACTATTCTTGCATTATCAACAAGAACAGTATAGAGGAAACATTTATTTTGAAGGCAGATAGAGTTTTTCCTCCAAGTAAACAACATTCAGTGTATATTTAGACGGGTTGCTTACTTTCTTTGAATATGAACTTCTTTACCTTCAAATGAGTGGTAATGATGGCCTCTTAGGATTTATTTTATAGATTCAATGAGATAATAGATGCCAAGTGCCTAGCAAAGGTTCTGACACATAAGTGGTGCCTCTACATCAGTCTGGAATGTTACAATTTTTCCCTTTCTACTGAAATCTTTGTCAAAAGTTTAGATTAATTTACTGTGAGCATTGATTCAGTTATTTTCATAGGATTCTCTTCACAAATTATCAAAATTGCACATTAAAAAAAACTTTTTACCAGTTCACATTCCCACCAACAGTGTAAGAGGGTTCCCTTTTCTCCACATCCTCTCCAACATTTGTTGTTTCCTGCCTTGTTAATTTTTCCCATTCTCACTGGTGTGAGGTGGTATCTCATTGTGGTTTTGATTTGTATTTCCCTGATGGCAAGTGATGCAGAGCATTTTCTCATGTGTATGTTGGCCATGTCTATGTCTTCTTCTGTGAGATTTCTGTTCATGTCTTTTGGCCATTTCATGATTGGATTGTTTGTTTCTTTGGTGTTGAGTTTAATAAGTTCTTTATAGATCTTGGAAACTAGCCCTTTATCTGATATGTCATTTGCAAATATCTTCTCCCATTCTGTAGGTTGTCTTTGAGTTTTGTTGACTGTATCCTTTGCTGTGCAAAAGCTTCTTATCTTGATGAAGTCCCAATAGTTCATTTTTGCTTTTGTTTCTTTTGCCTTCGTGGATGTGTCTTGCAAGAAGTTACTATGGCCGAGTTCAAAAAGGGTGTTGCCTGTGTTCTTCTCTAGGATTTTGATGGAATCTTGTCTCACATTTAGATCTTTCATCCATTTTGAGTTTATCTTTGTGTATGGTGAAAGAGAGTGGTCTAGTTTCATTCTTCTGCATGTGGATGTCCAATTTTCCCAGCACCATTTATTGAAGAGACTGTCTTTCTTCCAATGGGTAGTCTTTCCTCCTTTATCGAATATTAGTTGCCCATAAAGTTCAGGGTCCACTTCTGGATTCTCTACTCTGTTCCACTGATCTATGTGTCTGTTTTTGTGCCAGTACCACACTGTCTTGATGACCACAGCTTTGTAGTACAACCTGAAATCTGGCATTGTGATGCCCCCAGATATGGTTTTCTTTTTTAAAATTCCCCTGGCTATTCGGGGTCTTTTCTGATTCCACACAAATCTTAAAATAATTTGTTCTAACTCTCTGAAGAAAGTCCATGGTATTTTGATAGGGATTGCATTAAACGTGTATATTGCCCTGGGTAACATTGACATTTTCACAATATTAATTCTGCCAATCCATGAGCATGGAATATTTTTCCATCTCTTTGTGTCTTCCTCAATTTCTTTCAGAAGTGTTCTATAGTTTTGAGGGTATAGATCCTTTACATCTTTGGTGAGGTTTATTCCTAGGTATCTTATGCTTTTGGGTGCAATTGTAAATGGGATTGACTCCTTAATTTCTCTTTCTTCAGTCTCATTGTTAGTGTATCTCATTGTTAGTGAACTGGTGCAGCCACTGTGGAAAACTGTGTGGAGGTTCCTCAAACAGTTAAAAATATACCTGCCCTACGACCCAGCAATTGCACTGTTGGGGATTTACCCCAAAGATACAAATGCAATGAAACGCTGGGACACCTGCACCCCGATGTTTCTAGCAGCAATGGCCACGATAGCCAAACTGTGGAAGGAGCCTCGGTGTCCAACGAAAGATGAATGGATAAAGAAGATGTGGTTTATGTATACAATGGAATATTACTCAGCTATTAGAAATGACAAATACCCACCATTTGCTTCAACGTGGATGGAACTGGAGGGTATTATGCTGAGTGAAGTAAGTCAGTCGGAGAAGGACAAACATTATATGTTCTCATTCATTTGGGGAATATAAATAATAGTGAAAGGGAAAATAAGGGAAGGGAGAAGAAATGTGTGGGAAATATCAGAAAGGGAGACAGAACATAAAGACTGCTAACTCTGGGAAACGAACTAGGGGTGGTAGAAGGGGAGGAGGGCGGGGGGTGGGAGTGAATGGGTGACGGGCACTGGGTGTTATTCTGTATGTTAGTAAATTGAACACCAATAAAAAAAATAAAAAATAAAAAAAAAAAATAAAATAAAAAAAAAAAATAAAAAAAACTTTTTACAATTTGATAACCATTAATAGTTATCCTATTTTATCACATTTAAACTGTATTGATTATCAGATTCAGCTGGTCATAGTGGAAACCCCCTATGACTGTTGGTCTTGAACCAAAGCACTAATACACTCCAAAAAGGCTGAATTGCTGGATGGGTAGCTTGTTTGTGCATTCTGGATCAGTTTACGCTCAATCCTGAATGTATCATTTCCATACTGCAATGCATTGTTGTTTAGCTTGTCTCAGCATAAAACTTTGTGGGTCAAATTGAATGCATGATTAACAGAACTCTTTATGGACAGTTCTGGCTGTATGGACAGTGTTGCACCATCTTCAGGCACTTTTTGTCTCTACTAGGGCCTAGAAGCATGCCACGACTTTTTTTTTTAAAGGTATATAATTATTTGTTTCAGATGGCATGCTTCTACTCCAGAAATGTGAAGGCTTCTGCTGTGATTTTTTACTTTTGGGCTTGTCAGAAACTCCACCCAGCATTTTTTTCATTCCTGATACCTCTAAAACCATATGTTTTCCTGCGTCAAATATTCTAGGGGGCAGAGTTTTTGCACTGCAGCTTGGGCCTTCTGCACAGTCCTTTCATGCTCTGGTACTCATTCAAAGATGACAGTCTTCTGTGATACTTGATATATGGATAAAAGTACTATTCCTAAATAATGAAAATACTGACTCTCAGACCCAAAGAGATCCACTAGGTGATGTGCTTCCTTCATTGTGGAGTGAGATATAAGATACAATAATCTATCCTTTAATGTGGAAGGGATATTCCAGCATGTTCTTGACCACTGGATCCCTAAAGTTTTATTTAGATAGCAAAGTGCTGAAACTTTGTAGGGCCTATCTTTTCTCCTCTAGATCACATGAAATTTCCCAAAGCTTCTAACTTGGTAGATATTTCTTATTTATCTCTTTTTGTTAGTGTGGTATAATTGATGTACTGGAGCAAGACTCAAAAGTATCAGGCTATTTCCAAGAAATTTAACTATGTCTCAAAACAGTTTTAGAGTGTTTATAGGAATACAAAAAATAGCACCATAAAAGGTAAAATTCACAGTTTGGCATCCAATTAAAAATTACAGGCATCAAAACAAAATAAAACAAAACAAAATGACAAAAACCAGGAAAATACTCCCATAATTGGTGGTGACAAGACATAATTAGTAGACAAAGACATAAATAGAAAAGTATAACTATATTCCACATGTTTAAGAAACTATTAGAAAGATTAAACATATTAAGTAAAGACATGGAAGATATAAAAGTGAAATTTAAACATTTAGAGATAAAAATTACAGTGTTTGAAATAAATGGATGGGATTCATAGTAGATTAGAAATTTTGAAAGAAAATATTAGTGCACTCAAAGATATAGTAATATAAACTATGCAAAGTGATACATGGAGAAAAAAAGCTATAAAAAAGTGCCTTTGTGAGCTGTGGGAAAATTTCAAGAATATCTATATATTATTATTTATATTCATATATAAAAATAAACCTTTAAAAAACTTTAGTTATTTGATATATATAGAGAGACCACAAGCAGGGGAGGAGAGGGAGAAGCAAGCTCCTTGCTGAGGAGGGAGCCGAAGGCAGGGCTTGATCTCAGGACTCTGGGATCATGACCCAAGCTGAAGGCAGATGCTTAACTGACTGAGCCACCCAGGCACCCCCAAAAATAAATTTGTAAATAAATATATCTATATAATTGTGGCCATTATTTCTTCAAATAGCTTTATGTCTTATCTTGCTTTCTGGGACTTCAAATATATACATGATAAAAATTCTAAAGTCATAGTACCAAGAGGTTCAATAAACTCCAAACACAGAAAACATATATACCATCGCATATAATAATCAAAAATTGCTCAAAACAAAGTGACAAAGAGGAAAACAAAAATCTTAAAAGAAGCCAGATAAAGAACATTCATAAAGAAACAAAAATAAGGATAGATATAGATTTCTCATCGAAAACAATGCAAGCTAAAAGATAGCAAAGCAATGACTTCACATTGATGATGGAAAGTAAAAAAGAAAAAAAACCTTATCAACTCAGAATTCTTGCCTAGCTAAACTGTCTTTCAAAAGCAAAGGTGAGGGATGCCTGGGTGGCTCAGCAGTTAAGTGTCTGCCTTCGGCTCAGGGCGTGATCCTGGGGTCCTGGGATCGAGTCCTGCTTCTGGCTCCCTGCATGGAGCCTGCTTCTCCCTCTGCCTGTGTCTCTGCTTCTCTCTCTCTGTGTCTCTAAGAATAAAAGGGCAGAATCTTAAAAAAAAAAGTGATAAACTTTTACGATCAGGAAAAAAGCAAGAACACACAAATTACTAGTGTCTTATCAAGAATAGGAGAATGGGCTCACTGCAGATATTACTACACATATTAAACAGAAAATAAATATTATGAATACCTTTATGACTATAAATTTGACAAACTAGATGAAGTGGACACATTCTTTGGAAGAACACAAACTACCAAAGTTCATTCAAGAAGAAATAACTAGAATTAACCTGTATTTATGAAAGAAATAGAATTTGTAGGAAAAACATTTTCACAAAGAATACTCAAGGCCCAGATGGTTTCACTGGAGAATTCTATCAAATACTTAAGGAAGAAATAATACAAATTCTACACAAGCTCTTTTAGAAATGTGAAGAAGAAAAATGTTCCAGCACAGTCTGCGAGGCCAGCATTATGCCTACCACAAACCCAGAAAAAGTCAATACAAGAGAAAAAAGCTGCAAAGTAATATCTCCCATGAATACACAATTAAAAATTCTTAACATTTTACCAAATTGAATCCAACAAGATATAAAAAGTATAATACATTATGACTAAGTGAGGTTTATTCCAAGAGTGCTAGGTTGAATTAATATTTAGAAATTAATTGCTAGAATTTACTTTATTAAGAACTGGGGGTGGGGGAGGGTGGAAAAATGGGGGGAGTGATCACTTCAAGAGATACAAAAAAGCATTTGAAATAATCCAATATCCATTCCTGTTAAGACAAGAATCAAACTTGAAACCAGAACTTGCTCAACTTCCTTAATAATTAATGGTGAAAGTCCAAATACTTTCCCCTTGAATCAGGAACAAGGCAAGAATGTTTGATCTCAACACTTCTATTTAACAGTGTATGGTGGATCTAACCAGTGGAATAAAGCAAGAATTTTTAAAGAGCTACCCATATTGGAAAGGAAGAAGTAAAATTGTTTTTTCTTGCCAAAGACATTGCTATTTATGGAGAAAATTGGATGGAATCCATGAAAAAATGAAGGGCACTAATAAGTGAGTTTAACAAAGTTTCAGGATAGAGGATCACTATGCAAAAATCAGCTATATTATTATGTATTAGCAGTGAATCAGAAACTGAGATAAAAAACCAAAACAACTTGCAATAGCATCAGAAGTATGAATTTCAGGATAAATATGACAAAAAATTTTAAAGACCTATATACCCTGAAAACTACAAAACATTGCTGAAATAAAGATGAATTAAATAAGTGGATTGAAAAATTCAATATAGACAATGACAATTTCCCCCAAACTGATCAATAGATGCATTACAATCTTATATCCCAGCAGGCTATTTTCTTAAAAAAATTTTTTTGATATACATATCCTAAAATTTAAATGAAAAAATTGAGGACCTAGACTAGCCAAAGGAATTTTGAGGAACAACATATTGGGAGGCTTTTACTTGACTTTAACACTTATTTCATAAATCTACAAAAGTGTAGACAGCACGGCACTGTCTTTATGGTAGATAAGTAGATCAACTGACCAGAATAAAGTCTAAAAATAGACCCACATGCATATGGTCAATTTATTTTTAACTATGGTCCACATCTTGCACCAAATATAAAAACTTACTCCAAAGGCATCATAGATTTATTTATTTATTTATTTATTTATTTATTTATTTATTTATTGTTTAAATGTAAAATTTAGGACCATAGCACTTTTAGAAAAAAAAAAGGTAGGAAGAAATCATTGTGACATTGGGTCAGGCAAAGATTCAACACCAAAATTATGACCCATAAAATTTAAAAATGATAATTTAGACCTTGTCAAAATTCAAAACTTCTGCTCTTTGAAAGGCACCATTAAGAGAATAAAAAAGATGATCCAGACAGGGGGAAAATAATTGAAAAATCTCATACTTAAATTAAGGACTTATATCCAGAACGTATAAAAAACTCTCAAGACTCAGTAATATAAAAACAAAGAACTCAGTACAAATGGGGAAAAATTAAACAAACTGTTTATGAAAGAACGTATATGAATGTCAAATGATACTATGAAAAGATGCCCGATACCATTAATCATTAGAGAAATCCAACCACAGTGGGATGTTATTGCCCAAAGCTGGCCAGAAGGTGGGCACCTTCCACTCTCATAGGCTGCTGATGGCAACATGTAACCACACTGGAAAAACATTTTGAACATTCTTTTAAAGTAATTAAACGTGTAGTTTCTATGTGACCCAGCCATTTCATTCCTCAGTGTTTGCACAGAAGAAATGAAAGTGTGTACCCAAAGACTTACACTCAAATGTTCATGGCAGTTGTATTTGTAATAGTCAAAATCCTAAAAAAAAAGCCAAAAGCCAAAACCCAGAGGTCCACCCAGATGAATGAACAAAGGTCATGCTGCATATTCCCGGCATGAGCTGCTCCTCTGCAATGAAAAGAAGTGAACTATTGACGCGCTCAGCAACATGGTGACTCTTCAATAATTATGCTGTGAGAGAAGCCCAGCAAAGACCACATACTCTACGATTTTATTTCAAATTCTAGAAATACAGACCTCACCTCTAGTGATAGAAGGTAGGTTGGGAATTGACTGGGGATGGGGTGGGGTAGGGTGCGAGGCCGCAGCTGCGACCACCTAAGGGACGAGGAAACGCCCGGCGGTGAGTGAGAGGCTTGTGCACTTAATTGTGATCGTGGTTTTAGCGGTGAACTTGTATCCACGCGTATACTTTAAGTATATGCAGCTCATTCTATGCCAATCATACCTCAGTAATATTATTTAAAAACTCAAATTGTACACCACAATTAGTGAATCTTATCATATGCAAATTTTACCACAATAAAGCTGATATGAAAACTAAAAATCACAGACATGGTTAAAAAAAATGCCACAGAACTCCTGATAATTTAGCATTTTTATGTTCTTAGGAAAAAGTCACTCATATTGCTATGGTATGGCCAGTAATGCACCAGGAGGCCAAGTCAGTTGTTATTTGCAGAGATGCTCTCATTTTACCAAAAAAATAAATAAATAAATTTGTAAATCTTTCCTGAATGGAAATTTCACCGCAGCACACCTAACACCCACCTCCTCACCATCTATCTGTAATAAAAACATGATTTCTAAAAATTTAGAGTATTCTTAGCTAATTTGTCCCAGTTTCTATTTCATATGCCATATTAGAATGTGAAATATGTAATAATGGATTTTTGTAGTTTGAGAAACAATGATTTTTAGAATTTCCTGTAACTGCTGTGCCAGCCGCAAGTGGCCCTACGTGGAGCACATTAAGACAAAGGCCTAATTGAGCTGCTTTAATTTGCTCCCACTCTGCAGTATAATAAATGCAGATGTCTTTCCAGCATTAATTTCTATCTACACGGCAGGTTTTTATTAAGTGCTGCCAGCCCCATCTTAATTCAGCGTCCTTACCTGGGCTGCGCACCGCCTGCACTCTCAGCCCATCAGAGTGAGCACTTAGTCAATTAACTATTTTATTAACCAATTGATTTTTGCTGTAGGTCCCTACCTTCCCTTACCAGTTGGAGCTGATCGTGGAAGGTAATAAATTGGCTCCTTTCATCTCTAAAAAGCAACAATAAATAATGAAACGTCTCAAACAGGGTTTCTGTGGGGAACCTACACACAAAGAATACCTGCCGTTTCTCCCGGAATGTAGACGCTGACCGCTTGCAGTAGCATCATATTTGAATAAATCATATTGTCACACTGACCCTATTGATATACTGCCTCCCAACTTAAAGCATCAATCCTACTGCTTAAAAGATCTTTGTCGTACGAGCCTTGCAGATCCATCAGGTTGCAAAATAACGATTTGCTATCTGTGGACTCCATGAATCAATGATATAACAAGGTCCTCAGTAGCTTCATCCCAATCCCTCACCCCACCCTATTGTCTGTGTTTGCAGTTCTAGTTGTTCAATGTGCTGATATCATTAGGGACCCAGACTGTTATTTAACTGAAGGAAAAAGTACAATGTATGGCACTTGGTTCTCAAGATGGTGTGCGTTCCCAGCGTGTACTCTATGCATTTAATTTGGCTCAACGAGTGCTCTTTGGTGAGCAAAGGGTCTAATTTGATAGAGACGTTTTTTCTAGACCAAGTTTCTCACAGTTGAATCAAAAAGCTTAAAGTCAATGCACTGCTCCCACTCCCCCCTGTGGCTTGGTTTCAGAGTGGTTCACACAGATATAGGAAGTTTATTCTCTTGAGGTCATCACGGGGTAAAGGGTACGCTGACTCGTGGAAACTGGACCCGCTCGGACCGTGCAGTGTGCTTGCTTTCCCTGATTACATACGAGATAGGGATTCTGTGCAATGACACTATAACTTGCATCCACGGAAAGGCCCACACCACCTCTCTTACGCCAACTGTTCTTATGGTCAATGTTCTCCCAGTGGGAAAGGCCACGGAGATAACCTGTTTTCTAAGGACTCAGGTCTAGGAATGAGCCTTATTCTGGAATTCCGATACTTCTACTAACGAGCTAGCCTTGACATGTACTGCTACTCGGTGGAAACCGGGTTCCTCGTATTTATTTTTTCGATATTTTATATATGCCCCCATCTAACTTTAGAGTTAACTTTGAGGGACTGACAATATAGGTAATACTAATGATTGTTCTTTATTGAGCATCTATTGTCCATCGGGACATTGGGCAATTTTCTTAGGGTTACCTAGGCTTCCATAGCAGGAGGGGATTGAAATCTAAAGCCCGCCACATACCGTCGCATGCTTCTTCACTCTGCCAAAGCACTAGACAGATGCACAGTGGTGTTACAGCCATTATAATGATTAATAGTCATCATGAAATGTAGGACCTGACACCCAGAGGTGTTGCTGCCCTTTCCTTGAATGAGAGTATACCATGCCATTAGACAGATAATTATAGTGAGATTTTTCAAAGGCAAATTTTTGCCACGGTCTTCATGCATGGCCTTGCTAGCTCTCCAGGAGAAGCAAAAAATAACAACGCTGATTGATTTTCCTGTGCCACTTACTTCAAGTGGTTCCCATTTTAATGCCCTTCCCAATTGTGACTTCATTGTCATTTGAAACTGCTGATATTTCAACATCCACACGGGCTAAACAGTCGGGCTCCTCAGCAAGTTCAAATGTCTGCACAGCGGGGAAAAAAATACACCATCTTTTCTAAAAGCTGTTTTGGAGATTCTATTAGAAGGCATGGCTCTCCCTTCTTTATTCTCCAGTAGGCGATAATCCACCCATCCCCTCCCTTTCTGTGACCAAACTCAACTATCACAATAACACAGAGTCCAGCTGACTTAAATCACTGTGCTCTTTTATTATCATCTAGCCATGAAGTCCAAATCCTTTGTGGGGAAAAAAGCCATCTTGTAAAATGCACACATGCTGTACCACGAGAAAATAGAAAGGTTCCACAGAAGTTCCCCAAAATGGCTCCGATAACACAAGGCTGTTATCCAACCCTGGTGTGAATCCCCCAAAGCTCCACAAAATGTCCTGTGTGCTTTTCATGAGGCCCACCTTGGATCCTAAGGGCCATGACATGCTTGTTTCTGCCTCTCCTGAAGATCCTTAAGGTGACTCTGGGTACTTTAGCCATTTTCTCCGTGTACTTCTTCCTCTAGCGAAGTCCATAAGCACAGGGAAACTTTATTAGGTATATACTGTAATCCAGGCATTAGGCACCAAAGAAGGTCACCATGTTGAGCATAGATGTGGGCCGCTGATACGTGCTAACGGGTTGCTAGGCCGCGTATCACTGCCCTGGGCAAAAGGAGAGCCACGCACTGCACGAGGCTGAAGAGTAACACTTCGGTTAAAACAAGAAACCTGACTGTTTGGAGAAGTGCACAGGAGGATGCTGTATGTAGTTCCCACCTGTCCTCTCATAGTAAAACTACAGGCGGTCCAATTTATATATGGATTGGGTTTTAAAAACTGTCTTTGTCATAAGAAGACCAAAGAATTACACCTTATTAACTACTAGCAAAAAAGCAAAAAAGGAAAAAGGCCAAAATAAATGTTCAAATTGAGGAGGAGTAAAAAGTAAGTGGTCTGTTTTCTTTTTTTTTTTTTCCTAATAATCTGTAATATTTTATAATAGATGAAGACAGATTTATCTGTCAGGGCTAAGCTTAGTCTCCTTGCTCAGTTGCTTGCGATCTTTGCCAAGGCTCAGAAATATGAGCTCTTTATTGACCGTTGGACCATCACTGAAATCCTCCACTGTGCTCTACCTAGACTTAGGAGTGCTTAATGGCACCAAATAATTATTTCCTAACCCCAATTGAATTTCTTATTCTATCACTATAGCAGATATCAGTTAATATTTAATGGAGAGATTTTATTGAATTAATTCATACCAATATATAAATGATTAATATCCTCTTAATGTTCCACTGATAGTTTCAGTTTTAAAGATGAATGCCTATTATCACCGACGACTGCCCAGAGGTGTCCAATTAATGAGACCTGAGACAAAATTACAGAAGGTGTTATAGGAGAGGAGGACGATACCAACCGAGGTCATTGCAACCTGGGGTTCTGATCCAACCATTTGTCAGGCATCATTCAACCAGCATTTGCTATGTATGTGATGGTTAGAAAGAAAGCATACAAAAGAAATATTACCTATTGGTAACTTCAAGTTAAAGAGTTCCAGGGCACCTGCGTGGCTCAGCGGTTGAGCATCTGTCTTCAACCCAGGTCGTGACCCCGCGGCCCTGGGATCGAGTCCCACATCAGGCTCTTGCATGGACCCTGCTTCTCCCTCTGCCTGTGTCTCTGCCTCTCTCTCTCTCTCCCTCTCTCTCTTTCTCTGTGTGTGTGTCTCATGAATAAATACATAAAACCTTTATTTATTTATTTATTTATTTTTAATATTTTTATTTATTTATTCATGAGAGACACAGAGAGAGAGAGAGAGAGAGGCAGAGACACAGGCAGAAGGAGCAGCAGGCTCTACGCAGGGAGCCCGACATGGGACTCGATCCCGGGTGTCCAGGATCATGCCCTGGGCCGAAGGCAGCCCTAAACCGCTGAGCCACCGGCTGCCCTAAATACATAAAACCTTAAAAAAAAAAAGCTCTGCATCCCAGTGGGGGAAATATCCTAAAATACCCTAAAATAATGAGTGTTAAATACAACTACAGAGATAGCAGAAGGTATCTGGAATACATTTCAAAGATTGTTCCTTCCAGATAAACCTTTCTGGTTTCTCAGGTTCAGATGAGCGTCAAAGGAGGAGTACGAACTAGTTACATGACGAGGGTGGGGAAGGGAAGGGAAGAAACCTTTTTGTCTACAGCACTGTCCGAGTCAGGGTCTCCCCAGTTGACAGACTTAACAGGGCGATTAAAGAAGTCTCAATGAAAGGACTACTTATGAGTCTAAATACGGGGCTGAGGAAAACCAACAAGGAATGGTGAAGCATCCTCAAGTAAAGCTGGAAGTTCTTTTGCCACTTTTAGGTTTGAAGGGACAAAGGGAAAGAGCAATTACCTAAACTAGGCAGGACCTGTAACCATGGCTCCAAAGAGGAATATGGTCTTTATTAGAGAAATGAAGCCATTGCCTAACCATGGCCTGGTGGGGAAGAAGCAAGGGAGAGAAATACCCTGATCTCTCTCTCCTCCAGCTCTGTGATGTTCTAGAGTTTTCCAAAGGTGGGGCCCAGCACAAGGCCAAAAGGTGGAGGAACCTGGGTCTCTTGAAGCAAGAGAATAGCAAAGAGGGAAGTTGAAAGAAGAAAATAACTGGCACGGCTGTGAGGATGAAAACCATCACTGTGCCTTTTCTGTTGCTGGAATGTGAAGGGTAAGGAGCAGGGTGCTGAGAATCAAAGCCCAACTGGAATCCTATGACTTTTATGCCTGAAACCTTTCCACGGACATTTTTGTTGCCTCCTGAAATAGGCTTATAACATGTCCTGGAGACCCAGTAATGTCTGGCCCCCTCTCTGCTTCTCCAGATGATTCCAGAAGCCCCAATGAGGAGGAAGAAGAGCTTGCCTGAAGGTGAACAGAATGATTTGTGGTCTACAAAAAAAATGAGGACTCCTTGAACTAAGGCAGTTAAAATTAAGATATCAAAGAAGATAAAGCTTTGAGAGATATGATGGAAATAAAATCATCAGGATTTATTTGATTGAAGTATGGGAAAATAATAGCTAGGCAGTGAAGGGGACAACCAGATTTTTATTTTGTTTTGTTTTGTTTTTCATTAGAGGAATGAAGCTGACAAAAATTAAATGAAAATGTGGGGAAGAGAGGGAGGCTTTGCAAATGCCCATTTGCAAATGTGTGGCAAATAACTGGTACTGGAGTAGAGCATGACACGTTGGTAAAGATTTGAGTTGGGATACATACTTCAGAGGATCTCGGCAGAGGCTATGTGCCGTGGGGATGGTCCTAGGACTTCCCGTGATTTGGAGATGGTGGAGTAGATGAGGCCACAGAAACAGAAATGAAAAATAGTCTCCCATTACAGGAGGGATGAGGAGAGTGACAATGGTAGACATCCTGTTGAGCCTGTCAGTTAGGAAGCCATTAGTGACTTTTGGGAAAAGGAAGCTTCACAGGAACAATGAAATGTATGATAATTGAAGTTTGAGGGATGAAAGAGGCCTCAGGACATGGACACAATGAGTGTAGATAATTCTTCTGGGAGATTTGGGCAAGAAAGAGGACGGAGAATATGGGATGACAAAAGAAGAATCGGGATCAAGGAAGAGAACTAAGCAGTGAGAGAATGAGACCTGCTTAGTCACTGATGAGAAGGAGCAACAATGGAAAGCAGATTTGAAGTTATGGGAAAGAGAAAGCTAAAGGGATGAAGACTTGAATTCAAAGATAACTTTGACTTATCAAAGTTCTGGGTCATTTTATTTTATATTTTATTTTATTTTTTTAAAGATTTTATGTATTTATTCATGAGAGACACCAAGAGATGCAGAGACACAGGCAGAGGGAGAAGCAGGCTCCATGCAGGGAGCCCGATGTGGGACTCGATCCTGGGACCCAGGATCACACCCTGAGCCGAAGGCAGATGCTCAACCACTGAGCCACTCAGGGATCTCAACTTCTGAGTCATTTTAAAAATTGCAGTAAAAGTTGAGATGTCGGAGTCAGGCAGTGGAAATTTGATATTGCAAAACAAAGCATTCCTGAGTGATGCAACGTTCCATATGATTCTTAGGCGTATAAATCCAGAAACACGTGGAAAGCAATTAGAGACATATTTCTAGAACAAGTCACTTGTTATGGTTATTATTGTTACTACTAATAGGCAGCCAGAGTATGGAAGTGACTTGCTTAAGATATGACAGGTGGTCAGGGGGAGGCAGGATCTAGAACACACTACCATTCCTAAATGTGTTTTCTGTAATTCCCAACCTTTATTTCAAAATCAACTTAGATTTTACTGAAATCACTTCTCTCCCTCTTTCTGGTATTAAGTGTTTATTCCTCCCATCAATAGATTCCGTGTTTTATCTGAGAGAGAGAGAGAGAGAGAATGAGAATGAA
Organism: Canis aureus; assembly: GCF_053574225.1. NCBI lineage: Eukaryota > Metazoa > Chordata > Mammalia > Carnivora > Canidae > Canis > Canis aureus. The sequence continues at coordinate 351,346 of NC_135613.1, forward strand.
TGGAAGGGATAGGCAGAAGGAGAGGGAGAAGCAGACTCCCCACTGAGCAGGGAGCCCAACGTAGGGCTCCATCCCAGGACCCTGGGATCATGACCTGAGCTGAAGGCAGACACTTAACTGCCTGAGGCACCAGGGGCCACTTTTTCTTTTATTCTTACAAGTTTGCTCACTGGAAATGTGAAGACATTCCATCCCTTTCTACTCTGGCCGCTCAATTCATGAACAACGTCCAATTGCTTATTATTGTGATCACATCGTGATTAAGAGCATGGGCTCTGAAGTTACGCTGTATGGGCTCAAATCCTATCTCAGACACTTAGTAGCTGCGTGACTTGGGCAACCCTTCACTGTGCTATGCCTCAGTTTTATCATCTGAATAGTAGGGTCAACATATTAGATCATCATAACCATAGGGAGATGGAGGAATAAATGTATGTAATCCACATAGCACAGCGCACTGCCTGTGATAGTACAGTTGATGGTGCAGTAGTAGTAAGTTCATTATAGGCACAAGTAATAATTCAAATAATGGTTTACTCAAGCAACTAATTCGTTCTCATTAAATAGCCCCCTGCCATGCACATGGCTCATATTCTGAGCAAACAACCCCTTTCAAATTGAGCGAACATCCAGCCAGCCGGAGTCAAGATGCGGTAACAAAGACATACAGATTTAGGCAAATCAAACTGAGTTTTAATTAACTTGTTAGACGAGTCTTTCTCTGGAATTGTGTAATGGAATTTGTCCCCTTCTGTGCCCTGCCTCAACCAGGGGAAGGAGCCCAGGAGCTTCTGTGAGTGACTCAGGACTCACCGCCAGCTACATACCTCTTTAAATATGGAGCTCCATGTTCCTAGGGCTCAAGATTTTGCTTAAGATTTGATGTGGTTCATGTTCTTGCTGGCTAAACTAACTGCTTGGACAGCTAAAATGTGGTTATCCTCTTAGCACTCTTTTCAAATAGAAATGTTTGTGTTGAGGCATAAATTCTGTGTTCATGCTTCCATAAGCCCTTATCACCCGTGTCCGTGAAGATGGAAGGTAAGTGCCAATGGGTATTAAACCATTTGAATGTATTTAAAAAATTAATCTCCGTATCTTTGTACCAGGCAATATATATTTGATAGCTTATTTGCTCTGACCAAAGATGAGTTTTGACTGATAATCTATCTCCCTACATCTTGTGGGTATGTAAGGTGAGGTTTCTGCTGGAGAAACTGTCAATTAAAAATGGGAAAGATGACAGTAAGCTTTCCTGCTTGGGACTGGAGGTTGAACATTATGTACCTTATTTGTCTGAAAAGGATAAACTGTGGTTTATATCTGATTTTTCAAAGGTTTCACAGATTATGGCTAGGTCAAAAGTGATTTATGTTCTATTATTTAAAATAGTTTCTGAAAGTTTAAGTGTAGAAAATTGCCGTAAAATTGCTGAAAAAAATTAGGGACAGAGAACTCTAGAGGACTTCATTCAGAACAAAGTACACATTTTTTTAGAAGAGAAAATGCAATGCAGTCCTTTCCAAAATGTATTCTTCAAAGTACTAATTTCTGCAGAATGTAGGCAGGGGAAATCTATATGTCAAGTAAGCTTGGTGCACATAATACAGTAAATATTCCTCTTAAATGTACACATAACACAAGATGAACTATGTTATTACTATTGCCGTTTTCAATCATTACTCAAACACACTTTTCTAAGATTTTCTTTTTTTTAAGTAGCACTGGTTCACATCCTACGGGTCAATCTGGAGTCCTGTTGAACACAGCTGGTCAGTGGCTGAGTCTTGAGTTGGTGGTGAGTAGGAGGGAGAAGCCACGGCCACAGATCCCTTGGACCCACTGAGTCACGGGAGATGTAGGTGGAGAGGCTGGCCCCTCCCCACCCTGGGGCAGATGCTCAACCCAGCCTCCCACGTGCCCCCTTGCAAGACAGGTGCAGCCCAGGCCTGGAGGACACCTTTCACGGGCCAGGCTCCTGTGGCACCTCCCAGGTGGGGTGACACGGCGTGGTCTCTAGACGAATGGTCACTGACACGTAGCTCAGGATCCGCTCACGCTATATGAGATGCAATCCAAACTGGAGGTCCTAATGACAAGGGTTAATGAGGTGAGAGAAAGAGTGAGCAACGTAAAAGACAAGCTGATGGCAAGGAAAGAAGCTGAGAAAAAAGAGAAAAACAACTAAAAAACCATGAGGAAAGGTTAAGTGAAATAAATGACAGCCTCAGAAGAAAGAATCTAGGTATAATTGGGGTTCCAGGGGGCGCCAAGAGGGACAGAGGCCCTGAAAGCATATTTGAACAAATCATAGCTGAAAACTTCCCTAACTTGGAGACGGAAGCAGGCATTCAGATCCAGGACATAGAGAGCCCCCTGCTAAAATCAATAAAAAAAAATTCAACACCTCGACATTTAATAGTGAAACCTGCAAATTCCAAAGATAAAGAGAAAATTCTTAAAGCAGCAAGAGACAAAAGATCCCTAATTTGTATGGGGAGAAATATGAGATTAATAGCAGACCTCTCCACAGAGACCTGGCAGGCCAGAAAGGGCAGCAGGATATATTCAGGGTCTTAAATGAGAAGAACCTGCAGCCAAGAATACTCTATCCAGCAAGGCTCTCATTCAGAATAGAAGGAGAGATAAAGAGGTTCCAAGATAGGCAGAAACTGAAAGAATATGTGACCACCAAGCCATCTCTGCAAGAAATATTAAGGGGGACCCTGTAAAAAGAAGAAGAATCCCAAAGAAATAATCCACAAAAACAGGGACTGAATAGGTATCATGATGACACTAAATTCATATCTTCCAATGGTAACTCTGAACGTGAATGGGCTTAATGACACCATCGAAAGATGCAGGGTTTTGAACTGGATAAAGAAGCAAGACCCATCTATTTGCTGTCTACAAGAGACTCATTTTAGACATAAGGACACCTCCAGCCTGAAAATGAAAGGGTAGAGAACCATTTACCTTACAAATGGTCCCCAAAAGAAAGCTGGGGTAGCCATCCTTATATCAGATAAATTAAAGTTTATCCCAAAGATTGTAGTAAGAGATGAAGAGGGACACTATATCATGCTTAAAGGGTCTGTCCAACATGAAGGCCTAACAATCACGAATATTTATGCCCCGAATGTGGGAGCTGCCAAGTATATCAATCAATTAATAACCAAAGTTAAGGCACACTTAGATAATGATACACTAATACTAATACTGGGAGACTTCAACACGGCACTTTCTGCAAATGACAGATATTCTAAGCACAATATCTCTGAAGAAACAAGAGCTTTAAATGATACACTGGACCAGATGGATTTCACAGATATTTATAGAACTTTACATTCAAATGCAACTGAATACACATTCTTCTCAGGTGCACATAGAACTTTCTCCAGAATAGACCACATCCTGGGTCACAAATCAGGTCTCAACTGATACCAAAAGATTGGGATTGCCCCCTGCATATCTTCAGACCACAATGCTTTGAAACTTGAACTCAATCACAGGAAGACATTTGGAAGAAACTCAAACACGTGGAGGTTAAGGACCATCCTGCTAAAAGATGAATGGGTCAACCAGGAAATTAGAGAAGAATTAAAAAGAGTCATGGAAACTAATGAGAATGAAGATACAGCCATTCAAAATCTTTAGGATACAGCAAAAGCAGTCCTGAGAGGGAAATACATCCCAGTACAAGTATCCCTCAAAAAATTGGAAAAAATTTCAAATACACAGGCTAACATCGCAGCTAAAGGAACTGGAGAATAGAAGATAAAACCTACACCAAGCAGAAGAAGAGAGATAATAAAAATTCAAGCAAAACTCAATGAAATAGAAATCAGAAGAACTGTAGATCTGCCCTACAACCCAGCAATTGCACTGCTGAGGATTTACCCCAAAGATACAGATGCAGGGAAATGCCGGGACACCTGCACCCCAATGTTTCTAGCAGCAATGGCCACAATAGCCAAACTGTGGAAGGAGCCTCAGTGTCCATCGGCAGATGATGGATAAAGAAGCTGTGGTCTATGTATACATGGGATATTCCTCAGCCATTAGAAATGACAAATACCCACCATGTGCTTCAACACAGATGGAACTGGAGGATATTATGCTGAGTGAAGTAAGTCAGTAGGAGAAGGACAAACATTATATGGTCTCATTCATTCGGGGAATATAAAAAATAGTGAAAAGGAATAAAGGGGAAAGGAGAAAAAGTGAGTGGGAAATATCAGAACTCTCTCTCTGTGTCTCTGCCTCTCTGTGTCCATCGTGAATAAATAAATAAAATCTTAAAAAAAAAAAAAGAATGTTGCTGGGAAGAGTAAATAAAATTGGAAAGTGTAGGTAAAGTGCTGGCACATGTAACTACTCTTCAGACAGTGGTTCCCTACCACTTTTCTTTCTCCAGCGGTGATTCTCAACTGGAAGGGATTTTGCTTCCCCAGAGGATACTTGGTAATATCCGGAGGCATTTTCGGCTGCCACGGCTGGGCGGAGCGCTGTTGGTGTTTAGTGGTAGAGGCTAGGGACAGTGCTAAACATGCTGTGTACACAGGACAGTCACCATAACAAATACGTGCCCAGTTCAAAATGTCAGGAGTGTGGAGATTAAGAAAACCTGCTCGACAGCGGAGTCATGAGGCTCTGGTTCCCCTACCACCATATTTGGCTGTTTCAGCACCAGATCAGAGCAAGTCAAGGCATGTCTTAAGGGGAAAAAAATAACATTGGAGATGAGAAGCATTTGAAATCCTGTAAGTCTAAATTCTGAGTACCGTGCTCCCCGTAATCATACAAAGTTAGCAGCAATGAATATATAGTGCTTGTTTATGAACCAAAGTTGGTGACAAAAGAAAAAAAATAAAGAAGGAAGAGGTTAGGAAATGCTCCGGGAAGCCCAGAAAGGTAAAAATGTTGAGTCATCTTTTCTTCTTTTTGAACATTACTGAGTCTATTTCCCTATGGATTTGGGGATTCCAGCAATTGGTTTCAAATTATATAAGCTGTGCTTTTTCTTACAAGAAAATCAGGTGCTAGAATCCATACTGTGGAACTTTAGAAACATCTTAGCATATAACGCAGGTATGTTCGCACCCCAGACACCTTGAGATGCCATGATCCCTACCAGAAAACAGTGATCTGGGGCATCAAGAAACGGAGAGAGGGATCCCTGGGTGGCTCAGCGGTTTGGTGCCTGCCTTTGGCCCAGGGCGCGATCCTGGAGACCCGGGATCGAATCCCACGTCGGGCTCCCGGTGCATGGAGTCTGCTTCTCCCTCTGCCTGTGTCTCTGCCTCTCTCTCTCTCTCTCTCTCTGTGTGTGTGTGACTATCATAAATAAATTTAAAAAAAAGAAAAAAGAAAGGAAGAGAGAGACTGGGCTGCACTCCCTCCCACCTATGACTTGGGGCCGCATTTCTGCACCACCAGATCCTTCCAGAGGTGTATTATGCTCCATCACCTCCTGGGGAGTGGGGGGCAGGTGTCTCTGCAGGCCAGGAGAGGAGCAGTGCGGCCGTCTTGCGCCACCCTACCCTGGCTGGTCGACTAGCTCCTCCATCACCCTCATAGCTCTCTGTATTAAATCCCCTCTGCTTTAAACATTCAGGTGTAGAGTGGTCTCTATTTTCCTAATTGGGATCTGAACCATAAAGCATTACATGGGCAGTAGAACTGAGGAAGGTGATGTTTTGTTTTGTTTTGTCTTGTCTTGTCTTTTTTTTTTTTTTTTTTTACCAAAAGGGAATAGAGTAAGTCTTCTTGAAGGACATGAAGGCATTTAGCCTTCAAGATCCTAATAATAGTTATTTATTCATCTCAGGATGTTCCAGGTAGGGTGCTAAGTGTTCACGACGGTTAGTTTGGTATGTCCAACCGACTAGGCTGTGAGGTCCCCGGACATTTGGTCAGACATTGTTCTGGGTGTGGCTCTGAGGATGTTTTCGGATGAGAGTAACACTTGAATCAATAGGCTGAGTAAAGCAGATTGCCCTCCCTCATGTGGGTGGGCCTCACCCAATCAGTTGTAAGTATGACTAGAGCTAAAAGGCTGAGTGAGAGAGGACTGCCTCACTGTCTTTGAACTGGGGCATCATTTTTTTTCCCCTGTCCTTCAGACTTCAACTAAACTACCAGCTTTCCAGGGGTCCTGGGACTTGTCTGCTTCCATAATCACAGGAACCAATTTCTTATCATTTATATTTCTATATGTCTATCTCTACCTCCATCCATCCACATCTATGGGTTGTTTCTCTGGAAAACACAACTATAGTGCTTATTTTACTTAATCTGCACAAATCGTCCTCCAAAGCAGGATATTTATCTTAATTTACAGATGAAAAAATGAGGTTCAAGAACATAAGACACTCACCAAGATCAGGTTGTAACAGTGTGAATACAGATCTCCCTGGCTTCAAATAATATGGTCTTAACACCTCTTATATAGGGTGAGCCATGATTCCTGGGAGAGACACATGAGGATTTGCTCTCACATTAGTAAGCATCCTCTCTCATTTTCTCTCTTTCCCTTTTCCTCTCTCCCGTGGCTGGGTGTAGGGTGTGACTGACTACTTGTCGTTGAAGAGGATGCTTAGGAAAGCAAACCACGATAACCTAGGATGTCTACATTAATTTTACTTTAATTGTTCTGCACCTGGAAAAACAAGCATGACTATAGCCTCCCAGAGACAATGGAGCCCACAAGTGTCTGCTGGGGAAAATGGACCCGGTTCCCAGTGATGACGCTTAAGGGGGCTCAGAATCAAAACTTGTTAGTTTCTTAATCATTAGTATTCACTTTTTGACAGTCAATTTGAAGTGACCTTTGGAAGCACGATTTTTATATTCTTTTACAAAACTAATCATGCATCTATCTTATTTCACATTTATTGAACGTCTACTGTTTTTAAAGCAAAGCATGTATTGTATTAATTCCACAGAATTAGAAGTTTGGAGATACGAGGGTTCTATAATCCAGATCTTACGAAGGTACATTCAGTGGCTTTGACATCCCCCCCCCACCCCAATTCCCTTTGGCCATCCAATTAAATAGGTCAGCTGCTAAAGTTTGATCAGACATTAAAAGATTCTGTTCCTTTTCAAGGCCTTATCAAAGATTTAGTATGTCTTTCTAAATGAACTAGGGGGCCATCCTTTGAAGAATCTGCTCAAAGACGAAGTGTCACCTGTGGAACAGTGGAAGGAAATGGTAATGTGAAGATTAAAAAAAATGTAGGGTCTAAGGGAAAGAAAAAATGTAGCAATGGCAGAAGGACTTTGGACAGTTCAGAAATACAGATAATACAGGTCGTTTTTGTCTGTAAATAAAAATAAGAACAATAAGTATGACACAGGGAGTAATTACTCTATGCCCAGCTCGGTGCTGACTTATTATTTAATTATTGTATTTATATGTGCTTACTTTTTACTATCTGAATAAAATAACCTTCCCAGTTTTTTCTGAATCACAGTTTGTAGAAAAAGGAAAAGCTTGAATCACCTATATATTCTATATACTATTTGTGAACATCTAGAACTTACATGAGGTTTAATTTTTGATTCATTTTCTCAGTTAAAAAAAAAAATCTAGAAAGTCTTTATGGTGGAGACAAAGACATTGATATCAGACCACCGTGTTAGAAATGCATGATTTTAGGTCCCGTTCCAGACCTACTGAATCAGGTTCTGAATGACAACCATCTGCAGGTGAGTCAAATGCACATTAAGTTTGAGAAGAGCCAAGAACAACCAACTCAGGTGTTTTAAAGTATTATTATTTACAGTGTCCTGGCGATGATAAACAAATAACTCATCTTGGAAGTACTTAACTCCCGGAAGAATCAGATCAATGGAAAAGCAGTTAAAGGTGCTAAGAAGCGCCCCCCACAATGTTGGTTATGAAATATGAGTAATGCACGTAGCGGAGCAAACTGCATGGGGCTGTAGCTGTTGGTCCCACCGAGAGAAGAACAGCTACTTATTTGTTTATTTTTAGTTTTCCTTTTCAAGCTGGCCAGCTTCATTTATTTTCTTCTGTAAACACCATCAGCAATCAGTTGCAAAAATAGAAAGATTGTTTTCACTTCTTGAAAGTGCTTTGTTTCATCACCACGATTCCTTCAGCACACAGTATCCCTGGAGCTGGGCGGTCTCCGGTTTCAACTTCTAAGTAGAGCACTGTCACAATCGAATCCCTGCCCTCCTAAATGCTTTACTCTTTGGTTCAAGTGTCTTGTTTGGCAGGACATGGATGGTGTGCCTGCTGCTGCTCAGTCCTTTAATTGCAAGCAATTTTTCATTGTGGGAATAACTAATTGGACCAATGCTTAAATTAATTTGAGGGTGCCATTTTTGATCAAAAATTTCTGGCTGTTGTAAACCAGATGGTGTGGCATTGGTACCAGAATAAAAAGAGAGAGAGAGAGAGAGAGAGAGAGACAGAAGTGGAAAAAAAATCAGAGAGTGTAAAACAGACTTATTTACACACGGTCAATGGATTTACAAAAAAAGGCTCTATTGCGTACATGTCATAAATGGAGCTGAATTCGTTAGATAGGTATGCAGATCTATTAGATCAGTTAGATCTTGGATACTAATCAGTTAGATGAATTAAAGATTACATATGTGGAATGAACAGAGAAGCCCTTTGGTCCAAGGAGAAACGTTCTAGAGGAATCTGGAGGAAATAGTGCTTTGATAATGTCTTACCTACGTTAAAGGAGAGCTAAAGCGGGTCACGAACCTTCAAAACCTAACAGTATCTTGGAGGTTAGTCCCGAACTTCCACTCTTCCTGTTTCATCTTGCATTTTCACTTATTTTTGTTGTTTAAAATTTTATTTATTTATTTTTTTAAAGATTTTATTTATTTGAGACAGAAGAGATCGTGAGAGAGAGGGCATGAGTGCAGGGAGAGAGAGAAGCAGCTTCCCGCTGAGCAGGGAGCCCGATGTGGGGCTGGATCCCAGGACCCTGAGATCATGACCTGAGCTGAGGGCAGACGCTCAACTGACTGAGCCACCCGGGTGCCCCGACCTTGCATTTTTAATTTACTGTTTGCTCGTTGCCGTCAAGCTGTGCAGGTCTACCTCTCTGCCCTTTCATAGCCCATCCTTTAAGTTTTGCAGCCCAGTTATGCACTCTGAGTCTTCCCCATTTTGCTTGCAAATAAGCCCCCAAATGCATCTTTCTCCCGTGTGTTTTAGTGCAGCCACACATCAGCCTGCTCGGTGTGGAAGGCAGGCCCGGCCTTCTGACTAGTGTTCCTGAAGATACCCTGAACGTGAGGTCTCCCCGCGTGGAGAGATACCCCGCATTGCAAATTCACGTGGAGCTTGAGACTGAGAGTCAGCGATCCCGGTGGAAATCTGCTGCAATCCTGTCGGGAATCTCTTTGGGGGAATGGACTTCTGCCAACGTTTTAACCACACGCGCAGTAGATCATATGGAAGTTTCTTCCTTGGGAGGCGGACCCTGCTCCATTCTTGGGCTTTGTCATATGACCTGCTTTGGCCAAGACAACGTGAGCCAAAGTAGCATATACAAGTTCCTGGCAGGCAACCGTTTACAAGAAAGAAAGATTTTATCTTTTGCTCTTTATCCTCTGCCTCGGGGATGGCATCTCCTAGATCCTAGCTGCCCCATCAGCCTACAGCTTGGACCGGAGGCCTAGACACAGAGTCAGCCAGTCTACCCGTGGCCGAGTCAACCGCGACTGAGAAGGAAGCTTTGTTGTCACAAGCCATGATTCTACAGCCTGACTCCGTGGCAGGTGTGGCAGGTATGGCAGGTGTGGCAGGTGTGGCAGGTGTGCAGTGAGGCCCACGATGCTGCCCGGCCCGGGAGTGAACAGTAAGTCAGGTGCTTTCTGAACACAGGTGCTGTTTGGGGAATGGAAATTGGAGCCCACGCCAGGTCAGGGGGGTTCTACATTGGAGCTCCTGTTGTGAGCACCTGCTCTTACCAAGGGGCTGCTGAGGTGGCCTCTTCTAAGCCTCAGGCCTCCCGAGCCACCCCGAGGAGGCTGCCTGGCCTAAGAGATGGTGAGTGACAAAGACCAGTTCCTGAGAAATGCATCCCAGAGCTTTTCACAACAATTCAAACTACGCACCGACAATAACACCCAATAGCAAGTGTGCATATGTGTGTGCGCGACAATACCCGGTTACATGATGTACAAGCTGGTGAATCACAACTGCCAGGCACGTGGATGATATATCGTTTCTTTCTCTTAAGTTCAGCTTTAATTAAACTGTGAGTTGGACTGTAAAATAACTAAATATAGACAGGATAAAGATTTTGCGTAGATTTTATTTATTTATTTTAAATTCTGATGATTATAATCAATGGGATCATTGAAGTTTATTTTTCTGCGATAGTTAAAAATGGTACAATACAGAAGATACACAATAAAACAAGGATAGGAAAAAAAAAGAAAAAAAAAGAAAAAAAACAAGGATAGGAAAACAAAGTACATACATTTTATTCTTCGGATTTGATTTATGCTTAAACTTTTTCTGGCTGCGTAAAGATAAATAATTTAGAGGTGGTACATGGCATAGAAACATTTTGTGTCCAAAGTTGTCCAATGGGTTCAGCCTACAATTACACCAAGACGCAAGGGAATGAGGTATGATCAGTGCTGAGGGTCTTTGTATACTAGCAAATATTTCGTTTTGATTTTTATATTAAATATTTAATAAGCTCTTAAAAATTTCTAAAATCTTTTTTTAAACATTTAAAAACAAATACCATAAACACCATTGGTGAATGACCTTAAGCCAATTCTATGGATAATTAGGCAAAAGTATTTTTCTTTCAATAATATATATATATTATTACGTGATATAATATATATATACATATATACATATATAAACTATATATATGTATTTATATACATTTTTGTGTATATAAAATGTATACATATATACATTTATATACATATTTATATGTATGTATATATTGTTTATTTATATACATACATATATACATATATATAGTTTAGCTAAATAGTATATGAGGAAGGATGAGAAAATATTACAATTTTAAGCAACTAAGTTGCTTTAATTTCCTCTTTTGAGTCAATTAATTCTGGCCCAAATTCTCCAATTTTATTCTCCAAGCATGCACATTCCCACAACCGCAAACAGTTTGGTCTCAATTAATGTAGCAATCACAACCCACTTTGACTGGAATATCAAGGTATTGGGGGGAAAGGTTTCTAAACTTTAATAATCTAGATAATTGCTTCAACTTTCCACTTTGCTGGAGAATCTAGTCATAATTAACCAATTAAATTACATCAGCAGTTACTTTTTCCCTAAGCATAGAATTTAGAGGGATAAAAGAGAGAGAGACAGAGAAGAGAAAAATTTATCTAAACATAAATGTCATTCCATTATAGAACCTTATTAAACACATTTAGATGTTTTAATTTCTAGCACTCTGTTGTTCATAATGAACTCTTCTGGGATTGAAAATGAATTTTTTAGTCTGAGATTTTTGTCCCTTTTGAATTGCAAAGAACATTTCTCTCGAATTTCCACTAGATATAATGAAACATATTTTAATATCACATCGGGCTAGCCCCCTGGGGAGACAGCTGTCAAACATCCCTGGTATCTTTAAGTCACTTTAATTACATTTTGTTCAATGCAAAGTAATGTGTAAGAAACTGTTTAACTTTATTGACGCCGTAGTATTTTCCATACAGTTACCTTATACACTATCCACATGGGGTTGAGTCGTTCACTAGGCTGAGTTCAGGGTGAATGGAGATATGTAGGAAGAGACGGATTTGAAAAAAAAGTCCTAGACCAGAATATAAAGATCCTTGAAGGGTAGGTATAAAATTTGAACATGAGGGACTAATATGGCACCAAATAAGAAAATAACTAAAATTACTTTAACTCTTAACTAGTGAGACAGAACATGTGGCTCTTCTAAGTGACACACTTGTATACAATGTGCCAGTTAATCTTCCACTGGATCTTTTAGGCACGCACTGTTATAATCATCGTCTTATCAATATGGAGGCCGAAGTTCAGAGGGTATAAGGTCACACAGCAAGCAAAAGTCAAATTCATTGACATCAGCATTTTTTAAAAAAAAATATTTATTTACTCATGAGAGACACAGAGAGAGGCAGAGACACAGGCAGAGGGAGAAGCAGGCTCCAGGCGGGGAACCTGATGTGGGATTTGATCCTGGGACCCCCGGGTCATGCCCTGTGCCCAAGGTAGATGCTCCACTGCTGAGCCCCCCCTCCAGGGGGCCCCAGACATCAGTATTTTAAATACCTTGCAAATGATCAAACTTGAATTCGTAGCAAGATGCTCTGCAGTGTCTGCCCGCTGGACAGAGAAAGGGAGCCCCAAGGTCCTGTTTGTTTGTAGCCTACGGGGTGGTGACAGCTACAAAAAGAAAAAAAAACTGTAACTATGTGAGGTGATAAGTTAGATTGATTGTGTTCATCATTTCACCATGTATACGTATAGTACATCGCATTGTAACACTACATACATACAATTTTTATTTTTCAATTATACCTTAATAAAACTTGAAAAACTACAAGCGGAAGCAGCAGTTTATAGAAGTGGAAATGGGGAGCAAACAGAAGATAATTACTGGGTGTCCGGGATTCTGAAGGACTAGATGGCTTGGTTTCACCTGAGAAATTGGTGAGTTGGTTTCACCAACTCACCTGAGTTCTGGGATGAGTCTGTGCCTCGACGGGATAGCCGTTAGCCCCAACGTCATTTCAGACTCGTGGGTAACATACTCCAGAAACTTGTGACGTTTTCTCACGCTTCTTGAGATGATCATGTGGTTTTTGTCCATTATTCTAATAGCATGGTATAGAACCATTAATTAAAATTTGGGTGTCAAATCCATCCGGTCTTTCTGGGATAAGACTCACTTGGTCATTGCATATCATCATTTTTATATGTTGCTGAACTTACTTTCTGATTATTAAGGATTTTCATGTTTATATTCACAGGGAATTTGGATTTCCTTTTGATGTCTTTGTTAGTGAAAGTTAAAGCCACGTGCCTATAATGCCTCGGAAATGTTCTCTTCCGTGTTCTGAAGGAATTTGTGAAGGATTATTTTCTTCTTGAAATATTTGATAGAATTCACCAGTGAAACTGTCTGTGCTTTTCTTTGTGGGAAGACGTTAAAGACAAATTCAATTAATTTAAATGTTATTTCTCCTAATCAAACTATTTATTCTTTTTTGAGATAGTTTTGGCAATTTGAGTTTTTCTAGAAATTTATTCAACTCATTTGAGTGTCTAAGTTGTTGAAATAAAGCTGTTTATAATATTCCCTTAAAATCTTTTCATTTCTGTAGGGTAAGTAATGATCCTTCTTTCATTTCTAATTTGGTAATTTGAGTCTTTGCTCTTTTTTTTTTTTCTTTTTTTGGTTAGTTTACATAAGAGTATGTTAATTGGTCTTTTAAAGAGTTTCTGTGTTTATTCATTTTCTCCATTGTTTTCATGTATTTTATTTCATTGATTTCCACTACAATCTTTATTATTTCATTTCTTCTGCTTATTTTGGACTTTGTTTTTCTAGTTTCTTTAGAGATTGTTGATACTTCTCTTCTTACATATGTATTAAATCTATACATTTTGTTCTGTGATGAGTCATTTTCATTTTTTTTCCCAAGATTTTCTCTATTTGATTCTGTTGCATGTAGGTATGGATCTTTTAAAATACATAACTTACTTGGGGTTCACTGAACACCTCAGATCTGTAGATTAGTGCTATTGCACTTTCAACTCCAGAATTCACATTTTTAAAAAGATTCTATCTATTTATTTGAGGGAGAGGGAGAGAGAGTGCAGAGGGAGGAGAGGAGAGAGGGAGAGAAAACCTCAAGAAGACCCCTTTCTGAGAGCGGGAGCCAGACAGGAGGCTCCATCTCATGACTCTGAGGTCACAACCTGAGCTGAAACCAAGAGTCGGACACTTAACGAATGGAGCCACCCAGGTGCCCCCAGAATTTACATTTTCTAAATGATTTTTAACTCTTTATTCACTTAGTTATAGTCATTATATTTTCCTTTAATTATTTAAACATAGTCTTATTTACCTCGAATGTGTTTAATAGCTTCTTTGAAGTTTTTGCTAAGTCCAGCGTGAGAACACAGAGGCAGTTTTATTGACTCTTGTTTTTTTTTTTTAATACAGGTCACACTTTCTTGTCTCTTTGCATGCTTCACCATATTTTGCTGAAAATGAACATTTTGGACAATATATTGCAAAAACTCTGCCTTTTTCCCTTTGAGACTTGCTGCTGTTTGTTAGTGACTTGCCTGAACTAAGTCTGTGAAGTCTGTCTTTCCTGTAATGTGGGGCCACTGACACCTCTGCTTTGTTGTTGTTGTTGTTTGTCTTTTTCTCTTGCTTTTATTTTAAAGTTTGACCTCCTACAGGTCGCCTCATGTCTGCATACCCTTGTGATAAGTCAAGGATTGGCTCCAAGGCTGAACCAGCAAGGCTTTTACTCTTTGCTGATGGCTTTGTGGGCCGGCTCAGGAGTACATTCACACACCAGCCCGTATTTAGTTCTGATTTGACTTTTACACTCTATTGGGCTTTATTTCACGTCCTTTGTGTGTGCAAGCAGGTTCCAATCGCCAGAGATGTGTATGTGGGTTGGACTCTCCACCTCTGCTGTACACGTGTGAATCGACCTGGAACCTGCGAGAAGCTTCCCAAGCTCCCTGTGGCTGCCTTACCTTTCACTTCTGTGGCTCCGGTAAGTTCTTCTCTCGCGTAAGGCTACCTTCCCGTCCCTTCCCACCCTCCCTCCCACCTTTCTTCTTTCCTTCTCTCTCTCCTTCTTCCTCCCTCTCTCCCTTTCTTCCTTCCCTTCCTTCTTTCCTCCCTTTCCCCATCCTTTCTTTCCTTCCTCGCTCCTTATTTTCCTTTTGTAAACTAAAGGCTCCAAATCAAGATTCTCTTCTTTTCCAAGATAAGTGTTGAATAAGCATTTGTGAATTTTATAAGTGGATATTCTTTTCCTTTTTAACTTTTTACAATTTGAGAAAAGCTGACACATAATGTCATATTCATTTCAGGTGCTCAGCGTCAGCTGCACATATATGTCAGCTTCTCTATGTTACGCTATGCTCACTACACCTGCAGCTACCATCTGTCACCCAACAACAGCATTACTGACTGTATTCCTGATGCTGTGCCTTTTGTTCCCGTGACTTCTTCATTCCGTAACCGGAAGCTTGTATCTCCCACTCCCTTTCACTCATTTTGTCCATCCTCCCATCTACCTCCCCTCTGGCAACCCTCAGTTGGTTTTCTGTATTTATAGGTCTGCTTCTGCTTTTTGTTTGTTTATTTGTTTTGTATTTTAGGTTCCACACATGAGTGAAATCATATGGTATTTGTCTTTCTTTTAGTATAATACCCTGTAGGTCCATCCATGTTGTCACAGGTGACAAGACGCCATCCTTTTTTATGGTTGTATAATATCCTGGTGTATATATGTGTATGTGTTTTGTGTATATATATACAGAATACACACATAGATATATACACACATACATATAGACAAAAATATACAGATGCACACATATACACACACCACATTTTCCTTATCCATTCATATATATATACACACATACCACATCTATGTATATATATGTACTATATATATACATATGAATATATATGTATATATTCCTTATCATTCATGTGTCTGTATACACATACCTATACTCATACCATATACACCACATATATACATACACGTACCACATCTTCCTTATCTATTCATCTATTGAAGGACATATAAGTGGATATTCTTTGATGAGCACCTGGCTTTCACTGGCAAGATCAAGTATAGTCTTGCTTGGATCACTTGCTTGTTACATGACCTTGGCCAAGTTACTCTGCCCTTGACAAAGCGTGAATACATTTTCTGGTGCGAAAAAGAAAAACATGAACATACGGGTGAGCGTGACTCCTTATATATAGGTATCTCAGACTCTATAATGGCTCCTGTTTGTTATCAGGTGCAAGTTAGAGCCAGGACTCAACACCTGGTCTTTCTCATCATGTTAGTCTTTAGTATGAATGTGGCCTCTTTGCTCAGTGAATTTTTCATAGCTGGGATAATTCAGGCAGTTTAGATATGCCTAATGGTTATACAGCTTTCCTCAGATAGAAGGGAGGAGGTGAAGGATTGGGTCTCTGGTCTACTTACCTTAGCATCAATGAGATCCATGTCTTACGTGATATGTTTTATGCATGCATTTACACTTAAAATTATATTTAATCAAATGGTGGCAAAACTAATAAATCTGAGCACCACTGTCTTAATTCAAAGCTGGCCCTGCAGGGCCCCTGGTAGCCCAGGGACATTACACGGTGCCTTGGAGAGATGAGAGTCCCCATGTTCTGTGCATGATTGGCCAGAAGACATACTGTGACTACAAGTTCTAAGCAAGGGGATGCATGGTGGACGCCCCTGTTGCCCAAAGGACAACCTGAAAACAAGCAGATTGCTGATTGACTGACCTGGTGCCTCCTTTCTCATTCATTCTAACATCAAGTCATCCTTCTGCCCAATGTAATCTGAAAATCTCAATAGGCTGTATTTCATTGTAAGCAAATTCTGCCTCTAAGGCCTTGATGGGACCCAGGTACAGGTGCACACCAAGACACCTCCCCATGATATTATGCATTCCCACCTTTTCATGCTGTTGGGGGCACATCGTTTTATTGAACCTTTGCAGTAGCTTTCATTATACTACCTTTGGTTTGAACACAGGTCTGCCGAAGGGGTGAAAGCCATTCTTCTTTGCAACTCATTCACCAAGCATCACTGCTCCATTAGCGGAGTGCTTACCCTCCAGAGGAAGGGAAATAAGAATACACGGCAAGTGTCACGCAGGGCTGGGGATACGTATCCACGGACGCTGCCGCATTATAGGCCTGGGAACTGCGGGCTGTTCTCCAGCAGGTGCTTATTTCCCATATATTGTTTACATTTCACACCTTTTCGGTCTGTTTCTTGTTTGTACCAGGCAAGGAGGCTAGTAATATATTTATCTAACCCATGTCAGTTCAAATAAAGAATTCCGAGTCATCCGGGAAATATATATACACTCGTAATTGACTTGAAAGCTCTTCCTCTCCTCCCACTAGAATGTCTTCCCCAAATATCCATTCAATTTACTCTTTCATTTCCACAGCTCCCTCTCCCGTTGGGCACTGAGGCCACTGGTCCTGATGGAACGAACACTCGCGTCCAGCAGACAAGGCCCACCCACGCTTCACTCCGCCTCTTAGCTACCTAAACGGCTACCTATCTCCACCGTTCACACCCTAGGATATAATTAAATAAACATTTTAAACCAGTAGTTTTGAATTTTATAGAACGAAAGCCTGAAGCAGGTTCAACTTTGCAAAAAAAATAAAAAAATAAACAAACAAAAAACAAAAAACAAAAAAAAAAAAACCGAAATGCTCAAGAATAATGTTTACAAATTTCTGAAACAAGGCTTGTCAGCAGGATGAAGTCGCTAATACCAACCATTTTGGACTGAATGGTTTATATCTGCTTATAATAACTTGGATTTGTCTCCTGTTAAAATGTCACACGGATAAAGGAATGAATTCTAGCAGCTGTGACAGGATTATCATTGCTAAGAAACTCCGATACGGTGGATTCATGTGTCAGAGACATCTACTTCTTCACTGTCTTTCATTCAGAGGAATCCAAATATTCTCCACATGCAGGGAGACTAAGAACGAGGCACAGATAAAAGCCCGTGACTCTGACATCTATTCCCTAAGTTTGCTATTAAATGAGGTGGCTGCACCGAGAATCTCGAATACTTTTCTGAGAAAGTTAGTGGAGGGACTCGGGATGAGACCACGATGCTTTCAACTTGAGCACACGTGCTTCACAAGTTGGGTGAAATTAATGACAGACTTTAGCAGGAATAGACCAACAACTGTGATATCTTTAAAGGCAACGTAGAAAAACAGGAAAGTGGGCGGAAAAAGGAGAAACAAGAAAGAGGGAAGTACTGGGTGGTCAACAGAAATCAGCATACGGGGAACAAATGAGAAAATGACCCAAGACGTCCTAAGACGTTGCCTATCTAGGAATCGATGTATCTAGGAATTCTGCAATTCCTATCTAGGAATTGTATGTAACCGAGCCTTATAACTTCATTCATTTCTTCATTGGTCCATTCATTTGTTCATTTAATAAATCTATGCTATGGGCTGGAGTGAACACTCACAATGAAAAGACAAATAAGCCCTGGGCTCTCCCTTCAGGCAGACCATGTTTGAGTGGACAGCCTGTGCACCTCCAACGCCGTGTGGGAAGCGCTGAGGTAGAAATGGCTTTAAGAAACAGCACTGGTCCGGCCCCCGGGGGGCTCAGCGGTGGAGCATCTGCCTTCAGCCCAGGGGGTGACCCCGGGGTCCTGGGATCGAGTCCCCCATCGGGCTCCCTGCATGGAGCCTGCTTCTCCCTCTGCCTGGGTCTCTGCCTCTCTCTCTCTGTGTCTCATGAATAAATAAATAAAATCTTAAAAAGAAACAAAAACAGCACTGGTCAAAAAAGTTAGAGATGTGTGGGAGGATCTGAGAATAAATCACGGGGCGTGGGGAATCAGAACCACGTTTTGAACAATGAGTAGGAATTCAGCAGGTGGGTGAAGCAGAGTAGCCTCTCAGGCAGGTAGGCGGCTTCAGCAAAGGCTTGGCTGGGGCCTCTGGTTTCCACCCCAGTCCCAGGGATGAAATGTGCTTGGTCCAGCTTAGCGCACCTGACCTTACCTGAGTCAGTCCTGTGTCTGCTGGGGCAAGTTCTCTCATTGGATCAGCCTATAGGATCAGAGGTAAGACTGCAGGGAAAGCCCTTAGGTTTCTTCATAGACCTGCAGCTCTGAAGGTTACATGAGCTCATCCCTGGGAAGCAATCGGTACAAAGACTAGCAAAACCAACAAGCTTGTTGTGGTTTGCGTGGTTATGATTACGACGATTATTAATGTTATTACTATTTTAATAACAAAGCCGGACTTGTAGAAATCGGGGATCACTGCCCACCCTCACTAAGTTTCTCTTAGGGAATCTAGGGGAACGTAGCAGAAGGAAAGCAAGATTTAGGAGGAGGGTGGTCAACGTATCCTTCCGGAAGCCTTCCTAGGATTTGCCTTCCCCAGTCTGGATTGGGGTGGCTCCTTGTACTCTACACATGGTTCCATATGATTCCATCACATTGTAATAGAGACACGGCCCCACTAAACTGCAGGTTTCCCAAGGAGGAATGTATCTTACTCATCACTTTAACTAAAGTAGTGGGAGATTGTAGGTCCTAACTATGCTTATTCAAGCAACTTACTAATAGGCAGATGAGAGAACACTCCACCATGGAGATTTATATCTGAGCTGGGCCCCAAAGGATAGAGAAGAGTTTTAAGGTTCAGAAATGGGAAAAAAAAAATCATGCCAAGGTGAAGGAAATACTCAAAATAAGCCTGAAGATGAAGGAGTGTCCAGAATGCTTGAATATGTCAGTCAATTGGACACATCGGGTGTGAACAGTGAGTGAAGAGGATGTAGGAATGAGAAGGTGGACGTCGGGGCAGGTCACGAAGGACCTTGAATGCTGCCCTGAAGAGGTCGGACTTTGTAATCTCTGAAATAGAAATACTGAGAGGTTTTCACATGGGGATCAGAATGGCCGGATTCACACACACACACTGCAGGGTATTTACTTCGGCCCTCCCTAGTAAACAGGTTATGGGTGACATGGGTGAAAGACGCAAGGTTCTCTGTTCCTAAGGCATTAACGATGTAGCAAGAGATGGACTTGCCAAGAACCTAAAGAAGCATAACTTGCAAGTTATTTGCACTGAGGCTCTCCGCTGAGCTGGGATCCTGATGCGAGTCGCGACCCCAGGACCCTGGGATCCTGACCTGAGCCGGAGGCAGCCGCTCAATCCCTGAGCCCCCCAGGGGCCCCTACGTATGTGGAATTCGAAGCACCTAGAGCTTAAGGAAGTTACCCAAAGACATCCAGGTATCAAGGAAGTCAGACCAAGGTAGAAACCGCTCTTTCTCCTCTCAGAGCGCGTGTGGATCTGGGGTGCCAACCGCGCTCAGCATCCCCGCTCTCAAGGAAACCACCGGGTTGGTGGCTCTGCCTTAATCCCGTTGCTCCCCCCTGCATTGCATAACAGGACCTTCATGCCTGCCTAATTCCTGAAGGAAACCTAAATCCATAAAATTCCAGATGGCCTGTCTCTTTGTTGCTAGGAAATAACTAACTAAAGGACGCCCCCCTTACTCATCTAAGTATCCCTTCATACTTATTCTGAGGCCACGATGCTGTCTGTCTGGACGCACGCTGTGTTGCGTTGGTTCAGAGAAAAGCGTTCCTTGTCAGTTCGTACTGTGGTTTTCTGCCTTTTGTCCCTTCCTTATTTTTTTTTTTCTTTTTATCAGCAAAATCTTCTCCATGTGGAGGAAACAAGGAGCATTTTATAAACCTGCCTAGGGCTGTAAAATATACATCTCCTTTTAATAGTGGCCGAGGTATCTTTGGAACTTCCTCTAGAGTGAAATCTGCTTCAAAAAATTTGCATTTAACAGGCAAACATAATATTGTTGAAGAACACAGAATTATAAATTCATGGACATTTGGGTACTGGGGATACTTTATAATCCACACGTCCACACTTCTAACTGTAATTTTTGTGGCTGTGTAGTTCAAATTACCCAAGATGGATAAAGCCAGCACTTTCGTTATTAACTGTATTTGAGGGGTTTGTAACAACTGCTCCACGAAAGCTCTTTATAACTTGAGACTCACACGGGAAGTTGCAGGGCAAATAATGTGCTTTTTGCTTTAGGGGATGAATTTGTCACCTCTTGATGTAAATCTCTCACATTTGATTGGTCTTCGAAGTATTCATTTTGCACAACATTCAAAAAGTCTCCTGCTTTAAAAATGAAAAATTGCAAGTGATTACTTTATAGCCCATTTAATTGCATTTGGAGATTTTCTGCCCCTTAAAGTCTCTGGATAACCATATGAATGCTCTCCCCAAACACACTTTTGAACAGAGTTTTATTATGGGTAGCACCTGACCTTTCAGCATAATTGCATGTGGTCCAAATTAATTGTCTGTTCTATTGTGCACTGAATAATAGGGATTCCGAAATGAGACTAATTATGCAAGTACCTGATGGAGAGGAGAATCTTAGAGTGAGCTCTTTTGGGTGCCTGGAATTCAGAATAGGAAGTATAAAATGACACTTAATTAACTAATAAACCAACCGACAAGGCTGACTCCACAGGAGACGTCTAGTCAACACAATTCAGAAAATTAGAAGAGTCTTCCTCAACCCAAGTGTAGTCAGAGGGAGCTTACATATCAAACTAACACTGAGGGGATCCCTGGGTGGCGCAGCGGTTTAGCGCCTGCCTTTGGCCCAGGGCGCGATCCTGGAGACCCGGGATCGAATCCCACGTCGGGCTCCCGGTGCATGGAGCCTGCTTCTCCCTCTGCCTGTGTCTCTGCCTCTCTCTCTCCCTCTCTGTGACTATCAAAAATAAATAAAAATTAAAAAAAAAAACTAACACTGGCATAAATCAATATACCGTCATATAGTATAGATTCGTTTAGAAAACCATAGAAGTTAAAAAAAAAAAAAGAAAAGAAAACCATAGAAGTAATTTTGGTTAACTATCTCCATTGCTCATCTAATACAGAACCCCATTCACTCATGTTTAACTTTGTTGGCTCCTTTTTGGAACATTCCTACGGACGTCATTGTGATAGTGTATGACGAGCACCGAGGTGCAAGTCTTAAACCTAAATTTGATGCCGGTTGGCTGTGTCATTAGCTGATTTAAAGACCTCAGGGCCGCACCTGAGTCAAGTTCCGCACAGTGTTTACTTTCTCCTCATCTGAAACGATTTGTTAGATCCTCTCCCCTTGTTCGTTAGAAGCACCTGTTACCGAGACAAGAGTGGAGAAGGTGGCTTATGGCACGGAGTGCCGAGAAAGTGCAGGATGCGGGGAAGGTGGGGCTGCCCCCGCTGCTCATCCCGCCTCTCCCGGTGTCACCCTGACCCACAAGGCCTGAATGTCTCCTCGTTTGACTAAGGTTTAGAATGGGTTCTTCCTGGTTCTAGGCTGTGAACTTCCTTTCTTTGAGAGCATCTACCTTAGAAACCTTTTCATTGTAAATTCTTTCCCTGCCTCTTTGAGGCGCATGTAAACTATTTTTTGAAAGGCCTCTTGCCAGTTTTTACAACCTAAGAAAGTCTTTCTCAAGAACCAGGAGCCATCCCTTTGAAAAGGTAAACCTCACGGGATATAGCATCTCCCTCCCCCCGGTTCTCTGGGAGGAAAGGAGCTTCCTTTCAGTGGAGGCCTTGTTCCAAGTTGTAGAACCTTCTGTCACAAAGACTTGAGAGAACTTCCTTCCTTCCTTCCTTCCTTCCTTCCTTCCTTCCTTCCTTCCTTCCTTCCTTCCTTTCTTTCTTCTTTCTTTCTTTCTTTCTTTCTTTCTTTCTTTCTTTCTTTCTTCTTTCTTTCTTTCCTTTCTCCTTTCTTTTTTTTTTAAGATATATTTATTTTGGGGTGGGGGGAGAGGAGGGAGAGGCAGAAGGAGAGAGAATCCCAAGCAGACTCCTCTCCAAATCCAGAGCCCGATGTGGGGCTCCACCCCAGGACCCATGAGATGGTCACATGCTTCACTGACTGAGCCACCCAAGCACCCCCAGAAAGTTTTCTTTTGGCAAACACAGATGGCCCGGGTTTTCCTCCTCACCCCGGTACTTAAAACTTTGCCTATTCTTTGTTTCAGAGGATTTGAGTGCAGACTGAGCTCCGGCCTCTCCCCCTGGCTGAAACAGCCTTCAGGTCTCCCGTGCCCACTTAACTCCATCTGATGCTTTGACCGTCAGCGTCATACTCTGTGGCCAACAACCATGTCTGGTCCACACAGCGCTCTCATACTTGACCAGTGTGTTGGACACACGAACTGGGTGCCAAGGGAGTGTTGGCTCCAAATAGTGGTTGTATTTTCATTGAGTGTCCTTGCTACGCCGTATGTCCCAGTTATTGTGCTGACTGTAGTCATGATACCAATTGCCCGTCTTTGTATAAGAGAAGTAGCATGTGTGGAGCTCCGAGGATTGGCCCCAAGGATTGATGTGTGATCCACACCCTCCATGGCATTTAATCCTGTCAACATCCTCGTAAAGTGGGTAACGTTATTTCGATTGTGCAGATGGTAATATGGGCAGCTTACTTATCTGCCCCAAATCAGTCAGTTGAAAGCATTAAAGACCAAGGCAGTTTCACTCCAAGCTTGGGACTAGGCCCTCTAGGCTTGGACTTGAATGTGTCTCTTTCACTTTATACTGTTTCAACGCTTTACCTACCAATTAGCTCCCTCTTTGCATAGGGCCAAAGGAAGGGTTTCAGGGCTTTTTGTTGGTTGTTGTTGTTATGTTTTGTTTTGTTTTTGAGAGTGAGAGTGCAGGTGCATGCACAAGCAGCATGAGCAGGGGAGGGGCAGAAGGGGAGAGAGACAGAGAGAAAATTGCAAGTAAACTCCACACCCAGCAAGGAGCCCGACGGGGAGCTGAAATCAAGAGTTGGGCATTGGGGTGCCTGGGTGGCTCAAACTAGAGCATCCAACTCTCGATTTTTGGTTGGGTCATTGATCTCATTGATTTTTGGTTGTGGAATTGAGCCCTGTGTCGGGTTCGGTGCTCAGCATGGAGTCTGCTTGTCCTTCTGCTTCCCCCTACTTGCTCTCTCTCTCATAAATAAAAATAAATAAATAAATAAACAAACAAATGAATGAATGAATAAGTAAAATCTTTAACAAAAGAGAGAGATGGGCGCTTAACTGACTGAGCCACCCAGGTGCCCTGAAGGTTTAGAGGTTTTAATTCATTTTCTGAAAGAAGCAAAGTACTAATAATTTTTTTAAAAGCTTTTTTTTTTTTTAAAGATTTTATTTATTCACGAGAGAGGCAGAGACACAGGCAGAGGGAGAGGCAGGCTCCACGAGGGGAGCCCGATGTGGGACTTGGTCCCGGGATCCAAAATCATGCCCTGAGCCGAGGGCAGATGCTCAACCGCTGAGCCACCAGGCATCCCGGCAGACTACTAATAATTATCTTGTATAGATTGCACGATAGTGACATGAGATAATATGTATATACTGCTTAGGAGAGGCCCCAGATTTGATAAGAACCCAATAAATGTTAAATATTACGATTAGTGGGAGGAGAAGCATATACTTTACTGCCTAGTCATGTGAAAATGAAGACAACATTCATGGCGGCACCATCAACAATGACTTAGAACCCATGGGAGTGTCCCTATGATTTGCTGTTTGAAAAGCAATGAGTCTAAACCATTCTTTTTACAGGGATATCCCAGATGAGGAGCAAATGCTTGCACTGAGTGAGTAGAAAAACTTTTGTGAGAGCCAATGATGGCAAAGAATGTTTTGAGAGAAACAAGAAGGCTTCTAGAAGCAAAGGAACTCAGTACCCTTTGTGACTTGTTGGATTACGATTTTGTAGTGTGGGTTTGAACCCAGATATATTGGGCTAAAACCTGGGACAATGCCACTTGAAAAATATTGTATTGTATTGTATTGTATTGTATTGTATTGTATTGTATTTATTTTTAAATAATAAATTTATTTTTTATTGGTGTTCAACTTGCCAACCTACAGAATAACACCCAGTGCTCATCCCGTCAGGTGCCCCCCTCAGTGCCCGTCACCCATTCACCCCCACCTCCACCCTCTTCCCCTTCCACCACCCCTAGTTCGTTTCCCAGAGTTAGGAGTCTTCATGTTCTGTCTCCCTTTCTGATATTTCCTACCCAATACTTTTAGGGATGCCTGGGTGGCTCAGTGGTTGAGCATCTGCCTTTAGCTCAGGATGTGATCCCAGAGGCCTGGGATCCAGTCCCACATCAGGCTCCCCGCAGGGAGCCTGCTTCTCCCTCTGCCTGTGTCTCTGCCTCTCTCCTCTCTCTCTGTGTCTCTCAGGAATAAATAAATAAAATCCTAAAAAAAAAAAAAAAAAAAAAAATAAGATTTTAAATACTTTAAAATGTAATAATATTACTTTTCACTTTTAGGGGAGGAGCCAGAAATAACATTTCTTATAATTTATATTTAATAAAAATGACTCCCATGTTAATTTAGTTTATTTCAATACGTAAATGATTTTTAATAATTAACTTATTGACTATATTTTGGGATTAACAGGCTAAAAGTAGTTTAATCTCAACATTTACCTAATGACTGCGTGGCAACTTAAAAGGCATTCGAAGAATCCAGACTATGTCAGTGTATGACATACTAATTTTTCCCTCTATAACGCTTCCTTCTGAATTAGTTAATTCTTCTCACATAATAAACAAATTATGTATATGTTAATGGCACTTTAAGAAGTGGACTCAATTCACTTAATTGTTCATAATTATCTCAGTTTTCTTTTTTTTTCAGAACTATGCAGTTTCTTCTTGTTAGACTAAATAATTTTTCCTAATCAAGTATTAAATAAGAAAAATTGGAAAATATAAGTATCAATTTATCTGAGAATTTTGCTATGGTACTGTTATAAATTTCTGTAGTTGATTAAGTTTGGTTAGTAATTGCCTGTTGTAAGCTAATCATGCAACAGCTAAGAGAACAAAGGAATGGGAATTGGTCCTTTCTTCCAGCCCAGTCTCCCTTTTGTAATTCACAAAGACAGAAAAGTCCACCATTAACTCTCATTGTATTGGAAAACAATAATGTCTTGAGAGATTGAATGTGGAGATTGAACTTTTTGGCTTTTGGAGAGTTACTAAAATGTGCATTTTAAAACTTTAATTCTGGTGTTTAAATTGTGTGAGTACGTCTGCCTAGGAAATTTGATTGAGCTGAATTACTATGAAATGCATGCATTTATGCAAAGGTCAATTATGATATAGGCAATCTATTTTAGGATAAGCTTTCTTGCACCTTTGGAAATGATTCTTTTTTTTTTCTTAAAGCTAAGTTGGAGATCACTCAAGGAATACAAAAATTAAAGAAAAAAGTCAAGCGGTATAGTCTTTATTTTTTTTTCTTCTAAGTCTCCCCAGTAGAGGCCATCACATGCATTTATGCAGCTAAAACAGCAGATTGCTGACTCCTACGGTGCATTTAGCAACCTCAGATGGGTATGTCCTTCAAAAGAGAGATCAGGAATATTCCACAAATGAAATACAGTGACGAGGGGGATGTCGATGTAGCATCGGTAAGAAAGAATAGACGGAGAGAGAGTGGCATAATTCCAATTTTATTTTTAAAGATGTTTACATGCGTATATGTGCATTGCATGATAAAAACACTGGGAAGAAATGGATCGCATTTTTAATGATCTTTATCTCATCACGGGAAGACTGGCAATTTGCACTTTATATTTTTTTTGAGTGTTTCCAATTTAACAATGATTGTAAATGATATATCTTTATCATTAGAGAAGAAACAAGGGCTCTTGGGTGACTCAGTTTGGTGAGCATCAGACTCTTGATTTCTGCTCAGGTCATGATCTCAGGGTGTGAGATCGAGCCCTGCGCCGGGCTAGCTCGTGCAGCTTCGGCCTGAGAGTCTCTCCCTCTGACTCTCCTGCTCATGCTTCCTCACGTGGAGTCTCTGTCTCTCTTTCTCTCTAAAATAAATAAATAAAATTTAAAAAAAGAAAAAGAAAAAGTGTTATACTTTTTAAAAGAAGAAGTGATAGAAATCTCATCTCTCTAAGAATAAGCCTCTAGCTACCGTTTCAAGGACCTTGATAAAATAGAGTATCTGGGAAAGATGTGAAGGTTTCTATTCTTTATTTTAAACATGCTTCCTAGGTTCTCTCACGTGTTAAGCAAGTGAGATCCAAGATGAACCTTGACCCTGCAGATGTCATCCCTGGGGAGGGTGACCTGTCTACCTGCACCCGCCACACACGCACAATCATACCTGTCAATTCCCCTCCTCACTAAACTGTATTTGTGACCCCACAGTCAATACTGGGGGTGCTTCCGCGGCCGTTTGTGGACATGCACATGCTTTAGACCACAAAACAATTTGAGTCGCACAATGTGCACATCCCCGCTGAGGGGGGCAAGCCCACGTGCTCTGCTTTCTTGCTTCAGCTCTCAGGCTGCAAACAGGTCCTTTCTGTTATCTACTTACTGCCACACCATTTGCATTTCTGTGCCTTTTGTTGATGAGCCAGCATAGGGCGAAGGGCCTTCCAGTCGCCTAAGGGCAAGGAGGTTGGGACGTGCCCCGCAGAGAAAATACACGTGTCAGGTTAGCTTCATTCAAGCAGGACTTGCAGAGTGGCTGGTTGTGGTCAACGTTGGTAAGTCAACAATATAGGGCTGGTCGGGCGGCTCAGTCGCTCCAGTGTCTGCCTTCAGCCCAGGTCACGATCTCGGGGTCCTGGGACCAAGACACTCATCAGGCTCCTGCTCGGTGGGGAGTCTGCTTCTCCTTCTCCCTCTGCACCCCCCCATGCACACGCTCTCTCTCTCTCTCAGATGAATAAATATAAGCTTAAAACAATCAACAATATATATTAGGTAAGGTGTCTTTAAACAGAAACGTACATCAAACAAGGTTATATATTAATCAATTGATGAAAATGTGACAAGGGGCTCCCAGGAACCTAACCTCATGTTTACCCGAGCAGCAACGGTCCAGTATCTGCTAATTCAGTGTTTACGGAAAATTTGTAAAACGTAACTCCTGCAAATAACTAGCATCAACCATATATATAACTCAGCATTTAACTGTATACATATATATGTATATACATGTACGTCTGAATATGTACTTTTTTAATATTTTATTTATTTATTCATGAGAGACACAGAGAGGAGAGAGAGGCAGAGACAGAGGCAGAAGGAGAAGCAGGCTCCATGCAGGGAGCCTGATGTGGGACTCGATCCCGGGACTCCAGGATCATGCCCTGGGCTGAAGGCAGCGCTAAATCCCTGAGCCACCCGGGCTGCCCTGAATACGTCATTTCTGTCTGGTTTTTACGTTAATACAACTCACATATATGGTTCAGAAACACACACGCACAAGCACAAGCACACTTACACCAGGGCATGTGTTTCTGTGCGTCTGTTGCTTCTCTTGTGCTTCTTCTTCCTCTCCAGCTTCTCTGGTTCATGTCCAACATGATGATTTATATTTGGTTTGTCAGTCACTGAATATTGACATTAATATTGAAATGAATGCATAGGAGAGTCCTTACAGGGGCTTTTTCGTGTCTTCAGAAACTACCGTGTCCTTTCCCAAGCTTTGAACTCACCTGAGAAACAACAACAATGATGACAGTAATAACAAACCTCATTTTGAAGCTTCTGATGGTTTTTTGTGTGTGTATTTTGACCAATGGAGGCCACCAAGAGACAGATGATGTGTCGTGGAACGTCCAGCAAGAGGCCTCAGGACTTAACTGGAAAGCATAATATCGGAAGAAAGGAAGTGATAACACTACATGATAACGGAGGATACTAGCTCAGTGGGTAACCAGGACAGTAGAACAGCTTGTATTGCAGCGAGGACAGTATTTCTGTTCCTGAATAGGAATAGTTGTGCCCATCACCTTCGGAGGCCTCAGTGCTCATGTCTAGCAAGGGTCTTTGTGTATATTTATATGTTTCACCCCATTGATATGTACCCCAAGGATGGCTACAAGAAAAGGGGGAAGGCTCTGTAAGCCACACCTGCACGCAGGTATCTGTGCGGTATTCCATCCTGAACCCAAGGCGCTTATCGTGAAAGGTAAAGATGAATGTTCCAGGCACAGCGACTTGTGCAAAGCCATGGATAAGCGGGGAGAGTGGGGAGATCTCAGAACTGCCAGCGTTCCCCTAAGGCACCTATGGCACCAGGGCTGCTCCTGGTGAAGCCGTGAAGGGGAAGACCGGAGGACCGTGGCCTGCCAGGGAAGGCCCTTGCAGGTGTGTCTGCCACAGGCTTGCGCCGTACCCAGAGAGCCCTGTGCAGCCCTTGGCAGGCGAACTGGGTGAGACCTCTCTGGCCGGCAGGGGCGCGGGGCTGAGCCGGAGAGTATGTCAGGGTCCGCCTCACGGTGGGGCGGGAGCTAACGGTGCTCTCACGGTTCCAATCCATGTGGACCTGCCTGACCCCTCGTGGGCCCACACTGCCCCTGTCCCACAGAGGCCTCCTCCGCCCTTTAGGGCCCACTCGCCTCACTCCTGCTCCCTCTGAGCTCATGCATCCCAGAGAAGCCCCCAAACAGCTGGCCAAACCCGGTATTAGGAATTCGGGGCCAAATTACTGGTTCTTTCTGCAGGTAAAGCCCCAAATATGAGTGGGATATAAATACACTATTCCTTTTATTAATTTGGTCCACACGTATTTGTTAAGTGCCAATATGTACTGAATGCTGGATTAGGCAACTAATGAATGAGCAGTGACCCAATTTAGAGAAATCCCACTCTTAAATGAGTTTTGTTTTAGTAGGGAAGTGAAAACAAACCAAAACCAGCAAACAAAATCATTACCTATTGTTGGTGTCATGGAGAAAATAAACAGAATGGAGGTTCAGTTGTGAGTGAAAAAGGGAGGATTTTTCTAAAGCTTTTTCTAAACGAGGATCGGGGATGCTCTCTCTGAAAAGGTGGTGTTCAGGTAAGACTTGAAGGGTCAGGGAGAAGCAGACAGATCAAGAATTGGGAGAAAAGAGATCCCGAAAGGGAGTGCAAAAAGCACAGATCTGTGTGTGAACGCGTACGTGTGTGCGCCTTTTCAGGTTAGAATGCACGGGCGGTTCCGTTAATTTTTCTATAATAACGTTTGCACTTTTTAAGATTTTTTTTTTCTTTATCATGATAGTCTGCACAAAGAAAGAGTTCATTAGCATATTCCTTTATATTCTAATTTAACAAACATAAAAATAGCCTGACTTTTGAATTATGTGCATGGTTCACAGAAGTAGTTTCCCGGTTTCTACGTCCACGTGTGTGTATTTTGCATCGGTATCAGCGGTGGGTTCTTGATCTCTGAATTGACAATGACTCTGCCCTGCATGAGGACTCTTCTGGAAAGAATAATAATAGCAATAAATGGCATTATTTGGGTTTCTACTAATGCTAGGCACTACTGTGCACCCATCAACATGCCAACTCATTTCGTCCTCTCCAGATTAGCCTTTAATGATCTCGCCCACCCCGACTTCACGACGGAAGCCCAGATCGGTCGTGGGGTTTGTCAGAGTCACGCAGCTGTTGACAGCCAGTGCCAGGTTTAGATTCCCGGCAACTCCCTTCAGGATTCACTCTTTCAATCCGAAGGTACGTATTTCCTATGCCAGGAACCACATGCAAATAGAGCAGTGATACTATTTGGTCATGAAAAAAAAAAAAAGGACTTTTCCAAAATCTCAGGATGACAGTTAGATACTAAATAGAATTTCCTTACAGGTACCTTTTCCCCCTTTATTATTTAAAAAAAAAATTGAACGATGCCTTGTCTATGTTACTAAAGGGTCACTCAATATCAAAGCCAGGCATTGCACTAAATACTTCCCGTGACCCTTCAGCTTATGAGCACTTTCGGGCAGAGTTGCTATTAACATTACCTGAGCCTGACTTCTGGGCACGTCACCTCGTAATGGTGTGAGGTTGGGCACCGGCCTTATTTGTCTGTGTCCCTATTTATAAAGTGCAGTTTGATTCTGGAGCTTGTGACCATATAACCAATTGTATATTATCTCTCGCCAACATGAGATAGTATCAGATGAAGTAGGCAAATGTATTTAATTATTTTTAAGCTTCACATCTTGTTACTTTGAGGTGCTCTGTGAAGCATCGTGGCTTCCAATTGCTCCATTAGCAGGAGGATTTGAGAGTCACTGATCTGATATCATTTGTGGAAATGACTTCCTCAAATCCAGGACGTGGGTCACCGAGGAGCAGTGAACCTTTCACATGAGTTATTCCTACTTTTAAAACCTTGTAATTACCATCATGAATTTACTCTGCATAAACTGGACCACACAAAATAATATATTTTCGTTTTTTTTTTCAGCATTTTAAATTGAATAGCAGATATGCTCATTTCTTAATACCAATCTCAAAACTATAGCAAAACGATCAAATGTAAAAATGCCAAATTCAGTTATATAACCCGGAATTCAATTTGACTTCATTATTTTTAGTTGAGCTGCATCTGCACAATTTAAATAACCAGACATGGTGTCTTAATGGGGTGACTTGGCTCACCCAGTGGCTAACTCAGTGAACTGCAAATGTTGACTCGATTATGGCTCCTGAAACCAAGTTGACCCTGAATATAAATAAATAGACAATCTTTCTTTCAGAGCTGGGGTCAAAAGCAAATATTCTTCAAAGATGGCGAAACTTAGTCAACAAATGAGTTTGAATCTCACTTTAAAATTTATTTTTATTTACATATATAAAATAAATTAGATAAATATTTTTGTTGTTCTGCTCAGAATATGCTTTGCTCATTCATTTGGTCCATCTGGATAATTGGATGAAAAGAATGAAAACTAACATCTATTGAACTCCTATTCTGTGTCGGGTACTGTGTGAGGTGATTCCAACTCCGCCAAATGCAAAAAAACTTAATCCTAGGGTACCTGGTGGCTCAGCGGTTGAGCGTCTGCCTTCGGCTCAGGGATCCTGGAGACCGGGATCGAGTCCCACGTCGGGCTCCCTGCGTGGAGCCTGCTTCTCCTTCTGCCTGGGTCTCTGCCTCTCTCCCCATGTCTCTCATGAATAAATTAAAATATTTTAAAAAAGAGATTTTTCAAAGCTAACCAATACGCAAATTGAACTAAAATATTTTTGAATTTGATTTGTAGAGAATGTCTTCTCTAAGGAACATCTTTTTTTTTTTTTTAATTTAAATAAGTGAATCTTCTGATTCGCTGAAGCTGGCTGCTTCATGCTGTTTTTCTCTGATCTGCACTCAGGCAGGCTCTCAGTCTCATCAGTAGACTTTCTCTGGGTGTTCTTGACTGTTGACTTTGCTTTTAATTGTTGTTTCTAGGTTGATCATTTCTGAATCATCATTTCTTGCCCAGATCTCTGTAATGATTTCGTATGTATACCTCCAGCTGCTCCCTGGATATGCAGCTACCGGGGTGCATAAACGACCTCAAACAAGGCCTGTCGACTATTGAGCACATCCATTATCCCAGAAAGGAGCTCTTCCCCCAGCCTTGCCTGTCTCAGCCGATGGTCCTGTCATTGCCATCTGTGTGGTCAGGAAACCTGGACTTACCATGCGCATCATTGAGCTCCGTCCATCCTATTTTTCTTTCTTTCTTTCTTTCTTTCTTTCTTTCTTTCTTTCTTTCTTTCTTCTTTCTTCTTCTTCTTCTTTCTTTCTTTCTTTCTTTCTTTCTTTCTTTCTTTCTTTCTTTTCTTTCTTTCTTTCTTTCTTTCTTTCTTTCTTTCTTTCTTTTTCTTTCTTTCTTTTCTTTCTTTCTTTCTTCTTTCTTCTTTCTTTCTTTTTCTTTCGTCTTTTTTTTCATCCATCCTATTTCCTATATATTTTCTAACTCTTTTTGCCTGGCCAGAGTGACATGATTCTTCGAGACCACCATCAGTCTTTCACCTGTATGTCTTTATCAGTCTTCAAACTCATCTTTGTATCTTTAGGACTTGCCTTTCCCTCCAATCCATTAAGAAAATCCTTTGGAAAATCAAATATGATAATGCTGTGCTCTACCCTAACCTTTGAATGGCTTGCCATTACTTTCACAGATAAGGTCCAAGCTTTTGAGCATGATTTGCTTGCCTCTTTATAATCAAATGCTTTCTTCTCTTCTCTTATCCCTTGCCTTTCTTGCCCTCATTCCCTGATCCATCCATAATATCATGCATTAGCCAAGATATTCCTGAGTTTTCCGAGATTTTTGCATGAAACTCCCTTCTCTCTTCTTTCTAGTTAACTCCAACACATCCTTTAAGTTTTAGCTTAGATATCACCTTCTGTGAGTTCCACACTAACTGATCACCCTATCTGGATAAGGGATCAGTTCATGTGCTTTGGTATCACCCTAAATTTCCCCCTCAAAGACTTAGGGCATTGCGTTATCATTCATATATTCTTGTTTCATCTCCTAGTAGATTGCAAGCTTCCTCAAATGCAGGGGCTCACTGCCTGGTACATGGAAGATTCTCTCTCTCTCTCTCTTGGTTTGTCTCTGTGTATTTATTTTTTTTTAAAGATTTTATTTATTTATTCATGAGAGACAGAGAGAGAGAGAGAGAGAGAGAGAGAGGCAGAGACACAGGCAGAGGGAGAAGCAGGCTCCATGCAGGGAACCCGATGCGGGACTCGATCCCGGGTCTCCAGGATCACGCCCTTGGCCTACGGCAGGTGCTAAACCACTGAGCAACCCAGGGATCCCTCTCTGTGTATTTATTGTGTCATAAATGCATATTAAATAAATCCTACTAAGGTACACAAGTAATTTACCTTCTTTATTCAACTATTTTTCCCTGTGATAACTCTCAATCTACATTAACACGAAGTTACAGAATTCTAGAGTTGGGAAAGGCTTTCACATGAAATGTTCTTTATCTAATTCAAGGCCAGTTTTATCATTCATTTTCTGCATAAACTTAGACACAGCGCTTGCTCTCCTTGGGATTTAGGGGCCATCTGTTTAAATCCCTCTAGATTAGGTTCCCTCACTGTCTCTGATTCTAGGTCACTTTAGAAATGGCCTCAAATTAATCACATGCTTTTAGCATATGTCAAACCAAAAAAAAAAAAAAAAAAAAAGGCTTATGACTTTGTGTGAGCATAGGACTCACTCTACCATCATTTTTGTCAACCTTCTTTCTGATGATTTTGTTAGTCATTTTTAAATAAAGCCTGAAATAAAATATCACTAAATTTTATTTCAAGCACTACAGCCTGTACGAGTGAATGCAGCCACTTGGTTACACAAAGGACCTCAAACAAAACATGACATGACTGAGCATGCCGGCCGGCCTTAGAGATAAGGCGTGGCATGATTAATAAGCAGGATTGACTGAAGACTTGGCCAACACGGTGGTGTAGATTCAAAGGTTGTGTGTCCTAAAGTATTAATATTTTTAAAAATTAGCTTTGTTAGGAAAAGCATCCGTTCTGCCTTGGTGGAAGGGGCAACAGTATTTCTATCCAATATTAATCTTTAATATATCAAGAGTAATCACAGAGATGCCTTTTCCTATTCACAGTGGTAAGTGATGAATGGGAATTACTACTTGGCAAGCACTTAGTACTAAATAGAGTCCAGGGATAATTGACCATTGAAATTTTCTCCTAAATCAAACAAACCAATCCTTCAAATATAAAGTTATTCATTTTATCGATATCAGCCTTCAATCCTTACTCCATTAAATCCTTAAATTCATGCTAGAGATGACATAGGAAGCAAATTAAAATGGGATTTTTATAAAATGAGAAAGATAAAATCATGCCTTCTGAAGAAGCAATTTAATCTTAATAAATTATTTTTAATACTCTTTTTTCAATGAGGCGTCATATTGACCATAAAATGAAGTGTAAAAGGGCAGTGGTCGAGGAAACTGAGTTACAAAGAGACCACTACACCCTTGAACAGTTATACCTGCAATAATTTGCTTCATAAATTTTTATGGTGCATTTTACATTTTTCAAGAAAGCAAGTATTCCCAACAGTGTCATAATTAGAATCGTAACAGTGTGAGAGCAACTGTAGGAAACTATACTGATCTCTGAAGTATATAGCTAAATAGTGTTAAAAAGGAATTTGTTGCTTTGTTGAAGGCCGACGAGAGTGGACGTAGAAGACGTCCCGTGAATGGAACTTAGGTCCACCCTCTCAGATGGTCCACATTCGCTGACATGGCTTCATAGAAGAGCTAAATGCCAGTTAAGAAGACCCAGGACATGGAAGTATTTGCCTACAAGATTTGTGCAGTATTTGCTGAAATAAATGGTGTCAACCTTTAAATTTCAAATGTTAATATGCATCATATACTAACCCCTAGTTTTAGATTTTTTTTTTTTTTTTTTTGCAGTGCTCTCTCTGTAGTTGGAGAAACCAAAGCTCTCACCAAGAAATATTCTCCCAAGACACATTCTGCATTTCACAAGCCCATCTTCCTCTTTTCTATGCAGAATTGCTCTCTCCATTGCCTGTCTCATGAGAGGATGTTTTCCTGAAAGATAGAATGGAGCTGCCTTAGTTGTCAGGATTCAGGTAGTCTTCAGAAAGGATGTGCCCCCTTCTTAATGTAGCAAGCCTCTAGTGCTTAAACACAAACATCCTCTTGGAAGCTTTTCATCAACAACTGTGGACTACTGAGGACAGTGCCTGGACTAGTAGAGTGACAGCCCTTGTTCCTCTAATTGTTTGATACGTATTTCAATATATTTTCAATTATTATGGGGCTTGGGCTGCAAGGGAACAGCAGGGGTGGATGTTCCGTTCAGGCCCATGCATTGGGAGATCTCAGTTTTCCTTAGCCAGCACGTCCGTTTACAGAAATAACAGAAGAATAAACAGATAATCAGGAGCCAGTTGTATAGAACTCTCCTCTGTCCAGTCTACTGTCACAGGGAAAAATCTTGAAACAGGATCTTTGTCAATTGCTGAGGCTTATTTATAGTATTTTCCGGTTGGGGTCAATCTCTTCTCTGTTAGTGATAAAAATAATAAGATACGGAGCACTTCCCATGGAATTACATTTGGACCTGGAACTTTTCTGGCTTGATCATGGCTTTTACCCTCTGTGACCCTCGGTACACAAAGCTGTGAAACAGTCCTACTGACTCTTGGGAGGCAAGAGATTGAAGGCCTACCCTCATTTTTCTGTACTTCAGAGTGAACTGTTGTTACTCCGTTAGCCAGACTAGCTTCAACCAAAATTATTGTCAGGGAAAGAGAGAAATTCATCAGGAGAACATAGGATACATAGACTGGATCGCTTGGAACAGCTCAAGGACCTGGAGGTCCTGGAAAAGGGCAGTTTTGACCCAATATGAAACCAATGTGATAATTTCTTTGGTAATGAGCTACCCTGGCACAACTGGGCACTGAAGGTCTTTATTCGAAAGCTCCAGCTTGCATCAGGCTTTGAGAAGCTTAGCCTTGGGGAAGAGGAATCATCTGACTTTGCAGGATTGCTCAGAGACCTTTCCCTGGCAGTGGAAACAAAAACATTATCTCTGGGGCCAAGAGGGACCAGGGATATCATGCAGTCATGAGAACCATCGTGTAGTGAACCAACCGTGCCTTTGGCTTGGCATGTGGAATTGTGACCAATTTCCTTTGGATTAAATCCCCAGATTTCTGGAGGGACTTCAAAAGGTAGAATATAGGTCTTCTGCTAATAAGACTCACATGAGTTAGAGCAATTATTTAGAAAAAAAATAATAAAAAGATGGATGTTTAGAACAAGTCATAACTCGCTATACCCAAATATTCCCAGATATTATGCTATATTCAAATATCTGCAGATATCTTTTTTGGGGGTGCCCCAGGGCACATCAGACTCAAACCCAATATAGACTTCAGTATCTTTCCTGATAATCAACAATTTATCATTGCCTCTCTATTTCCTGTCTCCATTTTTCCTATCTTCCCAGACACCTGAGATAGGAAAGTTACAGTCAGTCTAAATGTTTCTATTTTATATCTCACATCAATCAATCAATCATGAATTCTAGCTGTTTTTAGCCTCAAAAATGTCTCAAAGTCATTATGTCTGCAGCATCCTCATGGCTACTGCTGCGATGGTATGCTCATGAGGTTTTGCTTAGACCATTGCCATGATCTCCTAAGGGGGTTCCACGTATCCAGCCAGTATACTCCATTCCATTTTACATTTGCTACCAGACACGCTTTTCTTAAGAAAATGGCCTTTCAGGCCTTAACTGGCAGCTCTTTCAGGGTGAAGTCTCAAATCCTTAGCACAGAACACGAGTCCTTCATTGAGTTGAACTTTGCCTACTTCTACCACTAGACTAAGATTTTTGCAGGAAGACTAAATTTATTCATTTTTAGACGTCCCCAGGACCTAACATAATGTTTTATATATGGTAAACCTCCAAATATTTATTGAAACTGGATTGAATTAATTTGTTTGTATGGAAAATAATGCTTGGAAAGCTGATTCTTTATAGTGTTCAAGTTCGTTGTGCAATAATTGTCTTTGGTGCCATTTCTGGCCTCTGATGTAATTTTGCTTACCCTGGAGAACTTCTCCTCAAGCTTCCTCTCTCTGTTGGTGAAGATGATACCTGCTGCTACTTTATTCCAGAAACTGGATAACCTTCTGCCTTGTTTTTGTGCTGAGTGACCCTTTTGACAGACCCTGTGGCTCTGACCCTTTACACAGAAGTATCCTGGTGTTTTCACTCGGCAGTGGATCGTGATATTTAGAAATCCCTTCGTCGGGCACCTTTGATTCTCCAGGGATGCCCATAATAAATATTTGCATTATTAAAAGAGTTATAAACACAGTGTAAAAACGAGTGCACGAGGAAGTCACCATTTGGCTTTTGAGTACGTCTACCCAAATGAAAAATGAATGAAGGTACAATTAATAATAAATGTCCTTGTGTTCTTGTTTTAATTTTAACTCATCAGAGAATGTTAAAATTAAAGTGGAGCCAACATTTGCTTTATTGTTTTATTAAAGGCAGAATGTGGCCCTCATGTAGCCGATTCCTGCAACTCCATAACGCATGGAATTCTAATATCTGTATTGCCGTTTATTAGCTCTTAACTTTATGCATGTTACCCGCCCTCTGTTAGCCTCAGTTTCCTTGTCTACATTGGGGGGTGAAGAGAATAGTGCGTGTATCATAGATCCTTCGATGGTTTTAAATGAAGTTGTTCATCCATTGTGTAGTTGCCACCAGATATGTATTAGGATGACAATTTTATGTGAGCCTCACCCTTTGTGAGTTCAGCAATCTAGAATTTTTTTGTCTCATTTTTGAGATAAAGTAGCATTTTCATTGAAAACGATCTGTCCATGAGCACTCAGCTCTTCTAAGTCCCCCTATTTTCTTTTCCAGTTAAGAAGGATGTGTCGAGGAAAGTCTCTTTTCGTCTTTCGTGCTCTCTGGCCTCCAGAGAAGGGGAGGTGAGCATCGTATTTATGGGTAATGACTGATACGGAAGAGAACTTCACCCATTCTGTCTTGCTGGCTTTCCTTTCGTCCCTCGACCCTCATTTCTATAATTTTATTTTTCATCAGAAACACTTTTCCTAAACCTGTATTGACCCTTATGCATCATCAAGCTGGTGATTGGCTCTCGCCAATCCAGTGTTAGAGCTTGCTGCCTTTTAACCTATCACCATTCTTGGAAATAGGATCTTCTCTAAAAGATGGTGCCGCAGTCAGCAGCCTATCGGAAGCCAGGACGCTTCCCTTCCGTCAAGATCTTATAGGGGTATGAATGTCTTCTCGTGGAATCGATCCAGGTGAGGGAAATCATGACCAGTTTGGGTGAATATTTAAAATGATTAACACTATTGAATGTGGTTCCCTGGGGATGAGATATGATGAACAGGGGTTGTAGGCACTTCCTGCTTAGAATTTATGGTTGCCCACAAAAGGAGCGGCTCTAAGAGTGGTCATTAAGATTGTCTAACTGCACCTGATAGCATTTTCTTTTCTCCTCTGCTCCTTGTTTCCAGGCTACCCTGTGGAATCCTGGAGGCATCTCAGGTCTTTGGCATGTAGCAGCTCCTGCCCCTCCACCCTCAGTGCCCCAGTGATGCTTGGCCAGTGATGAATGGGTGAGTGCTGTGGACTCTGTTGCTGCTTCGAAGTCAGTTTTATTTTACTCTACCTTTCCACACAATATTTTACATGGGAACCTGGGAAAGATGAGTCAGTGCCGGAAGGATGGCATTTTCTCTTCTCATGAATCCCCAATTAGTTTAAGAGTTAACACTTGCTCACAGAGACTAATTGTGCCTCCACGTTCCAAACACAACTAAATGTCTAGGAGAACGGAATCCCCACTGCCCCTGCAATCTCAGGGCCCTGGGAAGCCAGGAAGGTGTAAAAATAGCAGCATTCTAGAACGTCCTATTTATCAGAGAACAACATGGCTCAGATGGTTGAAGCTACTCTTGTTGTCATGTGAAGTTCAGTGATGGGATTTTTTAAAAGATTTTATTTATTCATGAGAGACACAGAGAGAGGCAGAGACACAGGAAAAGTAGAAGCAGGCTCCCTGCAGGGGGACGTGGGACTCGATCCCGGGACCCTGGGGTCACGCCCTGAGCTGAAGGTAGATGCTCAACCGCTGAGCCCCCCAGGGATCCCCAGTGATGGGATTTAGCCTGTATCTCATACCAGGAATAAGGGGTTGAAATGCTCTGGATAGAATGGATATATACTGTTCCATAGGGAAAAACAAAAAATATTGCAATTAATGGCAATTATCATTTCTAAAAGAAAAATGTCCTACACTGGGAGGAATTTCTTTAATGAGAACTAGTGAAAGGCCCCATTTGTGGAAGGACGGCATGTCCCCTATTGAGAGCGTTCTGGATATTGCCTCCAAATATCAGGAGACATGAGCACAGTGAGTTTTATGTGGTACATGCGTTACGTTATTGTTCCTTTTATTTTTTTTTAAATGTTATTTATTTATTCATGATAGAGAGAGAGAGAGAGAGAGGCAGAGACACAGGCAGAGACACAGGCAGAGGGAGAAGCAGGCTCCATGCCCGGAGCCCGATGCGGGACTCGATCCCAGGACTCCAGGGTCACGCCCTGGGCCAAAGGCAGGTGCTGAACCGCTGAGCCACCCAGGGATCCCCTTTAAAGATAAATAGTCTCTGAGCTAGTTTCCTCCTAGTTCTCTGCTGGAGAATGGTGCTAATATTGGTCCCTTGGTCCAAGGCAGGTCAAGTCCCTCGTGAGAGCAGTGTCTTCTCCTGCCCCAAAGCGAAGGAGGCAGATCAACCAGGAGAGGGCAACTACTTCTAGTTGCTTTTGAAACAGCACCATTTTAGGGGGAATGCATTTAAAAATATTTTGCATATGAAATCTCTTATCTTCCCATTACAAGCTATTTATCCATTTCTTCGATGGACATTAAAGTATTATAGACATTCTCTCCAAAGGACCCCAGGCCACAATCTTGAAGCAAGTACATCCCAGCATTAGGGTTGGGCCGCCGGGGTCTGAAAGGGAATAACTAATTCCACGCCTTTGATTCCAGCTCAGAAGAACTGATGCCTCCAAAGATAGGGAGAACTGAAAGAAAGAAGGAAGGAGGGAAGGAAGTGGAGAGGAAAAGACGGAGGAGGAGGAGAGGAAGAAGGTAGGAACACAGGAAGGGAAGGAGGCTCGGGAGAGGACGAACGAGAAAGAGAAACAGAAGGAAAGAAAGAGACGGACTACAAACTAAGGGGGTTTTTGTGGAGAACACCAGGAAAAGCAATGCGAGCTCGCCTTTAATTAGTGCGAAAAAAACCCCGCCGAAGTGAACATTTCTCCCCCGTTTGAAAAAAGAAGGTGCTGCGTTTGAAATGGTGACTGTTTACAAGACAGACGAAGCTACATGTGAACAACACTGTCGGCCTTGCAACACCCAGTCTTGTACCATATTGTGTATCCACTTAAGAAAAACTGGCTCCAATTAGGGATCTCCTGTCGAGCGTCTTATTTATCTGCTTCCACAACAGCTGTGAGCCATTCAGGATGCCACCAGTTTTTCCTCATTACACTCTCCTTAG
Source organism: Canis aureus (assembly GCF_053574225.1). NCBI lineage: Eukaryota > Metazoa > Chordata > Mammalia > Carnivora > Canidae > Canis > Canis aureus. The sequence continues at coordinate 392,179 of NC_135613.1, forward strand.
AATTACAGATGTGCCTGGCGCATCCCCAGGGAGCCGCGTTCTCGTAAACACATCCTTTCTGGGTTTCAGGGCCTGCTCTGAAACAAGCCTGTGAACACGGGCCGACGTGGCCAGTTGAAGTTGGCCTAAGAGACTTAAGGCTGCAGATACCCCCCGTAGTTTTGTGGGGAAGGAGAGCTGGAGGGATAATAATAATAGGATTATTATTATGATGATGATTTTATTATTTATAAATAATAAAAGGATTTAGGGTGTGTGTAGGGGAAAGGGAGGGAGCCGGGTGAAATAACACACTTTTATTTTTGATCGGTCTTACCAAAAAAAAGTTGTACTGGGAATTGATGGGTGAGAAGCCACTGCCGGAGGCTCACACTTCATTGTCACAAATGTATTTAATGAGGGGTTGAGGAGACAGGCCGAGGCAAGTAGTTGGGAATGAGTGAATCAACATATTTCAAGGAATGTACATGCTTCTGCTTTGATAGTACAAACGACCGTATTTCGAGATCTTGTAAAGCGAGTTCTCTCTGTTGCTGGAGAATGGCTTAGTAGGAAATGCATAATGTATCTAGCAAGTGGCCTCAGACTCTCTTTTTTCCGCTCCTCTCCCCCACTACCACTTGCTCTCAAGAGTAAATCATTGTAAAGTATTAATGAGCACAGTCATAGTCGTATTCATTATTGATAAAGAAGGTTCTCACGTTGGCAGACATGGGGGTATCTAGAGAAAAGAAGACTTAAGAATTAGTTATAGGATTTATGGAGCAACAAAAGTGTAGGGAGTCTGCAGTGTTGGTATCTAGTTTGTGCACATGTCACGGTTGCCCCACAGTTGGGTAGTTGGTTCTGCGTGGACTTGTCTGGGTCACGCGACCTGCTGCGGCCAATGGTCTGTCCCCCATGCAGAGACCTGATAGATACTTTTTTTTTTTTAATTTTAGAAATGTTTATTTTACAAACACACAAAACTAAAATGAGTATTTTAGTCCAAGAGCCTACCGAGAATAAACAGGGAGCTACATGCTTATACGTGCACATTTGCATGAATATCCTTGCCATGATTCTAAGACCTAAAAATCCCTGGAATAGAGGAGAGAACGTTTTGATTTGAAAAAAAAATTAAATTAAAATGTTTTACATATGCAATAGAAATAAATGCCGCTTTCAGATCAAGAAATAATAAAGATTAGTGAAAGTTGTGTATACCAAATGAAACTCTTTTTGAATCAAATTCTACAACAAGGAAAAAAGTAGATGCCTATACATTATGGGTTTGCAGAAGTTCTTTAAGTGCTTTTGAAATTTAGCAAAGCTGCAAATTCTGTCAATAAATAAATCAAATATTTATTAATAAACTATGAAGTCCGTAAGAAATGACAAAGCAAACTAGAAGTATGGTTAGAAAGCGGACTCTTATTTTTCGGAATCATCATGAAAACTCTGTGACTGAAAGACACGTCATTTCCAATGTCACCAATAAGGCCTCAGTGTGCCTTCTTTCCTTTTCTGCCCTTGGGAAATACTGCCACTACCTCGTGAATATTCTCTGGCTAACCTGCAGATGACCCCTGACCCATTAGGGATCCCTACAGAGATTAGCAGAACCAGCCCGGATCAGAATCATCACCCAGCACATCCAGAGGAACCTGGGCTAAGTAAATAATTCTCTTAAACAACTAGGTCTTGGAGGCGTTACGCTAAACAGCAAAATCTAGCTAATGCAGAAAGCCAGGTAATAAAATAGATTAGGTAGGTATTGGAATCACGCATGTATCTGCAGTCAGAATCTATCATTTTGTCGTACTGTGCAGGATGTGGAAAATAGGAACCCTTCCCTCTTCCCTTCCCTCTTCCCTTCCCTCTTCCCTTCCCTCTTCCCTCCTCCCTTCCCTTCCCTCCTCCCTTCCCTCCTCCCTTCCCTTCCCTTCCCTTCCCTTCCCTTCCCTTCCCTTCCCTTCCCTTCCCTTCCCTTCCCTTCCCTTCCCTTCCCTTCCCTTCCCTTTTTCGTTTTGGAAAACAAAGTTCCCGGCCATACAGTAGAAGGCTACAACTATCGTAGAAAGGGGAGACTAGAGCACAGAGACAGGACACCCCACTCAGACCTGGGGGTTGATTTAGAGAATGTGCAGGAGGTTGCGAGCCTTGGAAGCTGAACTTTGCTGATGGGCTGGTGTGATGTGGTGACGGTGGGTGGACTAAGGTATGCAGAAGTGAGGGTGAGGTGGGGTCTAGACAGAGCGGATGCCCGGGTGAAAGCCTGGAGGAGACGGCCCGGACTGTCTCCTGGAGGAAATAAAGGAAGTTCAGAGCCAAATCTAGAACCAGCTTTCTACGGCGACACCTTTTATGACCTTCCACCGAGCCTCACCCTGGGAACATTCTGCTTCATTTATCAAGGACTGAACATCCTGCTTACACTTTCCTCTTGGTCTGTGAATATGATCCCAGTGAGATTATTAGTGACACGGAGCCAAGCGAACGCCGCTCACTGTGTTGGGAAATGTGTAACCGCACTTTAGAGCACTTGTAGGCCCGGGGCAGCACGTGCTCACACGTGAGTGTCCTTGCCCAGCCAATGGCAACTGCAGACGGAAACGTGCAGAAGGGCGTGATGTCAGTCGTATGCTCCCCTGATACGCGTCCGTCACGAACCAGCACTGCAACGCCGGCAGCCAGGTTGCCTGGCCCCACAGTATTGCTTTAAGGTAAAGAAATATGTTAAGGGCGTAAAGCACTGATTTGAAGTCTTAGAATGCGAGCTGATATCCTAAGTATAATTTAATTAGATGATAACACCAACTTGATGGGCCGAACATATAATATTAGCAGAGTTCTAGAACAGAGAAGAAGGGATAACGGAAGTATCGCAGAACGGTGTGTAGCCTCAGAGCCTCGGCCCCCCACCAGCCCTGTGCTGCCGTCTGCTAGCTGCTATACTTTGGGTGTCTTCCCATGTCCAGGTCCCCGTCGCACACTTTCCCACATTCTCATTTATTTGCAAAAGCTACCACCAGGGAGCAGCTTGTTCATTTTGGACATTTGACACTAACATTTCTTTTTTTTTTAATTTTTTTTTTTTTTTGGACACTAACATTTCTTTAAACCACACGTGTGGACTGGCACTCACTAAAAACTGTTCTCTTACCCAACTTCCTTTTTAATTAATTAATTATTTATTTAATTAATTTATTTTTTACCCAACTTTTTTTTTTTTTTTTTTTTTTTTTTACCCAACTTCTTAATTCTGTATAGACAATCAGTTGGAGTTCGGTGTATTTTCCCAGCTTTAACCGTATCGGGAAATTCTTACACCACGGAGTGAAGACGGTAGCATTACTCACAATACTTCCAGATATTTCTTCAGCACTTTGGAGCTTTCCAGGAAGAGCCCCGCACATTTGCCTCGTGTACAACTCCTGGCGCCCACGTGTGATGCTAGCCCACCACGTCACGTACATATTTTTTGAAAAACACGAGGAGAAGGAGGGTAAGGAGATAACCCGACATGGTTACGTAGACTTGATGGGTCAGCGTCAGAATGCAAATCCACTGTGACCTTGGACAAGTGACCTTAGTTCCCGGGACACGGGAGCTGTGTTTGTAGGTAATTAAGCAAAGCAGGAGAGTCTGGCTGCTTGGACACCTGGGCTCTCAGCCCCACACCCTCAACCCGCCGCCCTGCGGGAGGCTCTCTGGTGTGCAAAGGCCTCCCAACGCCACGTGTGCCCCTGCCACACGGCAGCCAACTGGTAGAAACCTCGAGCCACCGAAGCTGGCGTCCCCCCCGTCAAGGTCCAGCTTCTCGATGTCATCAAGGAGACGGAATTAAATGAACTGACATGACCTCTCACTTCCTACTTTACCTCCCGCCTTTTTCTGATACCAAATAAGAACATTATCACCAGTCACAGCTCCTTATTTTAGATTCAACCTTTAAGGACTCTTGAATTTTGTTCCTACGGGAGTATTTCAAGATAGTGATTTTTCAACGGGGGGTGATTCGGTTCCCCTCTCCTGGTGGATATTGGGTGATGTTTCTGGATGTCACAACCGCGTACTTCTGTTGACCCATAGCGAGTAGAGGGCAGAGATGCTGCCCAACACCCGACGGTGTACAGGTTGTCCCTGATAACAAATAATATGTAGCCCCCGTGTCAATAGTGATGAACTTTAGAACCTTTCTTTAGGGGCTTTTTCTTAATGTAGCATTTCTTGTACTATTTAATTGAAAGATATACATATTCATTTTAGAATATTTGATGACAAACAAAATAAGAACACAAAGCAGGAAATGGAAATCGCTCATAATCCCCACAGCCAGAGATAACCTCTGTTAATACTTTTTCCATTTTACTATCCCTCTCATGTTTAATTATACTTGTTAAAAAGGGAGTTGTTGCATGCGTATTTGGGAACGTATTTTGCAGCTTGCTGCTTTACTGTATCTTAAGCGCCATTCAGTGTCACTAAGCAGTTTCTGCCGAGGTCATTAGGAGCGCGGTGCTCTGATTTATGAATTTATACAAATGGCTCAGCTGATCTACCGTGGTTGGACTCTTGGTTATTTCCAAATCAATGTAACGAAGGCTCATAAGTTGACTTTCTCACTACACCAAAGACAATTTGCTTAGGATAATATCCAGTGGTTAAAGTGCATGTAGTGTCTTTTTTTTTTTTTTTCCCCTTCACTCATGATTTGAATTTTCCCATTGTACCCTAAGAGAGCATTTATCAAGGTTTCTGTCCGCCGGCAGCATGCAAGGGCACCCATTTCCCACTCCCTTGCCAACCTGGAAGAGGTAATGTGTCTCCAAGTGAAAATCATTATTCTTGAAAATTAATTCTTGACTGTTAAATAGCGATGTATAACCAGAGAATATGCTTAGAAGCCCTTCCTGCACTGGCGGAGATTATTTGATATTTCAAAGGTAGCATCCCTTGGCCCCTAGAGGACCTTCCTTGAAGAAATTATCGATTTATATCATCAAAAACCAAGTATTCAAGAAGCAGTCTGAAACCCTGGCTAAAAGCAAAGTATGCAGGTTTCCCAAGAGTCCCATCTGTAAAAGGATCATTGATTTTTGACCTTTTGGGATGTTTAATCTCTCTCACTCTCTCTCCTTTTTAAAAATTCTCATAATGTTTTATTATGTGCATGGATAACATGAGGAGGAAGACAGTGAAGCAGGGATAAAGGACACAATGTCCCTGGTTTTTGATTGGTATATGCCAAGGACATTTCTTTTTTCTCTTCTTTCTTTTTTCTTTTTTTCTTTTTTTGTATATGCCAAGGACATTTCAGTCATAAAAGGTTTCATAGTGTAAAATTTTTAAACAAGCAAACAAACTCATTACGTCCGGGCAGATATCCTCCAGAATGATGAGTACGGGTGCTTTGTCTGTTGTTCCTGATTTTATGACAATATCTCAAATAAGCAAGGAAGAGCTCCATAGAGGCAGTCACCCACCTTCACATCAAGATCTTCATCTCTCAAGTGTCAGACAATAGTCCCCACACTGGAATCAAATTTATTTATAAGATATTAATGATCTGGATATAGATTTTCAAAGGTTTCTTTAAAATCCTAAATTTGCTGGGGCAACTTTCGGTACGCCAGCTAATGATCTACTTGACGCATGGTGAATCTGCTATTTTGAGCATCCCAGACAGCACAAGATCTCACAGGGCTGTACATAAAGACTACAGGAATGGCGTTTTGTAGACATGTAAGCATCAGAAAGCTAACAGAGGAAAAAAAAAAAAGAGAACCAGTCTCCTCTATTTGTTTGAAAATACTTTTTTTTCTTAGATTGATATTGTTCTCATCAGGTTTTGACATGTAACGACCCATCTCAGGATCTCGGCGGCTTACACTGTAAGCATATATTTTATTGTTCACGACTCTGAATATCTCTTAATGCTCTGCTGAGTGTGGCTCTAGGCTGCGTGTGGAGTTCACGTTTATTCTACCTTTTTTCTCATCGGCCTCAGATCTGCAGCCACCTGAGACCTGTTCTCTTCGGGTCAGGTGGAGGAAGTTTGCGAGGCCACGCCAAGCGCGTAGCTCATTGAGAGCCTCTGCTCGTGTTATGTTTCCTAACGGCCTTTTATCCCAAGCCATAGGGTGACTAAGCCTCATATCAGTGGAAAATACCATTTGCCTATTTTGTGGAAGGTACTTAAGAGGTACGGCAAGTTGGGATCCCTGGGTGGCGCAGCGGTTTGGCGCCTGCCTTTGGCTCAGGGCGCAATCCTGGAGACCCGGGATCGAATCCCACATCAGGCTCCCGGTGCATGGAGCCTGCTTCTCCCTCTGCCTGTGTCTCTGCCCCTCTCTCTCTCTCTGAGTGTGACTATCGTAAATAAAAAAAAAAAAAGAGGTACGGCAAGTTTTATTTGTTTCTCCAAGGTCACCTGGAGGTAAATGTCAGACCTGAGATCAACGCCACTGCTACACTATGCTGTCTTAATTCAGCTCACTGTGATTTCTGTTCAAAAAAAAAAAAAAAAAAAAGATCCATTCATGGGTCTGTTCTTGTGTCTTTGAATACTGAAACCCTAAGGCAGAGTCTTTATTCTTAGAGCCGATCTCAAGCATAACATTTATAGACGAAATCTGTGAACGGGGTGCTAATGAAATAATAGTTTAATAAATAAATTTAATAAATTCATTCAAGTAACATATGGAGAACCCAGTCAATGGCTGAGCAGAGCCATATTCGACGTCTCACACTAAAAAAAATGTAATTCAAATGTTTTCTAAAAAGGAAGGGTTTAAACTGTCTATACTTAAAATACAATAGTTGTGTCATTACAATGCAGTCAATATGTAATGAAAACACACAAAAGTGATTTTATAACCACAGTCCCCTCAATTAATTTAATTTACTTTCTCCTGAGTCTCACCCCTGTGGTGATGTAATAACATGACAAGAGGTGCTGCTGCTAAAAACAAGAGGCAATTGAGTAAAGCAAACACTTGGGCAACTTTAGGGACCCTCGCTGTGGCCTCTTCCTTGGGACGTGAGCTGCAGGCTTGTGACCTATAATTCCTTATGATTTTCAGGTTCTTCATTACAAGAATGTTGTGACATTTGTTACAGGGACCACCTGTCTTACATGTAACTCCAAATGCAAGAGGAAAATGGAAAATAGTTCTGTTTTTCTCTGTTTCTTTAAAAGTTTCATCAGTGATAGTTGGAACAGGAAGATACGTATCTTGTGGTTGTACTTTAAGACTTAAATATGCTCCCGAACGCCACACAAACCCATCGAAACATGCACACCTACCTGTGCGCATCTAATAGTGTTACCATTAATAGAATTTTTCTGGGAAGAAATACCAAAAGAGGAAATAGAAGATAAATCCTCCACTGCTTCCAAAGAATATTTGTCCTCCGGCACGGCCGAACGTGGGAGATGGGGTGGGGTGGGGGTGGTACAGGAAATAGTCCGTGCTATATCAGACTTAAATCACCAAATATCATCAAAACCATTCACAGTTCTCTGGTATTGTGACTATCAGAGACGGTTGCACAGATCCAAAGACAGCGTGCTCTTCTGTGCCATAAAATCACGGCTTCTGGATGCAGACCTGGGTTTGAATCTAAGCTCCACTCCACTCGTGCACTTTCAAGTGCAATACATTCTCTGAACCTATTTTCTTCATCCTTAAAATCATCACAAAGTCTACTGTAAGGATTTACATAGATATCTAGAGCACCTAGGTTGACGTGTGGCAGCAAGCCATGCGCCGGATATAATTTGTGTTTCCAAGAATGGCCACATAGAACGAAAAGGAAATTTAAAAATCAGTCAAATTGTATTTGGAATTTAAGCATTAGTGCTAGGGTTGAAGCAGGACACAGAACCGTCTCTGTCTTGGGCATATTTACTGCTAATAAACAAGCATATTAGTGCTCCAAGACTCCTCCTTTAATACCCTTGTAAGTAGCTCATGAACGCCAGAATGGATATCCCAGTCCATGATGTGTAGCAGAAAATCCTGGGCGTCAGAGTCAGAAATCCATCGTTTACTAGGCATGTATTTCTAAACCTTGATTTCCTAATTGGTAAGTTATAGTACATTTATTGAAAAATATTGTGTTCCAGGTACTGTGCTAAACCTGTCAATAGTATTCATCCATCCATCCATCCATTTGGCAACTACACAGTGCTAGCCACCACGGAAAACCCCGGACGAATGATATTGGCACCATCTCAACTCTCATTTAGCTAGACAATGCGTGATTTCCCCCCTTTTGGTACTTCCTCAGTTTCGAACTGCATGTTGATAGTAAATACGCAAAACAGATGTCGGGAGAGACAAAAATAAAGTGAGACAGGTACTGAAGTAGGGTTGAAAGCAGGATCCTTTCCAGAGATGCTTCGTCTAAGTTGAGACTTGATGAATGAGATGAAGCCAAGCAAAGAACATTCTGGATACAGAGGACAGCACATTTGGAGGCTCTAAGAAAGCTCTAATACTCCTTAAAGTGAGCCTTATAATGTGGGTGATAACTGAACATGAAGAGTCACTCCCAGTACTTGGGATTGCATGTAAGACTGTTGGGCTCCCAAGGGCGTTGGTAGAGGCTCCATTTCTTGTTTTTACTCAAGTCGAGCTACCATACAGGGTTGTGTCTGCTTTGGGTGCACAGTACAATGATTCAGCAAGTCTACGCATCACTCGGTGCTCATCACGGCAAGTATATTCTTGATCCCCATCACCTTTTTCACCCCCCCAACTCCTGTCCCCTCCCATAACCACCAGTTTGTCCTCTATAGTTAAGAGCCTGTTTTCTTCCCCTCTTTTTTCTTTCTTTGTTTTGTCTCTTAAATTCCACATGAGTGAAATCATATGGTATTTGTCTTTCTCTGACTTACTTCAGTTGGCATTATATCGTCTAGATCCATCTATGGTGTTGCAAATGGCAAGAACTCATTCCTTTTGGTGGCTGAGTAGTACACATACACACCCCACATCTTTACCCGTTCCTCTCTTGATGGGCACGTGGGCTGTTTCCATATCTTGGCTGCTGTAAGTCATGCTGCAATAAACAGAGGGTGCATACGCCTTTCTGAGTTAGTGTTTTTGTTTTCTTTGGGTAGTGGAATTACTGGGTCGTACGGTAGCCCTGTTTTTTTTTTTTAACTTTTTGAGGAGCCTCCACCCTGTTTTCCACGGTGGCTGCACCACGTGGATTCCCGCCAATGGTGCACAAGGATCCCTTTGTCTTTACAGCCTTACCACACTTGTTTTTTCTTATTTTTTTTATTTTTATTTTATCCATCTTGACAGGTGGGAGGTGACATCTCATTGTGGTTTAATTTCCATTTCCCTGTTGCTTAGTCTTGATGAACATCTTTTCATGTGTCTGTTGGCCATCTGCATGTCTTTGGGGGAAATGTCTCCATTTTTAATTGGGTTATTTGTTGTGTGTGTGTTGAGTTGTATAAGTTCTTCATATATTTTGGAAAATAAATCCTAATTGGATATATAATTTGCAAATACCTTCTTCCATTTAGTACATCTTTTTATTTTGTTGACAGTTTCCTTTCACTGTGTAGTCCCCATAGTTTAATTTTGCTGTTGTTTCCTTTGTCAAGGGAGACATATCTAGAAAATAGGTTATGCTTTTTAAAAAGATTTATTCATTTATTTTAGAGGGAAAGAGAGAGGGTACACAGGGGAAGGGGCACAGGGAGAGGGAGAGAGAACCTCAAGCAGACTCCTACTGAGCCTCCAGCCCAATGCAGGGCTCCATCTCACGACCCTGGGATCCTAGCCTGAGCTGAAATCAAGAGGCAGATGCTTAACCAACCGAGTCACCAGGCACCCCAATAAGTTCCATTTCTTAATATCCTTGAATATCTCATTAACTTTTCTGAGATTCTGTATCCTCATTTCGGTTCTCAGTAAACCCTGATTTTCTTTTAGCCTCTTTTTTTCATTGTTCAATTTGGCCATATTGAAAGAGATAGAAGGTGATAGTTTGTAGGGAGGAGAGATGATGAAAACTAAGTCATTGCAAAGCATTCATTTCCTTTAGTGCACATAATCACCCAGAAGCGTTAGATAATTATGTAGCTTTAAACTGTGCTCATGTTGGGGCCCCAGGGTGGCTCAGCGGTAAAATCTTAAAAAAAAAAAAAACTGTGATCATGTTTACCATAATAGAAAAAAAAGTGGTCTAGTAGTGTACTTGCGGATGAGATTAACTAGATGCACATCAATCTTTTTTTAAAATATTTTATTTATTTATTCATAAGAGACCCAGAGGTAGAGACACAAGCAGAGGGAGAAGCAGGCTCCCCACAAGGAGCCCAATGTGGGACTCGATCGCAGACCCTGGGATCACGCCTTGAGCCAAAGGCAGACGCTTAACCGCTGAGCCCCCAGGTGCCCCAAAATTTGGTTTTGAAGTCATCACTCCTAAAAAAAAAAGTACAACACAATATCTTTTTATCCTGAGTTAAACATCAGTTTTTTGCGATCATCTTAAAATGAATCAGATGCGATGGGGTTTGAGAGACTAAGTGCTCATAATCTATTAAGCTGGGATTTAACCACAAAATGGTGATTAAAAACCAGATATTTTATTCTTTATTCTTTGTAAATAAAGGGAGGTGGCTAATGCCCCCATAAAATCTCAACAGAAGGAGCTTCTGTTGAAGGTAAAGCAGGGTCCACTGCATTAGATGTATCGTGCAGAAGACTATTTAAACACACAGACACACGCACGCACACCACGCACACAGACACATACAGGCAAACCTTCTGAAGCTCATGACATTTCCATTGTCTTTAGAACCAGCCTTTTTCTGGGGACACGTAAGTATTAAAAGCCTTTGTTCAGGGTGAATATTTATCTTCTAAGCAAGCTGAGCACACACTGGAAACCACTGGTGCAGGGTGATGTGGGAGACGGCCCCGGGGGGTGGGTGGGGACGTGGCAGGGGCCCGGAGTCAGAACCCAGCCTGCCTGCAGCTCTCTCTGTGCACGACGAGGACGTGATGATGCTCTCCTTCAGGATGGTTGTGGGCCCTACATAACCAGCCTGACATCTCTCTGCCTTTTCAGTTCCTACACACTGATTGCTGGGCTTTGAGAAGGAATTACTCAATTTTGCAGCTTTACTTTCTTTATCCTCAGGTGTACCCAAGGGCTGTTCAACAGTCCCCCACACACCTCTGGCCAGAGGTGCACATAATGGGTCCCGAGCATCTACTCCCAGCTTTGATCGCTCCCTTCCAATAGGCTGTTCTAGAACAGTGCTCTCAGCCCATGTCCTGGCCTCCTTCTTCCCAGGAATGGAGGCTGCATGGCATGAGCCCACCCGCTGCCATGGTGTAGACAATTCTGTTTCTGCGGCCTCGTCTCCGGCTGCGACCAAGGCCCTTCCTCTCGGGACAAGGCTAATCTGCCTTCCTGTGCCCATGAGCCCATCCCTGTGTCTCAGGTGTGAAACCGCCCTTTCAGCTTTCTCTCTCATCGGCCTCTCCGCCACAGTGTGCCAGTGTCCTGGGGTCTGTTTCTCCTCTTGCGAGGGAGAAAATAAAACCAGAGAAGTTATTTCCCTTCTACTCCCTCCCTCCGCCCCAATCTCTCTCCTTTCCGTCATCAGCAAGCTCTTCCTATAAGCAGTGCTCTCCACCTCACTGCCAACTTTCCATTTGCATCTCCTGCAGTTGCTCCCCCTCCTCGCCCGGCTCCCCCGGCCACTCCACTACAACCGCTCCGGGGCATGATCTTCCCTTTGCCAACTTCCAGGGACTCCAGCTCTCCTTTCAATGACTTTTCTGTAGCATTCGGTGCTGTTGAAGTCCCTTCTTGAAACCACTATTTCCTTTGGCATTTCTGATATTAAGTTCATTAGTTTTTTCTTATTCCTCTGATTTTTTTTTAATTTTTTATTTTTTTTACTTAAACTAGTTTATGAGATACTCTTCTTCTGGCATTTTATTTATTTATTTATTTATTTATTTATTTATTTATTATTCATTATTCATTTATTCATTTATTTCTTATTATTTATTTATTATTTTTATTGCGAGCAAGTGAGCAGTGAGGGAGGGGCAGCGGGAGGGGGAGAGAGAGAATCCCAAGCTGGCTCCATGCTCAGCATGCGGAGCCCACCTTGGAGCTTCCTCTCATGACCCTGCGATCATGACCTGAGCTAAAATCAAGTCGGGTGATCAACCAACTGAGCCACCCAGGTGCTCCGTCTGTCAGCATTTTAAAAGTTGGTGTCTGCTAATGTTGTTATTGGTGATCTTCTCTTAATCCCCGCATTGTCCTTTTAGATTTCCTTTACTTTCAATTTCCTTTACAATTTCCTTTACTTCCACTACAGTCTGCATGCAAATGCTTCCTTTGTCTCTGACTTCATTTCCTAAATTCCAGGCCTGATGGTGCAGTCAGTGTCTAGACCAGGATGACCACCAGCTGTTCCCAGTCTCCCATGTTCAAACCTCAGCCTTGGCTTCCTCTTAAAGCAACTGCTCTTTTGGCGTAGGTGCATATAGTGGCTTTGGCGCTTTTTAGTTTCGTGCTTTAATTAACGTTATCTAAGATGTCTAAATTTCAGTCTCTTTAGCTATGAGACCAATGCTAGTTAATAGAACTATTGTGAGAATGACAGGCCAATGACAAGAAAAGCTACTATTTATTGCATATTGGTCGTGTTATGTGCCAAGTACAGTCCTGATGTTTTAAATGAAGTGTTATTTATGGAAGCAGAGTCGAGTGTGTAATAAGTAGTTATGACTATTACAACCAGAAGCCTGGGATTTGAAGCTCACTTGCTTTTTAGTTCTGTTCTCACTGAAGCTTAGAGCAGTGTTTATGTCAGACGCTGCTTTTCTAGGGAAGAGGAAAGCTATTTTTCTAAGCTTATATTCATGGAATATCAGAAAATTTTACTCTCCCTCTATCCCAAGCACATGATTAACATCTAAGTAACCATCTGTAATTCAAAGCCATATGATGACTGTTCTTCGTTCCTCAACTCTAGCCAGTTACCCGATGGAATCAAGAGAAACAAGGATTCTGTTTTGGAATTAATGATGTTAAACACTTTCAACTCACCCTGTAGCTAGAACAGGGAGCTTTCATGAACATAGGGAAGACTTATTTGTAGATAAAAATCAATACCATTGGCATTTGCCTTTCAATATGAATTCTCTTACCAGTGACTTGCAAGTTAGTCTCATATGATTTATGAAATAACTTGGATTTCTTGATATCTTGCAGGACCTCCTCACTTACACTTCGTGATCCCAATAGCCTTCGGGTCAATGGGCTTATAATTCAGTGGTACTTAACCTCTTTATTTATTTTTATGTTCATTTGTTTAACTTTGACATATTTGCCAAATTGCTGACAAAACATTCCCAGAAACATTCATAAATATGAACATGAAAACACATATGAAAAAATCAGATATTATTTGAAGGAATAACAGGTCATCTGAAGTCCATCTATCAATGCTCTATGGATCTACAGATCCCAGGTTAAAATTCCTCTGCATTAGAAGATCTTTGAGGGTCTGGGGCTCCAAGCCTCTCAAAATACAGGTATCAGCTAGGATCATTAACTACTTACCCGATTGTATAATAAATAAAGTCATTTACTCCAATTTATTTTCTCAGTATCACTTGCTTTCTTAAGCATTCTTAAAGCCTAACAATTATTTAGAAGGGTTTCTTCTGGAAGTTAAAGGACCTTCCAAGAGTCAGGAGATGAAGTATTTATATATATATATATATATATATATATAGAGAGAGAGAGAGAGAGAGAGAGAGAGAGAGAGAGAGGGAGATTGTATCTTTATGGATTTTAGAGAAGATCTTTGGACTTGAAGAATTACTACCAGAAAGAAGTCACATAATAACAGAAAAACAGACATATCCAGTATTATAATAATCTAGATACTCTAGAAAAATAAAGAAAACATGTTTTCTTTATTTATTTCACAATGTGGTGGTTTTCGGAGCATGTTTTTGTCTTGCCTAAATAGATAATAGCACGCATGACCTGTTCCACGTGTTGGGCTTTCCAGTCAAAAATCAGTTTCAAAGTCTTTATCTGATGCATTCACTAAAGTATCTGTCATTTATGGAGAAACATACTGGTGTTGGTGGCATAAAACAAATCTAATGAGGAGTTAAAAGAAAGAATTTGAAAATGATACATGATACATTTTCTTTAATTAATACTGTCCTTCTTATTTTCTGCTTTGCATTTTCCTTAGCAATTTCTAATTTAATCCCTAATGATAGTGGGTCAGGTTTCAGAAAGTAGATGTTTTGGGGACTTGGTCTCATCTAGAAGATCACAACGTGAAAAGACTTTCCAGGCAGACTTGGAGAAGACAGGCAAGGTCACGGGGATGTGAAGTACCATCGCGTTCTTTAACACATTGTTTTAATCCAAACATAATCACTTCATTAAAAATATTGAGATTGCAATATAATTTTTAAAAATTGGGATTGTAGCATTGTGGGTATATTTTTGGTATATCTTCTTATTGAATTCACTCTTGGTTCTGGCCACAGATTTATCATATCCAAATGATAAGAAAGCCCAAACCAATCAGTCATCTCTTTAGCTTTACTTTCAATACATAACCACTAACTCACCCATCCCACTTTATATAATGGTGCCGCTAGCCAATATTTAAAAATATGTTCATGCATGATGTTTGATTGCATTTATTTTGATAAACTTTCTCAATTGTTCTACATAGCAAATACTTTGTTTTATTCGAGAGAGAAAATTAAAGCTTGGAAAGATGAGCCCAAGACCAAACAGTTAGTGGCAGAACCAGGATTTGAATCCAGCCATTATGGCTTGAGAGTTAAATGTTCTTATTTATTTTTCCGTTGTTTGCGATGTACTGACGACTTTGAACAGTCTTCTCCTTATTTGGACTTGAATCATCCTTTCCTCCTTTATCTTGTTATACCTTTATTCTCCTAGCCCTCTACCCTCATCTGCATACCATTAGAGATCCAATTTTGGGGGGTTAGAGACAGATATTCCAAAATACGGTGGGATAAATGCCCATTTGCTTTTCTTATGGGATTAATAACCTCTATTTTCCTTTTCTATAAGACCCCTTCTGGAATTTTGGTGCTATGCAAAGGAGAAATTCTCCTTTTTTTTTTTCTTTTTTTGTTTCTGAATAGTTTTCCCTCTGTTTTTCTTTATTTAGTTTTTTGAGTGATCTAATAAATAGAAACACTCTTACTCATTGCACTTTGGCACCAACTGAATTATAAGATGAAGGAATAAGATAAGATAGGGACAAAAATGTCATCTTTACTGTGAATACAAGCTGTTATTAAAGAATATAGCTCATCTCTCTAGGGAGAATGTCTTTCAAAATAGTGAAACTTAAAATTAAACAAATTTATCACCGCGTCCCACACAACACTGGTCTGGGACAAACGTCAACCCCATAAGGACAGAGCACAATACGTGATTTCTGTGGGGGAGTTTGAGCCCAGAAGGAAGAGAGGAAGGAGCTAAGGGATCAATTATGCACACACAGTTTGTCTTTCCAAACCCCAAAGTCATGTGTGTCTTCCTCGTCCACAAGAGGAGGACACAGTCGTGGTACGAGGAGAAAAGCCGGAGGAGCTCCCAACACATGCAACAGAACCCCTGAAATAGAAAGACAGCCCACACCCAGCCCAACAGCCACATATTGTTAAAATGGGATAAAGAGTAAATTGTGAGATGCATCACATAAAAGATGTGAATATCACCAATAGAAAGGCAATATGGAATTAGAGTGAAGGCAAGTGCTGTATAGAGTAATCATTTTCTAAGATGGAAAATGAAGGACTTTTCTTAGGGTCCTTTCCCTGGAGATAGATAAAGTGGTCAGTAAATTTACTGCTTTTTTTTTTTTTTTTTTTTTTACTACATAGTCATAGTTTTTATAAGTGTTTTCTGAAATTGTATAATCTGACCAAAACATCTCAGATCAGGAAAACATTGAAAATAATTCCCCGATGCTTTGGTTAAATATTTGAGAGATGACAGGATTATGATTTGTCCTGAACCGCTCAACGGAGCACACATTTTAGGAGGAAAGCACATGATAAAAAAAAAATGTGTTTCTTTTGTCAATTGCTTATGATCCCCACCCTCCAAAAAAAAAGGTTATGGAAAATTGAAGAATAAGAGAACAGATCTCTTCTTTTGTTGTAGGAGAAAGTTAAAATAAAAGTTAAAAGGAGAATAATAGCTGAAAGTTGAGATTTGGCGGACAGTATGATACGATCTGATTTTCAATCAATCTCGAAACTGAGAATTTAAACACCTCCATCTGACATCAAATAGAAATGACCCGTCGGTCATGCAGTCAGTGTTTCTGAGCTCAGGCTGCCTTGCAGTAAAAGATTTTCTCCTTTATTTTACTCTTTTTTTGCCTCTCTGCCACATCCCCAGATGCTCTCGCCTGCTTTCGGTGCACACCAAGAGCTTGATGAGGTAGGGTTGTGCGGTGAAAAGGGCGTTGGGTTTGAATGTTTTTGAATGTTCATATCAACATAGTTTAGTCCTATGGTCATAAAAAAGGTTTCTAGCTTTGGGTTCATGTGTAAGTTGACGATACCCCCTTGCAGCTGTGCTGGGAGGGATTTTTAATCCATAACATGGGCACTCCGTGAGGGCAGGCGTCGGCCTCTTGCCACCCAGGGTGTCTTGGACAAGCAGCGCCATGCATGCTGTGTAACAAGAGCTTAATTAGTCTTTAATTGAATTATATTGAACTATGAGGATTAAATATGAGAAAGGTAAGTAGAACCCAGGTCGTATACTTGTTTCCTAAGGGTTATAAGAAAATAGCATGAGAAAAAAAATTAAAAAAATAAAATAAAATAAAAAAGAAAATAGCATGAGATATTTAAAGGAACAGAGAAGTGCATACTATCTTTAGTTTTGCATTCATAAATCAGAGCAGACAGGGAATCAGCAAAAGTCACCCTTTTCCTGAATTTAAGGAGTTTCAGGCAGATCCAACTCTGCTGAGGGAATGTAGGAATTTACCACACTCACCAGAGTCTCATTTTTTTTTTTTTGTTCCAATAGGTATGTGATCAGTTATAAAGTTCTCTTTAATAAAAGAAATACACATTTTGACACAAAAACCTCCTTGCGTAGAGAGCCCGTTTTCTTGCTCCCAGTCACTAAGCTCAGATTTGGGAGATCTCAGGGTGGAGCCTCCATCTCTGAGTCTAACCTCCCGTGCCGTGACCTTGTCACCTCTCCGGGCTTCAGGATCCCCGTCCTCTAGACCAGGAGACAACCAGGCCTGCCCCGTACGGCGCTGCCCAGGGGAAGGGAGCCAGCACCTGTCGAGCACTCGCTGCGGTAGTGAGCGGAGAGGATCCGTTTTGCCTTTTCTTTTCACGAGTGGACATGTATTCCGTCCTCGGCATTATACGAGGCGGACGATGCCACTTGGTACCATCGTTGGAAAAAAACAGTCGTTGCTGTGGGTCCCAAGAGTGGTGGAC
Source organism: Canis aureus (assembly GCF_053574225.1). Classification (NCBI taxonomy): domain Eukaryota; kingdom Metazoa; phylum Chordata; class Mammalia; order Carnivora; family Canidae; genus Canis; species Canis aureus. The sequence continues at coordinate 409,713 of NC_135613.1, forward strand.
GGCGAGGGTTTGCGTTCCAGATCCTGCGGTCACGCTCCTCGGGTGAATGCAGCGCAAGAGCTTTGCCCCGAAGCCCGGCTACCTGACACCACGGCTTGGGGTTCCGCGTGTGGTGGTCGCGAAGACAGGCCGTCCCCTCACCTGCGTCTCCGGGTTGGCACTCGGAGGGTTTGCAGCTGCTGTCTTCCTGTGGGACTCCTGAGGCCACCGGCCGTGGAGACAGGTCAGGGGGCTGCGTGGGTCCATGTGGACGGAGCAGCCTGCCCGGCTGCAGGTGCCACTTGAGGGCCGCAGCTGTGCTTCCTCCAGGCGGGTCTGCAGCGCGGGGACCGAGGTCTCTGCTTCCAGACGCGCCACCCGGGCCACCGGCCGTGACCCCTGGAGAGCAGTGGGCAGCCGGCGCGGGCCCGGGCAACCGTGTAGTTGCTCTGCAGCGGGCTTTGGGGTTTTTGACGTGCTTGGTCTGGCTTTGTTTCGCGTCGATGAGCAGAACTGCAAGATGGGCTGCGCCGGGGTACGGACACGTGGGGACAAGGCCACCTGCTAAGCCATCAGGCCCGTGCGTGTCTGGCCAGGCCGTCCCACGGTCTGATCGTGCCTCCAGTACGTCCCCACCCTCGGATGCTGACAACCCGAGGAGGACACACCCGCGTGTCTGTGACTAACTAGAGAGGCTGAAGTCTACGCCCCCGTGGGCAGGCTGGAAACCAGGCTCGTCGGGACCTTCTGACCTCTGCCGACTTCGTGTTCTCGACTGTACGGTGGGAGAGGATGTGGGCTCTGAGTCAGAGGGTCCCCCTCCCAGAAACGCCTCTGAATACCTATTCTGGGGGCTCCTCGTCCTTTGGTTCAATCCTTTCTCTAGATCACACAGAAAAAAAGCGTAAAGAGGAGAATAGCAAATCGAGGGAACCACAAGGCCGCGGCCGCCTGGGAAACCCTTTGGTCTTGTAGGCAGGACACAGTTTTGAAGTTCAAGGGCGCAGTCTGCGCGGTAAAGGGTGGATTGTATTTTCAGAGTTAAAAGTAACGCTTCCACTTTTTTTATTTTTTTGAACGGCTCTGCCCAGCTGCGGAGGCCCAGGAGAGGAAATAAAGGGGGTGCTCCTCTCTTCCCCTTTCTCCTAGTGTTTCATCTGCGGGTCCGGAGGCGGAGCTACTGCGGACCTGAGGGCCTGCCCCCACCTCCTTGGAGGACGAGCTGGGCCCGGGCACCTGCCCCCAAGCTCTCTGGGCAGGGAGGGCGCGCGGGCAGGGCACGGCCGGGGCAGCCGGGGTGCAGATTTGCCCTTTTGACAAAGCGACGGCTCTGAAGGTCATTGGCAGGTACTCGTGAGGGACGACACTAGGATCTCTTGCCCCACGCGTGCAATTGAAGGGAGAAATCCAGAAACGGAAGTTGAACTTCAGACACAGTTTTTTAAAAAGAAAAACCTAAGGGCGCAGCAGAGATGGCTATTTGATATTCTCTCTCTTTCTCTGGCAAAATTACCCCTAAGGTAATGATTACTTGATTCTTTGGCCAAAGGGGAAACAGAAGGTTAATATAGAGGAAAAACTATTACAGACCAAAGTGTGGAGTTGAGTGGAGGAAGAGAGGTTCGGGGGATGGAGATGAGAAATAAAATCTAGCTCAAATGTCACAGTACAGTTAAGTAAGACAAGAGGATACACGTCAGGAGATCAATACAGAACAGATATTACAAAAGGACATTCATTATTTATTTATCTATTTATTTGAATCTAAATTCAATTTGCCAACATAGAGGATCACTCCCAGGGCTCATCCCGTCAAGTGCCCCCCTCAGTGCCTGTCGCCCAGACACCCCGTCCCAGACATTTGTAATATATTCTTGAATTTATAAAAAATAAATGGGCTCTTTTTCTTCACACTTATACACACATTTATGGACATGCACGTACCAAATTCCTGTAGTGACTGAGCCGGGGAGTGAGGATAGTTGGTGAGCGGGGAGGGGGGCGGGGGGCAAACTTCTCTTTTTTTCTTTATGTCGTTTTGTGTTTGCTTAAATGTATTTCAATGTTCAAATGCCACATCTCCAGTAGAGCAAAGATTTCAAAATACAACATGTGAGAGGACATCGGGAGCCTATTTAAAAAAGAAGTCCAACGATGAACTCCCATGGTTGTTAGTTCAACAGTGGAAAATAGCACCTTCGTCTCTGTTGCCCAAGTGGGAACTCACAGGAGGAAGGAATTCTCCTTAAAATTCTGAATCCCCAACACCTGCTACTTAGCCTGGCATGCATAGAGCTGCAGGGACTGTTTTTAGGATTTTTATTTTTAAGGGATTTCTATAACCAGCGTGGGGCTGGAACTGGCGACCCTGGATCGGGAGCCCATGCTCCCTACTGGGCCAGCCAGGGACCCCCTGGCCTCAGACCTTGGTTGTCGCATGAGGGAGCATGAGGGCCCACCCAGTGCAGGGCACCCAGCGGGTGCCCAGGCGGAGGCCGGCCTGCACCCCCAGCCTGTCCTTCCGGGCGACCGCGTCAGGAAGGCCAGCCGCTGGGTGGAAAGGTCGGCTGTCCGGCCCTCGGAGTGGTCAGCTCGGGTCGAGGGGCAAACGGGGGGAAGGATTCATATGCAGAAGCAAGACCTAAGCAAACTACAAACTAGGAAAATGAAGGGGTTGAAGAAGCAACCTGCAGAAAGGATAACAGAAGACCAGGAGAAAAAAATCAAAGAGAATTAAAAAAAATTGATAGAATTAAAAAATTAAAATAAAAAGAGGTCACAGGAACCCACGTCGATTTTATTAGGGAATTGGACAAATCGCTGAAGTTACCAAAGTCCGTCCCAGGCGCAGAGTTGAGGAGCACGCGGTATGGAGCACGAGGCCTTTTATTCTATGGACATTTTTGTTCTTCAACAGAAGTATTTGGACAGAAAGTGATGATAGGAGAGTAATGGTTCCAGGAAAACGTGGAGCTAATTCGCACCAGGTGCAGGCGAGAGGCCCCCACTTCTGCGGACCACACAGCTGGGCGTTGGTCTAGTTCCTTAAATACAGATGAGGAAACTGAGGGCGAAGTGCTGGGGCCCAGGGCGGGACCCTGCTCGCAGGTGAAGTACCCCTACCTGCCCCTCTCGCTGTGCTGGGGGGCGCAGGGAGTGGCCGTAGGTGCAGGGAAGAGGCCTAGACTGGAGACTGGAGCTCTCATTGCTCCTTTGGAGCCGGAGTGGGACAGGGTTTTTGCCAACACGGACGCTCTCAGTAGGTTTCTGAAGCCCAGGCCGGGAGATGCTGGGTTCCAGCTCCGCACTCCCGTCTGGGCGTGACAGCTACAGGCTGCCTTCTCCGGCAAACGAGACGGAAAGTGTGCTGGGGGCTCCTGGCGGGGCCTGAATAGAAGTGGTCCGGGGCTCGGGACCCGCTCTGACGCCCGCCCCGGTCAAGCTACCAGCTGCAGACTCGGCCATGCAGGCTGCTGGCAGCCAGGCCGCAGCGTCGGCCTAGAAGCGGAGAAGGACGTCTGGGTGTCATGTCAGCCTCAGGACATCGGCTCCCGGTACATTCATTGCCCAATGCTGAGAACCTATGAATGTTCTTTACATCTTAATACAACAAACTCAAATGGTAAATGCATATATCCAGACCTTGAAGGAAACGGTAAAAGAAATGCAGTGTTTCCTCCAGAAGACTGATTTTGATCATTTTGCTCGTATTTGATTTTTCAGTGGATTTTTGCATTTCTGAATCATCAGACAGCAACTATGAAATTCTTGAAGTATGTTTTTCAGCCGCAAACTCTTCATAAATTTTTAAAATTAGTGATGTGGCTGGTATGTGTACCTACTAGTATTTTATGTTACTCAGTGTAAAATTAAGTTTTAAAACCGATACGTGTTTGTTAAAATGTCCTAGCCATGACGCCGACCATGATTCCAAGGCAAAGTGCTTTGAGAAGTGAAAGAGGGAATAATTTGGTTGATTAATAAGATTATTTGTTTAGTTCTTACAAAGAACTACTGTTTCTGGGTTAACAGTGTCTGAAATGAGTGTTTCAGGGCAATTACCAGATAAATGAGAAAGGAGCGAGGGAACTCCAGAAGGAGAACCTGTCACAATCCAGGGGTATGCAGTAGGCCGTGTGACTCACCTGGGAGGACGAGGTGGGCATGAGGAGATGGAGGGCAGGTGAGGGAGTCTAGACTGTGTGACTCACCTGTGACGACGAGTTGGACATAAGGAGATGGAGGCTAAGCCACGGATCTAGACTGTGTGGCTCTCCTGGGAGGATAAGGTGGGCATAAGGAGATGGAGGAGCAGTGAGAGGCTTTAGATTGTGTGAATCACATGGGAGGAGAAAGTGAGCATAAGGAGATAAAGGACAAGTGAGGGGCTCTAGACTGTGTGACTCTCCTGGGAGGACAAGGTGGGCATAAGGAGATATAGGGCAGGTGAGGGGCTGTAGACTCTATGACTCTCCAGGGACAGGAAGGTGAGCATGAGGAGACATAGGACCAGTGAGGGGTTCTGGACTGTGTGACTCACCTAGGAAGACAAGGTGCACATGAGAAGATGGAAGACAGGTGAGGGGCTCTAGACTCTGTGACTCACCTGGGAGGACGAGGTGGGCATGAGGAGATGGAGGGCAGGTGAGGGGCTCTAGACCTTGTGACTCACCTGGGAGGACAACAAGGTGGGCCTATGGAGATGGAGGGCAGGTGAGGGAGTCTAGACTGTGTGACTCAACTGGGACAATGAGTTGGACATAAGGAGATGGAGGCCAAGACATGGATCTAGACTGTGACTCACCTGGGAGGACGAGGTGGGCATGCACACGCGGTGGATCCCAGCACAGGCCGAGGCCCGGGCCGTGCACGCGGTGGATCACAGTGTTAGCACCAATCCCTGGTGGCGTGCTCCGTCGCGCGGCTCAGTGTGGACTTGCCTTGAGCCCGCGGGGAGGGCAGCACCCCCACGTGGGCAGAGGGGAGCCTGTGCTCCAGCGCGTGTCCGCGACCACAGCGTCCGTGGGCCGCGGGCCGCAGTCCAGGTGCGGGGTCGCAGGTGCAGGGACAGCACGGAGGGGCCTTGGGGCCGCCGGGTCGCACCCAGAGCCTCCACCGTGGCTCGCGGGCCCTGGACTGTGGAGCTCCACCCGCCACGGAGGAGGCCGCAGCAGCGCTGGCCAGGCTGGCCTAGGGTGTCTGTCCGTCTGTCTGTATTGAATTCAATTTGCCGACATGCAATATAACCCTCAGTGCTCGTCCCATCACACACCCTCCTTGGCCGTCACCTGTCATCCCGTCGCCCAGTCCCCCCGCCGCCCCGTCAGCCGCCCGGTTTGTTTCCCAAAGCTAAAGAGCCTGGAGGTTTGTCTCCCTCTCTACTCGTCCCCTCGGGCCCCCGTCTCCCCTGGGGTCCCCCTGGGGTCCCCCGCACCACTGGATCCCGCACAGCGGTGGAACCCTGCTCATCGCCTTTCTACGACTGGCTTATGGCTGATGCGTCTTTACACGTCAGCGATGTGTCCCTCGGTGTCCTGGCCGGGGTGCGCCTGGGGCGGCCGGGAGCCACGGGCCACAGCAGGGACGAGGCGGGACCGTCTGGGCTGAGGGGCCGGAGGGCCTGGCAGGTGCAGTTTCCGTGGCTGCTGCAGGGACCCCCCCACCCGCCCGGCCGCCGGCAGACGTTGTGCTTCCTGAGCAGCTCGGAATGAGGGCGCCGAGCAGCCCCTGAGGCTGATCCTAAAGGACACTGCAGACCTCAGCTGGCACCAGTGCCCAGATTTGTCGATCTGGGGGGCAATGCGGCAGCTGGGCCACCCGGCGCCCCCGGACGTCAGCGGCCCCTCGTGTCTGGAAGCCACACTTCCACTTCGCGGGCGCCCACGGCCTGCTCCTCCGTACAGCGCGGTTTGCAGGGGAGCACGTGGCTTTCAGATCTGGGCACCAGAGGTCGGCGGGGATCTCGGCGCGGGGTCCGCCTTCTCGCCTGATGCTGCCATACCGCGGCCGGGCCTCTGCTCACCCCGGGCCCGGACAGCGAGCCCCTGCCTGACGACGGGCCCCGACTCAGCCGGCCGGCACCCAGCCTGTTGGTCGGGGTCCAGCCGGGCCCGGAACAACGGATCTTTTCTGCAAATGGTTCCTGGGGTTTGGGGCCACTGCCCTGCAGACCGCAGTGTGGCAGTGTGGCATATGGCCACTACGCATAGCCGCTTAGCCAAGGAACCTTCGCAGAGCTTACTACCAGGAGGATGTTCAGGATTACTACCGTTGCAATAAAAAAAAAAAAAAAAAAAAAGGAATTCATTTGAGAAATAAACCTCTGAGCTCAGTAAACAAAACAAGCATATCCAGGAGCCTGCGTTGCTTTTGCCAAACTCTCTCCCATCATCAGGCGATTGCCCAAAGAAACTCTGACTTCCGGCCAACCTGGGTCTCATAGAAAAAATACTCAGGCCTCATCTGTTAAGTTCCTTCTTACTCTCACGACTGTTTCTAAAAAAATCTTTCTCGAAAGAGTTGTGTAGGTTTAGGATCCCTAAGTGCACTGCATCCCAGGGTTCCTACACTGGAAGATGGGGATGCAGGCTCGCATCTGTAGCGAGGCGCTCTGGCTGAGGAACGCTGCCAGGGTGTCTTCCCATCGCCAAGACCCAGAGCGACTCAGAGATGAGGGAGGCTCTTCCTGGGGGCCATCGTGGCTCTTGGGGTCGGCGAAAAGCACCCCACGGCGTATCTAGCTCTCTTCCCTACACCACTTTTCCTTCACTGCAATGACGTGTCTCTCAGCAGGGGGACAGTCGAACATTTTCAGTTGCACATTCGTCATTCGGATTCACCGGAGGGGCTGGCAGAGTTGAGATTCCTCAAGCAAGTGGGGGTGCGGAGCCGGCCTAGGAGAGCTGATTGTCAGTGCTTCAAGCATTTCAAGAGGCGGTTGCTGGCTATGGTAGCGGTATTTACAGCTCGGAGACGGTCGTCTGCGACAAACCGGGGCTTTTGACTTATCATTTATTTATTTATTTTTAATATTTTGGTGGCATCTTTTTTTTTTAAGATTTTATTTATTTATGCATGAGAGACACAGAGAGAGGCGGAGACACAGGCAGAGGGAGAAGCAGGCTCCATGCCGGGAGCCCGACGTGGGACGCGATCCGGGGACTCCAGGATCACACCCTGGATCGAAGGTGGCACTAAACCGCTGAGCCACCGGGTCTGCCCTATTTTGAAACTCTTCTAAGAAGCCCTTTTCGACAACAAAGCACGGACGAGTATCCACATCGACGTGCTTAGCTTTCTTTCCGGAATCTTAGGTGATTGAGCATGAGATTGCTCTCTCTTGTTGTTTTTGACCTTTAAAGTGCCAGTCCGGTGCCTCGCAGGGTCCGCACTCAAACACCCTGCGGATTGAGTCTATAAAATATCAGCCCACCGGTGACCCAAGATCCTGGTCATGCCCAGTTGTAGGGCTGCTGCCATATGACCTTGGCGGTGACCGTACCCGCTCTGGGGAACCACGGCAGGATCAGACACGGTGCACGTGTCGCCCGGGGAAGGTGGCAGTGGCTGTGGAGTAGACAGTCGTGGCCCCGTATTCGCCTTCAGCTGAGATAAATACTTATCTTTTTAAGGTCAGTCGCTTGCTCCATTTATATGGTTATAACATTGCTGGCACTTGGGAAGTTGGTAGGAAAGGGCACGCCCTCTCCTGCTTTCAGGCTCGTGAATTCCTTCAGAGGGTACGCGATGCCGAAGCATTACACTTTTTTTTTCTTGTTTTTCTTTTTTTTTTGGTGGGGGCAAGATAGGACAGCAGTGAACATGCTCCAGGTGAGGAGGATTCAAACAAGACTAATTAAATGCAAACGACTCAGTTTTTCTTGTGACTCATTCGACGAACATATATTGGATGAATAATATATTCTAGATTTTGTTTTATTTATTTTTTATTTATTTATTTTTCAAAAGATTTATTTATTTATTTATTTATTTATTTATTTATTTATTTATTTATTTATGATAGACACAGAGAGAGAGAGAGAGGCAGAGACACAGGCAGAGGGAGAAGCAGGCTCCATGCAGGGAGCCTGACGCGGGACTCGATCCCGGGACCCCAGGATCATGCTCTGGGCCAAAAGGAGGTGCCAAACCACTGAGCCACCCAGGGATCCCCCACAGATTTTGTTTTAAAATCCGGAGGATATGAAGATGAGCAAGACCCTGTGCATCTTTGTGGAGACTGCGGTCTATTGGAAGTGGAGGCTGGATGAAGCGTACTCAGCAAGAGATTTCCTCTAAACTATAGGAGATGTAAGCGCCGGACAGAACGGCCGACCCGAGGGCCACCGGAACAGCTTTGGAAAGTGAAACGTGTTATGTCTAGTGCAGAAACACGCAAAGTCCTTTTCTTCTTTGTATAATTTGACACGAGTCCTGTGGGCGCAGGAGGGTGGGAGGGGGAGACAGAGAGAGAGAGAGAGGTAAGAATGTGGGTTTGGTAGATCCCTCCTTCTTCCCGCCCGGATTTCCACGTCCCGAGGTCCGCGTGGATGGACGGGGAGATGCTGTTGTGCCCAGTGGAGCCGTTAGTGCTGAGGAGCTTAGCCAACGGCCAGTAGCTGGGGAGAGGCAGTGAGGGGCCTACTTCCCCGAGGCCTTGGCCCCCTTCACTGCCTCGACTTGGCTCTGCCCGCGCGTGTGGCGGGGGAGCTGCAGCAACGCCGCGCTGGTGGCGGCACCGAACACGTCCCTGACGGCCGCTCTGCACCTGCCCGGGGACTTTCAAGAGAGGATCTCGAAGTGAATCTGGGCTGCTGAGTGCCACAAAGAGGACCAACATCTTCTCTTTGGCTTGAAAGGATGTCCCATTGTGAGAATGAACTTTGGGCTTTATCTCTCCCTTTGAAATGGGACACATCAAAGTGACACATCTGAAGGCAAAGGCACAATGATCTCCAATCCAAAGCCGAGTTCAAAAGCGCAGAGATGGGTTGTGTTATTATGAAATTGTGTTTGCTGGCTGAGATGGAGGACAAAGCGAGATTGACTTGCCAACATAAAACAGGCCTTGAAATTCCTGTGAGTCTCGGGCCCCAGGGCACACACTTTTTCAGCAGGACACTTATTTTTTTTTTTCAGAAGCAGAGGAGCGATGGCACGTGTAACACTTGAGCCCTCTCCCCCCTTTTTTTCCCTCTCAGTTTGAAATGTACAGTTATTAAAGCAAATTGTATTAACGATTGGATAAACGATGGATGATGAAAACCAGTTTGGGAAGGTTGTTATCGCGAAGGGTGTCCTTTGGGGGACCCGAGTGTATGCTTCCGAGGGCTACATCCTGTGTTAGGCGTTTCAAGTCCAGCAATGGCTTTCTTCACGCCACCTTTCTAAAGGGTGATTCCGAGTAAGTAAGGGACACCTCCCTAATTGCAAGTGCACTGGACACCTTCCGTTATCCCCGAAGTATGTAGGCTTTAATCCCATTAAAGGAGAAGTGCGTCCCAGACCAGCTGGACTTCAGTAGAGAGAAAACCATTTCAAATACAGTCATTTTTAAAAATTCCTTGGCACATCTATTCTGTGCTCTGGTAATGCTGGTGTAGCTTATCATCCATGCTACATTCCACACTCACCATGCAGGGTACATATATTTTTAACTCCCGGATCACACCACCTTCTGTTGTCTTAATTTGGGTTCCCTAGAACCAGACCCTGACACAGGGATTTGGATGAAAAGAGCTGACTTGGGAAGTACAAGGGACACGGGAAGGCCATGGTGATGCAGCGACGGGAAAGCGAGGCAGCAGATGGTGACACGATGAAGGGAAGGCAGCCGACGGAAGGTAGCCCGCAACCCTCACCACCGCCGTGTGCCCTGGCCAGACCCGTCCTCCTCATTGGTGACCAAACTCATATCTTGCAGAATTGTTTTGAAGATAAAACCACCATCTATCATTGTTTTTATTATTATTGCGACTCAACAATGAGAGGATAAATGGCATTTCATGGCACTTCCAGAGGCAGGCATTGCCTCGAAAGCAGAATCATTGTGTCATATCAGGGAAATGGAAGGAAAATCCATGTTTTAGATCTTTTTCCCCAAATCTGGAGCCCAGAGGATCTTCAGTTGCTAATTGCTTTCATTTGAACACGTTAAACATTTTATTGGAGCTGTTGGAGACGTTACAACTCTTTCTCACTTCACGTTGAGTGAAAAGGCGCGCTTTCGGAGACGAATCCAGTCTACCTAAGCCTGACTGAGCGGAGCAGGGGACGTTCCCTTCTGGCTTCATTTTAGAGATTAGTAATTTTTGAGACTCTGAGCATCCAAGGAAGAACATAGGAAGCCATTTCTTCCCCTTTTGTCCAGTCTAAATGCAAATTTGAACTTTCAGGGGTGTGTGTACGTGCTAAGCCCCTGCTCTGTCACCCAGGAGAGTGCTTCAGCTTCCCTAAATTAGGTTGGGTGGGTGATTTAAGGAGGGGGCCATGGCGCTAGGGTCACGAAGGCCCCGTTTCGGAGGCACAGTGCACAGAAGTGGTGATGCACGGGAGCTTCGTTTTGTCCCAGGGGTGGCGGCTGGCTGAGGGCGGGGAAGGGAGTGTCAAAGGCCAGCAGCCCCTCAGAAGAGGCCTCCAGCATGGCTCCCTAAAGATGGGAAAGTGTGGGGAAAGAAGAAAGGGTAAGGGTGCACCCTGGCCTACTTAGCATTTGCTTCTTGTAGTCCTAGAAATGTCAGTCACCAGTTGGTAGCAAAATAAAGATGTGATGTTAGTGATAATGAATTAAATTGTGGCCATTTGCATCGGAATGCCATGATAACGATCTGAAACTACCATTGTATATATTCCCCTTGACAGTTCAGAATTGGACTCGGAGCTAATAGTGTTTTGGATGAACTTTAAACCAATGGGATGGCTTGAGTGCGCTCGCTCCCTTTGGCAAGCCGTGTGGATCTGGGAGAGTTAATTCACCTCTGGTTTGTTCAAGCTGTTTGGTAATGGGTGAACATGCCCTAAAAGTTTTAATGAATAACCACAGGGACCGTTTAACTATTTACTAGGTAAGAGGGGAACGTACTTGATTACCCTCCGCAATCCGCTCTCCCAGCCACCGCAACCCACAAGAAATAGCCTCTCTCTTGGCGCGGGTGCGGGAGGTCTCCGTTGCGCAAAACATCGCAGGCAAATATTTTCAGAAAGTCGGAATGGCAGAGTTGCATTTTTTCCCATTAGCTCCGATTCATAGTCGCGCGGCGACATCAGACGTGCTGAGGGAGGACTTGGGCCTGCGAGGTGAGCGCGGGAGGCTCGGCGGCAGCGGGCTCTGTGGCAACCGCGGCCTCCGCACGAAGTTCTGCACCTGCCGTGGGGATCCCTCCCTGCAGCGCCCCTGCAGTGTGGGTGCCTCCCCGCGGAGCACCTGCCCTACAGATGCCTCCCCACAGAGCACCTGCAGTGTGGATGGCTCCCCACAGTGCACCTGCCCTACAGATGCCTCCCTGCAGAGCACCTGCCCTACAGATGCCTCCCCACAGTGCACCTGCCCTACAGATGCCTCCCTGCAGAGCACCTGCCCTACAGATGCCTCCCCACAGTGCACCTGCCCTACAGATGCCTCCCCACAGTGCACCTGCCCTACAGATGCCTCCCCGCAGAGCACCTGCCGTGTGGATGCCTCCCCACAGTGCTCTGCTCCGGAGAAGTCAAAACGGGAGCGGCGCTTTGGTGCTTTTTGGGTGGCCCCCCGGAGCCCGAGTCCACTGCAGCATCCTTTCAGGAGCGGCGTCCCATTAAGGTAAGTGCGCACACGTACCTCAGTTTCCCCCTATTTCTGCCCCTTGCTGTGCCATTGCAGAGTCTCCGCAGCGCAGCCGCACTCAGCAAAGCTGCAGGGAGCTCACGGCAAGGTCCAAACCGTGCTTGTGCCACTCACACCAGGCCTCCAGGTGCTGCTGAGGTTGCCAGCCAGACCCCTTGACTAGCTGTGCCTTCTGGGACCATTAATTCAGATCCCCGTGCCTCAGTTTCCTCATCTGCAATCATAAGCTGATCAGGAGAGACTGTTTGAGGATTCCGTGAAGCGCGTCTTGGGAAACATGATGTGGCGCCTACAGCAGCTTCTCCCTGGACAAGCCTGTTCAACCGGGATTCTGGACCCCTCTCCTGGGGATGCTGGGCTGGCAGGTCTGGGTGGGGCCCCAGAATTTGCATATCTCATAAGATCTCAGGTGACACTAGTCCAGGGGGCCACACATGGACAATCGCTAGTCCAGAAGGTAAAACTTACTGGAGAATTGGGGCTTCTTCCCCCGCGGCTAGAGCACATCACCGCATCAGCGCAAGCCCCTAAAGGGACCCGGTCACGCTTCGCTCACCCTGGCATCTACCTGCCCAGAAACTAGCATAGTCAGTACTGAGGACGGAGTCAAACTGAGCTTCTAGAAGCTCTAGAAACCACATAATACAGTACTGCCGTACAGTCGGCCAGGGAACAGAAACCGGGGCTGCGACAAGATCCCAGCTCTGCCTCTTGCTGCTTGTGTCCTGGGGCAAGTCTCAACTCCTTAAAGGCTCTGTTTTCTCATTTGGGAAGTGGGTAACCTCTTCATATTGTGGGTGTAACACATGCTTATCTTGCTTATTTCTATTTCTTGATCCTACAAAGCGCTTGGGCACTATTCGGCACACGAAGCAGCCAAGCTTTCCGACTGCCGTGGGTGGCAGCATTCGCTTCTCCCGCCTACCAGGTCTCCCCCCACTAGCAGACAGACAAGGGCCTCGCGTCGTCTTGTCTCTGAAAACTCGTGCTGTTTTCAGCGTGCTCTTTCTTTATCAATAATACATCAGGGACAGCTTTCTATATTAAAAAATAACCTACAACATTATTTTAGTGCCTGCACAGAATTCTGTTATACAGATACATTATAATTGATTTATCAGATCTATGAGCTACAGTGTGATGAATACCTTGCATGTATTTTTGTAACTTTTTCATAAATTCTTTATGATAACTTATGAATATTTGTAATATTTGTAATATTTTTGCTAGCTAGTGATCATTCATTCATTTATCCATCAATTATGAATGGGTTCCTGGTAGGTGCCAGGCCTTTGATTACAGCAGTGAACAAGTGCAGATCAACGTGGTTCAAGATCGTGAAAAAGCTGATTTATTTTTACCCATTGGGGGTGCAACGTGTGTTTCACTCTTGAGCAGGAGAATTCTTTTGTCCAGATCTGCTATATCCCCTTGGCTGCATGTGAGAAGCACCCAGGGAACTTGGGAAGCTCCGCGAATGCCTGGCCTCCTGTGCGGCGATGCTGGAGTGCGTGCTTTGGTTCTGAGATGCAGGTGCTTGAGGCCTCTCGTCGCTGATCCCAGGGAGCAGCCAGACTTGAAGACTGTGCGAGGAGATGGCAGATGGGCGAAGGGGAGAGGGGCCCAGGATTCCCGTTACGGCTGAGCCACGGGAGCAAAAGGCCGAGCAGAAGGAGCACAGCCAGTGATCCTGAAGAGCCATGTGGCGGGGCGACGGCAGCTGCACGCGGGGAGCGGGGCTGAGCCACGGGCTTCTCAGATCAGGAAGCTGCACCTGAAACTAGTGCAACGTTAGGTGTCGGCTATACTCACCCCCACCCCGCCCCCGACTGCTGAGGACTCTCACCCTTCCCTCATCTGCTGCCTTAACCAGACCCGTTCCTCAAACTCTCTCAACTACACTTCGGTCTGTCTCTGTCCTGGCCTCAACCCACCTGGGAAATATGAGGAGCGTTTTGTAACCCTGGGAGGAGAATAAATATCAGCCTTATTTTAATTTTTTTTATTGCCACTTCAGAGAGGTTTCCTTTTGCATTTGGGATGAAACCGAAGATCATCAGAGTTTTCTTTCCTGCTGAAACCTTTGAGGTAGATGGGCAGGGTCTGACGTTTCCCTGTCTCTGGCTGTGATTAAGTCCCCCCACCCCCACACACACTCACACCTTGGACTTATACGTGGTTAGGTTGCATCAGTCTGTCACTGGGACACAAAGCTTCTTGCGCTCAGGTGGCCACACAATCCTGAGGAATTGAGTCTTTTACATCTTGTCTTACAATATGGCTTAAATACTTGTTTTATTAAAGCAAAAATATGCTTCAAAAATACATTGTAGAAGAGCAAATTGCTTAGACGGGCAGGAGGATGTCTACGAATCCCAGTAGCAATGAAGCACTCAGACTTCCCGCTTGAGCTCTTCTGTGGCCAGACAGCAGGATCCCTCTGAGCCCTTTGCTGCGATGTACTCAGAATCCCCAGCGTGTGGATCAGCCTAATGCCCCACGTGTGCTCTAGAGTAATTTAATTTATTTTCTCTGGATGGAGACATTAGGTTTTAAAAAATAGTCAAATGCGCTTGTTTGGAGCAATGTTTGAGGAAAATATGTATTTCCTTGTTATTGCCTATTAAGCCTCACAAGAAGCATTTGCAAAGGGTTCTAGCTAAAGGGTGTTTGCCTGAGTTTACTCTGTTATAAACACATGCGGTAGACATGAAAGACTTGGAGAAATCTTAAATTAGGTGTTACGAGGTGAATGTAGCCAATCTGAAAAAGCTACATAGCGTGTGGTTCTAATCATACGACATTATGGAAAAGGTCCAACTATGTTGACATATGATGACAATAGAAAGATGGGTGGTTTCCAGGGGTGGGGTGAGGTGGGATGCAGGAGAGATGGATGGGCAGAGATAGGCAGAGAGAGCACAGAGGATTTTTAGGGCCATGAAAACACTCCACATGATATCAAAACACATACTATTGTACATTTGTCCGGAGCCATAGGTGCAACACCAAGAGTGAACCCTAAGGAAACTATAGACGTTGAGCGATGCGATATAACAGTGTGGGTTCCTCCTAGATACCAAATGTATCATTCTGGGGAGTGATATGGACGGTAGGGGAGGCTGTACTTCCATGTAGGTAAGAATTATATAGGAAATCTCTGTACTTTCCTCTCAATTTCATTTAAACCTAAAACTGCTCTCAAAAATGTCTTTACAAAATAAAAAGGAGATAATAAAATAGAAAGAAGTGACAATTCTGACCATCAAAGTAATAAGCACCTCATTTAGGGATGTGATAGAGGGGGTAGGAGGTTGCACATTGGCAGACAGATAAGCATTCTTGTTGGATATTTTTACTCTCCAGAATGTCCCTAGAACTCCCTTCAGTCATTCCTTGCCACTTGATGTTTTTCCAGTGCCCACTCTCTAAGCCTTCATCTACTCATAGTAGGTAAAATACACTCATCTTAGAATTCAGAGCTCTTAAAACAATTCTTGCTCCTGGATGCATATATTTACCTTCAGATAATGGCCTCTACTAAATATATTGTTCAGGAAATATCACAAGAGCGAGCATGATGTAAGTCAATAGGGTGAAATGGGTTGACTTATGCTGCCAGCATATCACTAGTACAGAGTCCAAAACAGAATATGCTGATAGCGTCCTCTGGCTCCTACATGGTCTCCAGATTTTTTTTTCTTCCAAGCAGAAGAGGGTTCAGATATGTGACTTCAGAGCCCAGGATTAAAGATGATCACCTCTGGTAGAAATCTACATGTGTTACGATTGTGGTTTTTAGGCAGTTTCAGGGTTGTGGGTTAGGGAGAAGTCCAGCAATGCTCTGGGCTCCAGAGGAAACTCCTCATTTTGAAAGAAAGGGAAAGAATGGGTAGCACGGGGATGAAAGGTGTTTGTGTCCTTAAATTTGATACTGACTCCACCCTTTCATAGTTTGAAGAAACACCAAAATACTGAAAATTTTAGAAAATACACAACTTTGCACTTTATTCTTTAGCAAGTATTAGAAATATGACAAGGGGAAGGCAGTGGACTGATTGGAATAATAACCTTCCCAGAGGGAGAGCCCAGCTTGTGAAACCATGTGGCACCATAGTAGATCCTATAAAAGAAAAATTGTACCAGAAGCTTGTTAAAAATGACAAGGAAGACTTTACTTAAGACTATGGCAATAGGGGAGAGAGAGAAAGAGATTGATCTCCTCTTTGCTGAAACAAAAGGCAAGTGGGTTTTCAAAAGCTGGGGTGAGTTAATGGGAATGTCCTTGAGGGATTTAGGGACAAGAGCGGTCAATGTTATTAGGCCTTCTGTGTTTGCTGCTTGTCCTTTTTTGAATTTAGGCCTCTATCCTTTAATAGAGATGGGGAGAGAGGGATCCCATGACTCTTGATGATTACATGTCAAAGGGATGGCTCCCAGGTCCTTGAGAAAGACATTCTTGGGTTGTAAAGCTGGCAAGAGTCTGGGAGAAGATTTATATCTCAAAGGGATGGAGGAAGAATTTACAATTGTACGTTTTCTCAAGTAAGCACTCTAAGAAAAGGGAAACAATGGACCTATAGTCGGGAAGAAGCTTATCTAAAATTTAGTTAAGCTGTGGGGAACACTAAAGCCTCCTTGGACCATACTCCAGAAGGAAGTATCAGTCCTTTTCCTTCCTTTCTCATGGGGGCTATTGTGTGTGGAAAAGGCTCCTCTGCCCTGGTTCCTGATTCCAGGAGCTCACTCATTAGTGCACATTTGACTTGCTATTGATTATCTGATTCACCTTGACCTTGATTTCTTTATCTGTACAATGGAGATCACAAGGTAAAATGCACCTCATAGATTTATTGTGGCACAGAAATACAAGAAGGAGTGAAAAATAATTTAAGTGTTTAACAACGGGAAATAAAAAAGAAACTGCCATATTCATGTGACAGAAGACCATAAAGCAACAAAAAGAAATGTGCTAATTTGTCATTTATTCACATGATTGCACCTGTAAAAACAAAAAAATATTCAGTAAAAACTTGAGATCTAAGTAGAGGTACACAGTATGATATCAATAGTAAAGAGTGAAAAAAATAGCCTACCCCACAGTATTTCCTAATGGTTATGGACACAGACACAGTAATAAGAGTGTATTAACCTGGATGGAAAGGAAAGGATCACAGCATCTTCCTAATGATGTTGCCCGAGAGCAAAGGAGGGGGATGTGTCTGGCCAGGACCTAAGTGCCCGCCGGTCTATAACATTTAATCTCTTACAAAAAGGTTCTTACCAAATATGAAAAAATGCTAACTTTGTATTTTTAGGATGGATGGATGCCATTTTCTAATTCTTCTGGGACTTTAAATGCTTGTGAATCCTAAAATGAAAAAAATGAAAGGGAGAAGGAAAGAGGGAGAGTAGGGGGGAGAGCTTGCTTGAGTGTGAGTGAGATACCGCCTGCTTCTCTGTCCCCGTGTCTCTCCTGGAGAGAAGCGAAGAGAGAATTTGAAAGCAGGTTGAAGAGACAGCCCCATACACGCTGTGCCGGAAGCCCCCAGTAGGCAGAGAGGCATTCAAATAAGCTGCTGGTGACGCACTGATTGTTTTGGCTGCTTCTGCTCTCCTGTGATTGAAGCAACAAAGGTTTTAAGACTTCAAACCCCAGCTCTGATCTGAAAATGAAGTTAGGTGTTTGAGAAACAGCTGCTAGAAACAGCTCAGCTCCCTCCGGAGCTTCAGGTCGGCTTCAAAGCAGCTGCCAGAAGGGAGGGAGGCAAGCAAACTACCCTGGGCATGTGTGTGTGTTAATAAAAACAAAATGGCTCGCCCTAAATAAAACATGGCTGGTTTCCCTAGGATGGAGAATTCCATTCTAATTCCGCATGTCTGTCTGTTTTGAGGTTTTGAGCAAAGAACTTAGAGCATCATCTTTCTCACCCTTGGGGCCCGTAGATTTGGATAGCACAGGCTGACTCCTAGCCCACCCTCAGATCAGCAAAATAAGAAGCCTCTCTGAGCCCCAGTCCCCTTCTGTCCATTAGCTTAGGCCCTTGTGTGATAAAGTATATAAAGTACTTCGAAAATGATAGAACTCAGTATAAATGATACCTTCTACTAACCTTGTTCATGTACACTTCATGTTACTATACTCTTTTTTTTTTTTTTTTTTTTTTTTTTTTGAGGAAAAGCCAGGATCCATTCAAGATTATTTTATTGCCAGCCTAGAAGCTCAGCCTAATTTGCTTAAAACTTTTCTAGTTTTAGCATGGAAGCTTCTCTGTCCCAGGAAATCCCTCAGTTCTGGACAAACTCGGATGGTTGACTACCCTACAGTGTATTCATCATATGGCAGATGGAGTTCTTTGTCCTCAGAAAACTTATAATCCAATATTCATTTTTAATCTCTTCATCATATCTGATATATAAATTGTTATTATTTGTTAGTTATTACTCTATAACCTCCCGTACTGGACCATAAATTCATATAAAGCAGTGGATACATTTTTTTTTCTTTATATCCACTACCAAACTCTTCTATTTACTAGGAATGTGATTAGGAATTCAATAAATATGTATCATACACATTAATTAATATGTGAGATCAGTGGTGTTCTTTTATTCCCAGTTTTTATGGTCTTTATCGAAACACTGAATTATTTTTCTTTATTTATATTTTACTTTTATTTGTTTATTTTAGAGAAAGAGAGAGAGCAAGAGAAGAGAGCATGCATGAGTGGAGGGGGGAGTGGAGGGAGAGGGACAAGCAGACTCCACACTGAGTGGGGGGCCCGAGGTGGGGCTTAATCTCATGACCCTGAGATCATGACCTGAGCGGAAATCAAGAGTCAGACACTTAATAATCAGATGAGCCACCCCGGAGCCCCAAGCACTGAGCTGTTTTAGTCCTTAAATTGCTATGTAAATCACACACACGCACACGCACACACATGTGTTGGAGTTAACTGTCACAATCACTGGTGCATAAGCTTTACAATGTCTAGAAATTATCAACAGTGCCTCCTTTCTCCTTTTACCCTCAAGTATCTCGGCTCTGATGGCTGCACATGCAGTCATCTCACGTAGGAGTCTATGCCTTGCAATACCTACCGCAGCCTGCAGGGAGAGCGTGTCTTTGTTAGCTACTTCTCTAGGACTTTCTTTCTTTCGTAATTTATAGCCGCCCTTAGTCACCCATCTAGTAAAGTAGGCTTTCTTTCTCATTTTTGAAAATCACACATCATCTCAAAACCCAAAAGCCCAAGAGAATGTTTAACTTATGTTCCATTCTCAGTGGGATAGGAAAACCAGCTCACCTCCGTTCTCTCAATACAATGCTTAGATTTCCATAATAAAGATATTCTAATCTGGAGCTTTATCAGAAATGGGACTATTATGAAAAAGACTTTATACCCTTGTAGATGAGAATATCTTCCCTGTATAGATAACTCCAGGAGGCCAATCCATAAATCCTGAAGGATAATTTTATTGGACGCCCTCTCTGCAAGCAGTATACTCAGTCCACACCTGAATGTACTGACAACGTCTAAATCCTCTAAATTTCTCAAGTTACCTTCTTTTTTTATAGATGACTTAGGGGAAAGTAGAGGAAAGAAAAAAGAAAACAAAAGGACGAGTTAGGGAAGTCTTTTTAGCCAGGAGTTTTATACTTTTTAAAAAATTTTTTAATTTTTTTATTTCCTACCACAGGCAAAATGCATGTCTAGGATGAGAGGTTGTAGAGACTAGATTATCGGTTGCACATAAGGAGGTGGTTAAGACTTGAGGTTCTGGGATCGTAGTACTTGGGTCTGAAGTCCTGTTACACCTTTTACGAGCTGAGTGAAATTGGGCAAATTATATTAGTTGTCTCAGCATTAGGATCAGTAAATGCAGATGATGCTGGTGTAATAGGGCACTGTGAGCATTAAGGACAGTTAGCTGTGCCACGGATCCTCTTGTTGCCTTTGCAACACCTCCTTGGCATATCTCTGATTTCAGCCAAAGCTTTGAAGGATGATGTTGACTCACACTGATCACACCCCGACTCAAGCATTACTTGTCTCTCTCTTTCTCTCTCTCTCACTCTTTTTTCCCCCCAAGGCCTCTCCACACCCTGGTACTCCCCTTAGCTCGTGTGCAAGGGCAGCCTGGAAGTGCAGAGGAGGCAACATTTAACCAATGGGATTTGGAAGCCAGTAGATAAATGCCCCAGCCACCTGTTCAAAAGATCAATTATGGAAGACATTTTACATGCTCCTTAAAGTCTTGAAAAGGTCAAGACCCTGTTGCCAAAATCAGTGACCTATGTAAAAGATGTATATCAGCTTTTGCTTCTTCTCATCTCCTTCCTCTCATTCCCTCACTCCTTTTTCCAAGGATCATCTCATTCCTTCCCCAAAATCTCTCCCACCAGCCCCATTATCAGGCTCTAGGAAAATCAAGTTTAGCTATATAAAGCTCTAAGTACAGTTTTTGGCACACAATAAGCACAATAATAAGCTCATAATAAGCCCAATGAAAGTTAGCCACTACCACTACTACTAGTAGTAGGAAAGCGCCTTTTCCTTTTGCACTGCAGAGCGAGCAGGAGATCCATATAATTTAGAGTAAAAGGAATTTTCTGATTCTTTTTTGAAATAGACTTGATATAGAGTATGTATTTTTTCATCCAAAGAGCTCATACACCTACTAGAGTCTTCATTTCACCAAGATGGATATCTATTGTTTTCTACTTTCCACCTCACAGAAATGTTCTAGGAATCATAAGTGAGTGCTTTTACTTAGCTTTTTCATCCCCCAGGCAAAGGAAAGGAAACCACACAAATACAGGGGAGCAGTTTCTATTGAACACCTGTTAATCTTTTTTTATATTTCACCATTGCTACCATAGCATGGAAGAGACTTTCATTACTGCCACTGGCAAATGTTATTATTTGTTGAACATCCACTTGTCCTCGTGTTTAGAGATGTAGGCCATCATTGACTTTTTGTTTGTCTAATCACTTTGCAGAGATTCTTATGGGTTTTCTGCAGCTGAGGCCAACTTCTCGGCTTACCCTAAACATCCTAAACATATAAATCTCAGGGACAGAGATTTCAAGAGGAGTTTAGACAGGTTCCCTGACTACTCCTCTAGGTAAAGAAGATTCCGGAAATTCATGAGGCTAAAGGAAATGCATTATTATTATGGAGAGATGATTGCTAACTCCCTTTCCTCTTCAAGTTTTCAGTCTCCCAAACTTTTTCCTAACTGAAGTCCTGATGGGTACTTGATGAGATTAAAGATGGACCATCTCAAATTTGTTTTCCAAACCATTCTTTTAAAAAAATATTCCCTTTCTGCAAAATAATGAAGAAAATGTGTCTGTCTCCTATGCCAGCTTTTATTTTTAAAGGCTGTTTGTATAAATCCCAGTTGGTCAAGGCCACTCACTCAAGGTGTCTCTCCAGTATTATAACACCTTATATTTATCCAATTGCAGGCAAGTAAATTATCACCATTGTCTTTCTTCCTAAACTATAAGCTCCTTGAATAAAAATCTTTTCTTAGTAACTAGTTACACATAAAGAAGCTTCATGAATCTTTGGCCTCATTTCCATATTATATTTACTTCAATTCCACAAATCCCATTGTACAGCTTCTTATTGTGACAAAAGTGCAAGAATTAAATGGAAGATCCTATAATCTGGTCACTTAATGCCTATTGTAGGGATCATTTCATTTGGGGAAGGCGTATCATCTGTTTCATGTAAATGATGGAAATGCATATGAAAAAGAAAATTATCAAAATCATAATGAGCTAGTAATAACTATTGTTAGTATAATGCTCTCAACACCACAAATAATTAAAAAAATAATAATAGATGATATTTAGTAGCAGCTCCGTTCCAGGCATAGTGCCAAGCACTTTGCATACATTCTTTTGTTTGTAATTCACTGATTCTCTGCACTGAGCCCTATGTCAAGGTTAAATATTGACTTGCCAGAGTGAACACAGCCTGTAAAAGATGGATCTGGGATTCCACCCAGGTTTGCCTGACTCCACGATCTATATGTCAACCATGGCATAATCTGTCTTACTTCCTATCCATGATCTCATTGCATTCTTACTGCCCCGGTGCTATTCATTTTCCTCTTTTAGGGTCAGGGGAACTCGGATTCAGGAAAGGGCTCCATACTGGAAGGGGCGGAATTAGTAGTTATTTTGTCTTATTGGTCTCCCCTGTCCCATTACCTCCCCACCTCTTCAATTTATATACTGTTGAGGACTTGAGGACTCATGCACTACACATTCGAACTGCACGTGCTTCTTCTACCTAAACAGAATTCTGCTGGGATTGTCTTACAACAGGTTCCCTCAAAAGCAGAGCCTGGGGCACAAGCTATATGCTAATATTTTATTGGGGAGAACACTTTTCAGGAAGCAGAAGGGAGGTGAAAAGGAAAGTAAGTGGGAAAGGAAGGAGGGCAAAGGCAAGGGGAGCTGTTGCCCAGTGGGTCACAGCTCTGTGGACGTCAGGCTGAATGCTCAGACTACGGTGTGTCTTCCAAATGCCTGTATGGGTTTTACTCTTTTTAAATAGTCAATTTGGGGGAAAGAATGTTCCACGGGTTCTCATTTCCCCTTGTTCAATGTTCTCTCCATCGTAGGCCGGCAGTCCTGCACTTCTGGGTTATTATTCTCAGCCCTTCTGCAGCAGCCTGCCAGGGGGTTACCGGGAAAGCAGAATTCCAAAGAGGTGGAATTCTCCATGCAGCCAGCCTGACTCTAGGAGGTCTTCCACGGGCAATGTCTGCCTGGCCACGTGCACTTTAGTGGGCCCTGGATTCTAGGGGACCAGCCAGGGCACTTGCATAGTCCTCACCAGCAAAAGGAAAGCCTGTAAGGATATACGTCAGGATGCGCGAAGCATTAATGCTTACACAAGACATCACAGTTCTGAAAATCTTTGCAACATCTGACAGGAAAAGAGGCAAACAGATTGGAGAAAATTAGGATTTTTAGAAAACCTTTTCTTCTACATGATTTATCTTATATACCTAGGAATAAGGGATAGCTTTCCTGAATATCTGAAAGCCAGGGTTGAGGCTTACCCCTGAAAGGCCTGGATGGGTTTGATCAAATAAGTGCGTGTGCACATTTAAAAGTCAAGTTGTTTTGAACTTTTGTTCAATGACAATTCACCCTGAACAGTGCTCAGCGTAGTTGTCATCTAATCTCATCTCTGGATACCTGTGTTCCTGGATGACCAACGTGAGCCAGGCTTCTCCCTGCTGGTAGACCTCACTGTATGTCACCACTCATGCCCGTGAGCTCAGGAAGGCACAGTCCCTGCCAGGAGGATGGGGCTGAATTTAACAGCCATCCCTTCAGGAAAATTAAAACATCTCCCAACAGCCTGTTAGAATATGATTGTTGTCAGGCAATTTTTCTAGGAGGTTATCAAGAGCATCAAGCAGAAAACTGTGGCTGAGGGAATCCAGGAAGGCGTGTCAACCCCAGGGTATGAAGCTGAGCCTCATCCCCACTTTAGGAACAGCTAAGCCTGTATGGGGCTGGAGGGCCTGTGAGTCACAAGGTGGAGGAACTGCGGACCTTTGTGGGCATCTCGGGTACCTCCTGGGAGTGAGTTCATGGTAAGGAGGAGAGAATGGGATGGACATCTAGCGCCCTGGCGAAGCATCATTCAGCAGAAAGAGGAGGCGCTTGTGTTACGCTGTTCTCCTGGATTCCAGACGAGTCTCCCTGAGCAGGCGAACACCACACCAGCTATGTGTACTTCCCGGGGGGCCGGTGCTGGCCCTGCTCACGGCCTGGGCCGTGGTGCCCGCAGCACCCATGTGTGGTGAGCGAAGACAGCGTCCAGGCAGTGACGGCAGAAGCATCATCAGTGTAGCCCTTGACCGTGTCCCCAGCATCGGACGACGCACCGCCGCCACAGACAGTAGTGTCCTTGGTCTCCAGGATGGGCAGCCAGGCCCAGGCGTCAGTGGCCTTGGTGGTGCCAACCGCTCCCAGAGGCCCATGACAGGCACAGAGGGCTTCCCCTCGTTGATGGAAAGAGGCTCTTAGGGTTGTAGGCTGGCGCAGGCCTGTGTGTGTGCTTCGCTGCCTTCTCCAAGGACAGATGCGCTGAGCTCATACCGACTGTGCCTGGCCACCCTCAGTGGGGGTGACACAGAGTGGCGGCCCCTCCACGACCACTCGGGTGCTGCGGACACTCGCTCTACACCCTCCAGGAGGCAGAAGACGGCCTCGCTCAGGGGTCTGCAGGCTCCGTAAAGGCCGGAGAGTGCTTCAGACCTCCTCCCTTCCAGCCCCTCAGCTCCAAATGGTCATAGGAAATATATGAAGGGAGGAGTACGGTTGTGTCCTAATAAAACCTTAATTGCCAGACAGGTCATCGGCCAGCTTTAGCTCACGGGCTGTAGTTTGCCGACCGTTATGCTCGTTAGAGCATCAGCACCGTTAGGTCCAAGTAGGCTCTTCTTTTTAAAAATATCTTATTCATAACAGCAGAAAACAGACCCCCCTTCTGTGCCATTTCTTTCTCTGCCATTAACATTTTATCTTGACTTTATAACTCTTTAACTGCATGAAACATTTACATAAAACAGTAAAGTATGGTGATGTATTCATTATTTTTTATTACCTGGAGGATGAGTGAAAATGAAATGTACTCACCAGCTGCCATACTCAACTGATAAAATTATATGTTCTCCATTCATCGATCAGTATATAAAATAGTATAAGAAATATACGTTCCATTATTTTATAAGCATAATGTGTGAAACTCATAATTGCTTATAACATTAAATCCCAACTCATTCTGCAAGAGACACGAGGCAAGTGAATAACTGAAAAATCATGTCCTCGGCATAATATAATCTTCAGGATTATGTTCAATGTGCACATTAAGTAGAGTGAAAACAAGCCATGAAATTTAGCATCAAGGGGATGCTTTTGCACACGGCGACTTGAATCTTTAAACATTTCCCCCTTCCAATGTAACAGGTAGGGTGGATATTGGTAGAGGAATGTGGGATGCTTCAAGTATCCCTAGCACAGGGCTTCACGGATGTATGGTTGTAATGCGTGTTTTACGGAGGTGCGTACATATCACACACACATATGTATACTGCGTATGCTCACTACGCACCTGCATCTATGCACACGCACACGGAGACACGCACGACGGTAGGCTTCAGGCTCCGTTGATTTAATCTTATTTTGTTTAGGCTCAGGCAGTGTTAAAGGCAGAAAGAGTAGAGAATTTGGACATCAGCATCCCCCTTATGTTCGCTGGACTGCTGTCAGCCCCAGCGTCCTGCAGCCAAGGGGGATGCGTTCCAGACACTGACACCAAGTGAGTCAAGACTCCGGCGCCCACTTCTCCCTTCCGGCTACCTTACCCTCTGTTTGTCGCTACCTCCTGCCACCAGTTCTTTCCCTGCCGGAAATCCCTTTTGGTTTACTACTTTTTTCATTATATTGAGACTTACCTCATTATTATTTTTTTTATTTTATGCTCATGTGGGCTTCATGTCTTATTTATCATTAGGAACACAGCAATCCAATCAGTTTTTTTTTTTTAAGATGTAATTATTTATCTTAGAGAGAAAGAGAGAGCATGCGTTGGGGGAGGAGCAGAGAGAGAAGGAGACGAGCAGACTCTGCTGAACATGGAGCCTGATGTGGGGCTTGATCTTAGTGCCCCTGAGATCATGATCTGAGCCAAAAACCGAGTCTGATGCTTAGCCGGCTGAACCACCCAGGAGCCCCTGATGCAATCAGTTGTTAAAGATTTACAGTTTTTCAACACTAAAATACAGTTTCTGCTATTCAGCTATCATGTCTTTGTAGATATTTATTAGTATTCTGAGATGGCAAATGAGCGCTTAATAATTATTACCTTTTGCATCTACCTTATTTAGTAGGTCCAAAGCCTATGGAATATTATGAAACCCCCATCCCAAATTGTGGATATAAATCACCTGAGGCTGATAGAAGCTGAGTTCTCACGCTTAGTTCCTGATTTCAAATGATTTTCTTCTTTGAAATGATCTCATTATTCTCATGGGTTGACTTTGTAGTATTATACCCTTGAACTTGTAAAACAAATGTACAATAATGTATTTTATTAGTTTTAACCTTAATCAGTTTTTCCATATGTGTTTATAGTAAACACATATGGGAAAAGACTCTTTTATAATAAAACTCACAGTGCTGACTATGAAACATTATATTTTAAAAGTTTCCTGTTACTTAAAAAACAAAATGAAAATCAGTGAAACAATAAAATCAATACAATGCGGAATGAGGGTGTTGACAAGTGAATATGTCATATGCTGAGATACGTAACCAAATTAGGTTAAACAATGAAAACTCAAGGAGTAGATGTGTCTAGGACTCTGTTTCAGAAGCAGTTAGAGAAAGAGCCTGAGTATTGCTGCAGAAACTCATTCCTGGGTCCCCGGGATACAAAAGTTCAGGGACCAGACCTGCTCTGTGGAACTGGTGTCTCTGTCCCTCTGAGATGTCCTTCTAATGTGTGCCAGACCCTTTTCTAGGCACTGGGCTTGATAAAATAGTGACACTCCTGCTCTCAAGGAGCTTACATTCCAGTGAGAGAAAATTAACAAGAAGCATAATATATACATCATTATTATGATGAAAACAGTCCGACTGTAATAATATCACACAGAGGAAAACAGAGTCAGTTCATCTCATTAAGAGTGCTAGGCTGGGGAAAGGTGTCTTACATATGTTATTTTGGGGTGGTTTCATTGAGAAGTTTCCCATTTCATCACAGACAGGAAGTCAGTGGGGGAAAGCCATGTGGGCTTCTGGGGAAAGACTGCTAACGCCAGGGGAGTAACCACCCCCCAGGGGCTGAGGAAGCAGGAGGCCCAGCAAGGAAGCCCGTGTGCTGCGTGGAAATAGCGAGAGTGAAACAATGGGCCGAACCCATGTCTCCCCCGTCGTAGGCCTTGCAACAACCTCCAGAGCCACGGGTTTTGACCTACTGCCACAGTCTTACCTACCACTCAGCAGATGAGGACACGGCCTCACAGAGGCTCAAGGTCACCGCAATGTTACGTTGTAGGTATATGTAGCCTTTGTAACCCTGCCTTGCTCTTTGAATCTAAAAATCCTTATCCCGCCCCTAAGAAAACTCCCACACGATTGCATAACTAGTGAGCATTAGTGATGGGATTAGAAGTTCTCTCTGTTTTTAGGACAGATGTGAAATTGTGAAATTGCCTAATGACACTAATACCACCAAACAAATGCAGCTACCGATGGACGATGTGAGGTTTGCCCAACTTCCTGAGGAGGGTAATAGTACCATGAAGGCCCAGTTGGTTATACTGATGAATCCGAGTCCTTTAATGGTCTGTAACTGGGAGAAAGGATCGACTTAGAATTTGTGGAAAGCCTTCAGTTAAAAGAAGAGCACATAAACTCTTGTCCGGAGTTTCAGGTGCTGGTTGGATTCCTTAAGTTAGTGGCTCTCAGCCGGAGGTGATTTGTCCCATGGGGAACGTTGGCAATGTCTGGTGACATTTTGAATGTCATGACTTGGGGTTGGTGGAGCTGTAGGCATCTGATGGGTGGAAGCCAGAGAGGCTGCTGAACATCCTGCCCCGTGAGTAGGACAGCCAGGCCTCCTGCCCCCACCTCCAAAGGAACTTATCTAACCCCAAATACCAATAGTGTCAAGGTTGAAAAGCGCTGACGACACAGAGGTGATCAGATGTTATTTGGGAACCAGAGTGTCTGAATTCAGGCAGGCTGCTATTGGTGTTATACTTTTAATCGGGGCGATTTATAGAAACGGAGAGAATACCAGGGGCATTTCTCAGCAGGGAAGAACATGAAGAGCTGGGGAGGAATGTGCATTTCAAAGCCTGTAGATGGGAAGTAAAATTCTGGGACTGCTACCGGTTTTTATCTCTGCCATTATTTTAGAAATTCTCAGTTTCTTCATCTATACAATGGGAAATGTGAAAAGATGTACTTTCCCTTGTTTAGGGATAAAAAAAAAAAAACAAAAAAAAACACCACATCTGCGCTCAGGTGGGAAGCACTAAAGAGATGTTAGTTATCTTTACCAAACACCTGTTCACACTGAGCAGATAATACTTTTAAATTATGGGAAATGAGGAATCAATCAGTCTCCCAGGATCCACGAGAAACTGAGAAATGCTCTGAGTCAGATGCAGGTTTTATCTGGGTGAAACCAGAATCCATTTTGATATACGGGTGTCAGTGGCTGGATGTATGTCCTACATTTCCCACCTCCCAAGTCTGGTGAGGAAAGCAGAGTCTCACAGTAAAAATGCAGGCAACATTTCAAACACATGAATCATTTAAAATATCTTTAAGGGTTGGCTGCTAACAGCCTACACTTTGTTGTTGTTTTTTTCTTCTTTTCTAGTTATAAAATAGGGATTGGAATAGGGAAGAGAAAAGGAATTGTAAATCGTAAAATGTAAAATTGTAAAAATGATAATGCATAAAAAATTAAAGCCCTTCACCTGCTTCCTGAAGAACAACATGTGGCGAAGATTGGACTTGGTCGTCTGGGGAGTAGCTGACCTAGGAGGGGGCTCTTTGGTTCCTTGGTGAACTGCTTTCCACCTTTTAGGTGGGTTGACGTCTCCTGATTCCCACTGCTGAAGTGAAAGTAACGGCTCTGAAGAGGTGGGGATTTAGGACATGAACCCGACAGGGCACTGCGGGAGCAGGGACGGTGTCACCTGTGACCAGGGTGCTCCCGACGGGCTGCCGCGGGGTCACCAGCAGGCGCCTGGCTGCTACAGGAGGCCGCTGGACAAGAACACTCAGGAGGCTGCCGTCTTCTCCGTGGTGTTGCAGTCTGGGTGGCTACTGATTTTCTTTTACTTTTTCACTTTTTAAAAAGGATTTATTTATTTATTTGAGAGAGAGAGAGAGAGAGAGAGAGAGTGGGGGGGGATGTGGAGGGAGAGTCTCAAGCAGGCTCTGTGCTGAGCCCCCCCACCCAACCCCTACACAAGGCTCGACCTCATGACCTTGAGGTCACGGCTTGAGCTGAAACCAGCAGTTGGCTGCTGAGTGTGCGGCTCATTGTGCCTGATTTTCTTTTGACGTGTCCTATTTTATTTATTTATTTATTTATTTATTTATTTATTTATTTTAATAAATTTAATTTTTATTGGTGTTCAATTTGTCAACATACAGAATAACACCCAGTGCTCATCCCGTCAAGTGCTCCCCTCAGTGCCCGCCACCCAGTCACCCCCACCCCCCACCCTCCTCCCCTTCCACCACCCCTATTTCATTTCCCAGATTTAGGAATCTTCCATGTTCTGTCTCCCTTTCTGATATTTCCTACCCATTTCTTCTGCCTTCCCCTCTATTCCCTTTCACTATTATTTATATTCCCCAAATAAATGAGAATATATAAAGTTTGTCCTTCTCTGATGGTCTTATTTCACTCAGCATAATGCCCTCCTCAACATCTTAAAAGCCATCTATGAAAAGCCCACAGCAAATATCATTCTCAATGGGGAAACACTGGGAGCCTTTCCCCTAAGATCAGGAACGAGACAGGGATGTCCACTGTCACCACTGCTATTCAACATAGTACTGGAAGTCCTAGCCTCAGCAATCAGACAACAAAAAGACATTAAAGGCATTCAAATTGGCAAAGAAGTAGTCAAACTCTCCCTCTTCGCAGATGACATGATACTCTACATAGAAAACCCAAAAGACTCCACCCCAAGATTGTTAGAACTCATACAGCAATTTGGCAGCATTCC
Source organism: Canis aureus (assembly GCF_053574225.1). NCBI lineage: Eukaryota > Metazoa > Chordata > Mammalia > Carnivora > Canidae > Canis > Canis aureus. The sequence continues at coordinate 439,316 of NC_135613.1, forward strand.
AGGATACACAATCAATGCCCAGAAGTCAGTGGCATTTCTATTCACTAACAATGAGACTGAAGAAAGAGAAATTAAGGAGTCAATCCCATTTACAATTGCACCCAAAGCATAAGATACCTAAGAATAAACCTAACCAAAGAATTTGTAAAGGATCTATACCCTAAAAACTATAGAACACTTCTCAAAGAAATTGGGGAGGACACAAAGAGATGGAAAAATATTCCATGCTCATGGATTGGCAGAATTAATATTGTGAAAATGTCAATGCTACCCAGGGCAATTTACACGTTTAATGCAATCCCTATCAAAATACCATGGACTTTCTTCAGAGAGTTGGAACAAATTATTTTAAGATTTGTGTGGAATCTGAAAAGACCCCAAATAGCCAGGGGAATTTTAAAAAAGAAAACCATATCTGGGGGCATCACAATGCCAGATTTCAGGTCGTACTACAAAGCTGTGGTCATCAAGACAGTGTGGTACTGGCACAAAAACAGACACATAGATCAGTGGAACAGAATAGAGAACCCAGAAGTGGACCCTGAACTTTATGGTCAACTAATATTCAATAAAGGAGGAAAGACTATCCACTGGAAGAAAGACAGTCTCTTCAATAAATGGTGCTGGGAAAATTGGACATCCACATGCAGAAGAATGAAACTAGACCACTCTCTTTCACCATACACAAAGATAAACTCAAAATGGATGAAAGATCTAAATGTGAGACAAGATTCCATCAAAATCCTAGAGGAGAACACAGGCAACACCCTTTTTGAACTCGGCCACAGTAACTTCTTGCAAGATACATCCACGAAGGCAAAAGAAACAAAAGCAAAAATGAACTACTGGGACTTCATCCCGATAAGAAGCTTCTGCACAGCAAAATAAATAGTCAACAAAATGAAAATACAACCTACAGGATGGGAGAAGATATTTGCAAGTGACGTATCAGATCAAGGGCTAGTTTCCAAGATCTGTAAAGAACTTATTAAACTCAACACCAAAGAAACAAACAATCCAATCATGAAATGGGCAAAAGACATGAACAGAAATCTCACAGAGGAAGACATAGACATGGCCAACATGCACATGAGAAAATGCTCCGCATCACTTGCCATCAGGGAAATACAAATCCAAACCACAATGAGACGTGTCCTATTTTACACATCCAGCAGAATCATCAGTTGTACTTCTCCACTCACAGATGAGAACACATCAAATCTGTAGAAACAAATCTGCGAAAATTTGTAGAAAGAAGCGTAGTGATGATAGCTTTTGGTTGGAATCAAAGCACGGACAACCGACGCTAGAAGACAAAACTTCATTTTGGCCAAGGACGAGGGTGTCAGGGTCAACACAGAGCCTTGGTCCGCATTTCTGGCATGGAAGAGATTCTTTGGAACGGGAGGCAGAGCCGTGTCCTAGGCTACGGAGCCACTTCCAGGCAAAGCGCCCCGTGGACATGTCACAGGCCTGTCTTGCCACACGGTCTGACGTTTCTCTAACGCTGCTTCATGGTGTCATTGAAGAGGCCTTTTTGTGTTTCGTTTGTTTTATTTTGCTTTCGGTTTAGTCTCATGGATAAAACTAGACATACTTACTCAAATCCTAACATAACCAGGATCACGTGATTCAGTAACAATCATTCAAATTTCAGACTACAGAATATTTTATGTTTATGTAAGAAATCCTCCAAAATTCTAAGCCAAGAGCTAACTTCAAAGTATAATAATGGGAAACTTTCTATTTAATTAAAATACATACTTTCTGGCTATAGACTAGAGTTCCTTATATTTCCTTTTTTTTTATAAGTTCTAAGATAATATAGATATCACATAATTTCCCCTGTATTCAGTCCGTTGTAACTTAACAAAGAGAAACTTCGCCTTTGAATTTGAGGAATATATTTCCTCCAGAGATAAACTTGCATAATATTTGCTTCAGAACCTAGAAGATTAATATATAATTCCCCATTATGTTCGGCAATTGTCAGAGAGGAAAGCAATACCAGATAGAAGAGGAAAGAGAAGAGTGTGAAAAATCACATTATTGGTATTAGAGCCCTAAAACTTTTCACAGCTACTCTTGCACAATTCCCATTAGAACGCGGCATCGGTGGCGTTTCAAGTTTCCTCCGAGGTGTGGCCTTTTGGGGAAGGGGGTGGTGGTGCAGGGGATTCCAGGCAGACTCGGAATGGAGCAAAATGATTCTGGAGCTTGTACGTCCTACGTGTCAGAGCGCGGACATCGGATTGGGTTCTAACAGGAAAAGGGCTTTTACCCCATTGTTTTTCTTCTACGTGAATGAAGTCCGTGATTTATAGCATAAACATAAATAAGATAAATAATAATTTTATAGCTTAAAGAAAATTAACTCCACCCAGGCGAAGAAACACGACTCCTGGCACCTCAGGCACTAACCCCCCTCCTCACTGGGACCTTCCATCATGATTTCTAAAACCAGACATTTTGCTTTTGAATTTTGTATAAATGAGATCATGAAGCATGTGGCCATTTGTGTTTCTTTTTTTTCTCTCCACACCGTGTGCAGTTCACCCACAGTGCTGCGATGTAGAATCCTTTCACTCACTTTAATTGAGGTTTCCTGTAATGAATGAAAATGCCGTGATTGACTTACTTATTTTTTCTTTTCTTTTTTTTTTTTTACTCTTTTTTACTTTTTTTTTTACTTATTTTTTCTTGATGGATATCCGAGTTGCTTGCAAATTTTGGCTGTAGGAGCAGTTTGTCTTTCTTTCAGCAGTTTTAAAGCACCAATATTTCTGTGGGAAAATAGAACTATTTATGATTAATTTACTCTCTCAAGGGAGAGATTTTCTTTTTTTCTTACTGCTTTTTAGATTTTCTCTTTATTTTTTGCTTTTATAAATTTTACCAAGATATAGTAATTATGTTTTTCTGTCTATATTTGTCCTACCTGGAGCCTAGAATGCTTGATGATCTGTTGCAACAGGTATCATTCATCAGCTTTGGAAATTGTTTATTTGTTTAATAACCTATTATTTATTACATGTTTATTTCAAACTCCTTATTTATTACAAATTTATTTAAAATCTGCACATTGTCTCTCTTTCTCTTTCAGGTCTTTAATTGCACTTGTATTAGTCTTTTCAATGTATATTTTTCCTCTATTTTATGTATATTCCATCCCCTTTCCTCCTTTTAGGTCAGAATGAATAGTCTTACTGACTTAGCTTCCAAATCATTAATCTTCTCTTCATCTGTGTTTCCTCTGCTGCCAAACACATTCTGTTGAGTTCTCAAGATCAAAACTTATACATTCACATCTAGAATTTCCATTTCATTCTTTTACAGGTTTCAGTTTTCTGGTGATGTTCTTCACTTTGGAGTCTCTTTTGAAGACATCAGTTATTTTAAGCCTGAGACCTCTATTATCTAGATCAATCTCCGGCTGCCGTCATTTCTCCCCCTCTTAGTCTTCTCTCTTATGATCTCTATTTACTTTTCACTGAACCTGTTTTTTGGCCACGAACAACCGAAGAGGGACTGCATGAGCTGGTGAGAGTACAGGGAAGTAATCATAATTCAACAGAGGTTGAGCTGGATTTTAGTCTCTGTAGGGTTTTTTTTTTTTTTTTTTTTGAATTTACCCTTGTTTCCAGGGCGTAGACTTTCAGGGTTCCAAATGGAAAGCTTGAGGTATTTACTAGAGCCTCTCTCCCTTGTCGGGACCTGCGCATCAGCTTTATACAGGTCACTACGAAGCTGCTCTCTCAACTCCTCTACCTCCTGGCTTCTCATGTCTGGAAGCTTTTCTTGACCTGGGCCCTTACAAATGCGTGGAGATCTCAAAGGGAGGGGAGGAATGAGAAGAATTAGGGCTTGCCGCAGAGAATTTTTCTTCTCTACAGATGCTGGGCCTTCAAACCTTGATACCTTGCTAGTGTGCATGCCTTCAAGCAGGTAGTCAGGGAGTCTTATCTGCTAGAGCTTAGTCTACCATTACTGAAAATAGAGATTCCAGACATCCCTTTTGTATCTCATTTTACCATGAATTTCTTCCTCTCCTAGTATTAATCAGAATTGCAACTTTACATCTATTTTTATGAAACTTTGAATAATTTGTGTGTCTCCCATTAGACTGTAAACTCCAAGAGGGAAGTGTCCGTGTGCGTTTAGGCATCATTGCATCCCAAGTAACTAGAATAGTGCCTGATTCATAGTATGGAACTGAATATAATGTGAGTGAATGAGTGATTAGGGAGTCTTTGAATGTGTAGAGTGAGTAGAATAAAGCATTAAAAGAGCAAGTCAAGAGTAAAATCCTAATCCAAAACAATAGAACTGAAACAGTCATCAGGAAAACATACTGTCTCTCAAGACAGAACTTGTAAAAATGGCCACAGACAGTGGCAAGAAGTGAGAAACCTATTTTATTCAAGTCTTTAGGAAAACTTGTAGGCAGAAAGGGTGTTATCAAAGGCTCTGACAATTTAAATATCTGGACCGCGGAATATTTATGAGGATTAAACAAGATACAGCTTTGAAAAGTGCCATCACAATGCCCGGAGAATATAGTATTCAGCTCCAATGGTTAACACGGTGCCATTCCCAAAAAATGAAAGCTGATTTTTAAAATTCTGTGCATCTAGAGTTCTTATACTCTACATTTTCAAAGGAGAGAGTTAGTGTTGTTGATTATAAAATCTCTCGGAATCTCATGTATGAAAGGAACTTTGGATATTACTGATATGAGATAAAATACACTAGAAGTGTGTTGACTCCCTGAGGGTTCCAAGTAAAAATAAGTGGAAAGGCCTATTTTACAGCCCTGGTATTCGGATTGCTTTGGGGATAGACAAAAAAATACATTTGATGAGTTCGCTTAAATTAATCAGGAGTGAGCATAATATTTCATACAAGGCAGTTCAAGTTAAAAATAAAGAACACTAATTATTTTTCAAATTTTAATTGCCATTGATCCCTTGCAAGTTAAATCAGAGGCTGAAACATCATCTTTGTACGCCAAGGAGGAGCATATATTGTTAGGACTGGGCATCGCAATCTTCTTTCTTTCATCTGGGGAGGAGATGTATTTATTTATTCCTTCAGTACCTGCGCGTTGAGTGCCTACTGTGTTCCCACTGCGTCCGAGGTACTTGGGATACAGCAGGTGGCTGGGGGCTCGGTCCCCCCGGAGCCCTGCTAGGCACTCAGATGTGGTAAGCTGAGGGAGATTAGACAGCCGGCAACGAGTGAGTGAGCGCATTATCCGAACGGAGGCTCCGACGGGACACGCTCAATGCGGCACGTGTGGCGTCTACGGACTCTGGCCTGGCCTTCTGCAGGGCTTGAGGTGTCGTCGTTTGCCAACAGTGGGGTTTCGAATGCACATCTCCGTGGATGGTTCCAGGCTGGGTGCTGGACTGGAGAGCAAGGGCTAAGGCGACAGCACGTGATGCAGACGACGCGTCTGTGAGGCAGCATAACTTACTATGAAGAGCAGGTGGGCCGCCCGACGTCGAATCTGATCCCACCGCGTGGTGACTGGATGACAGCGGACAGCACTCCTACCTTCTGCGTCCTCATCTGACTTCATCGCCAGGGAGATGATGCTTGCAGCTGTGTCATAGGGTTGTTGTGAAGGCTTGGATGAGGTAATGTGCGTTATGCTTTAACAAACAGGAATGATGTATGACGACCGTGCCCTTCCCCACCCTCCAAAGAAGCACGTGGACGAAGCAGCAGCGTTTCGAATTCCTAGAGCTGTCACATTTATTTTTTGCACTTCAATTCAGAAGAGGTGTTATTGTTAGAACATCCTTGCCAGAATGCTAGTGACCCTTGACAAGCACCATTAGGTGAAGCCCCAGCAAGCACAGTGTGCTCAGCGGGGGCCCCGGCAACTCGTCAGCTTGCATTGTTTCCAACAGATGCTCCAGAGCCAAACAGTCTGTGCGGTGGGTTAGTCCCACCCACACTCCATCCTCCGAAGCGATCTGAGATGTTTGCAATAAATACCAGAGGGAACTATGGACACGTAGCAGATTACATGGAATTGCTGTTATTTTCCACTATAGATTCCTTATAAAATATCTGGAGAGGACATTATAGCAAGTGAATACTAAGAAAATCCAATAACATTTTTCTCTAATGTGTGAAATATTCTCTTTTTACCACCAAGTGTCATCATCAATTCGTCTATGACCCAAAGAAGAATGCATCTACTATTTTACATAGACGGAGACAACTAATGGTGAACCTAATTTTCCTCGGAGTATAGCCTATCACACCGAAAGACGTGATTTCACTTTGTTAAGAAGCTCTTAGGGGCCATCTGCTTACCTGATCTAAGGAGGGAACATTCCCGCCCACCCCATTGTGGAGTCCCTACCGCGTGCTGGGACCGGGATGGGGTTTCTGGGATCCGGAAAGAAGACAGAGTCCTCTTCCTGGAGGAGCTAGAGGTGCTAAAGGCAGAGGCATCATACATGATACAAGAGATAAAGCTGCACAGGCAGGCGAGGGACACTGGCCGAGCACAGGCGACGGAGGAGCAGTCCGCAAGGAGAAGGAAGAGAGGTCACCTGAACATCAAGCCCAGATTTGGGACAGACCGCACTCGTGATGCTGAGATCCCCTAGGAATCCACACAGAGACACCGAGGTCCTGCCTGCCTTTGGCAAATTGTAGGGTCTGGGGATGACGGGGTGGGCTTGCAGCAGAGCGAACAGGGACAGCGGCGGAGCTGCATCCCAGCGAATGGCCCAGAAGCGGGCTGGCTTACCCAGCCGACGACTTGAGTGGGAACCTCCATTCTGTTAGGATCCGAGGGACAGAAGCAATTGTGAGAGGTGAGGATGAGCGGGGATCTGGGCCAGAAGGAGGAGAGTTCCAGAAGCAGCAGATCAGGAGAGCGGAGTCGGGAGGCACACACTCCGGTGGGAGGGCCCGGGTGGAGGCCGCTGACGTAGGGCTGAGGGGCCAGGAAACCCTCTCGGGGTCCTAGGGTGTGACCCGGCCGGCGCTGGCCCAGCCCGGGGTGTGGCTTGGGCTCAGAGGTCTCTGTGACCAAGGTCCCGCTCTCGGTGGCGGCCAGCTTGGAGGTCGAGAGCGGCAGTGGCCACAGTTAGGAGGCTGCGGGAGCAGCTCCTGGGGAGGGACTGGGTGCTGTGCGTGGCAGGGGCACACCGGAGGCCCCTGGGGACTGAGGCGGCGGCTGCCCGCAAGGGTGGCCCCAAGCTCCGTGGAAACAAAGGGGGATTCCCGGGGAATCTCCAGCTTGGGCAGCTGCCGCCTTGGGCCAGCGGGACGCAGACCCCGGGTCACTCCGTGCACCTGCTGCGGGGCCAGGGTCACACCTCGGATCACACCTCGGGTCACCCTGCACATCTGCCGTGGGGCCTTGGGTCACACCTCGGGTCACCCCGGGCGTACCTGCCACGGGGCTGGGGTCATACCTCGGGTCACTCCGCACACCTGCCGCGGGGCCGGGGTCACACCTTGGGTCCCCCAATGCGCACCTGCCACGGGGCTGGGGTCACACCTCGGGTCACCCCGTGCACCTGCCTCGTGGCCGGGGTCGCTCCGCAGACCTTGCCTGGACAGCGCAGGCCTGGGCCGGTGTCGGGAGGTGCTGTCGGGGGCTCCCACCCGCTGACGCTCGGCAGCCTCCCAGGTCCCAACCGCCGTACATACTGTTTTCACGATTAATGACTTGAAGGAGAAAGTTCACAGCGGTAGCTCACGAATCTAACCCGTTTTTTGTCTGAGCTAATCAGCTTCCACTGTAGTGTGAACGTCTAAGCGACAAAACTGCTCTCAAGCCGCCGCGACCCAGTTCAAAGACTTTATTCAGGGTGAATATCCACAACTTTCACTACGGAAAGATGCACGTAGTCACCTGGGTTGGCCTCAAATTTATGAAAACGCTTGCAGTTTTCGGAGCTTTCTATGTCTTGGAGTTGCAGGTGAATGACGCCGGCCCCATGCACATCACACCACGTAAGGAGTTTTCCGTCGCTTGTCGCAAGGGCTGCAAAGTGCTGGCCCGCGGATGCCCCTGCGTGGACAGCGTTCCCGCGGCCTCTGCGGAGCAGGAGCACACAGCACTCACGCAGATAAATGGTAGCGAAAGCTCAAAAAACCAGATTACAGATTAGCAAATGTTTTCCTTTGAAATATAGAAGCATCTGTTAACGTTGGAACTTGATCCAATTCCCGGGCAGTTTGATTAATTTTCTCCGCTCTAGGTTCCTCATCAAAACAGTAAGAAGGCCGATAGCTATTGTGTGGGCTTATTTTGAAGGTCAAATGAGAAAATGCAGACTGCAATTTTAGCAGCGTGTCTGATTATTAAAAAATAATAGTTATTGTTCCGTTATGTTACACTGCTCAAGTGTGAATACTTAAAATCTGTTTTCTCTCTCATTCTGTGCGTGCCGCGGAATTCACACAGACCGTAGTCCTTGGGTAGCACTTTGGGGTGAACTGGAGGACCCCTGGGGCTCGTGGGAAAGTTGGGTTTTCTTGAAGCAACTATGAAGAGAAAAAATTAAAACCCAAGGAAGTCTTAAAATATTGAAGGTGAATATTTTCAGATTTTAAGTGAGAGATTAGGCTCACTTTTCAAAACATGACTCACCTCCTTAAAAAAAAAGCTTCTTTCCAGTTTTAGGACCCAGGAATGTCTTTCTCCGGGAGCTTGGAACCATCGGTTTGAAATGTGACTATGGGAGGGGATGGACCCTGCTGCCAGTGTCGTGGGACGGGGAGCCAGACGCAGTGGGAGGTCCTGGGTGGCGGGGGCAGCCCCTGCGTCGGGCTGGGCGCTCCAGCTCGGTCCCCCGCTGCTGCCGCAACCGCCCCGGACTAGGGTGCAGCTTTGTCCTAGTAACTGTGGCTTCGGTAAGCGTTTGGTTGGAGCTGAGGGATCACTGTTGTAAGAGTCTCACTTTTGCTAGATCGCCCTTTCCTGGGCCTTTGGCTGCAGAAAGTGGGATTTTATTCAGATTTTATCATATCTGCACCCCTGGGCACTTCTGGATTGCACTCTTATTTTTTTTTATCCCCAAACCTGGGATATACAAGCAGAAGAAAAAGCCCCAGGAGCTCACTTCGATGTCATTCCTCGAGCCCCATGGTTCTTAATCAGTCCGACTTCTCTCCATGTTTCAGTCTTTTTTGGTTTGTTTCGTATATATTGGGCAGCTTTTTTAGTTACGCTTAGTCGGGGGAGCAGGAAGGGAACCTCTACCTCGTGTCTCCAAAAGTGGAAGTTCCAACTCTTAATTTTTAACCTCACATTTGTCCTTCAGTGGCTACTTCACCTCTTCAAACTTTCGGCAGTTTTTATTAGGGAGAGGAACGTCGTGCTGATGAGTAACCATATATCAACTTTAAAAAAAATTTACTCGAGAATTTATAGCAGTCGACATCCTATTTAAGAAATCGAATGACTCTTTATCTTTCCCAACTAAATGCGATGTTGAAACAAAGTCATGATCGTGGCAGGGCTTTAGAACGTCAGCAGACTCTTCTGTGTCAAAGCAACAACAAGGCCGCGATCTGAGAGCTTCTGAGCGACAGCAGCCGCCGTCACCCTTGGGCTGCGCGTGGACAGAAGCAGCCGGGGGGCAAGGCAGCGTGTGGGGCGCCGTCTGCAGCTGCCCCCGGCGAGGCCCTGTCCGGCCTGCTCGCCTGCCCTGGTCGTCGGCGCCCCGTGGGCCACCTAAGTCTTCCCTGGTGCCCTGGGCCACACGGCCTTCGGGGGCTCCGCACCCACGGTCTCCTGGTGCCTGCGACCCTGCAGCTGCCGTGGACACAGCCTTGAGGGCTGATGCACACCCATGGGCCACCCTCGTGGGCTCAGCAGGGTCACTGAGCTAAGGCCAGCCTCCCAAGGCCCTGGAAAGCTTCCCTGCGGACGACGGTCACCTCCAGAGGCCTGACAGCCTCTGGCCCTTCTGCCTCTGTGGCGCGGAGGCGACCGAGAGCTCGCGGCGCACCTGTCACTTCTTGGCGGCTCGGCAGCTGGGAGGCGCTGGCCTTGGCGCAGAGGGTGGCCCGCCTGTTGACGCTTCTCTGCAGCTTCCCCCAGGGCCAGGAGCCGGGGCCACCGAGGGCTCAGCAAGGGGGCACTGAATCGATTCACCGAAGAATATGGGTGCGATCGGCTCGAGTTTCGATGCTCGGAACGCACAGGGAGCTTTGACCTTTCATTACCCATGACGGCCCCCAATAAAAAGAAGGGGCTATGAGGGAAATAGATTTTTGAAAGGTAAATAGCCATTTCCCTATTCATCAAGTTTGGGAACATCCACATCAAGGGCAGAATGGGAACAATATCGCAACTAAATTGCTGGATCAATAAACTGGGGCTGTGCTAATAGGGAAAGCAGCTTCCATCTCAAGACCTACAGCGAGAGGGGCTGTGGGATTGTCAGCTGTGCACACGCGTGCTCCGTAGGTGGAAGCATCACACCCCAGGCTGACGGCTAGCACCGCGGGCGCTTCCCCACAAACAAAAGGCAAATGCAAGTTGATGATCTGTTTATTTCTTCAAGTTCTGAGAACAACGCACGGACGTCACGTTCGGCTGATGGGACTCAGAGGTGCTGGGCGCACGGCAGCTCCCGTCGCAGGCCGGCGTGTTTTCTACTGCACTTGTTTTCTTTTGTGACTGTTCTACATTTCCTTGAAATGTATCCCCAGCCTGTTCTTCTGAAACTGGTATTTCTTAAAAAGCTCAACTTCAAAACTGTCACACATGATGAAAAATGGGAAATCACAAAAGAGTAGGTTGTTCACAGCCACTCCCCTGGGGTTCCCTCGTGTTTCTGGGTCACGGTGCCGACTCCCCGTGCGTTAGAGAGGACATCCACAGAACGCTTAGCCGGTAACCCCTTGTGATCAGGGTCAGAGTGGCCTCCTGATAAACAAAGCCGACCCTTTCCTTGAAGACAATGCCGCATCCGTTCAGAAATACTCCACGCCACCCACCAAAGCACTTCCAAAGGAAGTCCTGCTTTCAACGTGTAAGGAAAAGAAAGCTCCTTTGGAAAAATTATAAAAGGGCACTTGATTTTCATCATCTGGGCCCGGAGCAGATGAAGGGCATGGGAACGGAGGCCTGCCAACACGTGAAGGGGGCTGGATGAATTGATGAAGACCATTTGAGGGAGGCAGTGAATGAGCACAGAGGGTCTGATGCAAGGAGGGTGTAGAAGCTCAAATCAATACGGAGGAGAAGCGCATGGACAGGACCGCAGAAGATCAGAGCCAGAAATGAGCTTTACAGATCATAAAATCCATTCCTAGCTTTAAAAAAATGGGGCATCTGGAGTCAAGAGAGGAGTAACTCGAACAAGCCTTATCCCATGTGTGCTTCCACACTTGTACCCTTCATATGAATACTAATACCACTCATTATCCTAACTGCGATTTCTTCAGTACGTGCCTTTGTGCCAAACGCTGTGAGGGAGGGAGGGCTTAAAAAATCATAGATTCCGGAACTGCGGAGGACCAGATCCCAGTGCTAACACCACCGCTTGCTAGCCGCGTGACCTCGACCGGGTCACACGATTGACACCTCTCAGGTGCACGTCTTTTCTTTGTAAACTGTTTGAAATGATCGTAGCTTTCCCACCGGTTGTGTTTACAGTCGAGCAGAGGATGTAAGTAAAAATCTTAACAAGCTACAGGGCATATGGTAAAAGATACAAAAATGTTATAAATGTTATTATTATTTGTTTACACTGCAGTGAATTCGTATTATATTTATTCAGTACTTTTAGTATTGACAATTATTATGTATTAACCAGTTTATGTTGACATAACCTGTTTATATATATATTTGCATCATTATTCGATATTATATATACTTATGTCAATACCTATATTCATATGAATATTCCTTTCATTTGCCTCATGCTTTGCAGGCTGAAAAGGAAGACAGTCATGGACCTAACACCTTAAAATTCTCAGTAGCAGCCGAAGCTTTTGTGCAGAGCTCTCGGGGTAGGTGATAGTACGGGACGTTGAATCCGACTGGTGTAATGCTATAAATACTGAATGCAGTGAACGTGAATATGATACATATTCCATAGATCCGTCCACGGAAGCTTTCCTAGCTTCGTGAGTATTACAGTTACTCCTGAAGACTCCCCTGTCTTGATATTTGTAACAGGCCCTAGAGGGTCTGCGATTCTTCTACGTCTCAAGATCACACCGAGCAGTGATTTTATAAAGGAGAAGGAACTCTAGGCGATCCGGTCAGACCCACGCAGTCTCCGCCACTCCGGAAAGTGGGCAAAAAGGGCCAAACACCCTTTACAGCTGGCGAGAAGGCCATCCTGTCCGCCAGCATTGTTCCAAATTGCTTCATTTTGAAGCGTCACGTCCGCAGGCTGTTGTTTATCTGACCGTGGAAGGCCTGGTCCTTCCTCGGGTTTCTCTGGGCTGCCACGTCGGAATAGCCTACGGGGTAGTGAGCGCCGATTTCTAACTGGATTATACGGTGAAATACAGAAACTCCGTTATCCAGCAGTGCTGGCTCCGAGTATTATTTCAATATTACCTATCGGAACAGATAGGATGCTGGGACTAGCACAGGAGCTAAACATGGGAAGAGTCTGAGGCTTTACCCTCCAGGTAAGTCCATACCTTACGTTGTCCTAGTTTTGTAGATGCCAGCAGAAGACACAAGACTTCTGGGTTGGAGACAAAGGACTTTATTACTCCCAGGGCAGCAGAGACAACGTGGGCTTCGTGTTTGCTCCGGTTTCCTTTGTCCCCAAAGGCTACAGGACAATGCAGAGGTGAATGCTACATGCACAGGGGTCAGGGGAATTAGGAAAATCTCCAGTCTTACAAGGGAGGCTCTCCCTTCCGCAGACAAATCTACCTTTTGCCCTAGAGAGAGAGACACTACCTTTATCCTTCCAGGGTATTTGCTAGACATGCATCTTTGCAAAGATAGTCTAGAAGAAAACGTCGTGCTTTTCGGTCAGAAGGTGAAGAGGCACAGGAGACCCATGGAGGATTGTATCTCACCAGGGTGTGATAGTTGTGCCTCACGGGCTGGCTGGGATGGATCATAGGAGGACTCACTTCTATATTTAAAAATATTAAATAAAAAATATTAAATTAAAAAATATATATTAAAAATATTTTTGCTTTTTCTTTTACCATTTTTTTAAATTTTTTCATCATGCTACGTGTACTCTTCAATCCCTTCATCCCCTATTTTCTCCATCCCCCCTCTTATAATCATTAGTTTGTTCTCTATAGTTAAGAGTCTTTTTTTTAAAAAAAAAAAAAAAAGAGTCTTTTTTTTTTTTTTTGGTTTGTGTGTCTCTTTCTTTATCCTTTGCTTATTTGTTTTGTTTATTAAATTCCCCATATGAGTGACATCGTGTGGTATTTGTCTTTCTGTGACTAACTCATTTTGCTTAGCACTCTACGCTCTAGCTCCACCCATGTTGTTGCAAATGGCAAGATTTCCTTTTTTTATACGGCTGAATAGATATGTGTTTAGATCCATGCCCCACACCTGCTCTACCCATTCATCTATTAGCAGGAATTTGAGCTGCTTCATAGTCTGACTATTGTAAATAGTGTTGCAGTAAACATAGGGGAGCGTGTATCCCCTTGGATTGGCGTTTTGCATTTTTTTGGTAAATACCCAGTAGTTCGATTCCCGGATCGTAGGGGAGACCTATTTTTAACTTTCTGGAAACTTGCATAGTCTCCTCATTGGCTGCACCAATCTGCGTTCCCACCAACAGTGCACAAAACGCCCATTTCCTCCTCATCCTCACCAACACTTGCTGCTTGTGTTTTTTTATTTTTTATTTTTTTTTGCAGCTTGTGTTTTTGATTACAGGCATTTCGTCGGGTGTGAGACGGAATCTCCTTGTGGTTTTGGTTTGCATCTCTAAGAGGAATGACTCTGCTTCACGTTTTACCCAGTGGGTTTCTGCACAAGCGTTCACTTAAAGAAAGATTTCTACGGTTAACGCCGAACCGAGCCAACAAAAACAACCTCAGACAAAACAAAACAAACACGTGACATAACATTCCTGTGGAAAAACCAACGACCTGTGAGCTAAAAACATCGTGTCTCACGTTAACGGCAGTGAACGAGTTGCTTAACCATTAAGAGCCTCGCATTTGTTTGTAAAATGGGGAGACTAATGTCCACCGTACAAGGTGACTGGAAGGTTTGAATCGGGGGGTGCATTGGCCTCGGACACGTGGTCCTCCGGTAGTGCTCCCCTCGTGTAGCAGAGCTGCTGGCTCGGTCCTCCACATCCTGCGGTGCCTGTCGTCTGCTCGGTGCATCCACCCGGCGGCCAGCGGCTCCGCCCACAGCGTCCTCGGCAGAGCAGCCCCTCCTGGAGGTGTCCTGGAGGTGTCCCCTCCCCACTCCCATGGTCAACGGTTGACTGTGCAGATCCTAAACCCCAACTCCTTGCATCTTGCTGCGACAGAAGCTGATGCGGTGGGTGTGCGCTCCGGTTCCCAGGGGATTGGGTGAAGTCCAGCCCACCTAACACCTAACACCACGGCTTAGCTTCTCCCTCACTCCTTTCCTGCCTTCCTCCCTCCCTTCCAGGTCTCTCCGCAAGGGGACTCCCTTAATGAGTCACTTGAACATGAATCCGCGTCTCACGTTCTGCTTCCAGGGAACTTTTGCCCTAAGACGCCATCCAAGCATTTGCCCCCAGGTCGGGCTAATTGAACAGTGTTCAATTTGGAGCAGAAACACATGCTCCAGGATTTAAACCTGCAAGGCTGCGAATTCCGATAAGCTCTCACGGGTTCCACAGGCCGTGAGCTGCAGTCTCCCTCCCTTGCAGCCACTTGCACGAGTGGTTTATGTCCTTTAACCACCATCACGAAGGCAGCCGTGCTATTGCGGCTCCCAGGACCCCATCAGCTCTGTGTTCCTCTCATGGAGGTCTCGAGTGCTCTGTCCTACCCCCGCCTTCCCCGTAAGTCCTGCAGCTCTTAGGGTGCGACCTGGCGGAGCACGGCGGGTCCCAGGGATGTGCGTGTCACGTCGTACAGAGCACGACAAAGCACGTCCTTTCTGTTGTCCTCATTTAAAGCAAGAAACATTTCCTTAACATAAAGAGATTGAAAGAGACCAGAATATTTTAGCAGAGAAATTGGGCGGGATATTGTCTTATTTTGTTGACCCGGATCTGTAATTAGCACCTCACTTTCCATTACAGACACACACACACACACACACACGCACACATGCACATGCACTGCTATAACGTCTGTTTTGAGAATATGAATAATAGTGAAAGGGAATATAAGGGAAGGGAGAAGAAATGGGTAGGAAATATCAGAAAGGGAGACAGAACATGAAGACTCCTAACCCTGGGAAACGAACTAGGGGTGGTGGAAGGGGAGGAGGCAGGTGGTGGGGGTGACTGGGTGACGGGCACTGGGGGGGGCACTTGACGGGATGAGCGCTGGGTGTTGTTCTGTATGTTGGCAAATTGAACACCAATAAAAAATAAATTTATTATTAAAAAAATAAAGTACATTTGTAAAAAAAAAAGAGAATGTGAATTTGTTCCAACATGATTGATACATTAGGAAACAATTTGAGCATGACGTGAATTTTGCATTTACTGATGCGCCGTTTCACTTGTGAGCAACACTAGGTGGATGCAGAACACTATACTGAGCTGACAGATACAAAAATCACACACGCACACGTACAACTCTCAACCCCTACGGGCCGCCTTGGCTTAGGGCATATGATACCCGGAAATGTTGTGTTTTGCTCTTCTTCTGTGCTTGTGAACTTCTCCATATTAAAATCAAAATCCTCCTTCAACATCCCAAACATGCATTAGTGTCCTGGGTCCGAGTCACGAAGCAATGTAGGCCAAAGGAATGCTCTAAGTATTGAGAGAAGTGGGAACATGTGATAGCTCTTGAGCCACGGGCATAAAGGAATCCACATTGGGAACCATGAGCCACGGGCATAAAGGAATCCACATTGGGAACCATCATAGATAATGCTATGAAAATAAAGGAAAGGTCCATGACCCCAAGTCCTGTGAAGTCACTAAGAACACGGCCTAAAGAGATAAAAGAGATGGAAAGACTGTTAAGCATATGGATTGAAGACCAAAGAGATAAGAAAAAAAATCCGGAGCAACCCTTCTCACCATCAAAGCGAAAGCCCTGTCTATATATGAAGACCTTACATGAGACCATGTAATCCTGCAGAAACGGCTCCTTT
The DNA here is from genome assembly GCF_053574225.1 of Canis aureus. Lineage (NCBI taxonomy): Eukaryota > Metazoa > Chordata > Mammalia > Carnivora > Canidae > Canis > Canis aureus. The sequence continues at coordinate 455,568 of NC_135613.1, forward strand.
TAGTGCTAGTAGTGATTAGTTTGGTGTTTTAAACGTCGCCACAACTTCCAAGCCGTCAGTTGTAGGGTGAAGCTGGGAGTGCAGGCGAGAAAACCCCAAAAGGGATTTCCACTGGGGATACAGAAGTTAACTGAAGAAGGTGTTCGTTGGGTTAAATTATCAATTTTGAAGAAATGGATTTCTATTACAAACGCAAACCTCAAAAGACTTATGTCAAGGGCAGAAACACATGCTCCAGGATTTAAACCTGCAAGGCTGCGAATTCTGATATGGAACTTACGGGTTCCACAAGCCGTGAGCTGCAGTCTCCCTCCCTTGCAGCCACTTGCACGAGTGGTTTATGTCCTTTAACCACCATCACGAAGGCAGCCGTGCTATCGCGGCTCCCAGGACCCCATCAGCTCTGTGTTCCTCTCATGGAGGTCTCGAGTGCTCTGTCCTACCCCCGCCTTCCCCGTAAGTCCTGCAGCTCTTAGGGTGCGACCTGGCGGAGCACGGCGGGTCCCGGGGAAGTGCGTGTCACGTCGTGGGAAGTACGCGTGTGTGGATTCTTCTGTGCTGCTCCCTCTGCCTGGAACATCGCTCCCTCCAGATTCCACTCCTCGGCTCCTACTCCTGCTTCGTACCGACTTCTGTTTCTTGAGGAAAGACCCCTGTGGTGGGAGGACGGCCCACAGAGCAGACTCAGAGACCAGGATTCGGGGCGCAGGTAGTTTATCTGGGAGGTGATTCTGGGAAGAACTGGTACAAAGGACAAAGGCATCCCTGGGGTGGAGGAGCCTGACTGAGCAGGTCACTCCAGTGGGCACCCGGGGCTCCAGACTGCTGGAACTTTCCGTGAGACAGTGTGGGACCCACTTCAGAATGGCCGCGCTGGGGGGCAGCAGACTGGGGTGTGTGTCCCCCGGCTGTCACCTGTCATTGCCCGAAGGTTGCTCCGGGGAGCATCGCCTCCCTGGCACTTCACGTCTGCCCACATGCGGGCCGGGACGATGCCCGTGGATGGGACGTCGCAGGTGTCTGTAGAGCATACGGTGAAGTGAATGCCCGTGGGGTGCGGGGTGCGTGTCGGGGGTGGGAAAGAACAACAGCACCTGCCCCCCTCCGCTGACTTTGCCGTCAAGAACTAACTTTCTAACCGCCCTTTCTTTGCAGCACTCACACGCTTGGCCATTTCTCCTCGATTTATGCAATTGCGGGGCCGTATGTAGGACCCGCCAGAGCCGGCTCCTCTGCAGGCCTCTCGTTCCCACGCTGGGAGCATGAGAGAGGCAGGTAGACGGGTTTCCAGCCTGGAAAGCGGCCAAGACCGCAGTCTTCCACGCTCCCAAAGCCCCGCTTCCTTGCGGGGGCCCTGCAGTGCCCACCGCGAGCCCAGCCGGTGTGTGGCTTGTGTCGCTGCGGGACGAAGCCCTCATTCCCTGTACGGCGCGCAGCGGACGGGGTCCCCTCGGTGACTGAGCTGATGCCCCGGCCCGACGAGGCGACCGAGCATGCCTGTCGGCTTGTGAAGAATTCCCCGCCAAAGGCTGCACGATGAGTCCTGGCGGAGCGGACGCCCACCTCCTCTGGGCATGACCAGGCCCAAGGGCCGTTGCAGCTGGAAGCCACGTGTGGTCGCCACGAGGAGGGTGTTTGTCGCCGAGAGGACACTCAGCCACTACGTCCTGGGGCTGAACATAATTTAACTTCAGAGAAGACGGGGGAGGGCTATGAGTTCTTGAGACCGTCCTTTCACCTCGAAAGAACATATTACTCTTGTTTTTAAAGCATTATTACAACAACTCGGTCGGTCGCGCCGGATAGAAGCACAGAGAGGGTGAGCTTTGCAACTGCTCCATCTCCTCGTGATCCTAAATATCCGTGCCACCCTGCCAATAACTCTGTTTTTTAAGTTGTGATGTTAACGTGCGTCACCTGGGATGGACTATCAGCAACAATAACCAGAACCGCCGAAAACATGCGCTATGTTTATGTCAGTCAACGGATGGAAAAGGTGTTTTGGTTTTTGGGGGATTTTTTCCTTGAAAATAAGGCAGAAAAAAAAAAAAAGGAAAAAGAAAAGAAAAGAAAAGAAAAAAAGAAAAAAAAAAGAAAATAAAGCAGCCTCGGGGCAGGGGGATGATCTGAGGTGTATGGATCCGAGCTGATTTGCTCTAATTTGATACACTTGTGCACTCCCAGAAACAAGTTGCATTGGCCGGATTAGCTCTCCAGGGCTCACAGGTCAATGCAACTTGCTGGAAAACAGGCCAGTTTCTAACTCCCAGTGACCATCCAAAGAGCAATTATGTTTGACGTGGACTGTGTTGTGCCCGGTGTAGGGTCTTCTGTCATTGAGAGACCTGGAGTCACCAATGTCACAGGGGGGAGGGTGGATGGCTTCGATTCCAAGCCGAGCGCGAGTCTCTGTGCGGTGTCCAAGGGCAGGAGGGTGTGCAAAGCTGAACGTAACTAAGCGACTTTATATCGGTCCTCGAAATCACCGAATGATGTCTCTACCTGGGATTTTACAGACACGAGGATGCCGGGTACCTGGTTACAGCCGCGCAGGGCCACAGCTCAAAGGGACAAAATGTCATGAGGCTCGAACAGCCGCACGTGGTCCTCGTGGCTGCAGCCGAGCGAGCCAAGCTCTCCCGGGTCCTGCGTGTGACTATCAAGCTGCCGCCAGCACGGCCAGCGTTAGGTTGAGCAGAACACAGCACTCCTATTTCCGTGCCCCCCGAAACCAAGATCATAATAGAAAACAATCTGTGCATGTTTACTTTTAATTTATTTTTAATCAGCTTCGTTTTAATCAGAAAATTGTATCTAGAAAAAAACCGCAGCGGATGAAATCTAGAAGAAATGACATGAGCACTTAATATTGTGTTGACATACTTTTCTGTGGAACATTTCAGCGGGGATTCATGCCAGACCAGGGAGATATTTTTTAAGAAGACAGTTAAATATTGAAAGTGCACAGAAATAAGGAACTTTTTCTAACCCGGCACGATGCGGAGAATTAGCCTTTCTGTGACCTTCTTCCGGGATGCTGTGATCTCATTTTCCTATACAAGTAATGCACAGCAACTGCAGAAATAGAGAGTTTGATCATCCGACACTTATTTTTTTCGGGCAGGATTTTAAAGGACTTTTCACCATTCTTTTTCAGTTAGTTTATTTATTTATTTATTTATTTATTTATTTATTTATTTATTTATTCATTCATTCATTCATTCATTTATTATTTTATTTGTTTATTTATTTATAAATTTATTTATTTGTACAATTCATTCATTTGTAAATGCATCCGTCTAAACAACGATTGGCCGACGAGTGTGCACAAGCACAAGCTGATGAAACATCCTAACGTCTTAGGAAATAGACGTTTCCTATACACGTCAGATTCTATTTACATTGAATTTCTTGCCTCAACCACACAGACTACGTTTCATGATTGCAAGCTGCACATCATCGCATAATACCTGAAAAGTCTGCATGGAGACATGATAGAATTTCGGAGAAACCGTGGACAGGGGAACGGGACCTTCGGGGCTCAGATGGCGGCCAGGGCCGTGTCTGACTAGCTCTCTATGTCCCTGGGTCTCGGTGTCCCTGCTGTTAGCGGGGACGCCGAGGACAGCACTGCAAGCGAGGAGTCCATGCAACAAGTGCGCATCTGTACTGTGCAGAATAGGTCCTGGCAGGTAGTGATCATCGTAGTGTTGGCAGCAGCTAACGAGCGTACGGTGCTTGCAGGGTTCAATGCCCTGGGTTGTGCGGCTCACCGGGGGGAGAAATCGCTGAAGCAAATGCACACCTCACACGCGGGCAGGAAGACCTATGGCCCCTCCACGCGGGGCTGTGGCAGACACGGTGGACCACACGGCAGGCCTCTGTGGGGAGGAGTCCGTGGAAGGAGCCTGTGCTCTCCCAGGAGACAAGCATGGGGGGCGTCGCAAGTGCAGGGAGCACGCTCTGCTTCCAGGAGGCACCCCGAGCCTGGTAGGAGGGTGCTCCACAAAAACCCTACACTCCACAGCGCCTGTTCCTTTGGGGTCATCCTTACTGAAGTGAGGCTTCAGGGCAGGAGCAAGCGCCATGGGTGCTGTGCACAGGCCTCCAGCGTGAAGGTGCCAGACTGTTGTCCTTGCACGGGCCAGCTGAGGCCTGGGACGTCTCCCGGGGCTGGACCTCGGACGCCCTTCCACCTCTCCAGTCTGGCTTTTATTTTTTATTTATTTATTTATTTATTTTTTTTTTGTCCTAACACTTCTTTTAAGTTTCCAGTTCAATGCAAACCCTCGACAACTTCTATGCAAAATGAGTTTTCAGATCTATAAACACAATCGAGCGTGGATGCTGGGGAGGAAGATAAAAATGGGTTTCAACGCTTGCTTTGTTAATTCACTAGGGTTTTTATAGGACAGGACAATGGTGAAGAAGAAAATCTCTCTTTGGCTGCAATATTTGTTGATAAATCGATAACGCGTGTTGGTTAAAGGGTCGTTTTCCCTTATTTTAATTCTCGTGGTCGCAGAGCTGGATTATTAAATTAGTAAGAGAGATCAAGACGTCCCTCGTTAGAGACAAGCCAAAAAGGGGGAACTGCGTAGACAGGGAACTTCCTGAGGCAAGACGCTGCAGCCGCTTGAGGCTTCTTTGCTAATTTGGCAAGTTCTCAGGAGGAATGTCTCCTCTTTCCTAAATGTCCTAAGCCAGGTCCCAGAATTGAGTCTTGTTGGCCTCGAGTGGCCTGCTGTGGGTCAGGTTGCATCTGTGGTCACAGCATCTGGGGTCACGGGTTGGGAGGCTCCGATTATGCCTGCTTTTACCCGAACGCTGCCCCTTGGGCTCGGGATAAGCCAGCCGCCTGGAGCTGAGTGCACGGGATCGAGGAAGGCTGGTTTCCAGGAGGAACCCGGGCAAGGTTACCTGGAGGAGATGAGGTTCGGCAGGAAAGGAGCCAGCCCCTCTACCGGTCAAGGGCCACCCAGCCACGTCGCTCCACGAAGGGACCCGCATCCATCCATGTGTCATAAAATAGCGATGGAATCCATAAATAACTTGACATTTTCTTTTCACTAAGTTGTCTCATTTTAGAGCCCTCTTCCAGGAGGAAGTCGAAGAATTATTACGCCCATTAGTATCTGAAATGATGTAATGGCACTCTATCTGTCAAATTGCTTTAAAATTATTTGTATTAAGGGCACAGAATGTGTCCCTAGCCTTTGCTCAAATAACATTTGCCTTCTTATTTAAAGATAATATATCTTCTAAACAGAGGATAAATGGAGAGTAAAATAAAACCTAGAGGCACATTCTATGCTGGCCAGAGGGCTTAGAAAGTGTAAAAATCAGGTTTAGACATTAATCATTGTGGATAGATATTTAAGGTTAATTTAGCTTTGATATTTAATATTAGGATATGTGGATTTTAGTCCTTGTCGCTTAAATACTATGTTCAATGAAAAAAAAAATCATCTCCAGGGCACAAAAATATCCTACTAAGATACAGACAGTTTGGGCCAGAACAAGTACCACCCTTATTGGAAAGGATGAAGAACATTCAGTTTATATCATATTTGTATTTTTTTAAAAAATTAAGTGTTTTGGACCAGGTCAATTGGGACTTTGGAATCCAAAAGACCTTGATATGTATCCTCAGGTGCAGCTGCAATAGGGGAACCCGACAGGCCTCCCCCTCCCTGCCCCGGCCACATGCACACACTCTGCAGACCCTCTGGTTTGGTGCTGAGGAGCCAAATCTCAGCTCCCCCGGGTTATAGTAGGTCTGTGCCCACGGATAAGGCCTATCACTTGGCGTTGAACCTGCCCCTGGTCACAGGCCTGCCTTTCTCTTTATTATTTTATTTTATTTTATTTTATTTTTTATTTTTTTATTTATTTATTTTTTTTTTTTTTGCCTTTCTCTTTTTGAACATGTCAGGATGAGCACGTGACCTCGCGTGCCAGGGAAATATGCTCCCTTGATGAGTAAGGAATAGCAGCTTTCTTTTAAAACACTATTAAGTGAAATATTATGTGAATCGGTTTCCCTGTTAGTGTTACTATTCTTAGGTGGAGGACAGCACTCATTTTTAAAGACACTTATGATTTAAAACATTTATTAGCAGCAACTCAGATGAGTTTCTCCGTATTAGCCATTCAGCTATCCCTTCAGTCTTTTCTTTACCTTAATTAACATTTTTTCCTACTTATGTCAGTTTGTGACCATCTTTTTATTGCTGTTATCACACCTCAGGAAAATGTGACATTCTCTGGAATGAATCCCGTGAAACTCCTCCTGTAAGTTAATAAGCTTCGTGTTTGTTAAGGGTCATGTGGTAAAACAAGAACCTATTTAAGATGATTTTATTTTTTTATTTTTATTTTTTATTTATTTATTTTTTTTAGTGGAAAGAGGACTGGATGGGGAATAAGAAAGTTTGAGTCATATTTCTAGTTGTGTGCTTTTAGATGTGTTTGCCTCTGGACACATCGCAGGGTCTCTCTGCGTTTCCCCTCTGTCTGTACAATGAAGGGAAGCCAAGAGCTTCTTTGAGAAACGGCAGGAATAGCGTTGCGGGGCCAACTCCTTGATTAGGTAGAGAACCAAGTTGTTCTGTACATTTAACGAGGCTCCTTTCTCAGGATCTCAGGGTGCCTATTTGTCCTAAAATTGGTTAGAGGACTTTACTGTCTTTCCAGATAGGTTAGACCCAGATGGCTCAGCCTTCAGATCACACAACCTTAGAACGTGGTCCCTTTTTTTCTTTCTTTCTTTTTTTTTTTTTTTTTTCTTTTTTTCTAATTGGAGGCACAGCATCTAATGTGAGTGGAGTGCCTTGATCTGGGGAAAAAAAATGTTATTTTTAAGAAAAAGAAAGAGGTGGCCAATAATTTTGGAGACGTGGTTGTTTAGATTCGTGTGGTATGTTTATGCAGAAATAGAATTCCCACCAAACTAGTATGTGAGCTCCATGAAGACGGGGTTTTGTTCAGTCTTGACTCTCAGTACCTGGAACAGCACCCAAAACAATTGTTGAGTGGAAGAACTGACGATCCCACCCTGGGAACACCTCAAGGAGTAGGAGAAAAAACGGATTTCTTGTATGGCCTTGGGTGGTCAAGACCAGATGCTGCTACAGGCTGGCCGCTTGCGGTCATTGCAATTACAGTGGAAAAAGTGCTGCTCAAAAATGTTAGTGCTCCTGTCTGGAGGCGTGACCACAAGCAGCACCCTAGATTCCCAGAGGGGCCAGGAGCTGCATGATGATCCTAAACTGGGGACTGCCTTCCTGACACGTACCTGACACGGTCGGGACTGGGAGCACAAGAAATCACACGGGATGACGACGTCTTTTTCACTTTGGTGAAGGGTGGCTAAATCGCCATGGTGATCACTAAACTCCCGACGCAGCCTCACGGGGCACCTGAGCAGAGATTTCGCAATTGTCAATCACGAGGGCTCGTACCGTAGAGTCCACAGTAAGATCGAGTTATTCTAAGTGCTATTTCATTCATTAGACTTACTAGAAAGACTGATGTAAAAAAAATAAAAAATAAAGTAAATAAAAAAAATTAAAAAAACTATGCTTAAGTGGACTCTTCATTGTTTTGATCAATCCGTCGTGTCTCACAAAGACACCTCTCAAAGGTGCTTCAGAGCTCTTCTGTGACTTCCCACTGCGTCGGGAACGGTATTCAAATTTCTCAGAATTGCATCGGAACCACTGCCCATGTTCTAGGCTCTATTCATCCCACCTTGAGCCGCTCCTTCCCTTGCTCACTCTGCTCAGGGCGCACGACGTCCTGGCAATTTCTTGAGCACAGAAAACTGTGCCTGTCGACTGCTCTCGCTGTTCTTTGTTTCGGGTTTCCGACTGCTTCCCCGTCTGAATGCCAGCGCCCTGCAGAAGCCCTGGCCGACCCCCGTAGCCCAAGGAGGCCCCCGCCTGGGACCATCTAGCCCTGCCCCGTGTTCATTCCCTTTAGATCGAAATCCACCCTAATTCTTGGAGGGGTAATTTGCTCTCTTGTCCTTGTCTGTGAAACTTCCATAAGCGAAAGAACAAAAAAAGGATGATTTACATTTTACCAGGTGCCAAGCGCTATGCTAGCATAGTGTAGTTGTAGGCTGTGGGTTGTAGGTGCAGAATTAAATATTTGTTGAATAGACAATAAATAGAACAAGGAAAGGAAACCCATTCCAGCAAGTCTTTTTGATTTCTCAAGGCACGGGAAATAAACCGCGCGAGGTGTGGTACATAAAGTTTCGAAAGCTTTTCTCTGGAGCCCTGATCCCAGTGTCTCCTCTTGAAATATTTCCTCAATTCAAGTTTTTTAGAGCTCCTTAAGGCTTTGGGGCTGTGAAAGAGCACGCAGGTCACGTCATTCTTCCTGAAGGAATCAGTTTACTGTCCCTCAAAGGGTATTTAATTATTTGATTAATAATAAACTTATGGTTTTCTTAAAAAAAACCTTTTATTGTGAGACTAAAAGAAACAACAAGAAAACACTATTTTTGTTTTATTTAAACTGGCAGTTTTCAAACTGAATTTTTTTTAAATAAATTTATTTTTTATTGGTGCTCAATTTGTCACCATACAGAATAACACCCAGTGCTCATCCCGTCAAGGGCCCAAACTGAATTTTTAAAGGTACTAATGTCGTATTTTCAATAGTGTTTGTAGGTGTCCATGAAATTGAAAGGCTGCAAATCATGTTTTTCTTATTGATGTAATATTTAGAATGATTTATAGCCAAGACTTGGAACACACACGCCTAGGTGTATGCATGAGTACGTAGGTGCGGTGTGGTTGAGGACGCTGTCTCTTGACCTTTACTCTCCGATATTTTATAGCAGAAGTTTGCTCACCTCTAGTCTAATACATGAACTTGTAGCACAGTGCACCTGCTGGAATTCCTGTTGGGAACGGTAGTAGGAACAGTCGATTATAGTGGGTTCTCCACCCTGCGATTTGGGGACATAGTGCATAATGTTCTATTTGTAAGGTCTCTGAAATCGGCCTTTAATTCTCTGACTTCCAAGCAGTGATGATATAGTGACAATAACAATAAAACTGAAAGTGAGGATCTCTGGGGGGCTCAGCGGTGGAGCACCTGCCTTCAGCCCAGGGCGTGACCCCGGGGTCCCGGGATTGAGTATCGCGTCGGGCTCCCAGCATGGAGCCTGCTTCTCCCTCTGCCTGTGTCTCTGCCTCTCTCTCTGTGTCTCTCATGAATAAATAAATAAAATATTTTTTAAAAAACAATAAAACTGAAATAATATTTATTGGGTACTTAATATGTTCCATAGGCTCCCTTCATTCCTTTATCAAAGTCTCTAAGAACTTGCCTCCCCACCCCCTCTGCAAGTGAAAGCCCATGTGAAATATATATTTATGCCCAAAATGGATCCCTTTGTTATTGAGAAGGAGGCTAAGACCTGCCTTGCTTTGGCGTGTCCTATGGCCTCCAATCACGCGCCGAGAACGTTCACTCCCTGATCACGTCCAATGTGCCGTAGCCTCTCCTTCAGCTGGTCCTCTTGGGTCCCAGGGACATCGAGTTACCAGTCGTAGTTGCCTCATGAAAATCAACAGACTAGCACAAAGGTGTGTATTTAGTGTGTAGCCTTCAAAATTCTGAGTGGAACCCACAGCAAGTGTTTTTGTAAACCCACATCCATGAAATCAGAATAGACTCCTATTAATAAGCTCGGTAAATCTCAATTCTTTGAGCTTTCTATGATCACATTTCGGGGTGGTTTTCCTCCATCTTGTTAGTCATCTATCAAGATAAATGGGAACTAACTACTTTTCTATAATTGAGGAAAGAGATGGTACAAGTCGTACTTTTTATTTATGTATTTCCTTAAGGACTGAGGAATCAAATATTGGAATGGTAATTGAACTTGAATCTCCTTTTTTTTTTTTTTTTTGAACTTGAATCTTCTTGATCAACTTTCTGCTTTGTCCTAAAAAGCTCCACAAAACTGGAAATATTTATTATCACTAAACTCACATCATAGACCTTGTGGTTTTTTGTTTTGTTTTTGTTTTTGTTTTTTACATCATAGACTTTGAAAAGAGGTCTCTTTTAGCCTCTATCATGTTGGATAATGTCTCCATATTAAAATTATGGAATGATTTTCCACAGTCTGAAATCATATAGTTCCCCGTTGATGTTCAAATGCTGGTGAACACTCAACGTGAGAAGAAATAATGCATCAGAGACGAGCCAACCAAGGGCACGAAGACGAACTGGACGGGGGCTTCTGACATGCACAGCGCGGAGGTAGGAGAGGGTGGGAAATCCTTGACCTCCCTGGTCTTCACCCTATTGTTTGGCGTTAGCAAAGTACATTCATATGAAGTAGACTTCATAATTATATGCTCCTGCTCCAATTTTGTAGCTCAGAGCCTCATCGACTCTGCACGTCTGTGTTTCATTTTACTACTTCCAAATTAGAATAAACAATCTTTGAGCTTAAGGAAGTACTTACATTTTAGTATTTGGGGTTGCTTAGAACCCTCTGGCAGGGAATTCCTGTGCTGCTAGCCACCCTCCTTCCTGAGTCCCCCGGACCAGTGAGAGGTTCTGGAACCTTCCTTTAACGCCCCGACCACATGTTCCCTTGAGCACAGCCTGACCTGCCCCTGATCTTGTCCCGACCTCTGCACCCTGTTCCCTGCTGCAGCCACAAAGACATTGGACGATTATCTGCATCTCCTGTTCTATTACTATAGTGTGAGCTGAGCTTTACTCAATATTGTATGTTTAAGGGCCAACTCAGGGCCTGGAAGAGGAGGCCCTACATGAATATTTGTGAAATGAGTAATGAAAAATGAGTAAGTCAAAAAAAATATGTCCTTTCTTGCTTGTGTCCTGCTACTAGCCCATGTACATACACTGGACTCTGTCGGCCCCAACCAAATAAGTCCTCAAGCAGGTCACGTCCTTGCCAACCATCCTGGTCTTCTTCCTACATGACGGAATCCTACTGCCTCGCTGTCCTAGAAGTTTCTGTGCCGTGCAACCGGCTTGTGCATCATGATCATGACCTTTCTGTGTGAAGGTCTGATCAGCATCCAAAGACTGAAGGGTCCCTCCCCCGTGTCCTCTCCCAACGCGTTGCTTCTTTTCGTTCTAGGGCGCTGCGGGGTGTGCCTCTGCCTCCTCGTGAGAGAATGGAAACTGATGGTGGGAGCTCTGCCTGTTTCAGGAGCGCAGAACCGATGCTCTATAGTCGTCTGCGTAATGTAGGGTTCAGGAAACACCAGCCCTTGCGGGAACACCGTACCCAACGAGACATCTCATCATTTCACATTGCACTTTAAATCTTTCCTTATGGGTCACCACGTATTTTCAGGGTTTGGGGAACAAAGAGTCAGCAAGAATGATAAGGCTGCAGAATTGAAGGGCCTCCCGATGGCTTCCCTTATCACCTCCCTTTGAGTTAAGCTCTTTCTTAGGAGCCAACTAACCTCCTTTACAAAGCGGTCCAAGTGCACGGCTCTCGACCCGCTGCTTAGCGTTTAATCATTTGTTTTCCTCATTTCGGACAACTGTTTACAATTCACATTCATATGGATTACAATACACCTGATAATATTCTTTATTAGGTTATAATTTCTTGTGAATAAAACGTAAAGTTTGCTAAAGAAAGCAATCTTTTCCACCAGGTGCAAAATATTTTAAAGAAGAGGTAGTTATAATTAGTTCCTAGGCATAGAGTCAACCATTATTGTGGTTAATTGCGTATAAAACAGAGCATTTTAAAGAAATCTACAGTAAAAATGATTTTTTTTAAATGTCTTTAACTCTCTTGTTCTGGAAAGTATCCCTCTCCCATATTCCCATACACTGATTTATGGTGAATGCTAAAATATAAGTAAAATGTTTCTTTTCTGGGAATTCATCTTGAGGAAGTATATTATAGTAAGAAATAGGAATTAGGGAGGTGTTTTCAGTGTTATGCTAGATGATTTGAGGAGAAAAAATTCAGGGAAGAATCAAGTGTAAGGGAGAGGTGGAAATAACACATAAAAAGATAGCACTTACACTTTCGTCAGTCATTGTGTCCATCAAGAAAGCCTCCTTTTAGCCCAAGCAATTTAAATTTTAGCTTGCGGTATTGCAAATAAGAATCCCAACTGAGAGAAAAAAAAATCTCAAAGTCACTTTCTGGCATTTGAAGAAAATGAAGAATCTATATGAATATGTAAGGACGTAATTTGACTGGAACATTATCTCTCTTCATTCCATTCCGCCTCCTTTCACGTGGCTGTGATAAGGAAGCTGGCCTTATATTTAAATGGAGACTTTGCTCTGGCTAGAAAATATGTTAGTTCATTATTTATAGGCGAATAAGGAAGCTCCCACGTATGACTGCTCCAAGTCACTGACATCCACCGCCAAGGCTGTACCTTGAAATTAATAAACCTGTAGAATAAGATAGAGCTACCGTGTGCCGCCACATGGTGGGGAATAATTCTAGGAAGGAGGGATGGAATTGCATTATCAGAATTTGAATATGGGTAGTCTGCCAAAGGTACCGATGGTTTTTGTAAGAAAAGTGGCACGACAATGGTATATTGTGTTGCACGGTGTTTTGTTTTACACATTTTTCTAAAACTCCTCTAAAGTTTTCTGACCCTAACTAGACACATAGAGTCTCACATTCTTCTGCTCTGCTGTCCCTGATGCATGTCACCATCATTGCAGGATGAAATATTTTAAGGATAGTTGCGTGCTGTAGAGGTAGTTTCCTACTGTGGTAGTGTCTCCATTATTTCTGAATTCTTGGTTTGGGATCATGAAGTAGGAATGTTTGCATAATTGCAAGAAGCATTGTTACTTGGTAATAATATCTGACCCTTATTGAGGGATTACTGTGTTCCGGGTACTCTTCCAAATACCACTCGTATATTATTTTATTTAATTCTCACAAATCTGGATGGGGGGAGTACTTCTAAAATCACCTGCACTTTCCAAATTAGAAAAATGAGGTAGAGCAGCCCGGGTGACTCAGCGGTTTAGAGTCGTTTTCAGCCCAGGGCCTGATCCTGGAGACCTGGGAACGAGTCCCACGTCGGGCTGCATGCATGGGGCTTGCTTCTCCCTCTGCCCATGTCTCTGCCTCTCTCTCTCTGTCTCTGTGTCCCTCATGAATAAATAAATAAAATCTTAAAAAAAAAAGAAAAAGAAAAATGAGGCAAAGTGAGTTAATTTGCCTGAGGCCACCGAACTAGTCAGTGGCAGTCAGGGTATAAACTGAGTCTCTGTGCAGGACCCTACTCTCTGCAGCCCTAATGGTAAAACACTGGTGGGTTATAAGGCCAGAGCCCAAGTCCTGACCCTTCCAGTCCGTGTCATGGTACTTCTTAGCTTAGTCTCTTGTCTGATGGGAACAATAAGACGTATCTTATTGGGATGTGGAGAGTTAAGAGGCAGCATTGCATAACTAGTGGTATACACAGTACAGGAATTGATCAGTATGGTTTTATTGGTTTTAACACCTACATTAAAGGTTCTCAACTCGGGGTTGCTGGTAACTAGACCCAAATGTTATACGTGTGTACCCGTATGGATTTTTTTATGGATTGATGGTCTGAGTTTGTATAATATCTAAGGGACCCACAAAACCAAAAGAGATATCACATCACGTAAGACTATCGCTTACTGTCATCTGTCACTTGAGAGAATATACCACAGTTACTATTACATTGAGCTAAAATATGATTAGGAAAGCGAATGTGCAAGGACAATAAAGAAAAAAATCCGAAATCCAAATATAAATGAATTTTGGGATATTCTGCTCTGCGTCATTGAGGATGTCACGCTTATCCATTGACATGGAGAAGTATGGAATAACTGTTTTCTTCAAGGATCTGAAGAGCAGGATCCTAAAGTAGAGTGAAAATGTTCAGGTGTTCAGTCAGCTTTGGATTGGCAAGGCCCTTCTTCAAACTCTGAACGTGGTATCGTATGACCATTTTACACCTGCTGGAAAACAATATCACAATGGCATCAACACAGTGGGCGTCTTGCGGTGGCCAAGTATCTCTAATGACAAAATGGGCCAAGGGTCCCAACTCTTGGGATGAGCCATAAAATTATATCACTTTTCTGTTGAGCTAATGGTGAGGTTCTGTTTTTATCCATCTTGACCTGGGACCTGTGTCCTCTCTAAATACACCTTAAGACTCTTCCAGAGCTTTGAGCTTATGAGAAGGATGAGCATGCAGCCCAGTGCTTGGAACAAAAAGTCGTTCAAAAAAATATTTGTTAGGTTGAAGTAAGAAAAAAAATGAATTACAAAAAGAAAAATTAAGAGGAATAGGGCTAACTATTCTCTTTGCTTGAGGTTTTATGAAAATATTTGTCATTATATAATAAAATATCATCATGTGAAGGGTTGTTCAGTACATGGCCCCAGAAAGCTGTGTTATCATTTTTTTAAAAAATCATGGTAAAATATACATGATTAAGATATATGATTTTATAACTATTTTAAAGTATATGTTTCAATGCCATTAAGTACATTCACAATGCTGTGCAGCTGTAACTACTGTCTAGTCCTGGAACTCTTTTTTTTTTAATCACCCCAGACAAAAACCCAATCACTCTCCTTTTTTTTTTTTTCTATCATCCCAGATAAAAACCCAGATAAAAGCTCAATCAAAAAAAATAAAAAAATAAAAATAAAATAAAAGCTCAATCACTCTCCTTCCTCTCTTTTCTCAACTCCTGAAAATCCCCCATCTCCTCTCTGTCTCTTTGGATTTGGTTACTATGGATATTTTTAAATTGGAATCATACAATTTATGGCCTTTTATGCTTGACTTTTTTCACTTAACAATGTTTTCAAGCTTTATATTTATATTAATAAAAGTATTAATTAATATTTATATTAATAAAGCTTTATTCCTTTTTATAGCTGAATAATATTCCATTGTATGTGTAGCTCACATTTTGTTTATTCAGTCATCCTTTGATGGATATTTGGATTATTTCTACCTATTGGGTGTTTAAGTGGTGCTGCTATGAACATTCGTATGCAAATCAAATACCTGTTTTCAAATGTTTTGAATGTATACTTAGTAGTGGAATTGCTGGGGCATATGGTCATTCTGTTTAACTTGGTGAGAAACTGCCACATGTTATTTTTTTTTTTGACTAATTAAAATATGAACTCTGTGACGGGTATTGTAACTCTCCAGCTATGTTTGTGTTCCTTCTCTCGTAGTTTAGACTTGCTGCTGGGAATCAGCCGCCTCCCCGGGATGGCGTTTCTCCGCACACTGGCATTTGGACAAAGCCACACGATGACTCTGGCCAGGTGAATCGAGCAGACGTGACATGTGTAGGGTCCAGATGTCGAGGACGTAGGTGTGCCTTCTCCAGTCTCTGTCCCCGTTTTCGGAGGCTGATACAGATGAACATGGCAATCTTGGAAGACGCACATGGACAATAGTAGAGGCCCTGGATGGGAGGGGGGGGTCTTTGTTCCAGAATCGTTCTCAGAGGACTCTGCCCTTGATATAAAATACCATTTTAAGTTTTATATGAGTAACAAATGATTTTTTTTAAAGATTTTATTTATTTGAGAGAGCGAGAGTGAGAGAGAGCCCAAGGGAGGGGGGCAGAGGGGCGGGAGAAGGAGACTGCAGAGCCCGGAGCCTGATGGGGCTCAATCCCAGGACCCTGGGCCGAAGCCAGACACTGAACCGACGGAGCCCCCAGGCTTGGAACAAAAACGGTGTAAACGTTCATCATCTATGAGCCATGGCATCTATCGGAGCTTGTTTTTTTTTTTGTTTTGTTTTGTTTTGTTTTGTTTTTTTAATCGGAGCTTGTTTAACTCAGTAGCCAGCTTTGGCTTAAATAACAGAAACTAAGTTGAAGAAGGTAAGGAATACAAAGACAGGCCTTCTACACATCCTGTTCATTTTCCTCTTATGCTTTCTGCCTTCCGATATTGAGGCTTTCTTGAGAAATTAGGAGAAGAGGGTCAGGAAACACATCTAAACGGGGTTTTAAGAGGTGCACAGGCTGCTGTCAGGTACAACCGTGGGGACGTGATTTCTTAATATGTTACGTACATGTGCATCCACACAAAACCTCTTGCTCTTTTGTTCTGACACTCGAAGCCGTAGAATATTGCTGGAGCCCGGGTGGAAACTGATGCAGTGTGGGGGGTTGGGGTGGGAGGCGGAGGAGGCCAGAGGGTACACAGGGGTCAGCATACGGAGGGGTCCAGACACGAGAATACGAAGTTGGTACTTGGCTCCATAAGCGTGGGGGAAACCGAGTACTCCGACTTGATCCAACTTACAGCTTTGGTCACATTTCGGAAGCATTGGCTATTTTGGTGGCCACGAAGGATGCTTCCTGCGACCACAGCACTTTGGCAGTCTTGAAGTATCATAAAGAAAAGCAGAGGACGCAGGTTAGCAGAACTGTACGGTGTCTGGGTTGACACATGGCAATGGCCTAGTCCAAGCTCAATTTTGCTAGAGAGGCTCTCACAAGGGACGCAGGGACAGGCTTGCATGCCCGGGCAGTTGTCCCGCCCTCACTGGAGTCCCATACAGCACAAGGCGGAGAGCGCGCTTTCCGGGGGGACTAGAGAAGCTAACCTGGAACTTTTCTTTTGCTTCGGGCTGTTTGTTTCTGTCAATATGTTCGACTGGAGAGATTTTAGGTACCTCTTTGCATGTTCCTCCAAATGGGCCTTGGTAAGACTTTGTGGCACCGCAGGCCAAATATCAAACATCATAAACTACCTGCTTATGTCCCTGACTCTCTGCCATCACATCTCTGGTCCTGAACGAGGCTAGCTTAACTTGCCAAACAAAAGATGCCAGCGTGAAGCTCCTTGTTCATCCAAAGCTTCCCTAAATTAAATGTCACCTGTTAGGGAAGGCCTCAGGTGTGTCTCAGATCCTGATCCCCTTCATTATTGATAGCGGGCTGTAGTGTTGTTCACATACCTACATATGTTTACCAAAAACATTAGTGTGATCATTATACATGCCATGTTCCTAATTGACTTAGGGTTGGCATATGGTATTCTTTCTTTAATAAATCTATTAAAATGTTTCCCATCAGTAACATTGATCGACTCTTTTTTAAAAATATTTTATTTATTTATTCATGAGAGACACAGGGAGAGGCAGAGACACAGGTGGAGGGAGAAGCAGGCTCCATGCAGGGAGCCCGACGTGGGACTCGATCCCGGGACTGTCTATCAACTCTTATCAAAATGGCACAACCTCTTCTCAACTTTTAAACTTCCAACTGGATTTTATAAACGAACTAGGGGTGGTGGAAGGGGAGGTGGATGGGGGGTGGGGGTGACTGGGTGACGGGCACTGAGGTGGGCACTTGACGGGATGAGCACTGGGTGCTATTCTATATGTTGGCAAATTGAACACCAATAAAAAATAAATTTATAAAAAAAAGGAAAAAAATAAAAATAAATAAAGCATTGCTTACTTTTTTTTTTTTAAATGAGACAATGTGCTGTTTCCTTTCCCCCCATTTGTGTGCATCCTTAAAAACACTTTATTTTGCCATAGGAACCATTTGTCTTTTATTTTTTCGAACAGAAATATTTGGGGTTTAATTAAAACCATCAAAAATGCTGTTAAAAAGTTATTAGTAAAACCACCTGCTGCCATTATTGCAGAGCCCTGTTTTCCCTAGAACACAAAGGAAGTTTCAGTTTGTGGAAATGTGTGTACTGCGCGCTTTATGGAATCCTGGTCTTGGATTTTGCCAAGTTGGAATGTGTTCCCCCACGCGTCTCAGAAATCCCTATTTTGGACAGTGGGAGAAGTGCCGCGCCCAAAGGAACCAAGTGCCTCTGTAATTTCTGAGTAAACCTGAAAACGAGACTCAGGCTCCTTTAGAGTTTCACCCTCAATTTTAAATCAGGAGCCAGAGGAACCGGGTGAAGGGCAGGGATAGTCTTTGCTCACCGTTGCATCCCGCTGCACCAAGAGACTCCAGATCTCTGCGGTCTGCAGCACATTTGTGATTTACCACTGGAAGGAGCTAGAGGAAAGATATTGAAAGAACACACCGTGCTGGGTATCACCGTGGTTAAAAATGACAGAGAGCCAAGTGATGCAGGGGAACAAAAAGAAAAAGAAAGACGGGCCTCACCTTCTGAAAGGCAGAGACTCGGGCTGGGAATTCCATGGCACTGAGACACAGAAGATCATTTAAAAATTTTGAAATGCAGAACTTGTGTGCAAGTCGTGAGACAATAGCCTGAAAGCCTGTCATTTCCTTTGATTTCACTTGCATCAAAGATTCGACAGGGAAAGAGTGAAGGTGAAGGGGAGGAAGCAGAGACCGTTACTCTCTCTCGGAGAAGCCTACATCTCTCCGGAGAAGCTGATCTCAGAGGCAAGGTCCACAAAGACTTAACTCTTTATTGGCCGAACTTGACCGTCTTCTTCTCTCAGATGGAGAGGAATTTCCTGTGGCTTAACCGCAAAACTTTCTCCGAGTCAAGACATTTGAGATCACTAATAATTCAGTCAGTATGAGAATAGAGGCAGGAGTTAAGATGGAGTCAGAGTGATCCTAAAAATGTTATCATCCACTCTTTTTTTTTTCCCCTTGAAAAAGAAGCAAAAGAGAGAGAGAGAGAGAGAGAGAGAGAGAGAGAGAAGAGAGAAACTCAGGAAACACATTAATAATAAATCCTGGAGTCTACCTCTGTAGCCAGAAATTTCTTCTCAGTTTCTAGGTTAATTATTTTGATGTGTTCTCATTGATAAGAGGCAAATTAATTAACGTATAGAAGAATTACTCATGATAGCCTATGCTCATTATCTCTGGACAAAGGTTTCATTCACAGACAATAAAAGATTAAAAAATTGGTGATTTTTTTGGTGAGTTTGATAAGGTGCATAGCTCAAATCACCAGTGACATCTGCAACATTCAGGTAAGAATCCTTTGTTTCTGGTTACTGGAATGGCAGAAAAATCACCAGGAAAATTATATAGATACCTCAGATATTCCTCTGAAGCCCAAGGGTGACGAGGTGGACAGCAAGAATGGGGCTCAAAGATGTTCTGTCTTTCAGACACCATCCTATCTAAGCACATCATTAATTTCAATAATAATCAAGACAACCGAGTTATTTCTTGTATACCCAAACCACGTAGCCATTATCTTCTGGGAAATGGTTGAGCTTTTGGTAGAACCACCATTTCCAAAAATTAGTCTTTATCTTCAAGTGTGATGCTTAATTTTATGGATCAACATGACAGGGCTCAGGGATGCCAGATAACTGGTAAAACATTATTTCTGGGTGTGTCTGTGAGGATGTTTCTAGAAGAGATTAGCGTTGGAATTGATGAACTGAGTAAAGTTCTCATGTGAGTGGGCACCATTTAATATGTTGAGGGTTTGAATAGAACAAAAAAGGCAGAGGAAGGACAAGTTTGCTGTTTTTCGTTGAACTGAGACCTCCATCTTCACCTGCCCTAGGACTTCAGAGTTCTCACTTCCACCATCAGCCTCTGAGTCTCAGATCTTTAGACTTGGATTGAATTACATCACCAGCTTTCCTGGTTCTCTCTCTTGGGTTTGCAGATGGGGATCATGGATCCCTTGGCCTCCATAATCACGTAAGCCAGTTCTTAAAACATATAAATATATACCATACATCTATATATATAAATCACACACAAACAGACACATATACATACAGTGGTTATATAATTTGGCTGGTAGTTGTTCTATGGTTGCTTAAAAAAGACATCTTTTTTTTTGAGGGAGAGAGCACTGTTCATTTTGTTTTTCTGTGCTTGTTCCTTAACATAAATTCCAGAATTTCTACAGAATACTATTTTGAATAGAAGGAATGACATAAATAAAAAATAAATAGCTACTTATACTGCCACATTTCTGAAAGAGTTGGTAAGGATGCTGACAGTGAAGCCATAAAGCAAAGGAGGAGGGGTCTTCAAGTTTCTGTGTTTCCTTACACAATTATTTTGAACATAGTTCTCTTTGAAACCACCTCATTATAGTTTTCTAATCTCTCTGTTTGGATAGTGCCCCTTCCACTTCTTTTTCACTGTCACTTTGGGAGATTTTTAGTCCTCACTTTTTTTTTTAATAATAAATTTATTTTTTATTGGTGTTCAACTTGCCAACATACAGAATAACACCCAGTGCCCATCCCGTCAAGTGCCTCCCTCAGTGCCCGTCACCCAGTCACCCCCACCCCCCGCCCTCCTCCCCTTCCATCACCCCTAGTTCATTTCCCAGAGTTAGGAGTCTTTATGATTGGGACAGATACAAGTCATAGAAAGCAAAAAAAAAAAACAAAAAAACAAAAAACAAAACAAACAATAACAAAAAAAACTTATTCTTAGTTTAATTATTGGTATTATTCACCTAAGAATTATCTTAGTATTACTCCTTAATTTCATCTTCATTAAAGTTAACAAAAATAATGTATTACCTTACAGAAGCCAAAATTCGAATATCCCATTGAATTTAATGATCCACTGAAAGACTATTTGTATAAAATACTGACCATTTTGCATCTATCATCACATTGATCCTGAGAATTTGTTTACCTAAATTTTTGGCTTGTGGAGTGAACACTCCCTGTCAAAATCCTTGACCCATCATCCCACCAACCTACAATGTGGGTCAGAGATCAAGAGCTTCCCAGATAAAGGATAACTGCTCAGCGAAGAGTTTGTGGGCAGTGTTATTCCTCTACTGGAGCCCTAAAATATAACTGGATATACGAGGGAAATCTAAAAATGTCTATCTTAAAAACCTAAAGTGAAGTGTGAAAAGAGGGCAAAGTCCTATCTGTTATGTGCCAGTGATCTAAAAGAGCAGCGAGAAGGCCGCGTATCAAGATTGAGCTTTGACTTTTGCTTCAGGAGAAATGTCTTTTTGAGCATTACTTTTTCATTACGCTCTTTGTATAGGTACTGGTTCCATGCGATGTTTCTGGCCCTGAAAACTTTTCCTGTTTCAAAGCGCTAGGCGATGATTCCTAGGGTTGCTTTTCCAAAAGAATAACCCCTTTCGTATGTGCTTGAGTGCTTGGATTGTTTTCATTTAGCTCCAACATGAGTGAAGTATGACTTGCACTCCCAAGTATCAAAAGGACCCGTTGGAAGAGGCAAGTTGTAACAAAACTTTGAAACACTAATTTAGAGCAAAGAAGGTTTCTAGGTGATCTTTGAGACCTGGTATCATCAAAGCCAGTCCAGTGGAAACACACCTTCTGAGGGAGTCATCATTCCAATGAGTATATTGTTTTTTGAGCAGAGTATGAGTTTCTGTATTTTGGAAGTCAGATTCCAGGGTTTACAAAGTCAGAAAGGTATGAATAAACCGGTATATGGACAGACAGAGTCCCTGGAAATGTATTTACATCTGTCCATTTATCCTATGGAAGTAATTCTGGAATGAAATAAAAAATACTGGATTCTGCTTTCAGCTCTGTCACTAGCAGCTGTGGGAGCTTTCTGTGTTTCTGGGTTCAAAGAAGGGGTCATATGGTCCATAAGTAGAAAGTTTCCTTATAGATCTGCTATAATATAGAATATATATAACTAGCGGGCTCTTGTGGTCACAGTGGAGGGCCATAGAAGTAGAATGGAATTTTCTGTGATATATGATCAAGCCCCAGACCTCTTGGAATTCCTTATTCAAGTTTATGTAGTCTGGGGGCCCTAGAAGACCACTGATTTAAAAAAAAAAAAAAAAAACAAAATTTAACCTCTCTAGATTCTGAGTCATTCCCAGCGTCTTGCTATACATAGATTTGTCAGTGCAGCTCCCCAGATGTCCTCAATCTTTCCTTACAGACCGGCCTTGCAACCAGGGGCTTCGCAGGTCTGTGCACAGGCAGCTGGTAAGTCACATATAATTGAACCTTCTCCCGGAGTAGCCTAGTTGCCATTTACTGGAAAGTGATGCTAAAGAAATAAAAGATTCAGAGTACTTGTCTTTGGACTTTCCTAAGAGTAACTGAAAGAAGGAGCAAGCAGTGCAGGGGACGCAGTTGACTGGTTATCTTAACTCATCAGTGTGACCAAATTCACTTGCAAAAAATGTTCAACAAGTGGCTAAGACTTTTTTAACTTTGGGACATTTTTTTTTTTTCCCAGAACAGTTTTAGGTTCACAGCAAAACTGACCAGAAGGTACAGAGATTTTCCCAGGAGACAGAGGTCCCCTGTCCCTAAGCCTGCACAGACGCCCGTGCTATCAACGTCCCGCACCAGGGGGGACATCTGTTACAATCGATGAATCCACATTCACACGTCATTATCACCCAGAGTCCTTGGTTTACATTAAGGTCTGTTCTTGATGTTGTGCATCTTATGGGTTTGAACGAATGTATAATCCCACGCACTTATGATAGTATCATATGAACTATATTTACTGCCCTGACATCCTCTGCGCTCTGCCTATTTATCTTTCTTCTTACTCCAACCCATGGCAACTACTGATCATTTTACTATCTCCATAGTTTCATCTTTTCCAGAATATTGTATAGTTGGAATCATTACAGTATGCAGCCTTTTCACCTTGGCTTTTTTTCACGTTGTTATGTGCATTTTACAAGTCTTCTCATGACCTGATAGCCCATTTCTTCATAGTGTTGAATAGTATCCCATTGCCTGAATGTGCCATGGTTTATCCATTGACCTACTAACAAACATCTTGGTTGTTTCCAAGTTTTGGCAATTATATATATAAAAATTTTTTTTTCTGTGAAAGTTAATGTGCAGGTTTTTGTGGGGATATAAGTTTTCCGTTCCTTTGAGTCAAGAGCAAGGAACATGAGTTGCTGGATCGCATGATAAGAGTGTGTTTAATTTTACAAGAAATCATCAAACTGTTTCCAAAGTGACTGTACCATTTTGCACTCCTACTGGCAAAGAATGAGAGATCCTGTTGCTTCGTATCCTTATCAACACTTGGTATTGTTAGTTCTACATTTTGACTGTTCCAATCGCAGTGTAATGGTAACTCGTTGTTTTGATTTGTGTTTCCCGGATGACATGTGATGTGCAGTATCTTTTCATATGCTAATTTGTCTCCTGTGTGTCTTCCTTCCTTGATGAGGTGTCTGATAAGATCTTTGGCCCATTTTTAATAGGCTTCTTTATTTTTTTTTATTGTTGTGCCTTAAGAGTTCTTTGTATATTTTCAATAATACTCCTTTATCAGATATTGGTCTTTTTAAAAATTTACTTATTTATTTGAGAAAAAGAGAGCATGAGCTGCGAGGTAGAGACAGAGGGAAAAGGCGAAGCAGACTCCCTACTTAGCGGGAGCCCAACCTGAGCCGAAAGCAGAAGCTTAACTGACCGAGGCACCCGGCGCCCCATCCATGTGTCTTCTGCTGGCCGTGCCTTTTCCACAGGACGGTGTGGCCATACATTTCACGCCTTACTGCTGGGTACCTCTCTTCTCTCCATCCCAACCACACCTAGCCTGACGCAGGCAGTAGTGTCTGTCCTAGAACTTTGCTGTTTCTCTCTAACTGGACTTTCTCCTGAATTCAGGCATCAAAACCCCAGTGTAAGCACTTTACTTCCTGGTTTAAAGCACCCAGCACTGCCACAGGGCTCCTAAACAATGGCTAAGATCCATAAGATCCATAGTTTGAAATTTCAGGGTTTCCATTCTACACTTCCAGCTATCCACACTAATCCACATTTTATGGCTTTATCTTCCGCTCTAACCTCTAACACTGTGGTGCTTTCACAGAGGTCAAGGCCTCTGTAGTGCTCACTGTCCCGTATTTGCTTATTCTCTTTTGCCTCAATGCATTTCTTCTTCTCTCCAGTAAATACTCCATTCATCTTTTGAAACCAGCACAATGATGATCATTCTACGGTCTTTAATTTCTGCCTTTTAACATAAAGAATTATGTTCATTATTGCATTGTCACATCATATTTTATTCTACAGCCTGTGTACATGTCTTCTTCAAAAGATTACATTTTCCTTGAGGGCAGTTTTATTCCATTCCTGTTCAACTTTTGATTCTCAATAGCACACACCTGGAGTTCCTTGCATAAAATTTTTAGAATTTCAATAAATTGTTACAGTCAATTGCTATCTCATTTTAACTACTCAAACCCATTTTAAATGAAGTTCTATTTTGTTTGTTTTGTACTTACCATTAAATTTCTGATTTACTCCACTTTTCCTTTTCCTTTAAGTACAATCTGAGGGCATATATTTGAAAATCATGACATTAAGTAATGAGTTTAATGGGGATGATGTTTGCTTTAGAATTTGTTCAGATATGTCTAATGTCTCTTTATAATGTAAATACACATACATATGGAGTTATATATTTATTATATATATGGGGAGGAGAGATAAAAGTAAGATAATTCAAGTCAAAGCATCAAATTGAAGTTTTGGCAGTGGACACATTATTTCATATTATTATTACAGAAATTTCAAAAATACTAAGTGCTAGTTTGTCCTGTTAAATATAGCATATCATTTACTTGTTTTTAAACAGTTCTTGCCTGACTAATCCAGTCGCACCATTAGATCTTAGACCTTATGTTTAACATAAGAGAAACAATGGAAGGGTGTGTATGAATCTAAGAAAGAGCCAAAGGCAGTGGGTATTCAAGCAGTGGAAATGGGGAAGAAAACTGGTTAAAGGGAACATGTCATCTCCCAGGTAGGAAGAAGGTAATGTATGAATGACTGACAATCCAATTAGAGAATTCTTATAGGCAGAAACGTGTGGCAGAGTAGAAAGTTATGAACTATGTAACACACCATGACACAAATTCCCAGGGCAACCAGTACCATTCCGTTTTCAAATATATGTATGAGAAAAGCCATGAATAATGGATTTCATATAACATCTTTGCTATGCATTATTTAAAATATTTGTGCTGACTGAAAATGATCATATATATGTTTTTTCATTACAGTTTGTGATGTAGTTAATATTCTCTGCTTGTGATATTAGTGTAGGGACATAATTCTGGACATGTTGTTTTAAAGCCTACAACAGATTATCAGATTTTAGAAGGTATCGTAAGCATTTGGAAAAATCCATTGCGACACGATCATTTCAAAACTATCCAGTATTTATATGTTTTTCCCCCAGAAAGAATAATGTAAAAATAAAAAGGACAGGTGCCTGCTAAATTGTGATTTGGTTAATTTTATAAATTAGTCTCATGGATTATTCCTCATTTCACATCTCAGCAAAATCTTAGCAAAAGGCTCTTTTTTCTCCCTCACCAATCTCCAACGCGGTGGAAGCTATCCAGGCAATATAGGGTTAGAATGCAAATAACTATCTGAAAATATCAGGCTTTCCAGCCAAAATTGCTGTTTAAGCCTACCTCGCAGTAGGATGGCATCTTCAAGCCAGAATGTCAATTTTGGAAGCTACCTCAGAAGCTATCAAGAGCAAATTTATTGTCTTTACAAAGGAGGATGCTGTTGCGTATTGGAAACTAAGCTAAGGTACCATCATGTTGTTTTTTCATAAATCTACTTTCACAAAAAGATTACATTTGCTTAACAATATCACCAAATGCCCACCTTGTTCTGGAGGTTGTGCTATGCTGTGTATATGGTAATAATGAGACAGAAGTCATCACTAGAGTAGGTCACTGTTAGGGACCACTTTGGGGGCTTACTGGAACTGAATTTACTAATAACCAAATTGATATATATCGAAACGAATATATATAATGTGTTATACATATAACATTGCATGCACTGTAGTATATGTCATACATGTCATATGCTACATGGCACATGTTATCTGTGCCATATATTTATATATATTATGTAACATTATAATGCATAAAGTATTATATTTAACTCGATTAATATTGACTCTTAGTCTTACTATTACACATAACATATATCTATATCAGAACTTATATGTTATATGTGCTTATTAGTGTTTAATATTAGTGTTTAATCCTTAAGTATAAATATTGTTTCGCTGTCAGATTGAAATTATAGACCTAAAGGGGAGTGCAGGTGCCTATGATTGTAGCTCTGTTTGTTGAAATGGGCTGATGATACAGTCTAATACTTCCTCAGTGTCTGCTTTTATTGCATGAAGCATACTTGACTTATATTACGCAAATCAAAATATTCTGCATATATAACCAGATTTAAAACTGCTGCATGTGAAAGGGCTATGTTTGATTCATAGCTGCATCTATAGCATCAAGAATAGTGCTCATAGTAAATGCTCAATAAAATGTATTAAATAAATAAATACATATATATTGTATGTATGTGTGTGTGTTTATCTGTGATTACTATTTTCTCTATTTAAAACATGGTTGGAACTCAGGGTCAAGATGTATTAGAATAATACATAATAGTTTTAATGGAATGCACATAATGTATGCATAATAATTATAATGACAAAATTATCTACCATTTTTGAGCTCTTAAGTAAAAGCCAGGTCCTAAGCTAAGTCTTTTTCATAATTTATCTCATTTAATTCTCGCATACCATGTGAACAGAGAATTATTCTCATTTTAGTTCAGGGATACTGAAGCTCAAAGAAGTTGAGTAATTTTGTACAACCCTCTAATGTGAGCCAACAGCAGAGCTGGAATTCAAAATGAGTTTTCTCTGATGCCAAAAGTCCTACTTTTTAATGTTAGTAACATTTCTAGTAGTTCAGTTACCAGCATGCCATGCCCAGTGGGCCTAATTGAGTATAATAACAAAAAAACACATAATGCAAATTTTGTTAGAAACTAAATTATTATTAATATTAGCATTAGCAGAACCCTAAAAGCCTGCCCGAAATCATTCAAAATGATAGAGTGAGTGTTTGGCTTAACTTCCTCCCTTGGTTGCAAAATGCTTTGGAGTAAGGGCTTTGGCTTTGCCTTCATGAAGTAGGACCATATGTCTAGCCAAATATCTAAGCTACTATTTGGATGCTTTATGTAAACTAAGTCAAGAGAGACTATTTTTTGACTTAAAAATTAATTTAGGTATAATATAAATACAAAAATGCACACGTCATGAATATACGACTCAGTGAAGTGGTGCAGCTGAAAACGCCTATATATTTAGCACTAAGATAAAAAGACGTAATATTCCCAGCACCCCGTGGGCGCTGTCCCCGCATCCATGGTCTCTTACAGGCGCCAGTCCTCCTCCCTCCCCAAGCAGACCCGCTAGCTGCATAGATTACATCAGCCTGTTTTTATACATTATATAAATATTTTAGACATTATATAAATCATTTAAGTTTTTTCAGCCTGTGGTTGCTGAGGTTGTAGAGTTTCCTTTTCATAGCTGTATATTATTTCACCGTACAAATATGCCATCATTCATTGTTTTAGTCCTTCTGTTAATGAACATTTGAATTTCTCCGGTTTTCCAGTTTGCATGACATTCCTATGAGCTTACACTAAAGTATTTTGATGAGTATATTTACACACTGGTTGTTTTTTGCCTTTTTTTTTTTTTTGAGGTTTTACTTAGGAGTGGAATTCCTGGACAATAAATTATGTATGTATTCAACATAGCAGTTCCCGCTAAGTATTTTCTCAAATTTATGTTGCCATTAGCAGTATTTGAAAGTTCTAAATGCTCTACAACGTTGCCAATACTTCCATTTTTCATCTTTAAAATTTTTTTTCTAAACATTTAGCCATCATGGTATTTCTTTGTGACTTTAATTTGCATTTCCTTATGACAGAATGATGAATACCTTTTTATATGCTTATTGACATATCTTTTATGAAGTATATATATGCAAGTATATTTTCCTTTTGGATTGCCTGATCTTCTGACATTGATCAGTAAAGTTTTGTTACTTTTGGGGTAAGCTCTTTGTTGAATATATATGTTACAAAGAACTTCTAATTTTGTGGAATGAAAGATTTTATATAAGTAGAGGTTGCCTAAATTTATATATCCTCTCTCACTGAATTTTGCAACATCACAAAACAAATGCTTGAGTCCTTCCATCTATTACCCCGCGTACTCCTCCTAACTTACCTCCTCCGCGTACTCCGCGTACTCCTCCTCGTGTACTTACCTAACACGGTGCTCTCCAAGAGATACAGGGGATCTTTACTGACTTCCTGGTGATTTGCAAAATAAAATGGGGTTCTTAGCAATTAAGTAACTCACATTCCTTTTTCTAGACCAATAATGAGAATAGGCCACCTGGAAATTATTTTCTCCTGGAAAATTGCTCCTAAGCAATGCAGTTGGAAATTTTAGATAGTAATAAAATTTTGGACTTAAACAGGGCTTGGCTAAGTTCAACCCAAATGCTTTCTTCTCTTAAACAAAACCAAGAATTAAATGAGAGCAACTTTATCAAGTCAGAGTTGAGTTTTCAATGCTCAAATGTCAAACACTATTAGTTCTCCATTTCTGAGGGTTAGAAACAGCAAGATGCCACCTGCTCTTTTCATGGCAGGACTCTGCAGATCCTTTAGAGAGCTCGTCATGCTGTACGTCCCAGATGCCGTCAAACAGGCTGCTATATATCTTGCTAAATGTACGTTTGAATTAAAAATCTTCAGGCATTTATAGGAAAGTAGTTTAGCTATAGCTGAGGGGACTCTGGGTAAGATAAACGACTTCAGGTTCTTCCTATTAAGACCTGGCCGGAAACAAGCACAGTGACCGTGTTCTGCTTCGAGTAACAAAAGGAGACTGATAGTTTAATTAGTTTAAGGTAAGTTTATAAGTGACAGGTCCTGTGCTCCAGCTAGCTAGTAAGATGTCATTATATATTTTAAAACAAATAAACTCCCCCTACCCCCAAGGAAGGAAAGTATTTGTACTCACGGATATAAAAGTCTTTTTAAACGTGTTTGACACGGATTCTTTTAATCATGTCACAGACGTTCCATGTCGTAGGTAGGCTTGCTGATGTCATGAACTGTGCTAGAAGACAGGAAAGCTAGATTTTTTCCACTTTCATTAACTGACTCATTAATGCATCCCTAGCAAAGGAGGTGTGTGCGCGCGCGTGTATTTTCAAAAAAAAAAAAAAAAAAAGAGTAGAAATGTATTACTTTTCCTTCCCAGTGAAATAGGGAATGAGGTTTGGGAGGCTCGTAGGAGAGTACATGCTGCTAAGTCTGAGAGCTAGTCCTTCTCCCCTAGACCATGCTGCCTTTACTTGGATAGTCTTATTCCTTTTTCATCTTTGTAAAGAAAATCAGATCCATTCTATATTCATGCAGGACAATATTCAGAATCCTGTCTAAATTCCCTAATTGTGTAAGTGGTTTTCATGGTTTGTGTTCATTTGAAAGAGTCGTTCTTAAGTACTAAAAAAACATATTTACAACACACACCATGGAGTTTTCAAACACTATCAAGAAGTTCATAGATGTTTTGAACCTTATGCATATATCCCCAAATAAAAAAACTTGGAATAAAGCCAGATCTTTTAAACTATGGAACTTATTTCAAAGCCAATGACAAACACATGTATTAAAGCCATGATTTCCCATATATTTGCCAAGCCCATTCTAATATATCAGACATTGGAAGTTAATCGATCAATGTCAGTAGCTTTTCTGCATATCAAAGATTTTAATATAAATTGCTTTGGGAGGCAGGAATTGGATTTGAATTTATTAGGACAAGCCAGGAGAAAGAATAGAAAAATGTAGAATGTAGTCCAGGAAGCAAAGTGCACGAACCCAAATGAGTAACTGAGACTCAAAAGAGAATAATAAGCTTGTTTGAAATTACACCGTTTGAGAAAGTGTATAAAGATTGTAAAAGTAGCTCTATTTGGTTTCCTAATTTTATTCCGAGTCTCTTTCCGCTGCTGGCTGATTATATCACCAAGATGTTTAGCTCCAGTTGGTTCATCTCTTCTGGAAAACAACAGACATTAAATTAAAATGGAATACGATTGACTATTTCAAGCGGGCAATGGTACTTTTTTATTAAGTTTTCAAATATTAACTCCGGTACGGTTAACAAACAGCTTTATATTAGTTTTGGGTGCACAATATAGCGACTCACATTTCCACATATTACTCAGTGCTCATCATGGTAAGTGTACTCTTTAATCCTGATCGCCTGTTTCACCCACCCACCTACCCCCTGGGAACTATCAGTTTATTTTCTCTGCTTAAGAGTCTGTTTCTTGGTTTGGTTTTCCCCCCTCTCTCTCCTTTTCTTCTCCTTTGTTCATTTGTTTTGTGTCTTAAATTCTACATATGAGTGAAATCATATGGGTATTCGTCTTTCTGTGACTGATTTATTTTGCTTAGCATTATATCCTCTAGCTCCATCCATATCGTTGCAAATAGCAAGATTTCATTCTCTTTTTATGTCCAGAAAATATCCCATTGAATATATATATACACTCTATCTTCTTTATCCATTCATCTATTGATAGACACTTGAGTTGCTTCCATAAAGTGGCTATTGTAAAAAATGCTGCAGTAAACATAGAGTCGCATGTATCTCTTTGAATTAGTGTTTTTGTGTTTTGAAGGTATACCCAGGAGAGAGACTGCTGGATTGCAGGATAAATCCATTTTTAGCTTTTTGAGGAAGCTCCATACTGTTTTTCACAGTGGCTGCACCAGTGTGCATTCCCACCTATGGAGCATGAGTGTTCCTATTTCTCTACACCCTCTCTAACCCCTGATTTTTATGTTGTTCATTTTAGCCCTTCTGAGGTGATACCTCATTGTAGTTTTGATTTGCATTTCCCTGATGATGAGTTGAGCATCTTTTCATGTGTCTGTTGACCACCTGGATGTCTTCTTTTGAGAAATGTCTTCTACCCATTTTTAATCGGATTATTGGGGGAGGTGTTGAGTTGTGTCAGTTCTTTTTTTAAAAAATATTTTATTTACTTATTCATGAGAGACACAGAGAGAGAGAGAGGCAGAGACACAGGCAGAGGGAGAAGCAAGCTCCACGCAGGGAGCCTGACGTGGGACTCGATTCCGGGTCTCCAGGATCACGCCCTGGGCCGAAGGTGGTGCTAAACCGCTGAGCTACCCGGGCTGCCCCTTTTAGGTATATTTTTTTAAAGTTGATCCTGGCTCATAGATATCTTTTAAGGATTTGCTCACCTAAAAGGGTCAAATTTGCATGCTATTTTACATTTTGCTTTTGTTCTGACCAATGCAGGGTGCTGTCCAGGACATATTGAATGCAACTATATCTACCTCATTCTTTTTAAAGCATGGTTCTTGGTGACATTTTGTTGTTTTGCAGCCATTATTTTACATTGTGGTTCTAATAATTCCTCTGAGGCGATGGTACTTCTGACACCAAACTGCATCTGTCCCTAAGTCAGAGACAAAGACAGGTGGCTTGGTGAGATTTGCTTGAGATTCCAGGATGGTGAATGTTACCATATGTTCTATCAGCTTGTTAATTACTAGGATGACTATATAATTTATCATCCAAAACCAGGGGAACTTTTGAGAGAGAAAGGGGTGCTAAAATCTTTGCATCTTATGACAAGCATAAACCGGCACTGACCAGGGCAGACTGGGGTACGTGGTCACTCTCAATTAAGAGTATGAGGCACTTTTTTGTTGTTGTTGTTGCGTCCTAATATCACTGTATGCTTCTACATACAATCATCCCCCACAATTTTGTTAAAGTTATGTTTCATAGACACACATCTGATGGCTTCCTCCTCAAACCAATTTTTTTGAAATAAGAATCTTTTAGGAAATTCTTGAAAAATATCATGTTTTAAAGATTTTATGTCTCTCAGCCTTGTTCGCATGTATTTTCTCTGATGAGAATATATTTTTCCCTTTTGAATGATTTTTAGGGATCCCTGGGTGGCGCAGCGGTTTGGCGCCTGCCTTTGGCCCAGGGCGCGATCCTGGAGACCCGGGATCGAATCCCACATCGGGCTCCTGGTGCGTGGAGCCTGCTTCTCCCTCTGCCTGTGTCTCTGCCTCTCTCTCTTTCTCTCTGTGTGACTATCATAAATAAATAAAAATTAAAAAAAAAAATTTTGAATGATTTTTAATTTCTATTCATTCTTCAGTTCGATTATTACCTGCTTATGTGGATATTCCTAATCTGTTGCTCCTTACTAGCAGTGGGAGCTGTGGGGAAAAAA
Source organism: Canis aureus (assembly GCF_053574225.1). Classification (NCBI taxonomy): domain Eukaryota; kingdom Metazoa; phylum Chordata; class Mammalia; order Carnivora; family Canidae; genus Canis; species Canis aureus. The sequence continues at coordinate 487,684 of NC_135613.1, forward strand.
TTAATCTAGGGTTCTTTATCTTCATGAGTAAAATAGGAGTAATTCCAAGAGATTATGTAGTAGATGAAATGACAAAATATTATGTCAGAATGCCTATCAAATCATAGAGAACAAAAATAAACAACACCCCAAACCTTTGAATTGTATTCAAGTTTCAAGAAACTGTCAAAAAGATCTCATTCATAAACTGCTTCAGTTGGAAGATCAAACAATTAATTTCCATCTTAAATACCAAGGGCTACACAAAGAATTTTCTAAATGGAAATAGAGTAGATTCAAAGTAAGAAACTTAATAAGCTTGCCATTGGTTGATTTCATTAATTAACGTATTTTGTGAGCGATGATTATTTTTCGCACTAGCCATTAATTTATCACTTGGTGCAAGAACTCTGCTTTCTCCCTTTTTATTCTAAGCTCCAAGTGTCTACATACTAAATCTTTGAATGAATAAACAGTTAAGTGGTTTTCTCTCCAACCTTTCCATGGATGCCAGTCACATTGGGGATACCTTGGTTTATTTGTCTTTTACTTACTTTTTCATTAGATTCAGAGGGATTAGGAAAAATCCATAGTGATATATAAACTTTATCCAATTACAAATAAGTATATTATAAAAGCTCTGCCCCCTTTTTTATACATAGCTCATTTTTATGTATAGCTATCTTTTGGAAATTTAAAGATACAACAGATAATTTACATTTTATAAATTCGATGGGAGGAAATTTTCATTAACAGCCACAATACACACACTATACATTTGACTCGCGTTCTTTCTAATAGTCAAGTACTCTTTGTGATCTATCTTTAAATCCTTCTTGGAAAATTCTGAATGTTATCATAAGATCATGTCATTGGACAGAAGCTCCCATAGAATAAGATTTTTAAAAGCCACTTACTCTATTTTGAAGGAGTGAGAGTTTTAAAAGACCCTAATTCCTTACTCTTTGGGGAAAACCCAGCCTAACAGGAGAGCTGACTTCTGCGAGGTAGTTTTTAGACAAGGCCCTGGGATTGAAGATGCCACATAAGAGCTGTCTGCCGCCCTAGTTATCTGTATCCTGGGATGGGAAACATATGTCTGTATGTTGAGCTTTTATATAGATTCAAGAGAAGCTGTCCATTGTGAGGAGTGAAATAAAGTGACGGGAAAGACTGCTGCTGTCACCCTGGGTGGGTGTGCCGCCCAAGGAAACAGAGCAGCATTCGACAAAAGAACATTATGCTCTGTCCTGGTTGCCTCGGGAGAAGTAATCCTATGACTGGAAGGCAACTCTCCAGGGAATCTTTTTTTTTTTTTTTTTTTTTTTTTTTTAATTTGTTACCCTGACTTTCTGAAAAAGATTTTGGGTGGTTGAGTTTGAAATTCTGCTCTCCTAGCAAGGCAGGGAAATGGAATGGAGAGGATACATATATTGTTGCCCAATACTTAATGCCTATAGTCAAATACTTGAACTCTAACATTCAATTTTCTAATCTGTAAAATAAGGAGAATAACAGCAACTGGTTCAAAAATGTCAGTGATAATTCAGCGAAATAGTTCTGTGTCTCTATATGGTGGGTGATCAATATATGTCAGCAATTATTATAATTTGTTATTAGTATCATTTAATCATTTATTCTTCGGGCAGCATTGATGATTGATACTTCCTACTCTGAAGGCTCTGACAGTGTTAAAGGAGGGAAGGTCACACACATACAAAGCTGTTCTGCTAACAAATGAATCCATGACTGCCCTCGGAGTTCTGATTTAGGTGGGATTAGTTTTAGCTTGGGGTGGGAAGCATATGGGCCAGCTGGGATTGCTGGTCTGGGCAACATGCTCTTGAAGCCGAAGCTCATATAATGATAGAGACCTCAGATAGGAACACGCTCCATCCCAGAAGGAACACCATAGACATGCAAAGATATTTGGTGGATATGGGGAATGGTAAAGAATTGAGTTTGGATGGAACGCTAGGCAATGTAATTCAGTGCCTGACTCTTGTCAGCTCTGAGTGATAGCCTAGGCCTGTGAAATTTGCTTTGCAGACACCTGGAAGACACTAGGTGGCTTTTGACAGAAAGGATCAAAGCAGTGCTTTAAAAAGTACTTTAATAGATATGTTGGATAAGAAAACAGAGAAACAAAAGGCTGAGAAACTCCAGACTGAACGTTCTTGCTCAGCTAGACAACTGCCAGCCTGGATGGAAATATAGAGGACTCGGGATAATCTTGTGGAAGATTACGGAACTAAAAGTGATAGGATTTGAAAACAGCTTGACTCCCACATGCAGAAGGAACATTACAGTGTTCAGTGTGAATCACTGGGAATTTTCCATTGTTGAAGGAGGACGTCAGGGAAAGTTTCTAAATTATCCAAGAAAAGAGATCTTTTTAGTTTTGTACAAAGGACCATCTTGGGGGTGCTATCCTGCAGTCCTCTGAAATGTGGGCATAGACTTCAGATGTTGGATTTGGGGTAATTAGCCCATGGACTTAGGCTTAACTCAGACCTGAAATTTCAATCTTTAACAGGGCACAGAAGTTCCCTCGAATGTGATCAGCATCTTGGAAACAGCTGACAAAAGGCAAAATTTGATTAGAGTCCAACCTCCTGGTTTTAAACAAAATGCCTGTGGGAGACTTAAACCTCCTCTAAAGAGAAACTCTCTGCTTCAGAAGAAAGCCCAGATAAGGAGACATTAGGGGGCTCTACGATTGGTTATCTATTTATACATCGACTTGTCATGATTGGATAGATTCTCAAAAGATTGGAATTTCAATCTTTGATTCAGTCATTTTAGAAAAGAGATTTAAATACTTTAAGAAAATTTGCTGCTATTTCCCAGCTGACTGTTACCCAGCAGAGGAAATAAATGGTGGCACAAATAGCTCCCACTAACTCCCTCAAAAACACAACTTCAGATGGACAAAATGGCATATGTATCTCTTTCTGTACATTAAATAAGTATCAAAAATTGGCTTCAGGAGGCCTAAAATCTTGTCCTCAATCTGGCCCACTCCACCATGGGAATTTAAGCATATAATTTAAAATATCTTCCCTTGGTTTCTTTATAAGGTAAAACATGGTGGGCTAGGGGGATCATTTAGTAACTGACCGAACTGGCATAGGATATACCTTGTATATAATAATAGGGCGTATTTCTGAAGAAATCTGCTTGTCCTGGGGTGCAGCAAGGGTCTCTGCATCTGGGCTAGTTGACCTTTGGAGGAGGTGTGAGAGGAATGCCTAGCAAGCACAATGATTGAAACATTTGAAGCGCTTTACAAATACGCGCCATTGAGGCGAATGCAGGTCAACAGACATATGGAGAATCACAGGAGAGCAAATAGTCAAGGCGTGGTAGATAAGGGTGGGACTTTCAAAATTAATTAAAGTCTTGGAAATCTGCGTGGGTTTCCCGAGTACTTACATCTCCTAAAAACTGAGAGGTCGAGTCTTAAAAAGGGAATCTATCATTCCAATTTAAAGAACTGAATTTCACACCAAGTGTTTCAGACTGAGATAGTATTTTTTTTATGTATTAATAATAGACTTTCCCATATCCACTGGCTATTATTACTCCCTCTTCCAAAGGTGATATCTAAGTGTGAGATAGGCTAATTAACTTGCAGATTTGTTTATAGAAGCCCCGAGTTCTGCCTTTGATCTGCTCATGCTGCGTCTTTGAAGGTGACAACTTTGTCCTTCTTCCCCTAGTGTTTACTCATAGCAACAAAGTTATGGAGATTCCTTGGTTACCGAGAAATATGGTTCTCATGCAGGCTTGCTCACTTATTTGAAGTAGTAGTTTAGCAAAGCCAGAAGTTCTTTCCACTTCTAACTGACTTTCTTCCTAGCTTGGAGTCTATGGGCAGTCGCCAATGCACAGGGCTGGGAAATGTGATAGAATGGTGCCTGCGGGCTAGGAATCTGGTCAGAGGGACATATTGTTATTTACAGAGTAGTTCTAAAACTTGGCTGGAGACCCAGCCCTCTATATGGGATCCGGACTCTGAGTGTCTTTGGCTAATCAGTATGCTTTCAGGAAGAAAAAATTAATTGCTGGTAAGCAAAGGCACTGTTAATCATTAACTGTGTGGCATCTGCTTCCACAATCATATTTCTAAAAGATCTGGACAATCACATTCTTTTGAAGAAGTCTAATTAATGTGTTTTTCCTATTATTACATTTTGAGCATGGGAAATACCAAGTTAATCACGAAAGGCCTCTGATTTTACAGTATGCAAAGATATTTTATTGATTGTTAGGACTATCCAAAGTGGCATGAATCAACAAAGACTGTGATCGCTGTATCCCTTGCCAAAATCAAGGAAGTAAACTGAATGTTTTGTGCATCTTCTTCTCTCACAGCATATTCTGGGTATGATCAGGAGCATGTGCCAAACCAGATGTATCTTCTTACGCACACATGCAGAAAGAATAAAAAATATGGCCACCATGTAAAATTGGGTTTGAATCTCAGTTCTGACACTAACCATCTGTATGGCAGTGAACATAAACATTCTCAACATCAGTTGCCTCTTCTACACAATATGGGCTATAAATCGTGCCTTTAGGTATTCTTATGAAGACTAAATGAGACGACTCATGTAAGATGTACTGGCACAGTAAGTTGTACTTGATCATTTATTTAGTACTCAATACATTATAATTTCCTTTTTCCATAATATTAGGCTATTGGTATGGTGTTTCTGTTTTTATATTTTATGGTCTGGAAAGTTGGACTCTATTCATATGGACAGTAGAACAAAATATTGCAATTTGGCCTGTCCAGGACATGTGGTTCTCAAAGCTATTGGACATGTGGTGGGAAAGCTAAAAGCTGCCTGGAGCGGTTTTAAGTAGTAAAGCATTATGGCATCAATGATTGCTGCTGAAGCACTGGATGTCCGGCTAGCACGAACCATCACTAAGACTCTGTGCTCTCCCAGTGGGGGTGCGTAATGAGCCACCAGTCATCTGCTACATTCCCTTCAACTATGAGTGAACTAGAAGTATAGACTTGGCAAGCTGAAAATGAGACTGTGTTCTAGCCCTAATCCAGATTATATATCTAAGGCATAGATAAATATCCCTATAGAAAAGACTTTTTAGAATGAATACTAATAACTAACAACTGCTAATTCTTACTGTCAGTTTATTCTATGACAGTAACTATGCCAGCTTTATGTTTTTTTCTCACCACAAACATGTCCAACAGTTACTGTATTTCTGATTTTTATGGATAAAGAAAACAAGATACAGAAAGATTAACTAATTCATCATAAAAAAGTGTTCATAAGTTAAAAATTGGGATTTGAATCCAGACCCTGCTTATTCAGAACTAAAAACAACAACAACAACAACAACCCAAAAGAATAATAATATTTAAAATCTGAAGGAAACTTTAGACAGAGTAACTTCAAGAGCCCTGGAGATTTTGATCTTAGGAAATTTCTAATTCCAGCTAATTTTACTTGGTTTTAATACTTGCTTGGGCTTTGAAGAACCATAAACCTTTCTTGTATCACAGACTACTCACAGTTGGTCAAATGCAGGGAGTATGTTACTTGATAAGAGCCAGGGGCCATCATCTTTGTAAACTTATGACTCTTAGATGGGCATCAGAGATGCTCTGGAAGTATATAAGGAAAGACCACAATTGCTCAGTATCTTGATGCGTCCAAAAAAGAAAAAAGTAAAATTTTTCAGTTTTGTGACCATTTCAAACCTCATTTCCCAGGTGACAAGCATTGTTTTAGCTTCCCATACTCACAGCCAGAACTAGCTGGGATTCATCCACCTGCTTACCTCACCCAGTTTTTGAGTTTAGACAAATTCATAGAGTCAGGGTTTATTGAGCAGAAAACAGAGCACTTGGTGTCCTTTTTATGTTAGGAGTTTCTTAGTTTTGAATTATTTTATTATGGAAATTTACATGTACATAGTTACAATAAATAAATAAGCAAAACAAAAGAGCTATGAAATGAAAGGCTAATTTCTTTTATACTCTGACCCAAATCCCTCTCCTAATCAAATAACTGTACAGATTTTACTGTTTCCAGAGGAAAAAAATATATATATGTATAATTATACACATGTAATATGTAATTATATATCATATTATTTTTATTTTTACATAGTTGTATGTACATTATAGATATTTTAAATACTTTGTTTTTCATGAAATGTATATCAGAGGAAGATTTTCAGATAAATGGAAGAGTAAAACCAAGTGTCCTAATATCTCCTTTGATACCTAATCAAACAACAATTCAAAAATGGGAAAGGAAAGTCATCACTACTGAACATTAAAGAATTGGAATAAAGCATGTTTTCATATTCTTTGAAATGTGGAAGCAAATGACATAAATAAAAGATTCAGGTGTGGTACCCTAACCATTTGACCCATATCACAGAAACTATAATAGATAGGATATAGGCAGTCAAGTCTAGGATTTCCCATTACTTCAAAGAAAACTGTACACTGGTAGCCAAATCATTTTTGCAAAAAAAAAAAATGTATGTTCAAAAATTTTACAAACTTAAAGTTACATATAGAGTTACAGACTCAAGAAGTTCTGTGTGCAGCAAGTGAGCAAATGATGAAAAAAACCATATTTAGGCAAATCATAGTCAAACTGCTAAAAACCAAAGATAAACTGAAAAGCCTTGAAAGCAGTGAGAAGAAAATGGGACATTTCATAATGTTTGAATAACAATTTGAATAATTCATCAGAAACTATGGAGGCCAGAAGACTGTGGAATTACATTTTAAAGTGCTAAGAGAATAAAAAAAAATCCATATATTTTTTTATTCAGTGCAAGTCTCTTTCAAGGATATGTGAAATAAAGACATTTTTAGATAAAACTAAGAGAATTTGTTGCCAGGAGACTTGAACTCAAAGGAATGCTTAAGGAAGTTTCTCAGACTGAAGGGATATTATATTAGATGAAAGTCAGGTCTTCAGGAAGTAATGGGGGAGCAGTAGAAATGGTAAATACCTTAGTAAATAAATAGACTTGGGGCACCTGAGTGGCTTAGATGGTTAAGCAGCTGCCTTCAGCTCAGATCATGATCTCAGAGTCCTGGGATCAAACCCCATGTCAGGCTACCTGCTCACCAGGGAGTCTGTTTCTCCCTCTCCATCTCCCTTTGTCCCTCCTCCACCCCATGCTTTCTACCTCTTAAATAAATAAAATCTAAATAAATAAATAAATAAATAAATAGACTTTTTTCTTTAGTTTTAAAAAATTACACTTGACTACTTACAACAAAAATTATATCACTTTCCTCTGGGCTTTATAAGCATATAGCTATAATAATACACTTATGAACTAGAACATAAAGGATGGGGATAAATGAACTCATATGGTTATAGATTTCCTATATTTTACATGAAGTGGTACAATATTCTAAGGCTATAAAAATTATATATATAAGAGCTATAATATTATGTATTATACATATATTAATTTCTAACCATAAAACATGTAGGAGGAAATACCTAAAAATACATTAGATAAGTTAAAATTAAATTCTAAAATTAATCAGATAATATAAAGGAAGTTAGGAAAGAAAGAAGAGGATTAAAAAAAATGAGACAGAGAAACAAACAAGGATAATAAATATAAAAATGTAGACCTAAACCCAGCCATAACGATATTTGTAATAAATGTTAATAGAGAAAATATTGCAAATAAAAGTACCCATATTTAAAAAAAAATGAGTAAAACTACAAAACCCAACTTTAAGCTGTGTATATGGTGAAAATAGTTTGAATATAAAGATATAAATATATTGGACAATAAATGGAAAAAGATACATATTCAAATACCTTAAGAACCCTGGAGGACAATTATAATATCAGACAAAACAGGATTCAAGATAAAGAGCATCAGCAATGATAAGTAATGGCATTTTATATAGTTAGAAAGATCAATCCTTAATTCATTATAAAAACAACAATAATTAATGCACATGCATCTAATTAAAGACTTTCATAATTTGGGAAGCAAGACTTGACAAAATTTTTTTAAATTTATTTATTTGAGAAAGAGAGAGAGAGAGAGCTCACAAGCAGAGAGAAAAGGAGAAGCAAGCTGCCCGTTGAGCCAGGAGTCCGACATGGGGCTTGATCCCAGGACCCTGGAATCATGACCTGAGCCAAAAACAGATGCTTAACCAACTGAGCCACCCAGGCACCCTAAGACTTGACAGAATTAAAGGACAATGAGATCCAAGACCGTAATGTCTATAAGATAAACAGTTTTAAAAAGGTCCTTTGACAGTCTTGGTCATGCAGGCACAAAGTAGGATCTATCCCCACTCAAACTACTGGTAATGGACTCATCAAATGTGGACCCACCATAGACCCAACAAAAGTTATGTGAGTTAGCTCCAGTCCAGCTGGGCTGTAATTCTGGAGGTAATCCTAACATCTAGGGTAGCTGACCAGGGAAGGTTCCTACCTAATGAAACCAGTTTATAAAGACCAAAAGAGGTGTTTGTTCCTTCAAATTCACAGTTAACAACATAAGACCGTACATACCATGAAGAATCAGGAAAATAAGACATCACCAAAAGGAAACGAGCATAGCTTTAGTAACTGACTCCAAAGAAATGGATATCTATGAATTACTTGATGAAAAATTCAAAGTAATAAAGAAACTCAATGAAATGCAAGAGAACACAGAAAGGCAACTACATAAAATCTTGAAAGCAATGAATGAACAAAATGAAAACCTTAATATTGAAATAGAAACCATAAGAATGAACCAAACAGAAATCCTGGAGCTGAAGTATATAGTGACAAAGCTGCCAAGTTGAAGAAAAAAAAATTAATAGAGAAAATTCAGTAGAGAGCTTCGACAACAAACTTGAACATGGAGAAGAAAGAATCAGCAAACTCAAAGACAAATCATTCGAAATTAATCACAGGAATAAGAAAAAGAAATGAAAAGAGTGATAATGCCTATGTGAATTACAAAATACCATAAAGCAGATGAATATACACATTATGGGGGTACCAGAAGAGAAGAGAAAGAGGCAGAAAACTTATTTAAAGAAATAGAGGAGAACACAGGCAACACCCTTTGTGAACTTGGCTACAGCAACTTCTTGCAAGATACATCCATGAAGGCAAGGGAAACAAAAGCAACAATGAACTATTGGGACTTCATCAAGATAAGAAGCTTTTGCACAGCAAAGGATACAGTCAACAAAACTAAAAGACAACCTACAGCATGGGAGAAGATATTTGCAAATGATGTATCAGATAAAGGGCTAGTATCCAAGATCTATAAGGAACTTATTAAACTCAACAGCAAAGAAACAAACAATCCAATTATGAAATGGGCAGAAGACGTGAACAGAAATGTCGCAGAGGAAGACATAGACATGGCCAACATGCACATGAGAAAATGCTCCGCATCACTGGCCATCAGGGAAATACAAATCCAAACTACCATGAGATCCCACCTCACACCAGTGAGAATGAGGAAAATTCATAAGACAGGAAACAACAAATGCTGGAGAGGATGCGGAGAAAGGGGAACCCTCTGCACTATTGGTGGGAATAGTGACCTGGTGCAGCCACTCTGGAAAACTGTGTGGAGGTTCCTCAAAGAGTTAAAAATATACCTGCCCTACGACCCAGCAATTGCACTGCTGGAGATTTACCCCAAAGATACAGATGCAATGAAACACCGGGACACCTGCACCCCGATGTTTGTAGCAGCAATGTCCACAATAGCCAAACTGTGGAAGGAGCCTCGGTGTCCATCGAAAGATGAATGGATAAAGAAGATGTGGTCTATGTATACATGGGATATTCCTCAGCCATTAGAAAGGACACATACCCACCATTTTCACCATTTACATCAATGTGGATGGAACAGGAGGGTATTATGCTGAATGAAATAAGTCAATCAGAGAAGGACAAACATCATATGGTTTCACTTATACAGGGAATAAAAGAAATAGTGAAAGGGACTATAGGGGAAAGGAGAGAAACTGAGTGGGAAAAGTTAGGGAGGGAGACAAACCACAGAGACTCCTACCTCTGGGAAATGAACAAGGGGTGGTGGAAAGGGAGGTGGGTGGGGTGGGGGTGACTGGGTGACGGGTACTGAGGGGGGCACTTGATGGGATGAGCACTGCGTGTTATGCGATATGTTGGCAAATCAAACTCCAATAAAAATTTTCAAAATATTAAAAAAATAAAAACAGAAAAAGAAGTGTGACCAAAATATCATCTTTGTAATGTCACCATTGATCTCATTTAAAAAAAAATAAAAAAGACCAAGAAATAGTAGCTGTAGGCTTTCCAAATCTTGAGAGAGATGGACATCCAGGTACATGAAGCTCAAAGTACCTCAGGTAGGATAATGAAAAGATTATCCTGAAACACATTATAATCAAATTGTTAAAAGTCAAAGACAGAGAAAGAATTGAAAATGGCAAAGGGAGAATGATTCATTACATCAATGCTGCTAACCAAGAATACTCAGCAAAGTTGTCCTTCAGAAATGAAGGCCTGATAAAGATATTCTCAGACAAGAAGTGAGGAGTTCATCACCACTAGACCTGCTTCACACAAAATGCCAAAGGGGCCTCTTCAAACTGAAATGAAAGGACAGTTAATAACAATATGAAAATACGTGAAAGTATAAAAGTCACTGTAAAAGGTGAATATATAATCAGATACTTTAGTCGTGTGATGGTGCCATGTAAATCACTTTTGTCTCTAGTATAAAAAGTCAAAAGAGTAGTATTAAAAATAATAACTATAATAGTTTCTTACCTATAATGATTTATTAATGGATGTAAAATATAAAAAGATGTAAACTGTGACAGAATAGAAGACGTTAGGGGAGAAGTGAGAGTAGAGTCTTTGTATAGAATTGAGCTTAAGTTGTTTTCAGCCTAAAATAAACTGTTGTAACGATGACATGTTTTATGTGAGCTTCATCATTACCAACAAGAAAAAACCTACGGTAGATAAACAAAAACTGAGGATAAGGGAATCCAAGCCATCGGCTCTCATGGGAAGACAGCAAAAGAGAAAGAAAGGACAAAGGAACCACAGAGTAGAAATAACAAGATGGCAACAGTACGTTCTTACCCACCAATAATTACTTTAAATGTAAATGGGTTGAATCCTTCAATCAAGAGATATGAAGTGTTTGGATGAATTTAAGAAAGATCCAAAAATATTCCTCCTATAAGAGACTCATTCATTCGGCTTTAAGGGGACACATAGGCTGAAAATAAAGGGAAGGAAAAGACATACATATAAATGGTCACCCAAGGTGGGTGGGGATGGCTGTACTTCAGATAAAACAGACTTGAGTTGAAACTGGTCACAAGAGGCAAAGAAGGTCACTATATAATGAAGCTGGGGTCAATTCATCAAGAGGAAATAACACAGTGTAAATACGTAGGCATCCAAGATGGAAGCACCTAAATATTTAAAACAAACACCACCAGAATGGGAGGGATAATCATACAACTGTACAATAACGGCCCCTTCAGCAATGGATAGAGCAGCCAGGCAGGAAATTAATGAGGAGATAGAGAGACTGAACAGCAGCACAGACCAATAGGTCTGGTAGACATTCGTGGAATATTCCATTCAGTAACACTGGAGAAATTATTTCCAAACGCACATGGAACATTCTCCAGGATGGATCGCATATTGGGCCACATTTTAAGATTTAAATCATATAGAGTATGTTTTCCAACAACAATAGTATTAAATTAGGAATTGATGACAGGAGGAAAATAGGAGAATTAAAAAAATACATAAAAATTAGCACACTGCTGGGGGTGCTTGGTTGATTCAGTTGGTAGAGCATGCAACTCTTGACTTCAGGGTCATGAGTTCAAGCACCAAGTTGAGTGTGGAGCCAAGAAAAAGAGAGAGAGAGAGAGAGAGAGAAGTAGGGAGGGAGGGAGGAAGGGGAAGGAGGAAAGGAGAATGCTAGGGTTTGACTGCTGTGTGCAAATTACTGTTCCATTATTTATATAAAAAAGAAAAAAAAAAGAAGAAATTAGCACACTCCTGAACACCAATAGGTCAAGGAAGAAATAAGAAAGGAAATTGAAAAGGTATCTCAAGACAAATGCAAGTGGAATTAAGAGATTAAAAATTTAAAAGATACAGAAAAGCAGTTCTAATAGGGAAATTTATAGTGATGATTGCCTACAGTAGGAAAAGTGAAAGATCCCAAATAAAACAGTCTGATTAAAAAAATAAATAAATAAAACAGTCTGAAGTTATGCCCCAAGGAAGTAGAAAAAGAAGAATCTAATCCCAAAGTTAGAAGATGGAAGGTAATCATAAAGACTGGAACAGAAATAAATGCAATAGAGATCAGAAAAAGTATAGAAAAGATTGGTGATACTCAGAGCTGGGTGTTTGAAAAAGTGAACAAAACTGATAAACCTTTAGCCAGACTAATCAAGAAAATAAGGTAAAGGATGCAAATAATAGAAAGTATGAATGAAAGAGGAAACGTTGCAACTGATACCACAGGAATACAAAGGCTCATGAGAGACTACTGAGAATAATTACGAACAAACAAGTTGGATAAGCTACAAGAAAGGGATACTTTCCTAGAAACACACACACCTAGCAAGAATGGATCATGAAGAAATAGAAAATCTGAGCAGACCCAGTTACTAGTAAGGAGATCAAATCAAATAGCAAACAAAAATAAAACCTCCCTACACACAAAATCCCGGAATTAGACCACTTGATTGGTAATTCTACCAAATATTTAAAGAAGAATATCAATACTTCTCAAATTCTTCTAAGAATCCGAAGAGGAAAATTTTCAAGCTCAATTTACAAAGGCCAGCATTACCTTTATATGAAAGCCAAGATAAATACAGACAAGGACACACACACACACACACACAAACACAAATGAAAAGAAAAGAAAAAAGAAAAGAAAAGAAAGGAAAAGAAAGAAAAGAAAAGAAAAAAAGAAAGAAAAGAAAAGAAAAGAGAAAAGAAAAAAAGAAAAGAGAAAAGAAAAGAAAGAAAAAAGAAAAGAAAGAAAAGAAAAGAAAAGAAAAGAAAGAAAAGAAAAGAAAAGAAAAGAAAAGAAAAGAAAAGAAAAGAAAAGAAAAGAAAAGAAAAGAAAAGAAAAGAAAAAAAAATTACAGGCCAGTATCTCTGATGGACAGCGGCACAAGAATTCCCAGCAAAATACTAGCAAACCAAGTCGAACAGCACATAAGAGGGACGTGCCTGTGCTCAAGTGGGATTTGGGCCAGGATGCAAGGATGGTTCAATATATGCAAATCACATTCATAGAGAGAGAGAAAAACATATAATCATCTCAATATATGTAGGAAAAGCATTTAACAAAATTCAACATCCTTTCATGAAAAGAAATACTTAGTCCAATGTGGACGGAGCGGACCCCAAGGCAGTGAAGGCCGTACCTGGTGGGCCCACCGCGAACCTCGTACTCGGCGCTGAGAAGCTCGGAGCTTTCCCTCTAACGTCAGGAACAAGGCAAGGGTGCCCATCTACTGCAGTCCCGGAGCCCCTGGGCAGAGCAGTTAGGTGAGAAAATGAGAAAGGACGAAGTTAAATTGTCTCTGTTTGCAGATGATACGATTTTCTATCTAGAAAAGTATAAAAACTCTACCAGAAAACTATTACAACGGATTAGCTAAAGTTGCAGGATACAAGCCAACACCCAGAATCGGTCGTGCTTCTGTACGTCAACAATGAGCTGTGGGAAAGAAATGAAGCAGGACGTCCACCTGATGGGAGAATAAAAAAACAAAAACAACAACAAAAAAACAATAAAATCCTCAGGAATAATCGTATTTAAGGAGGTGAAAGACAATAGCCTTTATTGTCTTTTTTCTCATGACGTTTTTTTAAAAATTCAGATACGTAAAAGTCTAAAGACCATTCTCAGCTACGTGAGGATTCTATCTATAGTTTGGCGTCACAAAGACTATAAATTCTCTGGGCAATGACATCGGGACGTGCTCCAGGCGAAGCCTCATGTGCTGCACGGCCATATGGCACTTGCCTGGAAGCAAGACTTCGGAGGCGACCGGAGTGCAGCCCAGGTGCTGGTCCAGGAGCTCATGAGTCACCTGCACACGGTCGCTGCCGCCAGTCGTCGGGGGGACAGTTGTCGTCCGCGGGATCTGGATTAGCCCGCAATCCCTTCCTGTCCCTGTTTCGTTTGTTGAAGTGCCTATTTATGAAATTTTAATCTATAACCCCATGTCTTAGTCTGCTAGGTCTTAGCCGCTGTTCTTCATAGAATCTTTCTTTTTTTTTTCTTTCCAAGTTTTCACTCAAGTTCCAGGTGGTTAACATACAGGTTAAGGTTAGGGGTAGGCCTCGGTGACTCCTCACCTGCATATGACCCCGGTGCTCATCGCAGCAAGTGCACCCCCGGCCCCCATCGCCTATTTCTCCATCCCCCCCACGTCCCCTCTGGGAGCCATCAGTTCATTCTGTAGGGTTAAGAGTCCATCCCCCTCCATGGTTATTTGTTTTATTTCTTCCACGTATGAGTGAAATCTTGGTGGTTGTCTCTCTCTGACTGGTTTACTCCCCGTGACCAGCACGGTGCACCTTACCTCCATCCACGTCATCGCATGGCCAGAGTCCACACTGCCCGCTGTGCGTCTGTGCCACATGCCCTGTGCTCACCAGGTGATGGGCCCCGGGCTCCTTCTGCACGTCGGCTGGAGCTGCCAGGGCCCCATAAACACTGGGGTGCACGTAGCCCCTCACACTGGTCCTCGGTCCCTTCGGGCAGGTAGCTGGTGGTGCAGGTGCTGGGTCGGGGTCGGCCGTGGAGTCTTGATGGCCAGGCCTCCATCGCGTGGCTTGAGGTCCAGAAGTGTGAGGCCTCCAGCTTCGTTGCTCCTCTTTCCCGATTGCTGTGGCCGTGCAGGGCCTCCTGTGGGTCCATGCACGGCGAGGACTGCTTGTTCCAGCTGCGAAAAATGCTGTTGGCGCTTTGACGGGAGGAGTTGCCTCACACGTGTGGATTGTTCCGGGTCATGTGGCCATTTCAACGATGCTTGCTCTTCCAGCCCGTGGGCATGGAAGCGTCTCTGCTTCCGTGTGCTTTGACGCCTTTCGTCAGTATTCCACGGTTCTCCGAGGGCAGGGCCTTCCCATCCTTGGTCAGGTCTATTCCTGGGCATCTTGGTGCGGGGGCGATTCTAGTTGGGATGAATCCCTTGATTCTCTTTCTGCTGCTTCCGTATGGGCGCCTGGAAACGCAGCGCTCTTCTGTGCGTTGATTTCGTGTCCTGTGACTTCCCTGAGCTCGTGTGTCCTTCTCTCCACCCTGTTGGGGGGTCTCCGGGCTTCCCGGCTCGCCAGGCTTCCATCGGGGGGTACGCGGCTAGCCCACGGGTCCCCCCTAGTAAGTTAGGGGCTTCCTTGCTGTTCCAGGACTTTCTCTTTACCACCATATTTTGCAACCTTGACACTGCTCTGGCGTTGGCCCGCCTTGGTTAATTCTGTTGGGAGTTCTCGTGCCTCCTGGATCTGAGTGTCTGTTTCCTCTCCCAGGTTAGGGAGATTTTTGACTCTTACTTCCTCAAATAAATATTCAACCCCCGTTCCTCTCTCTTCTTTCTGGGATTCCTGTGACACGAATGTCCTTACACCTGGTGAGCCGCTGAGTTCCCCGCGCCTATTACCAGGCCCCATATTCTTTTTCTCCTTTGTTCAGCCTCATTACTTTGCATCATTTTACCTTCTATATCACTTATTCATTCCTCTATTTCCTCCATTCTCGTGTTCACCACGTGTCGTCTGTTTCGAACCTCAATTATTGTATTTTTCATTTCTGACTGATTTTTTAAAAAAATTTAAATTCAATTTAGCTGATCTATGGTGTGGTTATTAGTTTCAGAGGCAGAGTCTGGTGTGTCATCAGTCGCGTGTAACACCCAGGGCCCACTTCGTCAGACGCCCTCCCTAGTGCCCCGTCCCCTGTTACCCTATCCCCTCACCACTGCCCTCCAGCAACCCTCGGTTGGTTTCCTGCAGTAAAGAGTCTCATGGTTTGCCTCCCTCTGTTTTTATCTTATTTTATTTTTTTCTTTCCTTCCCCCTTGTTCAACTGCTTTGTGTCTTAAATTCCACACATGAGTGAGATCGTATGGTATTTGGTCTTTCTCTGTTTTTTAATTCCTGTCTCCAAGGGCTTCCCTGAGGTCTTCCACGGTTTCTCAAGCCCCAGGAGCGTCCTTAGGATGGCTGCTCTCAGTTCTCCACCAGGTACGCGACTCACGTGTGTTACAAGACGCGCCCTTGTTGTCTCACTGGAGATGGATGGCTCTGTCCTGGCGGCTCTGTGAGCAGGTGCTTCGGGTGCTGGGGAGCCCCTGCGTGTGTTGCTCAGGGGGAGGACCGTGAGAGGGGTCCACGGGGTGTAGGGCCGGGCCCTCAGGGTCTCTGAGTCGCTGCCCCGCCGCTGCCGCCCCATTGAGCCCTGTCCTAGAGCTGTCACCTGTGGCCCTGTCCTTGCCCCCCGGGTAGTGCTGGGGCCGCTGCCCACCAGCTGTGCTCCTGCGTCGGGCCCGGAACCTCGGAGAGCTCCCGGCAGCCGGGGACGGTGCCTGGGGGCTCCTGCTGGAGGCCCAGGGAGGGCCCTGGGAGGGGGGGCAGGGGGGCAGGTGGCTGGGGACTGGGGCACCCAAGCCTGAGGGTGGGGGGCAGGTGGCCGGGGTGGGCAGGTGGGCCCGGCTCCCCTGCTCCCTGCAGCTGCTCCTGCCCCCGGGGATGGTGCCTGGGGCCTGTGTCCCCCCGGGGGGGGTCTGCTTGCCACCCCGAGTGAGCACCCTGCAGTGACCTGTTGGTCCTCACGCATCTGGGGGGCACAGGGCCTGTGTCCGCTGCACCGCGTGGCCTGTCACCCCCAGAGCTCAGGCCCAGGCCTCCATCCCCGTCCGCTGACCTCGGGTAGGCAGGACCCATGGCCTGGGCCTGCGGCCCCGTCGCCCAGGTGCCCCCCACCCCGAGCTGCCTGCCGGCCTCCTGGGCTCTCCCAGGGCCCCTACCCAGATGCCCCCCTACGGCTCTAGGCCTTGAGCCCCACAGGTCACAGCAACTCATAGAACTGAGCCCCCGTCCCGCAGCCCGTGGCTTGGGGATAGGCCAGCACACGTAGCTCCATGTGTTTCCCCGTGTCTGTGTCCCGTGCCCCACGGTGCCCGGGATCCGAGTCTCCCCCTTCCTTGGGAGCCCCCCAGGCCTCAGGTTGGTGTCCTGGGCGCTGTGCCCTCAGGGCCAGGGGAGCTCAGGCTCCTGCAAGGCGCCAGCACCCTTGCTCCCCCAGTCTCTCCACTAAGACTCTAAGCCGTTGACCAAGCGAGAGAAGGGGGGAAAGATCAGCGGGAGGACGTTCCATGCTAGTGGAGTGGAAGCACGAACACCGTCGTCTACACTGCTCAGCACGACCGAGAGATTCAACACAATCTCTATCAAAACGTCAAAGACATTTTTCACGGCTCTAGAGGAAATGGTCCTAAAGCTCGTTGGGAGGCGACAGCACGGACCAGCAGGCGCGGGCCTGAGGACACGGGGCTGAGGCACCTGAAGCGGGTGCAGGGCCGCCCCACGTGGCATCTCGCACCTGCACAATCTACGGACTTGAAGTCGGTCCACCGCACACACTTCCAGTCCGAAGATGAGCAAGTTCTGGAAATCTGATGTGCACGATGGCATTTAGGGTCAATAACGCCGTATTGTGCGCATACATTTGCCAAGAGAGTGGATCCGAGAGTCTGTACCCCCAACACAAAACATGACTATGGAAGCTGCTAACAGACTCTATTTTTATGACCATTTTAGAGTGAATCTGTATATTAAGTCACCACCTTGTACACCTTTAACAAAATGCTGTGTGACCTAAAACAGACAAGGGTAAAGCAAAATAAAACGCAATCGTATCACATAGAGATATGTCAGGTGAAGGGTGATGCGCAGCCTCGTGCGACTCTCGGCAGGTGGCTCCGCAGGGACGCTTGCAGCACACACTCGCCACTTGCTGCCCGGGGCAGGGGGAGGCAGGACCGGGGTTCAGAGAGGGAAGGGACTTACCCAACGACCCACAGCTGGCACCTGAGACCGCAGGATGTGAATCCCAGTCCAAGGCACTTTTATCTCCGTTGCACGCAGGTGGGACCTGGGCCCGGGAGCGACTCCCAGCAGGCCTGGGGATGGTGGTTCACGGGGGTCTGACATGTCGTGAGTCAGCCTGCGTCGGTGCCCGGATCCTGACTCGATGCCACACGACCTCTCAGGTGCCTCCGGCACAAGGAATCGCTGCTGTAGCTCGTGCGGCCGCAGGGCCTGGGTCCTGTGGAGCAAGAATGGGAAAGAATAAGGAGTATGATGGGTGATGCGGGAGGTGGACAGGCCGGTGGCCTCCGTGGACACTGGGCCCCAGCTCCCGGGTGCAGAGGGTGGCCCGTGGGTGCTGGAGGGGGGTGCAGGCAACCCGGCCGCAGAGGCAGAGGCTCCGAGCCGTCCTACTGGGTGGGCGTCCTGGCTGCACGGTGGCGGGGTGCGATCCGTTGGGAACACAGTCCTTCCGGGTGGTCTAAACAGCAAATCAACACGCAGACACATTTGTTTGATTTTGCTTTCTTTTTTAAGTGCTTGCTTTTATTGTCATCTTGAACTAACTTTGTTTTATAGTTTTTAAGCCACTTAGATGGTTTTCAAGGTCAAATCTACAAAGCGGACTCCATTGGGAAAAACTTAGATTTCCTTTACGTGTGTTTCACCGTTTTGTTCCAGTGAGTTTCTCACTCCTTTTGTCTAGAGTGTTCTGATGTATATTCTTTTATATTTTTTCTTGATGTTTGTTACTGGTTCACGTTTTATGGAATTATAGTTAGAAATGTTATACGTACAAGAAAAGAACTTGCTGACATCTAATTTATTTATTTACTTGTTTTACATTTTTATTTATTTATTTTTTGTTTTACATTTTTAAAAGATAGTCAAGTTATCAGTATTTTTTGTTGTGGCCTCTAGGCTTTGTGTCTTATTTAGAAAGCCTTTCTTGCTCAAGAATTATTTTCAGTGGCATGTTTTCCTCCAGAAATAATATTTTATTTAGCTTTATCTAAAATTTATTTTGGGGTACAAGAGATAGAAATGCAGAATATTTGCCCTAGGTTGGTATTCAGTTTTCTTCACATCATTTATTAAAATATTCACCTATACCTCATTGCTTGAATTTATCTTTATCATATGACATGTCCCATGGATTTCAGGTCTATTTGCACAATCTCTTATCTTTTATTGTCTGGGGGCCAAAGTCAACATGTTTTAATGCCCACGTCTTTCTAGTATATTTTGGTATCTAATAAGTCAAGTTCTCTTCCATTACTCCCCTTTCTCATAATCTTTCTGGGTCTCCTTGGATATCCAATCTTCCATTTCTACTATAAACTTGGTTGATTGGATTTTCTTCTCAATTGTCTTTATATTTTTGAGTGTGATCTTGGTAGTTTGAGTTGGTAATTTGTTTTAGGGGTTTTCTACAGGTAATTTTAAAAATACGTTTTTACTTATTTGGTCACATTATCAATGTGGTAATAAACATCTACAATATCAAAATAGAACCCTAGGAATCTAGGATTATCCGTAATCCCATGTCAAGGGGTGTAGAGGCTAGTGTGTTTCTACGTATTGTAAATTGCTTTCCTTGAAGATGGTAGCAGGTGCACAAAAATGCCTGTTTTTCCTTGCTTTCCGACCAGGACTGGATAGCTGAATGTATTATGTTTAAGTATTTCAGAAATTTTTCCTACTCAAGCATGAAGAAGGATGGGAGTGAGACTCCCCGGCATAACATGGAGGTTGCATCTTATTTCTTTTGCCTACTGATGAGAAAGTTAAGGTGAAAGTGGCTGAGGCCCAGCCAGAATTATGCAGAAGTTTGCATTCAAGAAGGGATCAGTGACTGGGGCTCTTGACTTATCAGCTAGAGGGGGAGTGTACAGGTACAGACGCAGGAACACATGATTTCAACCTCAGATACGCCCAGTAGTTACAATTCAGTTTGTTCCCCCTATATCAATGGGAATGTCAGTTATAAGCCACAAAGTAATAATGAGAGTCTTGATGATAGCAGAATTCCAAAATTTTAGGTAAAGATTGAATGTGACATAAGATCACAGCATTTCTTCTAGATTGCAGCTTTCTAAACTTTAAGACAGAACCAAAAGAACTCCACAGGGACTACATGTTTCTTTTTCACTTTGCTTCATTTATTTATAAATCCCTCTTTCAGAAAAAAAAATAAGCATCATGTGTATAATAATTTTCAAAAAAAAAGATAACATTCAAAACAAGGACAAAAAGACTAAGGAAGAGTTTCATATAAATTTAATAGTTTTCTCAGTAAATATATATATATTTGAAGTGTGATGATATGTATCTGAACAAAAATTCCAGGACCAGCCATGAATTATAACTATATAATTATTCCCCGACATAATTGATTTTTGCTAGGTAGACCCAATTGATTTGTGACAACGGCTTTAGTATTGATACTGGTAAAATATTTACATTATAAAGTCTTGAAGAATGGAAAAATTGCTTCAGTGTTTGGACATTAACTGTTTCGAGGATAGTGTCAGATACTCAAAAAGGGCATGGAACGTGAGCCACATAGACAAAATATGGGCAATTTCCACCCAGCAAAGTCGAAAATAAAAGAGACAAGCATTTTCAGATGACCTGTCGTCAATCTGTGCTAACTTCCCATCCAATTCAGGGGGTGCAAGAATGCCCTCTTGGTACTCTCCTTGACAAAGAGGCATCGCTCTCTGACTTATGGGAAAGAGTAAGTGCTTGTGAGAGCTGCTCCAGCCAGAGCCGGCTCTGAAGAGTTATAAGCCCATAAAAAAAAATATTTTCTTTAAGTGGCCTTCACAACCACCGACTTCACAACATCCTATTAGCTTTTGCTTTCAAGTGTCCTTAATTGATAGAATAAATTTTCTTTAGAAACTACATTCAAATATCTCTTAAAAATGCTTTTATATGTGATCATATTAGTAGAGGATGCCAGGGACTTAAGAAGATGCTTATTAATTTTTGTTCTACAATTATTTTATTTTCTTTAGAATTTTCCTATATGGACTCATACTGCAATCAAAATGTGGCTGAGTTAGAATGCCAGAGATGTGACATAATTCACCAATTAAATCCTATTTATTGACCTTCTACTTTTATGCATAGTGCTTACTTAGAACTAAAAAAGATGAACACAGCCTATAAAATTCTTGGACTCAAGGACGAATCTAGGGGAAGGAGACAATTAACTAAATGTACAAGTTTATTTCAAATAATTCTCAGTATTTCACTGTAATATCCTTTCTGGGAAAGCAGTGATTTTTTTTTTTTTTTTTTTGTCTGTTTTGTTAGCATATGGTGGAGCCTGGAAAAATGTCCGTCAAATAGATGATGATCGTGGTGTGATGGAAAATGACAAGAATGGGGGAAGGCTATGCAGATGTGGTAGTCAGGGGTTGCTCTTGAGAAGGTCTTGATCTTGCTGGACCTTGTAGGATCAGGAAGAGCCAATCATGTGCTAGTGTAGACAGAGGGAAGAACACCCTGGAGCAAATAGCTGGTGCAAGGCCCTGAGACAAGAATGAGCTTGGCAAGTTCAAGGAACAGAAAGGCCGCCGTAGTGATCAGTAGGTGGTGAGGGCAGACAGGTAAGGTTCATTTTCTCAAAAGTTACTGGGGGATTCTATGCAGGGTAGTAAAAGATTCCGACGTGCCCTTTAGTGATAGGCCTCTGCAAGGAACAAGGTTGGAAGTAGGGACTATTGTGGTAGTCTTGGGAGAGATTAAACGGGAGCAGAAGCATGGGATGGAGAGAGAAGTCCATGCACAGTAACGGTAGAGAAGACTAGACTTGCAGATGGTACGAATAAAAGGCCACCTGCAAAATGCCTTCTTTAGGGTTTAAACTAGGAGTATGAACTTATAAGGGTAAAATCATAGGGTTTTCATTCTTTTTTCCACATTTCCTTAGCTATTAGGTGGTAGATTTTTCTAAAAATCTTCATAAGAAACTAAGTCAATGTTTTGAAAAACATAAATGAGAAACGTATTGTGCAAAGAATACTATTGGCTCTACCGCCCAATACAGAAGCAGGACTATATTTTCTAGGAGATAGGGATGGCTGCTAAGGGATTGGGAGAAGATTGGGGCATTGAGAAGGTTCCCAACCTGTGCAGGGATTTGATAAGGGACTTGCGATTGGGAGAAGGGAGCCAGGTACTTTAGTAACAACTACCATTTATTGAGTGCTCCTCGTGTGCGAGGCATTATCTGAGACACTTTTCACTTGCTTTTTAAGGTAATAACTACTTGTTATCCTTATTTATTCATTTGTTTGCTTATGTATTTATTTTAAGTCCAGTAATTGACATACAGTATTATATTAGCTCCAGGTGTACAGTATAGTGATTCCACACTTCCATACAAATCATCCCATCACCTATTTCCCAAACCCCCCCGGCCCCATCCCCTCTGGTAACTGTTTATTCTCTACAGTTAAGAGTGTTTCTTGACTTGTTTCTCTCTCTCTCTTTTTTTTCCTTTTGCTTATTTATTTTTTTCCTTTTATTATTATTATTTTTTTGCTTATTTATTTTTTTCTTAAATTCCACATGAGTGAAACCATATTTGGTCTTCTCTCATTGACTTACTTCTGTTAGCATTATACTCTAGTCCCATTTATGTCATTGCAAATGGGAAGATTTCACCCTTTTTAAAGGCTGAGTAATATCCCACTGTATGTATGTATAATACCCTCATTTTTTAGGATAAAGAAATTGTGGCTCAGAGAGCGAAGTAACCTAAGCGGTGTTACATAACTAATAAAGGACCATACGTAGAGTTAACAAAAAGCCTTAGTAGTTTTAGAAAATTTACAGAATCCATTGAGTAAAGCATAAAATTATTCGTCATCTCTCTCTCTCTAGCAGTGAGATTGCAATGTCATTATTAATAATGTTCTATACAACGGGCACTTTTCCCCCTTCTTTTCCCAAACAAAAGACCCCAAGGGACCACATGAAACCACAATGTCACTTCACAGACCAGAAGAACTTGGTTATGCCCATGAGGAGGCAGTGAGGGAGCTCTCAATTTGGAAAGAAAAAGATATCGAGAATCACTCATCTGAATTAGTATTTTACAAAGCACTCTCTTGTGGAGCAAAATTTTCCGTAAGGAGCGATAATAAAGATTCAGATTATAAAACAAGAACACAATTATAACAATAAAGGTTGACATGAGAACAGAAAGAAGAAAGAAAAAAGGCAGGAGGGAAATGAGAAAGAAAGAGAACAAAAATGAAGAGGATGGGGGGAAAGAAGATGGTGGGAAAGGAGGAGGGGGTGAGGGCAGGTAGGGAAGAAAGGAGGAAATTATCAATTATTAAGTGAGATCTATGAAGCAGGTGTTATGCTAAGTGCGTCATCCCCTTTCATTCTTACAATCTTCCGCTTTTCTCACATGAAGTAACTGTACACCGAGGGGTTAGTAACTAGAGGAATGCCACACAGCTAGGAAAGAACTGTGTCTTAAGTCCAGATCCTTCTGGTTCAAGACTGTGCTCTTAACTCAAATGCATAAGGTCTGCAAATGGAATAAGTGAAGATGCAAAGAATAATACGGGGTCAGAAGGGACTTCATTGTTAGCTGAATTGGAAAATTTATGAGAATCCGTTGCCTTCATTTTAAAGTTCATGCATGAACATCTGTCCATTTTTGAATGGGGCATCACTCTAATAGTTTCCGGTTAGAGATCTTCAGGAGTAAACAGGCGCACACCCGCACCCAAACTCACACTTCTAAAGCACTCCTCAGGGAGTTATTTATTTCTTAACAACCCTAAGTCAAGATTCTTAGCGACCACAGTAGACTAAGCCAAGGGAAAAGTGCCGTAGAGAAAGCAGCTTACTTCTGACTGGGCTGTAAATCCCTCTGATTTGTCTTTTGATAGATTCATAATTCCCATTGTGATTTTTACACAGGAATTCCGCTTGGTGTCAGAGAGGTGTTTTTATGCAGAAACATGGAAATAAGGAGTGTCTTAGGTTGGGCTGCCCTACAATTAGACCCTAGGGTAAGGGGATGAGGGCAAAATAATTTGTCTTGGAAGTGACGGGGAGAAGCAGGTCAGGGGAGGAGAGTAGTGAGGTGTGGAAGGAAAAGGATCAATAAAAACAAATACTGAAAAAGGACTATTTGTTGTTTTGTCAGTCATCGCTCCAGGGCTATTCCCCAGGGGCGTTACCCCCAAGGGCTCTGTGTGCTCTGTCCCCAGGGGATGGGGAAACCTCCCTGACTCAAAATCCCTCGTGCAAAGAGGCTTGGATGCATAGGTGAGTGTGGACAGGAATGAAGAGTGCTTGGAAGACACAGGTGGGCGCCCGTAGTGCCAGCGGCGCGTGCATCCTCATCCCAAACGGCGGTAGCTCAGCAGGTTTTGGAGAAATGATCCACATCTGTTCTACGTGACCATCTCCTCCCCTTCCTTCAAGACATCACAATATGTGCTAATACCCTCCTTAATTTACTTTGTCGCTCAAGGAACAGCCTGGAAACACAAGGGATGAGTGGGTGACGCTAGCTGCTGTTCTAATGTGGTTTTATCAAAAAATCAAATGCTCTCAACAACGAATAAAATAATCACTGTTATGCTTAAAACACTACGTAAGATAGTGCAGTCAACGCAAACACGAATGAGATGGTCTTGATACTCTGGACACCCCCCAGTGTTGGTGGGGTCTGTCTCCCACCTGAACAGGTTGGTCAACCCGGTTGAAAATTATCATCACCATCTCTTCAGTGCCCAGGCCTTGATTCCGTCCCACTTACCTGGCACCGGACCTTAAAGAAGAGCTGGGGAACTAGGGTGAAGATGGTCGGGGAGGCTGTTAGGGGCGGGAGCCACACCGAGGGGAGGCACAGAAACAGGAGTGGCTTATCCTGACTCTGTGTCCACTCAGACTGGGACACGCTCCGTGTCCATCTCTGTCGACCTACGTTCACTGTTCTGTAGAAGAGACGGAACCGCTGACGTTCACGTGCTGCCCAGGGGACTGGGGGTACCTCAGAGGCACCTGGGACTGGGTGAGGGTGCTGGATAATCTGTTCAATCTGGAGTACAGAAAGAATTAGAGGGAGTTCCAGAAGACCCAGTCTTCTCTCATTTCTAATGAAAGAAAGAAGAGTTTGAACTTCATTTGGTCACAGGAGTGCAGGTAATTCTTTTAGCACCAAGGGGAGGTGGAAGGTTAGCCTGGGTTGACTTTATGAAGGGCCAGTTTGGGTTGTTCATCTATCAGGATGATCCTATTTTTTAAATCGCCTTTAAGTTAACGTGGGGAGTTACATAAATCTACTTTCTAATGTTAAACCAAACTTACGTGTCTGGAAAAAATTCAGTGTGGTCCGGATGTGATTTATTATACGCAAATTTTACTTAGCTGTGTTCAGTTTGCTAATATTTACGATCTTTGTTTTACTCTTCCTGAGTGAGACTGGTTTGTAGTTTTCATTTCTTACACTGTTTTTGTCCGATTTTGGTGTTTTGGTTAAAAGATTTAAATAAATAAATAGATAAGTCTTTTTTTTTTCTTTCCCCCTATTTTCTGAGAGTATAAATGTGTGATTGCAATGATCCATGACTTCAGCGTCGGTAGGACTTACCTGTAAAGATGTCGAGGTCCCCTGTTCATGCCCGTGGTCGTACTACTCATTGGATTTCTGCAATGTTTATAGGATAATATCCTGCTTTCCAGTTTATTTTGAGCCATATATTTATATTTTTAGATCTAAGTTTTCAAATTTGCTGGCATACAGTTATTCATAGTATTCTTTTAAGTCTCTTACATTAGGAGACCAGCTTTTTATTTATTTCGATGTTCTGATCTTTATGTGTGTTTTCTCTCATCTTTCTTGATCAGTCGTGATAGGTTTGTTTCTTCAAATAACTTGTCTGAGGAAACAGTGATTTTGTTTTTTTGTAACTTCAAATATATATTTAATTAATTTCTAATCATATTATTTTAAATAATTTTTTAATTTGGATTCAATCTGTTTCCTTTTTTTCTGCATCCTCAAGTTGGAACCTTAATTTTTCCATCTCTCATTGTCCGACAAGTACTCTAACTCATATAAATGCTCTTTTTTTATGCCATTTTCACTGTATCCTCACAACTTTCAAATATTTTAATTTTTTCAATCATTAAATTATTGTTTTAATTAAACCTACTAGTAATTTAGAAATTTGTTTATAAATTCTCAAATGTTTTAAATTTTCCCATGCATATGTATATACACATAAAAATATGTATATTTATATATATCTGTAGCACACGTATTACTTATCTTCTTGCTTTTGACTTCTAATTTATCACTTTTGTCTTATAAAGAGGTCTATGTGATACTGCTCTTTTGAAATTTGGTGAGCTATTTGACAATGAACATTCTAAAATAAGTATGTCATATCTGTTGTTGACATTGTTGTCCACAATATTCTAAATATGCCAATTATAGTTACTCCAGTAGCTCTTTATTTTATATATATACATAAATTTTATTTTATATATATATAAATTTATATTTATTTATATATATATATCTCATGAGGCTTATTGTCTAGGTAAACTGTCAGCTATTAAGAGATCTGGGTATTGTTTTCATCATAATGATGATTTTTTTTTCAGATTTTCCTTTTCTGTGATTTAAAAAATACTTAATTTAACTATTCATTAGGTATGCATAATGACAAATATTAATTATATTATGAAAATGTTACTTTTTAAATAAAAAGCATGTATGTTTGAGGTGTACAGCACAATGGTTTATATACATATACATAATGCGATGGTTATAGTCAGACTAATTGCTGTATCATCTCCTCACAGTTATCATTTTTTTGTGATGAGAATATCTAAAATGTACTCTCAGCATATTTCCATTATTCAATATAGTATTATTAACTATCATACAATACATTAAATCTCTAGGCTTACCTATATGTATATATAGATACATAAATCATCATCATAAAAAATATTGGGGAAAAAAGAATAGGAGAAGGGAAAACATTAAAAAAAAGTGAAGCAATATAACAGAATATATTAATTAAAATACTTGGTTTGCTATATGAAAGAAAATGAAATTAAGATAAAAATCATTACTAGAAATAAAGAACATTGTCATATGGATGAATGGTTAAAGAAGTTGTGACACACACACACACGCACGCGTGCACACACACACTCCGGGATATTATTTAGCCCTAAAAACGAGGTTTTGCGGTTTGCAGCAATGTGGAGGACGTTCTGCTAAGTGCAATAAGCCAGACAGAAAACAATGGCATGATCTCACGTATATGTGGAATCTAAAAAAGTTGAATACATGGAAGCAGAGAGTAGAAAGACGGTCCCAGGGGCAGGGAGGTGGGGAAAACGGGGTGATGGTGGTCAAAGGATACAAAGTTGTGGAATACACACATACATTTATCGATTAGGTTTGCCATCTTACAGGAGCACAGTCCATGTTTTGGGTGTCCCAGGACGGTTGCAATAGTCTCATCAAAGATCACCGAGACATACCCTGAGCTGAGGCAGACACTGAACCAATTGACCCCCCAGGCGCCCCTTAAATTAAATTATTGACTTGTGGAATATTCCTCAGCCATTAGAAACGACAAATACCCACCATTTTCTTCAACGTGGATGGAACTGGAGGGTATTATGCTGAGTGAAATAAGTCAATCGGAGAAAGACAAACATTATATGTTCTCATTCATTTGGGGAATATAAATAATAGTGAAAGGGAATATAAGGGAAGGGAGAAGAAATGTGTGGGAAATATCAGAAAGGGAGACAGAACATGGAAGTCTCCTGACTCTGGGAAATGAACTAGGGGTGGTGGAAGGGGAGGGGGGGGGGGTGAGTGGGTGATGGGCACTGAGGGGGACACTTGACGGGATGAGCACTGGGTGTTATTCTGTATGTTGGCAAATTGAACACCAATAAAAAATAAATTTATTATTAAAAAAATAAATTATTGACTTGATCTTGTGTCTGAAGGCAAATGATGGACTGTGAATGATTATGCATCCCCATAGGAGATTTTGTTTTCTCCTCTATTTAAAGTTAGGTTTAAGACGATTTTCCTACCAGTTCCCTTTGTGGGGAATTTTTTTTTTCTCTAGTTTACAGTTTCACAGAGGGTTTGGCACCATGGAGATTCAGCACAGTGCGGGTGATTTATGATCTTCTATCCACGCTATGTGGATTTGGGGCCTTGTATCTTGTGCTTTTGATGTGGTTATTAAAACTTTGTCTTACTCCTCTGGATTCCAACTCCTGTTTTGTTTGTGGATTCTGAAGGTTTCCCTTTATTTAGCCAAAAGAGTTTTAGAGGCATATTATTCAGCACCATTAGCTATCATACAGTGGGGTCGTTTCTCAGCATATCTAATATGCTATATGGCCTGAAATAAAAGCCCCAGATTCGTTTTTAATGTTTATTTTCTACATCTAAATACTTTGCAAACTGGTTCAACTTAATTATATCTTCTGACAATAATCAAATTGTCTGGGAGTTCAAAAACAAACAAACAAACAAACAAAACCTTTCCTCCTTTTGCTGAATATTCCCTTCCTTTTCCACACAATGTGTCTTTTACTTATAACTTCCATCCTGATCTGAATGTATATAGGAACACTGATTACTAAATATATATGTATATTGTAAAGAATTTATTTGTTTATTTATGAGAGACACACAGAGAGCAGCAGAGGGAAAGGCAGAGGGAGAAGCAGGCTCCATGCAGGGAGCCCAATGCGGGACTCGATCCCAGGACCCCACAGTCATGACCTGAGCCGAAGGCAGATGCTCAACCACCGAGCCACCCGGGCGCCCCCTGATGACTGAATATTGATTAACTCTGGATCTCCAAGGGGACAAGACAGTGGAGAGAAACACGAATGCCTATAGTTTAGCAAGTTTCCCAACGCACATGGAGAACTTAGATTGCGTCTGAGGCCTCCCGTGCTATCGCTCCGTCCTACCTTCTGTACTTACTGTGCTCGGAAGTTCCTTTAAGACAACTCAGAGTACAACCAAGAACATGGGCAACCAGAAATGTATCATAAAGAGATTCAAGCTAATAATGCAAAGATTATAATATGTTTTGTTTACTTGATTGTTCATAATGACTATTTTCTTATTTTTACAGCGCTAGCTTTATATTTTCTTTTCGGACTCTGCTATATAGATCACTCCCCGCATCCAACTGTTTACCCCCCACTTAGAAATATCTTCCTTGAGAAGGAAAGTGACCCTGGATTTTTCCGTCAGGTTGACTTTGCTACTCAATCAAGATTTGATAATGTGCAGCTTTTGTCTCTAAACTAATATTTTTAATTGTACTCCCACTGGCCCTCCCTGTGCAACATTCTCCACACTAGCTTTAGCAATTGCCACAGAATAAACTTCTAGCTTAAAGATGTCAGTGAGGGTAATATTGTATGTTTCGATTATGATCAGGCTTGTTGCTTTGCAGTTAGTTTTAGAAACAACCATAGAAAAGACAGCACCCAAAGGCCTCACCAGTTGTGTGTGTGTATACTGCCGATATTCTGGAATCCTGTCACCCGTCTTATTAATTTATACTTGGGGAGTAGGCAATTTTCAGATTTTATTTTGAGATGATAAACTGTAATGGATCTAAATATGTGAAGATACATATTTAATGTACTTTAATGCTTTTATGATCTCACTTGTAAAATGTGAATAATTCTGCATGGGAAGGCCTACGCTATCATTGCTGTCTTTCCCCACAGAGCAATGAATATGTCCTCGCGGGGGCCCTATCACTCTAGCTGGTTGGGGTATTTCTATCTCCGCAACTTCTGCTTGGTCGTGGGTTTCCGTTGGTCAGTGTATTTAGTGTGCTATGGCATGTTGTGAATCCAAAGATAGAGACCAAGCTTGATTTTGCTTCTCACAGAGGGGTTCAAGCTAATGCTTTATAAAAGTGATTTGGGAAACTCTGATATAACTATTATTGTGGATATCGCGTGTCTTTTTGTTATTATTGATTTTGGATTTCCATCTCTCAGCATGAAAATCAAGTTTTAATTGTGCAAAATCTATGCCATAGGGTACTGCTATTCACATTTCATATTTGAACAATATATAGATTTGCCACTGAATAATAATTGGCTAATATTTATTGAGAAAGTATCAGTGAGAATTCATATTCTAGTATTTTTTATGAAGAATATGTATTTATTTATTCATGAGAGACACAGAGAGAGAGGCAGGGACACAGGCAGAGGGAGAAGCAGGCTCCATGCAGGGAGCCCGACGTGGGACTCATCCCAGGACCCCGGGGTCATGCCCTGGGCCGAAGGCAGACGCCCAACCACTGAGCCACCCAGACATCCCCATATCCTAGCATTTTTGTTGCCTATTTCTCTTCATACAACAGTGCTTTGGTGTGAGTATTTTCTTAGTTCTTCTTTATGCATGAGGAAACTGGGTCTTAGACACCTCTTCCCAAAGTCATACAGTCAGTGAATGTTGGGACTTATTTTGCAAATGTGATCTTTGTCAGCTAGAAATGAGCATTGGCTTTGAGGTGCTAGTTTAGGCGGAAAAGAGGGACAAATAGAATATGAACTAATCATCTAGAAGCTGGGGGTCTCGTTGAGCTATTTTTTTTAATTCTTTTTTTTAAAAGATTTATTTATTTATTTATGATAGACAGAGAGAGAGAGAGAGAGGCAGAGACACAGGCAGAGGGAGAAGCAGGCTCCATGCTGGTGGCCCGATGCGGGACCCAATCCCGGGTCTCCAGGATCACACTCTGGGCCAAAGGCAGGCGCTACACCGCTGAGCCACCCAGGGATCCCCTTTCGTTGAGCTTTGATACTGACAATGACTGTAACCTTCTTCTAAGGAAGATCTGTATCCCTATTATTCTATTCATTTTTTTATAAGTTGCTGTCTTAGAATCACAGAATGAAGAATATAAAATTTAGGAAGTCCTCTTAAAAACCAGAGAGATGAAGCTACCTACGTACTTAACCAATGGCGAAACCATGGTTTAGAGAAGAGAGGTGATTTATTTTAAACACAGACTTGTTTTCTCTCTTTAGAAGTTTTTTGTTTAGATTCTAGTTAGTTAACATACAGAGTACTATTAGTTTTAAGTGCATAATTTAGTGATTCATCACTTCCAAACAACACCCGGTGCTCATCAGAAGTGCCCTCTCCATCACCTATTTCACTCGGCGTCCCCTCCACCTCTCTCCTCCGGTGACCATCAATTTGTTCTCTGTAGTTGAGTTCTGTGTCTTGCTTTGCCTTAGACTCGTTTTCTTTACTTTGTTCCACATCGTTGGTCATTTTATCCATATCAGAAGCCAAATTGCTTAAGGGTAGACATTGTGCCTCTCTGGCAGGAGCACACGGTAGAGTCTTGGCAATGTCTCTGTGTAATATATTAAGTGAATAGAAATTACTTTTATAACACTCTGGCCCACTCTATACGGATTATTTAAATAATTCACCAATTTAAATGATATGTAAGAACAATCAATGAGATAATTCCTGTGTGGATGCTTTAAATACATGAAGATTTGTATTTCATTTTCACCATAAGCCATAGATTGTATTCTTCTTTTAAAGATTTGAGAGAGAAAAAAAAATAAAGATTTGAGAGAGAGAGAGAGCAAGTGAGCAAGTGGTAGAAGGGGAAGAAGGAGAGAATCTTCAAGCAAACTCCCCACCGAGTGTGAAGCCTGACTTGGGGCTGGACCTCATGACTCATGAGATCAGGACCTAGACTGAAACCAAAAGTCAGACATTCAGTTGTCTGAGCCACTCAGGTGCTCCTCTAGATTATATTCTTGATGCCAGAATGGTTGTCGTGACTTTGTCTCCATGTTGAAAATGACAAAAGGTGTTAGCCAATGTAATCATCATTGTTCTTTTTTTTTTTAATGATGCATTTATTTATTTTAGAGAGGGAAAGACATAGAGCATGCATG
This sequence comes from Canis aureus, assembly GCF_053574225.1. Taxonomy (NCBI): domain Eukaryota; kingdom Metazoa; phylum Chordata; class Mammalia; order Carnivora; family Canidae; genus Canis; species Canis aureus. The sequence continues at coordinate 519,804 of NC_135613.1, forward strand.
AGGCAGGGAGGGGGGTCAAAAGGAGAGAGAGAGGGGAAGCAGGCTCCCCACTGAGCATGGAGCCAAACTGGGCACCATCCCATGACCCTGAGATCATGGCCTGAGCCGAAACCAAGAGTCACAGGCTTAATTGACTGAGCCACCCAGGTGCCCCATAATCATCATTATTCTTAATGAGTTTTTACAAAGTCTTGGGCATGGCCCCAATTGCTTTTATAATTATTATCTGAATTAATCCCCAAACCAACCCTATGGAGTAGGTGATACTATTTTACCGGTTTTATAGATGAGGGAATAAAAGCTTAGAAAAATTAGGTAATTTACAGAAGCAAGTAGCAGAATTGGGATTTTGAACCCGCTTTCCCCTTGAATCACTCATATTTTATCTTGATTATTTACTTAATAGAATTTGTCACAACGTGCAATACTTATTTACTCTTTCTTTTCTTTCCCTTCCACCAAAATGCAAGCTTCATGGAAGCAGAGTCTATTTCCGAGTTTTCTCAGTTACGTTCCCAGCATGTGGTATGGTGCCGACTACACAAAAGACACTTTTCATATCAACAGTGTTCGCTGAAAGAGTGAGTGAATATCCGATTCCAAAGTCACATCTGGGGCCATTATATACACGAGAGAAAGTTTCTACTAAACACCCTTTTTAGTTTAAGGGGAAAATCCAGGTTTTAATGTAGGTAATGATTTAGTTTGCTAAAATTAGAAATGAAGTAATTTCATAAGAATTTTATGTTACAATTTAGTATCCTGAATTATTGAGACTCGAGAATGCAGTGTCGAAATGTGACTTAATTACTGCCATCGTGTATTTGAGGGAAATCATAATGAGGGGGTGACCAGCTGTTCCCCATCTGTACTGAGCACAGAACGGGAGGAAGGGGCTTATACAAAAGCACAAAAATTAAACCAATCTCATCCAGGCTGGAAGGTGTCGGGGTAAATTTTTGAGTTATTCTCAAGAATAAGTTTTTCCAATTAATTTTATTTACGTCTTCTCCTTGTGCTGTCAGATGATGTGCCCAATAATCAGATTGTCTCCTTTTCGATTCTCAGTAGCCCCGGTTCATCAGAAACATCAGAACCCAACTTACCAAGACCAAGCGTCCCAAGCCTCGGCGACCGTGTGCACGACACCACTCGTATTAATTCTGCCTGCTCTCGTACCAGTGAGAGGAGAGCTAATTGGTTCTGTAAGCGGGGCAATTTGCAGTTTGTGACAAAGTAAGGGACTTGCTTGAATATCATTTAGGCTGAATAACTTTGCTGGATTTAATTTTCTTAATGCATTTGTACTTCTCACGTTTGATAATATCAGTAGGAAATAGATGTAATCTTCCAAAAATGATGATCCACTCTGAAATGGACAATTAGTTGAATCAAATATCCAAATCCGTAATTGATTACATAAGAACGAGGCTTAATCTTCTCTGGCATTATCACAGTTATTAAAACGGAAGAACATTGATAGGTTTGCTTTTTGCTGTTATAGGGCTGCGTTCTTTGTTTCATTTGATTTTGAGTAGAGCTAACCAACTAGGGGGTGGCATAAACTACTCCTTGGCCTTATTTCTACCCAACATTGTTTCTCGTGCACTAGAAGTTTCTGAGTCAGTAAATGTTGTTGGGTGCCCACTGTGTTTCAGGAGACCTCAGGTGATGGTCTTATTGACCAGTCATGAAGACGAAAAGCACAGACAAGCTTCAGAGGGCGACTTGAGTCCCAGTTCTGGTTTCTCACAGATGCCAACCATGAAAACGGATCACGTGAGTGTAATATATTTCTCGAGTGAAGAGTGTAGTTCCGCCTGCACGTCCCAGGGAGGAAGGACTCCAGCACTGTTTGGAAACGGCTCTGGAAGGAGTTCAAAATTTACCTTTTCCATTTATTTACTGTAGCTTAACCTCCTTGTAACACAACCGTCTCATCTTCTTATGAGGGATAACAATAATATGACTTAATAGGGTTCTTGTGAGGATGAAGCGTCACGACTGTGTGTGTGTGTGTGTGTGTGTGTGTGAATTTACACCTGAATGTACAAAACGGTTGACAAACTAGTCTGTGGATCAAATTCGGCCTGCTGCCTGTTTTTGTATGGCCCAAGAACGAAGAATAGTTTTTACATTTTTTAAAAATTAAAAAAAATTAAACTGAAATACAGTTTTGATACATGAAAAATACACAATACTCAGTGTCCATAAATAACACAGTTGTGCTCATTTGCTTATGTACTGGGTATAGATGCTTCACTCTACAAAGGCGGAGTTGAGTGGTTGTGACAGAGACTCTATGACCTGAAAAGCCTAAGATATTTACTGTCTGGCCATTTACAGAGAACATTTTGTCAAACTCTAGCTTGTAACATTAACACAAAGTAAATATTAAAAATTGTTACCTATGATTAAGCCATTTTATAACAGAATACTAATTTGGCATGAACTTCAGTGTGAACAGCTTTTCATTCTAGAAGCTAAATGCGATGAATTAAAGGTATTCATGTGGTTATAAAGCACAAGCATACACCTGATTCAGATGCCGCTCTCCTTGTTGCATCTTAGAATTTCGTTAAGAATGAATATATCTTGGGGCGCCTGGGGGGCACAGTCCCTTACGCACACAACACTTGGTTTCAACTCAGGTTGAGATCTCAGGGTCATGAGGTCCAGCCCCACGTCAGGCTCTGTGCTCAGCGTGGAGTCTACTTAAGACTCTCTCTCAGCCATTAGAAACGACAAATACCCACCATTTGCTTCGACGTGGATGGAGCTGGAGGGTATGATGCTCCGTGAAGTAAGTCAATCGGAGAAGGACAAACAGTGTATGTTCTCATTCATTTGGGGAATATAAATAATAGTGAAAGGGAATAAAGGGGAAAGGAGAAGAAATGGGTGGGAAATATCAGAAAGGGAGACAGAACATAAAGACTCCTAACCCTGGGAAACGAACTAGGGGTGGTGGAAGGGGAGGAGGGCGGGGTTAGGTGTGAATGGGTGACGGGCACTGAGGGGGGCACTTGAGGGGATGAGCACTGGGTGTTATTCTGTATGTTGGCAAATTGAACACCAATAAAAAAATAAATTTATTATTAAAAAAAAAAGAAAACTGTAGAAGGTTAAAAAAAAAAAAAGACTCTCTCTCCCTCTGCACCCCCCCACCCCGTGCATGGTTTCTCTCTCTCTCCGTCTCAAATACATCTTTAAAAAAAAGAATGCATACATTTTGAACGTCTAGTCTAGGCAGGAGGACCTTTAAAAAAAAAGCATCGTGGATCAAAATAAGTTTAGTAACTGGCCTGACGGGCGTGGCTGTCACATGGTAGAGTGTAGTTGTAAACAGTTACCTAACGCTCGTGGGTTTTATCCACTCCACTCGTCCTCCTTCCCCCAGCAACCCTCCTCCTCCCAGGAAAGTAATTATCTTTGAGAATACCGAAGTACTGTGAACAGAGAAGAAGTAGAATTGCATTCCCCGGGGCAGACCCAATTATCACCTCTGTGCACAGGGATCTAACTCCAGCTGACTGGTGGATGCTAGGCCGGCGTTCGCTTTATCTTCGGTACAAAAAGTTCTCTCCAAGGTCTTTCTAGTTGGAGGCTCAGCTCGGCCCCATGATCACTCAACACATTTGAGGCAGTATATTCAATATACCATTATTTCGATCCCTGCTATGAAGTATATCTTTGGCGAGGTGACTCATTCCTTCTGCCATTATTTATTCATGGGTAGACTTCTCATATAAATTGCTTCACTTACGGCTTTTGGGCTCCCAATTCTGAAGCTCTCTTTTGAAAATCAATGACACCTATCTTCTGAGGGAAACTCTCTGTAAAGCAAGCTGTGATGACTTTTGTTATACTTCTTGGCATTAATTATTCATGGTTATTTATTGAATAATTCAACATGTTATATGATTATTTTAAAATTCTCTACCTTGTTACTGAAAAGTGAGGACTTTTTGGGCCATCAATTGATTCATGCCAAATGAAGCTATTATCGGCGAAAGCATACAATATGTAAGAAGGTGACATTCACTTTTCAAGTCTTCATTAAATAAAATAAAGATGATTTGAGTATATTCCGTGGCCCTCAAGGAGAACAGGGAACTCATTCCTACTCAAGCTCTACTCTAAATGAAGGGAATTACCAATACACCGTTCAAACAGGATTTAAGAAAAAGAGAATACTTTTCTGTGTGATAGGATGACAGTGAAATAATGAAACATCTGCCTTCTGTAGTCAGTTAAATGATACAAACTGTCCCACAAAAATGGCCTTTTCTCCCTTTTCTCGTTTTCTCTGAATTTTCTTCTCTGATTTTAACTGGCAAAAGCAAAAGTTTTCTTAAGTATTTGTTTTTGTTATTTTTAATTATTTCTTGTTCTTATCCATCTATCTTGTTTTTCTGCCGTTATTTACTTCTTTGCTCTGACACTTAGTTCTACAATAACTGTCTTTCTGAAGCTTATGGATCTTCTGTAAATGCATACTCTCGCCGTCTAAACCATATGCAAACCAGCAAGAATCCACGATGTCCGTTAAACTGTTTGATAAAAAGTAGCACTGTCAGGAATTCTGACTTCTCATCAAATTCTTTTTCCAGGCTTTCCAGTTTTCTTACACTAAATTTTTCTCCTTCCAACCCGGCTTTTAAAATAAAATATTATAAGTAATATATAATTTCAAAGATCTTAGCCAATGGCCTGTTTAATATTCTATCATCAAATACCATATTGATTCATGCTGGGAGGGGCTGGACCCAAAAAGGTGAATATAAGTGAAAGTATTTTACAAACACAGTGTCACATGGATTAAAAGGTCCCAAGTAGGTCATTAAAATTTTCTTATTTATTGCAATTTTTCATTCAAATAAGTCTAAAACATTTTTAACACATGTGTGCGTTGTACATGTGCCCAGCAATTTCCTAGTTGTTGTGATCCATGTTAATGGTAGAGCAAAAGCTACTTACGATTTCAACTTATTTTAGCATGAAAGTGGGCAAAGAGAGTTTTCATTTGTTGTGCTCTGTGTCCCAATGGTTATGTTTATAAAAAGAGTTAAGTGGCAGGATGTTTATTGTGGTGTTACTAGTAAAAAATAAGCTATGGCACATAAATATGTGAATACCTAACAAGAAGGAATCGGTTAAATAAGTGATAGTCCAAAAAAATAAAAAATTTAAAATTTAAAAATAAAATAAAATAAATAAATAAGTGATAGTCCACCCATCATTCAAAACTAGTAAAAACAAAGTTGCAGATGAATAGCCAGTGACTGGAAAATGTTGATGTTATCAGGTTAAAAAATAAGAAGTTACACATTAGGATGAGCAATACAATTTACATTTACACAGATGTACATGTGTGAATAAATCCATACTCATTAATGTATACATATGGACAGAAGTATATCCGTCCTAAGAATATACGTACGCGTGTGTATCTATGAAAATATCACATATTTGTGTATATTCTTTCAAATGACTTTTACCAATTATATCTGACTTGATGGACCCAACGTGGGTTTTTAAAATAATTTTATTCTCTTAATTTTCCAAATTCTTCTTAACATGTATTGTTTTTATCAATAGAGGAAAAGCAATTTTAGACAGTGGGTTCCAATGTAGGGAAACCAGAGATTTCATATCATCAGAAATTAAAAATGTGAAACCTTCGTTTTACATTTAGAAGTAATTACATTTTCATCTCTTTCCCTTCCTCCGCAGCCCAAACCCCCCAGTCGCCGATGGCTCCCGGCGGAAGGCTGCCGTGCTTGCACTTCATGGGAATACGGGGAGGCACTGGTGGCACCAGGTCTGGGACCCATTCTGTCTGCCAGTTTGCGCTTCGAGAGGCTGCAACGAAAATATATTGTCTGGCTCAGGTACAAACTTAGAACTTTTCACATGGGAGCTACTTTTGGTAGTTCTACAAAAACTGGAATTCTACAACAGGCGTATCTCTCTACAGGGCCGTCTTTGGAGTTCTTGCAAGGCAAGGGTTGAAATCGGAAAATTTCCTGATCTGATGAAATCAGATCAAAATAAGGAGAAATGGGTAAAAGATTGATTGGTTGATTGATTGACACCACCTCATCTTCTAAGAACTTAAAAGTCATTTGAAAGATAATGAGGAGGGGCTGCCTTGGGCTCAGGTTGTGCCCAGAGGGAAGCCTGCTTCTCCCTCTCTCTGCCGCTCTCCCCACTCATGCTGTCTCTCTCTTTCTCTGAAATAAATAAAAATAAAATCCTCAAAAAAAACATAAAAAACAAAGAGGAAATAAATGCTAATGAAGAAAATGGATAAGATCATGTGGAGTTAGATGATGAAAGTCCTATGTCCTGGTTTTTTCATCGGGAGGTAAATGGGGTCACTGCGAGCAAAAGTTGTTTTTAATTAATATTTTTTAAATGATTTAATTTATTTATTTGAGAAAGAGATAGAGCACGTGCGAATGGGGGTAGGGTCAGAGGCAGAGGGAAAGCACCTCAAGCAGACTCCGTGCTGAGCAGGGAGCCTGACGCGGTTGGGAGCATGTGGGGGGCTCAGTGCCATGACCCTGAGATCAGGCCCGAGCCAGAGTCGCTTGACCTACTGAGCCTTTCAGGTGCCCCTGTTTTTAACTGATCTTTAAGACAAAGCATGAAATTTAGGGCTGTGCTAATTTTTCCACAATTAGCATACATATTATCATCAATATGTTCTTATATTTTTAGCCTGTTCAATTTATTGTTTTTGTAAAAAAAAAAAAAATCTTTGGGTAAATTTGGTGATCCAGAGATATGTGCAACAGGGCCCAAGACTACAGCAAAGGGCTCTTAGCTCCATCCACGTGGTGTGGGCCACGTAGCATGTTCTGTTACATTTTTTTCTATAGTTGTATGACTTTCCGAGGTTGTGGTCAGAGAGACACCAGTTTCTGGCAGTAACAGTGGGAAATGTGAGAAGTAAATCTCCATTGTTGGCTGGAGGAATTCTTTACGAGGAATCTTCTTTTTCTAAAACACACAGTAAATGATGCAGTGTTCAAAAGCATACTGCATGTTTTAAGTCGCTAATTAAGAGACGCCAGGGTGGCTCAGCGGTTGAGCACCTGCCTTTGGCTCAGGACATGATCCTGGAGTCCCAGGACTCAGGATCGAGTCCCACATCGGGCTCCCAGCATGGAGCCTGCTTCTCCCTCCGCCTGTGTCTCTGCCTCTCTCTCTCTCTCTTTCTCTCTCGAATAAATAAATAAAATCTTAAAAAATAATAAAATAAATTGCTAATTAAAAGAAACCTCAATGTTGAGACAAGTGGATTGAAAGGCACCCATCTCTGAATTTCTAATAATTTTCATCAGTGCCAAGTTCAATGAAAATGTAAACTATGGCTGGAAGCTTTCCAATCTTTTTCTTTCAGTCAGGTTTTGGTCAGTTTTCTAAGCCTTCCTGTTTCCGATCTTTTAGGGTAGCATCTGAAGTGGGTAAGTTATTACTTATATATTGGATATAATTCTAAGAGGCTGATCAGATGCCCAGAGCCTTGGTATATAGAAATTTTAGAATTAGGTATCCTCAATTCTTCATAGTTGGTGATAGTCAATGTTGTATAGGAAACATTTTCTTGGAAAATACAAGTTGCATGTGTTTTCTTGAAATATACCGTTAGGGGCACCCGGGGGGCTCAGCAGTGGAGCGCCTGCCTTTGGCTCAGGGCATGATCCCGGATCCTGGGATCGAGTCCCGCATCGAGCTCCCTGCATGGAGCCTGCTTCTCCCTCTGCCTGGGTCTCTGCCTCTCTCTCTATATCTCTCATGAATAAATAAAAAAAATCTTAAAAAAATAATAAAATAACATAAAATTTACTGTTCTTTATCATATACTGGATAAACTGATTCTTGCTTGAAGACCATGACAAAAGAATCGTATATTCCTGGAAAAAAGTTGAGCTGTACATTCTCCTAATATACACATATTATTAACAATTATGAAGATTATAGAGATAACTATAAATTCTTAAATAATTCCCACCAGTCAAAGGTAGAGAAGACCTTTTGTGCTACCAAAGTGCGGCACAAATGTGTTCATTTCAGTGCTTTACGTTTTGGGGTTTCTAAGCCAGTTTTATGCTTCATGTAGCTAATAATTCTCATGCTCACAGGCCTAGCAATGAAGAATTTGGTGGTTTGCCTTATTACAAACCTCATAGTAAGCGTCACGTGGTAACCCACTGAACTATGAATTGGTTTTTGGTTTTAGATGCTGTAAGATAATTCAGATAATGAGAGATAATCTCCCTTCTCGGAGTTTAGAGAATGAAGTCCTTAACTTCTGGAGGTGAGAGTCTACTTTTATCTCCAGTAAGAATTAACAGGACTTTAAAAATATTAAAAACCTGCATTTTAACGGATAATGATGTTGGATGACCCTAGAGGGGAAGGCCTATGGGTCCAAGGGAGACAGAAGTGTCCCCTTCTGGAAGCAGGAGGGGCTTCCAAGGCGTGGAGAAGGGAAGGGCAGCTATGTTGGCCAGCACGTGTGTGATGGAAGCAGTTCAAGCGCGGTGTAGACCAAGCGCCTGTTTATTCACATACTCTTGTTGAAAATGGGTTATATGTGACTTATGGAGGCTAAACTCTAGGTGGCGTGTCATGGAGGTTTGATGAGGAAAATGGTAAGCTTGAGCTTGCTGGCAGAGAAGGCCTCCCAGAGGCCCCCGTGGCAGGCAGTGTTGCTCCAGAAAGCACTGGAGCGGGTGCTCCATGCCCGGGCGCTGGCTCGGCACACAGGGCCCTCGGCCACACGGGTCGCGGTTCTCCGGCGCGTCCGAGGGGAAAGTGGAGTGGAATACGATGGTGACTGTTTTGTTTTGTTTTGTTTTTTAAATCTGGCTCATCCTTTCAAGAATCAACTTGGTGCCAACAAACACATGTTTCCGTCATCTGACTATTGTGGAACAAATGTATGTTTATTAGAGAAATAAACACTCGTGGTATTTTATTTGAAGGAAATAATACATGATGGGTCAGACAATCACAAATTTTCTAGAGAAAACGATTCTGTTGTAGCCTAAATGTGTACAATTTTCCCAGAGTAAATACTTAAGGTCTAGAAACTATCATGCAAAGGATATTTTATTTTTACTTATCTAACCGTATATCTCTTCTTCTCCTTCATTTATGTATTTTTTCACTCAATAACACTCGTTGCTTAATATGATAGAAAAATAAATACAATCTTTAAAAAAAAAAAAAAAGAAAAAGAAAACTGGAGACCTTCTCTGACCTTGACCCATTATACTATAAAGAATGAAGAATGAGTAACATGACTAAATAAAATTTAATATTAAAATCTTATGTTGTTGTATTGAGAAAAATGTTTTTTTTTTGTTTTGTTTTGTTTTTTTGTTTGTTTGTTTTTTTGAGAAAAATGCTTTCTAATTCCCTTCTGGAGATAGGACACCTGAAAGGTGACCTTGGAGTACTGATGTTTCCATTGCCGAGAATCAATGTCAAATATATGGCTGCCAGGAAAGCCAAAGCCATTTGCTATGCAGGTATATTTAGCTGGACACAAAAGCAGGTCCTTTTGGCTTTTACTAGTTTTACACTGTACTTCTTTTAAGGATAGTCCTAACCTACAAAAAAAAAAAAAAAAAAAAAAAAAAAAAAAAAACAACCACACCCTGTTTCCCTGTTTGGCTGGTCTAAAAACTCAGCAAAGCATGTTTTCAAAGCTAACGTCTTAATACATAAATGCGTTGACTTGGTCAGTCCGTAAATTCATCCAACCAACTCCTCCTTAAGAGCTGCCGGGGGCCCACGCGCTGCTCCGTCACCGTGGTCCTAGCCGCGCGCTGAGGAGCTTACATGTCACCAAAGAGGGTAGGATCAGCTGTTAAATGTAAACAGCGTGATGGGTATTTTTGAGACATAATATTATGTTAGATGGGATTTCCAGTCTGGGATAGGGAGTCTCAACCAGGGGCAGTTTGGTCCCTCGGTGCACATCTGGCAACATCTGGAGACAGTTTTGATGGTCATGACCCGGGAGCTGAAACCATTCCAGTGGAGTGGGGGGAGGCCAGGGATGCTGCTAGAAACCCCAACAATGCACCCACCAGGCCTCACAAGGGTTCCTTTGCTCTGAAGAGTCCATAGTAACGCTGTTGGGGGATCCTGGCCTAGAATGACGGGGGGAGCAGGTGAGCACCCAGCTGAGGCGGCGCGGCCGCCAGGTAGCTGAGCACCTGCTTCCCGGGGGCGGTGGCTTCCTAGGTTCCCCCATCGGATGTACAACCCAACAATCCCATGTGTTTTATGTCTACGTGAAGCTTCGCAAAGGCCGGTTGGATAAATAAATCCTAAAATGGCAAATGTTAATACGAAGCAGATGGTACCAACCTTCACGCTGCCCCCCCCCCCCGCCCCTTTATTCATTGACGGAATAACCGATGTTCCCAGGTTCGATGGTGGCTCTGGGCACCGGCCGCGTGACCTTCGACTGTTGCCGAAACCGCCAAGGGGCCTAACGACAGCTTCCCTGACACTTGTTGTGGGAATTCAGGGAGAACGTTCAACAGCTCTCAGGCGTCCTGCGGTCCCTGGGTAAACGGCAGCTAATCAGAGGTCGCGGAGGCTCCACATGATCGGAGTCAGGGGGCTTCCGTGGCCCATAAATTCCCGAATGACTGTATCTTACATGAAGGCAGAAGTGGGGCGATCATCACCTGATGGAGAGCTGGGCGCCAGGTCCTTTCTGGAGCCTTCGGGGACATGACCTCCATGTGGAAGGCCCCGAGCGCCGAGTGTTTGCATCAGGTGTGTCACAGGCAGGAGGCGGGCGAGCATCAGCCCGGTGAGCCCAGGGGTGACCCGCACCTGCCCACGGGCCCCCAGGGGACGAGGGGACAGTGCTGCACGGCTGGGGGCGCGGGGCCTGGTGCACCGCAGCTTGGGGTCCCTGGGCCCGGCTGCCCCGTCTTAGGGTCCCACAAGGGCCCGCAGGGTCGGGCAGGGTGGGGGAGCAGCAAGTGCATCGGGAGCCCTGCTGCAACCTCCAGCTGCAACCTGGAGCCTCCGGCCCTGCGCAATGGGGACCCCAGGGTGCTCACCTTGGGCGATGGGGACCCGAGGGTGCCCGGCCCCGGTCGCGACCCTGCATGATGGGATTGCCAGGGCGCCTGGTCCCTGGCCTTGACCCTGGGTGATGGGGACCCCAGGCTCTTGCCCTGCACGATGGGGACCCGAGGGTGCCCAGCCCCAGCCCCGACCCTGGGTGATGGGGACTTGAGGCCCCCACCCTGAGTGATGGGGACCCCAGGGCGCCTGGCCCTGCCCCTTGACACTGCCTGGACACCTTGGCCCAGTGTAGACATGGCCTGGATGCTGCAGCCTCGGTGTAGACATGGCCCGCATACCTTGGCCCGGTGTAAACATGGCCCGGATGCCTTGGCCTCAGTGTAGACATGGATGCCTTGGCCCGGTGTAGACATGGGCTGGATGTCTCGGCACTGGTGTGGACACAGCCTGGATGCCTCGGCCTTGGTGTAGACACCGCCTGGACCCCTCAGCCCTGGTGTAGACAAGACATGAACGCCTCGGCCCAGTGTAGACACGGCCTGGATGCCTCAGCCCGGTATAGACACGGCCTGGACCCCTCGGCCTGGTGTAGACACAGCCTGGACCCCTCAGCCCTGGTGTAGACAAGACCAGAACGCCTTGGCCCAGTGTAGACACGGCCTGGACGCCTCGGCCTGGTGTAGACACGGCCTGGACGCCTCGGCCCGGTGTAGACATGGCCCGGATGCCTCAGCCCGGTGTAGACATGGCCTGAGTGGCTGCAAGTCTGCAATCCCACCACCGGTGCATGAGGCACCCCCCCCCCCTCCACATCCTTGCCAACCCCTGCTGTTTCCCATGTTGTTGATTATAGTTATCCTGACAGGTGTGAGGTGATTCCTCGCTGTAGTTTTTATTTGTATTTCCCTGATGATGAGTGATGAGCAAACTTCCACGCGTCTGCTGCCCATCTCTGCTGCTTCTTCGGAGAAACATCTGTCCAGGTCTTCTGCCCATTTTTTAATTGGATTATTTGTTTTTTCGGTGTTGAGCTGTGTCCGTTCTTTATAGATTTTGGATAGTGACCCTTTATCAGAGGTGTCGTTTGCAAATATCTGCTATTCAGTGGGTTGTCTTAGTTTTTGTTTTTTTTTTTTTCAAAGATTTAATTTATTCATTTGAGAGAGAGAGAGAGAGAGAGAACATCGGTAGTGGGGAGAGGTGGAGAGAGAGGGGGAGCCTGATGTGGGGCTTGATCCCAGGACCTGGAGAGCATGACCTGAGATGCTTAACCACCTGGCCACCCCTTTTCGTTTTGTTGGTTGTTTCTTTTGCTTTTGTTGGTTGTTTCTTTTGCTTTGCAGAAGCTTTTAGTTTGACGAAGTCTCGATGGTTTATTTTTGTTTTTATTGCCTCAGAAGACATATCTAGAAAGAAGCTGCTGGAGTCCATGTCAAAGAGGATACTGCCTGTGCTCTCTTCTAGGATTTTCCTGGTGTCAGATCTCATACTCTTTAACCCATTTTTATTTCACTTTTGTGTACGGCATAAGAAGGCGGCCCAGGTTTATTGTCTTGCGTGTTGCTGTCCAGTTTTCCCAACACCATGTGTTGAGGAGGTGCTCTTTTTCCCCATTGAATGGTCTTCCCTACTTTGTTGAAGATTACTTGACCTTGTGTGTTCATTTCTGGTTTTTCCATGTTGTTCTCTTGATCTTTGGGTCTATTTTTGGGCCAGGGCCGTCCTGCTTTGGTGACTACAGCTTTGTAATATACTTGAAGTGGAATTGCGATGTCTCCACTTTTGCTTCTCTTTTTCAAGGTTCTTTGGCTATTTGGGGTCCTCTGTGGTGCCATACACGTTTTAGGATCGTTTGTCCCGTCTCTGTGAAGCACGTTGTTGGCATTTTGATAGGCATTGCATTAAACGTGTATATTGCTTTGAGCAGTATAGACGTTTTAACAATATTTGTTCTTCCAATTCGTGAGCATGGGGCGTCTTTCCATTTCTTTGTGTTGCCTTCAGCTTCTTCCATCAGTGTTTTACAGTTTTCAGAGTATAGGTCATCCACTTAGGTTTCTTCCTAGGTATCTCACTGTTTTTGACGCAATTGTAAATGGGACTGATTCCTTAACTTCTCTTTCTGCTGCTTCATTATTAATGCTCAGAAATGCAACAGGTTCGTGTACATTGACTTTTCTGTCCTGTGACTACTCGGTTCTAGCAGATTTTTGGTGGAGTCGCTCAGGGTTTCCATACAGAGTACCATGTCGTCTGCAGATAGTCAAAGTTTTACTTCTTTCTTCCTAATTTAGATACCTTTATTTCTTTTTTGTTAAATAAGGGTGATAAGAGTGGACATCCCTGTCTTTGCTGTCTGAGGAGGGAAGGCAGCTCTCAGTTTTTCCCCATTGAAGATGATATTAACTGTGGGGTTTTTGTTTGTTTGTTTGTTTTTTGTTTTTTGTTTTTCTTGCATACGGCAATTATTCTGTTGAAGTATGTTTTCTCTAAACTTATTTTGTTGAGGGTTTTTTTTTTTTTTAATGATGAATGGATGTTGTATTTTCCCAGATGCTTTGTCTGCATTTATTAAAATGATCATGTGGTTCATATTTTAAAAAATATTTTATTTATTTATTCCTGAGAGAGAGAGGCAGAGACCCAGGCAGAGGGAGAAGCAGGCTCCATGCAGGGAGCCCGATGCAGGACTCGATCCCGGGACCCCGGTGTCAGGCCCTGGGCCGAAGGCAGACGCTCAACCACTGAGCCCCCTCAGGCGTCCCGATCATGTGGCTCTTATCCTTTCTGTAATTGATGTGATGTATCAGATTGATTTATTTGTGATTATTGAACCACCCCTGAACCCAGGGCATAAAAATCCCACTTGATTGTGGTAAAAGATTTTTTAATGTATTGTTGGATTCAGTTGATTAGTATTTTATTGAGAATTTTTACATCTGTGTTCATCAGGGACATCGGCCTGTCGTTCTCTTTTTTAGTGGACTCGTTATCTGGTTTTGGTATCAGGGTAATGCCGGCCTCATGGATGATTTTGAAAGTTTTTCTTCCTTTTCTATTTTTTTGAGGTAGTTTGAGAAGAATATTCATTAACTCTTCTTTAAATGCTTGATAGAATTCACCTGTGAAACCATCTGGCCCTGGACTTTGTCTGTTGGAAGAATTTTGATTACCGATTCAGTTTCCTTGCTGGTTATATCAGTCTGTTGAAGTTTTCTATTTCCTCCTGTTTCAGTTTTGGTAGTTTATGTTTCTAGGAATTTATCCATTTCTTCCAGGTTGTCCAATTTGTTGACATATAGTTTTTCATAATATTCTCTTATAATTGTTTGTATTTTTGTGGTGTTGGTTGTTATTTCTCCTCTCTCATTTGTGACTTTATTCATTTGGGTCCTTTCTCTTTTTTTTTTTTTTTTTTTTTTTTAAACAATTTTTTTTAATTTTTTATGATAGTCACGCAGAGAGAGAGAGAGGCAGAGACACAGGCAGAGGGAGAAGCAGGCTCCATGCACTGGGAGCCTGACGTGGGATTCGATCCCGGGTCTCCAGGATCGCGCCCTGGGCCAAAGGCAGGCGCCAAACCACTGCGCCACCCAGGGATCCCTCTCTTTTTTTTTGATAAGTCTGGCTAGAGGTTTATCAATTTTATTGATTTTTTTCAGAGAGCTAGTTCCTAGTTTCATTGATCTGTTCTGTTGTTTTTCTAGTTTCTATATCATTTATTTCTGCTTAAATCTTTATTATTTCCTTCCTTCTGCCAGCTTCAGGCTCGTTTGTTGTTTTTGGCCAGCTCCTAAGTGCAAGATGAGGTTGTTTATTTGAGATTTTTCTTGCTTCTTGAGATAGGCCTGTATGGGTATATACTTACCTCTTTTGACCACGTTTGCTGCATCTCAAAGCTTTTGGACTATTGTGTTTTTATTTTCTTCTGTCTCTATGTTTTTAAAAAAGATTTATTTATTTATCTGAGAGAGAGAATGAGAGAGAGCAAGTGCACAGGGAAGAAGAACAGATGGAGAGGGAGGGAGAGAGAAACTCAGACTTTGTACCGAGCATGGAGCCTGATGCTGGGCTTGATCCCATGACCTGTGAGATCACAACTTGAGTCAAAACCCAGAGGCGAATGCCTAACTGACTGTACCACCCAGGCCCCGCCCCCCGTTTCCATGTATTTTTAAATTTCTCCTTTCATTGCCCTATTCATTGTTTAGTGGAATGGTATTTAACCTACCTGTATTTGTGGTGTTTCCAGGTTTTTCTTGTGGTTGACTTCGAGTTTCATAGTATGATCGGAAAAGATGCATGATATGACTTCAATCTTTTTGTATTTGTTGAGGCTTGTTTTGTGACCTAATATGTAGTCTATTCTGGAGAATGTTCCATGTACACTTGAAAAGAATGTAGAGTCTATTGTTTTAGGGTGGAATGTTCTGAAAATATCTATTAGGTCCATCTGGAAATAACCTGTATCTTATTAAATAGCTACCCCACCCACCCATTTTTCTCCCAGGTACCAGTTATCTAAAGGGAGAGCCAGATCATAGAAACCAAGTCACAGTTATATTTATTTATATGAAAAGGGAAGAAGTATCAGAGTTTTCCAAGTATCAAAAATTGTTTAAAGTGAAGAAAGTGGTGGAAAAGAGTGTGCAAAGTTTGAGGGTTTTTGTGGTTTGTTTGTTTGTTTTTTGTATCTTCTGTTCTTATTTCTGTTGCTTTGTTTTATTGGTTTGGTTGTTGGGTCCTTACTTTCCAAAGCTAATAAACAAGCAGTGGATTTAGTTTTCACTGGTTAATTCCACCAGAAAAGCAACATCCAGGCCTGGTTTTGAGCCTTTGATCAGGAATGATTAGGGAGGACTTCAACACTTGAGATCCTTTGTGTAGCTACTTTACCACTGAGCCCACAATTCTATAAACTCACTTATTTCTGTTCACTGGATACTTATAAAAACAAATACTTATTGACTGTCTGTAGATGTCAGACGACTATATTGATTATTTTTCTTAACATACTTTCTCATTTAATCCTCAAAACAATCCTATGAAAAATGAATACTTTCAAGCCCAGTTTCTTATTTTATAAAATAGAGATTGAAATCAATGCATTGCTTATGGACTCACACCTAAAAATTGGGACAAAAAGAATTACTCTAGTCATATTTCTAACACATGATGAAAAATACTGCAGAATTCATTTTAAAATCTCTGCTACCGGGATCCCTAAACCGCGCAGCGGTTTAGCACCTGCCTTTGGCCCAGGGCGCGATCCTGGAGACCCGGGATCGAATCCCACGTTGGGCTCCCGGTGCATGGAGCCTGCTTCTCCCTCTGCCTGTGTCTCTGCCTCTCTCTCTCTCTCTCTCTCTCTCTGTGTGACTATCATAAATTAAAAATAAAATAAAAATAAAATCTTTGCTACCAACTATTTTTATGACTAATAGAAGATTAGAATTTCCTTAATTGGGATCCCTGGGTGGCTCAGTGGTTTAGTGCCTCCCCAAGGCGTGATCCTGGAGACCCGGGATCAAGTCCCACGTCAGGCTCCCTGCATGGAGCCTGCTTCTCCCTCTGCCTGTGTCTCTGCCTCTCTCTCTCTCTCTGTCTCATGAATAAATAAAATCTTGAAAAAAATAGAATTTTCTTAATTGCACTATATAAGAATGATGAATTTAAGGAAGTTTCACATTGTTCTGAAGCTTTTTTATTTTTTATTTTTTTCAGTTGGAGCTGAAGGATCCTTGAGAATTCGGGTGACTTTTATAAGCCTCGGGTTTATCCTAAAGTAAAAGAGTAAAGACATATAGCAAAGTATTTATTAAGAAAAGAAGAAGTTGGGATGCCCAGCTGGCTCAGCGGTTGAGCACCTGCCTTCAGCCCAGGGTGTGATCCCGGGGTCCAGGATAGAGTCCCATGTCGGGCTCCCTGCATGGAGCCTGCTTCTCCCTCTGCCTGTGTCTCTGCCTCTCTCTCTGTGTCTCTCATGAATAAATAAATAAAATCTTTAGAAAAAAATGAAAAAGTGAAAATTATGTCAAAAGTGTTTGAATGTGATTCAATATTCTAAGGTATGCTTATGTGAGTTTACTCTCAAAACTCAATTTGGGTGTTAATTATACTTGAATTCAAAAATAAACAAATGTTAAAAAAAACTCAATTTAGGAGATAGTTATATTCTTTCCAACAAATAATGTAAGATAGGTTTAGGTAAACTGTATATTAATATATATTACGCATACATGCACACCAGATATTATCATGTAAGTCGATGTTAAATTAGTCCCACAAGCTCGACAATGAGGGAGTCATTGGTTCCATTTGATGGATGAAGAAATGGGTTCAGGGGAGTTATGTGGCTTTGGGTAAGCCTCTCAATTATTCACCTTTCTGTTTATTTGTGCATTCTTTCCTTCAACAACATTAACTACCTAAAATAATAATGAAAAAATGGAAGAGAAAGAACATGAGGAAGTGATCCTAACATGCGTAAAACACTATTTATTACTTTATTTTATTTTTCAAAGATTTTATCTATTTTCTGAGAGAGTGTGCATGAGCGGGAAGAGGGTAGAGAAAGAACCAGACTCCCCACTGACTGGTGAGCCCCCTGTGGGGCTTGGTCCAGGACCCTGAGATCACGTTCTGGGCCAAAGTCAGCCGGTTACCTGACTGAACCCCCCAGGCGCCCTATAAAACACCATCTTTCTAAATGGTCACATCGACCAGAAGCATTATGCATGTGTGACCTTTGCTCTCAGTCTTGGCTTGCTTCTTACCAGCTGTGTGATTTTCGGTGAGTGCACATCTAGCTAATCTGCTGAGAGCCCTAGTTTCATGACTCTTCAACCACCCCACAACCCTCACTTGCGTATACCCTGTGTCCCCAACAGCCCTCCTGGTGTTCCTTAGGCCTGCCGCACGGACGCCAGAACGCACTTCAAGAGCTCAGCGTGACGACGGATGAGTAAATCCTGTGACTCTATGGCTGTGACACAGCCTGGTGAACTTGACGAGAGTCTAAGCCCAGCACGAGGTAGCGGAGAGGGGACAGTTTTTCCTGCCTGAAAGAATAGTCACGTCAATCAATCAATCAATCAATCAATCAATAAAAATTAAAATTAAAATTAAAAAAAGAAAAAGAATTGTCACATCAGACCCATCCCAGACCCAAACCAGGTTCTCAAAGAGTAAGTATTAGGAGCAGCCTAGTATTTTTTTTATTACAACTGGTAACTTGTCTATTTCTATTATTATTTCTCTCTCTCCCTATCTTCTCTACACATGCTCCACGTATTACACGACTTATCTAGCTTCTGATCACAATGCTCTCAAGCTAGTGTGCGATAACTCCCCCAAACCTGTTAATTCTATAAACGCTCATTAGTTTCAGTGCTATCTTGTTTTAAAAATAGTCTTCAGTCTAGTAAGCAGCTAGCTGCATTGTAGATAAAACACTGCTGCTTAGGGGTTCTTGAATGTGTATCTTCCTCGTAGGATCATTTTCTACCAAAGCCTGTTTTGTGAGAGGAAGCCGTTTACATGAAGAGACGCTAATGGAAGTGAGGGCAGGACCGGCGATGTCTGCTCAATGATGACTGAAGGGCTTTGTTTTTTTTTTTTTTTTTTTTTTTTTTATGAGTAAGTGAGAATGCATCAAAAAAGAAAAAATCCATCCGAGATGCGTTGAGTAGAGAGGCCACGGCACAATTCTGAGTTCTGTGGGACGTGGATTGGTTTGGACCAACGTCTCCTGAGCTGGCATGCTTAAAGGACGCGGAAAGGAAATGATAACAAATGGCACTGAACGCTAACGCGTCACTAGGGACTAAGGCACAATTCCAAGGGAGATGGCCAACCACGAAGGTAAACCCTGGGAACACCTGGGAAGGGGGGCAGCCCTCACCGCTCTAAGCCATTTAAGGCTGAGCCTGCAACTGGGTGACGCGTGAGACAGTTGTACACCGGGAGCTAACAGAACACTACGAAGGGGAAAAAATGAGCGGGAAATATCAGAAAGGGAGACAGAACATGAAGACTCCTAACTCTGGGAAACGAACTAGGGGTGGGGGAAAGGGAAGAGGGCGGGGGTGGGGGTGACTGGGTGATGGGCACTGAGGGGGGCACCTGATGGGATGAGCACTGGGTGTTATGCTATATGTTGGCAAATTGAACTCCAATAAAAAATAAATTTATAAAAAAAACTACTGTACGTTAACTAACTGGAATCAAAATAAAAACTTAAAAAGAGTTTCTAACACTTGGGGGAAAAATGAACCTTTGAAAGCCCGGCAGGATAATTACATGATGAAAAATTGCCCTTATTAATAAGCGGCCTTATGAGCTTACACGCAGCCTCCTCTTCCTTGTTTCTTGCATTTCGTGGTACTTTTCAGCCGCAGGAACTTTCAAATGCTGTTGACAAAATGACAGAAGAACTTTCTGCAAAGGCTGAGTCTCCCTTCAGCGAGCGTTTGTCGTATCGATTAAAAGCAAATGCTCTTTGGGGCTCCTGGGCGGCTGAGTCCGTTAAGCCCTACCTTCAGCTCAGGTCACGATCGAGGCCCGCTTCAGGCGCCCTGTCAGCCGGGAGCCCGCTTCTCCCTTTGCTCCTCGCCCCACCCCCGCGCCCTCTCTCTCTCTCTCAAATAAATACATGAAATCTCTAAAAACGGAGCAAATGCTGTTTCAGCGTGTGTCCTTTAGAAAATAGTCAACAATCATGTCAAGTCCTTTACTGAGCTCTATTACATAAAACACACAAATGCGAAAAGAGCAAAAAAAAAAGCTCTTTAGTAAAGGCGTTTGCAGTTTGTTCTAGAAAACTAAATTGCTATTTGTCCAAAGGGTATGGGACCATATTCACATATTTTAATACTAGATTTATGAGGGTTTTGTGTATGTTTAAGATGAGAAGCACAGGAAGAGGAGTGTCTCAGGGACTTGTGTGTGTGTGTGTGTGTGTGTGTGTGTGTACGTCTCTGAAAGTTGTAGAAAGAAATACTATTAGTTCAGGGTTTCAGACAAAAGCCGAATTCTTCCTACTTGTTTCAAAGGTGGAGACATTAAGGAGACAGAGAATATTGAGGAATCCCAGGGACAGGCGGGAGGAGGGGAGGAAAGGAGGGCAGCGGGGGCCAATGTGGAGGCCGCGGGGGACGTGGCAGGTGGGGACAGTGGCCGCCAGGGCCACCTCCTCGCAGGCCCGACCCCGAGATGCAGGTTTCCATGGGTGTGGGGTGTGCCCGGCGCTGCCCGGAGAGTCCTGTGCAGGAGCCATGCCCCGCCGGGTGTGCAGGAGTCTTGGCGGCCCCTAGGGCCGGGGTCGGGCCGGGGAGGATGGCCTGGTGGCAGGGGGCTCTCCGTACAGCTCCCAGAGCTCCGGGACGTCGTCAATATTGCATCTAACAAGGTTAACCTGAGGCACAGACTGCGGTTCCTGGGCCGCAGAGACAGGGCCCATGGAGCCCCGTTGGGGCCCGGAGGTTACTGGGCCGGGTGGGCCCCTGAGGGACATCCCCGGAGGGCACGGGCAGCGCTGCCCCTCCTGCAGCATCGCCCTCCCCCTTGGTGAGCCGGGAGGGGGGCAGGTGGCCTGCTGGTCGGCGTCAGCTGCGGGCCCTCCTGCAAGCTCATGCTCCAACGCTCCCATCTTTGTTCTTTAAGTGTCATTGACTGATTAATTGGGAATCTTCGCACCCAACCTGCGGCCGCGACTAGGAAAGGGGCTGCTCCTGGCGTCTGGAAGCCAGGAGGCATCTTACAGCGCACGGGACACTCCTCCCCTTTTAAAGAATTATCTGGTCCGAGGGCAGCCCGGGTGGCCCAGCGGTTCAGTGGTGCCTTCGGCCCAGGGCCTGATCCTGGAGGCCCGGGATCAAGTCCGGCATCGGGCTCCCTGCATGGAGCCTGCCTCTCCCTCTGCCTGGGTCTCTGCCTCTCTCTCTCTGAATCTCTAATAAATAAATAAAATCTTTAAAAAAATAATTATCTGGTCCAGAACGTCCACAAGGCTGAGGTTAAAAAGCTCTGTGCTATGTCGATAAACCTCAACTTTCCTGTCTCCTACACGCGGTCGATCGAGTGAATTCTAAAGTCGTGTTTTATTGTGATTCTGCACCGTGAATAACTGCATGTTTTATTCCACACGTGGGACGTAGAATTGATTGTTAAAAGTCAAGGAGTCCTCTGGGTCCTGCCAAAGTTCCTGCATTGGGCGTCTCGTCAAGTTGTAGCCCCTTCAGAAATGTGTGCAGGCTCTTTTCCAACTGCGCTGCCCGCCGTGTGCTATCAAACACCTAAGAGATGCACCAATCTCAAAAGGTAGTATCCAAACCTGTTTTAAAATTTTATTCATTTTTTTTTTATTACGAATTAGGTTGAGCATCCGTTCATCATTAAGGTCCCACCAAGTGTCCTCTTCTTTGCTCACGGCTGTTCATAGTTTTTGCCCAATTTTTATCACTATTATTTTAAATCTTATTTTTATTTCTAAATTTCGATTCCAGGATAGTTCCATGCAGCGTTATATTAGTTCCAGGTGCACAACGTCATGTGATTCCTCATCTCTGTGCATCACTCATGGCTCGTCATGATTGGGTGTGTCTTCATCGCCTTCACCTGTTTCAGCCACGCGCCCGCTTACCTCCCCTCTGGTAACCATCTGCTCTCCATGGGTATGAGTCTGTTTTCTTGGTTTGTTTCTTTTTCTCTTCTTTTTTTTTTTTCTGTTTCTTACATTCCACATGAGTGAAATCATAGGGTATTTGTCCTTCTCTGACTTATTTCACTTAGCGTTATGCCCTCTAGATCCACCCATGCTTTTGCAAATGGCAAGATTTCCTTCTTTTTCTATGACTAATCTATTCCCTTGTGTGTGTGTGTGTGTGTCCGTGTGTGCACACGCAGGCTGTACACGCTCTTCTTTATCCACTCCTCTATTGACAGACGTGGGGCGGCTTCCATAATTTGGCTGTTGTAAATAATACTGCAATAAGCATAGGCGCGCATATATCTCCTTGAATTTGTGCTTTTATGCTTTGAGTAAATACCCAGAGGTGAAATTAGTGGATCATAGGGGAATTCTATGTTTAATTTTTTGAGGAATCTCCCTATTGCTTTTCGCAGCGGCTGCACCAGTTTGATTTCCCACCAACGGTGTATAACGGTTCCTTTTCCGCCACATCCTTGCCAAAACTTGTTGTTTCTTGTGTAATCTTTGCCCAGTTTTTTGAAAATCAGTTTGTTTTTCTTTTTGTTGTTTCTAGAGCTTTTTTTTTTTTTTTACAATTAGTATACCTGGTGTGCTACTTGCATTCTGACAGTATGTTTTTAAATTTTTCTTTTATATATTTTTACATGAGGATTTTGAGTTTTATTTATTTATTTTTAAAGATTTTATTTATTTATTCATGAGAGACACAGAAAGAGAGGCAGAGGCACAGGCAGAGGGAGAAGCAGGCTCCATGCAGGGAGCCCGATGTGGGACTCGATCCCGGGTCTCCAGGATCACGCCCTGGGCCGAAGGCGGCACTAAACCGCTGAGCCACCCGGGCTGCCCAAGATTTTGAGTTTTAATTGATTCATTCTTTCATAGTTTGTATGATGTGAACCACAATTTAGAAAAGCCTTTCTGCTATAGGATGACTAAATAATTTCGGAATCCAGGGGCGCCAGGGTGGCTCAGTTGGTGAAGCGTCTGCCTTCGGCTCAGGTCATGACCTCAGGGTCCTGGGATCGAGCCCCGTGTTGGGCTCCCTGCTGGGCGGGGAGTCTGCTTCCCCGTCTCCCTCTGCCCCTCTCCCCTGCTTCTGCTCTCTCTCTCTCAAATAAATAAATAAAACCTTAAATAAACAAATAAATAATTCGGAATCCAAAGCTTTATTACTTTTATCATTTTATTTTTATAATGAAATCTTTGGTATTTGGCCATTCACGTCGGTATTTTACATAAGATGCGGATCCGGTTTTACTTTTCTCGCGTGTACCCAGCTACCTGAGAAGCTGGTCTCAACACGTTTTTTTGAACGCTGCCTCTTTCCCCACTGATTCGATTTCTCCATCCTTACTTGTGTTTGACTTTGCGCTGTGTATTGTGTTCCGTTTTCTGCCCTTTGCTCATGAGCTGATACAACGTCGCAGGGGACTGAGTTCATGGTTATTGCTTTTCTCTTCCTGGAGGATTTTCCCCCAGGCCCGCTTGCTTCTTCATTCTTATAGAACTCTTTCACATCTTTATTGAGATGTCATCCACACGTCGCACTTCGCTCGCTCGAAGCCCGAGATGCAGTCGTTCCCAGTGTTGTCCCAGGCCGTGTGGCCCCGTCACCGTGGGCCTTGGACCGGCTTCCTCACCTGCAAAGGAGGCGCTGAGTGCTGAGGCTGCACCGCCCATCGACCACCCACCCGCTTCCTGGTGCTGTAGGTTCTCTTCTGCACGTTTCACGGGAGTGGAACTGAGTCACGCGTGGTCGGGTCTGGCGGCCCGTAGTGAAGCTCCCAGGACCCTCCACGCTGCGGCCTGCACACATGTGGCTCCTTCCTAGGACTGAGCACCACCCCGCCGGGGGACATGCTGAGCTCACCCATCCATCACCCCAGGGCGAGGGCCGTTGAGTTGCCCCCCCCCCACCCGGCTGTCAGGAATAACGCTGCTAGTGCTGCACACGTGCAAGCATTTTTTGTGTGTGTATCTGTGTCTCCATTGCTCTTGGGTATGTGGCTCAGAACACAATTGCTAGGAATTTCCTTTGTAGTCATTTGAAGAACCACCAGGCAGTCAAACTAAGCTAAACTAATGGCTGCCCCTTTTTCTCTTCCTACCACTGGTAGGATCTCTGATTTCCCCATATCCTCACCAGCACCATTGTCATCTGACCTTCTGGTTCTCGCAGTCGTCGTTGTGCCGTGGATCACGAAAATTTTAACTCATTTTGCTGACTTAGAAATAAAAGACATTTTTGCTATTTTATTGTGATATAATTTAGAGAAAATCAATGTGGTTAAATAAATAAACATACAATTATCGTATGTGCTAACTTTTCTACCATATAGTTCTTTTTAAATTTTTTTTTTAATTTATTTGAGAGAAAATGAGCCAGAGCAGGAGGAGAGGCAGAGGGAGAGGGAGCAGCAGGCTCGCCCCTGAGCAAGGAGCCCAGCGCGGGGCTCGAACCCAGGACCCGGGATCATGACCCGGCCACAGGCAGATGCTGAACCGACTAAGCCACCCAGCGTCCTTTACCACACAGTTCTTACAGACATTCCTTGTTAACTTTATTTTCATAGATTTTATGTTTGTTTTGTAAATTTAGATATTTATTCTAAATCTTTTAGCTGGTTGTTTTGCTTGTAGAAAAGCTATTATTTGAACTATGAAATTTTTACTTTGCTAAGTTATGTTGTGTATAGTGGTTTTTAGTTGATTTTTTTGAGTTCTTCAGGCATAAAATGAGAAGAGTACTTCTTCCTCCTTTCTAATTTCATACTTTAGATTCTTTACTTTTTTTCTCCATTAGATTTAATGTCTTTTGGGTAAATATGCATTTTTGTCACAGCAATATTAATATTTGAAAGCTTTTAAAAATAAAAAAATAGATGTTTAACTGTAGTAAATACTTTTTCTTTGCCTAAGAAGACAAATAACGCTTGGTCAGATGTATTATTCTTTTGATATGTTACTATATTCTAATTGCCAATATTTTATTTAAGATGTTATTTTTGATGATCAGAAATGAGATTTACTTGTAATTATCTTTCGGGGGCTTGAGAGGGAGCCAAGCCAAATTAAATATCAATTTTATTTATGCTTGATTAAAAGAAATAATTAAATTTTAATTCTCTTTATGCTCCGAGGCAGTCCAAAAGGCAATGGAATTATCTGTTCTTTAAAACTTTGGTAGAATTGTCTTGCAAAAGATTTTGGGTTTGGTGATAGGCAGCTTGTGGCCCCTAAACAATATCTACGTTCTAATTTCTGGAACTTGTGAATATTTATCGGGTTACACGGTGGCGAGGGAGAAATTTAAGGTTGTGGATCAAATCCAGGCTGCTAATCAATTACATTAAAACAAGAAGGTTATCCTGGTTTATCGAGGTGTGCATATTGTGATCCCATGTCCTTAAAGTGGGCGACCGAGGCACAGGAGGCAGGAGGCAGAGGCTGAGGATGCTAGGCTGCTGCTTCGAGGATGGAGGAAGGGACGGACGCCAAGGAAGGCAGGTGCTTCTGAAGCGGGGCGGCTGTGGGTGGGGGGGCAGGAAACAGATGACCTCCCGGAGGTGAATTTGTATTAAGTTCCTACGGCGGTGGTGGCTTCCTATAGCAGCAGTAGGAAAGTTTCCATAGTTTCATATACAGAGAGAGAGCTATATACATGCACGTATATATACACAAGTATATGTATGTAGTTACACAGTATATAGTGGCTGCGTGTGTGTACACACAAGTACGAGCGTTGGCAGCGTCTGTAAGGTCCGTAGGGCCGTGTGTGTGTGCGAGCGTATGTCAGCCCATCAGTACTACAGTCACCAGGTCGGCTCCAGGGGACGTGGGCACTAGTCTCGAATTTGCTAATCCATGAAGACCCCTTTGGGAAACAAACTTGCCAACGAGAGCACAATGTGTACATACAATTGTTTTTTTTTTTTAAACTTAGCCTTACAGTATCCAGTCAAAACATTAAAAAAAAAATAAAGTTATTTAGGTCAGCTCTCTTTTTCTGCTTAATCCATTAAGAAAAATCTTTGCTAATATTGATATATGAATTCAAGGCTACCAATCCTCCTCTGAGCATGCGGTTAGATGTATCTTAAGGCTTGATATTAATGACTATGACTAACATTATAAGCTGTTTTACCGTTTTTGATTTATATTCTTAGTAACTTAAGAGTTTCTTTGTTTGTTTGTTTTATTTTTATTTTGTTTTTGTTTTTTTTTAACTTAAGAGTTTCTTAATATAAATTCTCTCTTTCTAGGTGGTAGGGATGATTCATTTTTCCAGTTTTGTTATTTTAGATTTTTGCATCTAATTAGAGAATACTGTTTGTTGTATTTCTGTATTTCTGGCATCTATTGATGATTTCCTTGTGGCATAATGCATATGGTCAATTTTGGTACCACTCCATGAGCATAAGAAAAAGGGAGGTATCTTCATTTCCAGGGAAGGCAATTTAATGCAAATTAGTTAAATCTTGGGTTCTTTGTGTTCTTTCTAAATGAGGTTTTCTACAGTGGGCATCCTGTAGCTGGAGATCTGTGAATTAAAGCTTCCTGCTTGCAGGGTATTTCTGCGTAGTTCCCTCCGGTATCTTTTACAGTTTTGCCTCGTCACCACCAATGCTCCATCACTGGGCTCGCGCTTATCCATAACTGCTCCTTCGGATTGCAATCTTACCAGCATGAATTGCTTAGTCTAGTTTATTCACTTTTACTTGTTTTTGGTCTGAATTCCAACTTCCCAAGAGCCCTACCTACTTTCTTTTTATTTGCTTTTTTCCCCTAAATGTCCCTGGTTTTGCATGTCCATTGTGTCCAACCTGAGATTGTCCAAACTTACTCTCATCTTCTCATACTAGTTGACATGACAATCTGTCTTGGTTTCATTACATTTGATCTTTTTTTTTTTTTTTTTTTTTTTAGTATTTTGCTATGTGTTATCTTCTTTGCTTATTCTGGGTTTTGTCTAATACTTTACCTTTATAATTATTTTTTAAAATATGCATAGCCCCGCATCTGCTTATGTAATGTAAACGGCTTCTGCAGGTGAAGTTGTGTGATAAAGTACTTTCTCAAGGTCATCAGCTCATGGGGGATGGAGCCCAACCTAAATCATGTAACATTTCTATGCAGTTTTCTGGATTTAGTTTGATTGAAGTTAGTGCACTACCTAAAGCCAGTCTGGAGATATGCTCCAACGATCTGTACACTTCTCTGGTTCCCAATGTCCTCTCTGCACCCCAAGTTCAATAATTACACAAACCAAATGAATCAAGGAATGGTTTGAATAAATGGTTGATAAAGATGTAGAGTTTTTAGGGAATCGGCCTAACATTCTAAGAAAACATGTGATCTTTTCAAAGCAAAATTCCTTTTTGCTGTTGTTGTTTTATATTTTTCCAATCGTCTTCTTTTCAGAAGCCTTTATGTCGAGAACATGTTAAATATTATTATGTCTCTGATGAATTGCTAGCTTTTGAAAGACTTTATGCCACTCTGGACGGAGAAAACTGGGCTGTTGTTTTGTTTTATCCACTCTCCTTCTCTCTCAGATCCTTTGCCTGCGCGTGTAGGAAGCCAAAAATTAGCAACAAACCATCCATTTGAAATGAATGCTTTTCTAGAGATATAATAGTTGCAAATGATAGACCAGAGGGATGCTTGTATCACGTACTGTGTAGAGGAAGAAAATAGATGTATGGCTTACCTGACGGCCACTTTTAAAGATGTCTTTGAATGAACTGGTGTAAAATAGAATCTGTGCTACATTTAATCACAGGAGGAAAGTTTTTTGAGCTTAACATTTTCTTTCAGAAAATGACCAATTCATCTCATTCAGAATCTTAGGACATTTGTCATCTTACTCAAATATAATTTACAGAAAAGAAAAGAAAAAAAGGATGTAGGTTCCTCAAGCTAGAAAGAGCAGTCATCCTGGAAAGAGATCCAGTTGTTTTAGATTCAGAGCTCCATTTTATTGATGTTTCTTGACTTCTCTGACACTTGGTTCCCTCGTCTACAGACTGCAGGTAATAACACCGACCTGTCAGAAGGAACGGGTTTTTAATAAGACGGTGTATTCAAGTTGCTGATGTAGGCAGACAGGAACAAGAATTTCCTCCTATGATCCTTGTTAACCCAAGGCCGGACGAGGACTACAAAGTCAGTCCGAAGACCTCTACAGAGTAGCTCAGTTCACGTACCACCAATGGGAAGTTTCACTCAACAAGCTGGATGTCGTAAGGCTGTCACGACGGTGGCCTGAGATGAGGCTCGTGGCACGGGTCCTCTAAGATTATGATGCTCTCGACTGCGGCCTTAGGTTTACTCCCTGAGGAGCCACGTTTTCTTCTCTTCCTGACCAGCCCAATAGAGATCTAGGGTTCTCGATGCTTTCTTAACCTAGTTGCCCGATATAAATGTTCATATTGGTGAATTTGCTTGCTAATCCACGTAATGCTAATAATAGACTCAGCAATGAAATTTAGTTTGCTTTATTAATTTTTCAATATTAAATTTCACTAACAGATACATTAAAAATTAATTGTCATCTTTATTATGCCAACTCTAATGAAAAGACATACATCATTAGTGATATGCTTACACTATAAAGTACGTAAGAAAATTTATGAGGGAAAAATCAATAACCTCATTAAATGCATTTATATTTGTTCCTACAGTGTCAATTATCCCCACAGTTATTAGCATATTCACATTATGACACAAAACCAAGGAATTGCATTTTTTAATGTAATAACCTGATCTTGTCTGTCTCTTTTAATTCACTTGTGTTTCATGATATTTTAGGTTTTATATGCAAAATCGTAATATTAAAAATATGTTTGTGATTGAGATTGAACCAGATGTTCCCTACATTTGAATTGAACATTTCTAAAAGGTCAAAATAAGCCTGAAGCCACCCTTTATATTTAAATTGTATATATGTAAGTGACTTAAAAATTTAAATTCTACCTAGAGACAAATTGAATCTAAAGTCCATAAAATGACCGTGTATGGAAAGTCTCTCATTTAAATTTGGATCTGGGAACTAAATAACATCTTATATCCCCCAAGATTTGAAAACCTAAAAGAACACTGTACTTCCTGCTGTGCACTGCATTTAAAGTATTTTTAAATGAAATATAATATTCAGGGGATCCCTGGGTGGCTCAGCAGTTGAGGGTCTGCCTTCGGCCCAGGTCATGACCTCAGGGTCCCGGGATTGAGTCCCTTGTCGGGCTCCCCGCAGGGAGCCTGCATCTCCCTCTGCCTGTGTCTCTGCCTCTCTCTCTGTGTCTCTCATGAATAAATAAATAGAATCTTTACAAATATATATATAATGTTCAAACCACTGGTTGTGCAACAGAAGGAACAAAAGATCTTTGGTATTAAGTGATGCTAAAATTCTCAAAGTTTGCTATTCGATAGGTGTATGTCAAGCCTATGTGTCTTAGGTGTGTACATGTGCGTGAGTACTTGTGTACATGTAATATTTTTCATATACATTACAATCTATATCTTAGGTGAGTTTGCTCGTGTGTGTACACGTTTTATATGTAATATTTTTATTGCCACAGTCCTGTATTGAAATATATTGCCTTTCATAGGGAGTATGTGACAATATTATAATTATTTTTAATAGATGATAGATGGTTGCTCTCAATATATATGCGTGAAAGATAAGTCAACGTAGGGATAATGCAAAGCAATAGGAAAACCTCATCCAGGTGAATAATAAGTAAATATGCTTGCACGCATCGGGAACACCACATGAATATGCTAGCTTCCGAGGGCACAGGGCAACCTATGGTTAAAAGAAGGCAAGAAACTAAAGGACACATTAGAATAAAAAGAAAACGTTGTCGAAAAAATTGATTGATGACTTTACTAAACTGGATAGTCAAAGAATTCTAAAGACCTAACATTTATTACAATCGTTGCAGAGCAACTGGAAGTTAGGCCAAGGCCTCAACCCCTGTGATTTAATTCCATGGTTATAAATAATCCAACAGGAGGCTCCCCCCACAGAAACGGTCCCCACAAGGTGGAATGCAGTGGAATTATGACCTAGCACTCGGCCCTGGTGAGCCCCGGTGAGCCCCGGTGAGCCTGCTCTAAGAACGTCAGACACATGCGACGCCCTCTGTGAAAGGTCACTCTAGTGGCACAGGCTGGAACTTAAAAAAGACTTCTGTGGTGGTTTATGTATTTATTTAATTTTAATTTTTTTAATTTTTTTTATGTGAAGGTTTAGTCCCATGATTCTAATAAGACAAGGGGTGAGAAAGTGACCCAGTTTCACCACTTCTCCTCCTTCCCCGAGTCTACTAGCACAGCGGGGCTGTGGACCCTGTATCGTGGATCCTAAACACTTGCATTAAATATTTTGCCTTACGTTTACCTTTCTAAGGTTCCCCTCCCTACAAAGGATGTCAGAGTAGAATTCTGGGTTTACTAAGGCAAAAAAAAAAAAAAAAAAAAAAAAAACCCACAAAATTTTAAGTAGTTAAAATTTCCCCTGAGATATTAAAAAAAAAATGTTTAAGGTAGATTAAACCTAGACCAAAAATTAAATCAAATTATATTCTGTGTGCTCAATTTTCTGTAGGGAACCAAAAGCCGCTGGAGTGTAAAATTCTAATTAATTATATGGAATGCTAATGGATTTTAAATTAAAAATCTGTGCTGTTCAACACCGCCTCACTCCAGACACTTTTGGAAGTGGATTTCACCACGAAACTGTCCCACAAAGTGAGGAGCGCGGGAAAGGTGTGGAGTCACTGCTCCTGCTCCACCCAAGCGGGGCCTCCTCCTGCGCAGCCGCCCTCGCGTTCGCCCCCAGTCCTCGCAGCTGCCGTGGCTCAGCGGGTGATGCTCCCCGGTGCCCGGTCCTCGCAGCTGCCGTGGCTCAGCGGGTGATGCTCCCCGGTGCCCCCGGGGTCCTCTCACCTGCAGGGGGCTCAGCGGGTGATGCTCCCCGGTGCCCGGTCCTCGCACCTGCAGGGGCTCAGCGGGTGATGCTCCCCAGTGCCCGGTCCTCGCACCTGCAGGGGCTCAGCGGGTGATGCTCCCCTGTGCCCCCGGGGTCCTCTCACCTGCAGGGGGCTCAGCGGGTGATGCTCCCCGGTACCCCCGGGGTCCTCTCACCTGCAGGGGGCTCAGCGGGTGATGCTCCCCGGTGCCCGGTCCTCGCACCTGCAGGGGCTCAGCGGGTGATGCTCCCCAGTGCCCGGTCCTCGCACCTGCAGGGGCTCAGCGGGTGATGCTCCCCTGTGCCCCCGGGGTCCTCTCACCTGCAGGGGGCTCAGCGGGTGATGCTCCCCGGTGCCCGGTCCTCGCACCTGCAGGGGCTCAGCGGGTGATGCTCCCCAGTGCCCGGTCCTCGCACCTGCAGGGGCTCAGCGGGTGATGCTCCCCTGTGCCCCCGGGGTCCTCTCACCTGCAGGGGGCTCAGCGGGTGATGCTCCCCGGTACCCCCGGGGTCCTCTCACCTGCAGGGGGCTCAGCGGGTGATGCTCCCCGGTGCCCGGTCCTCGCACCTGCAGGGGCTCAGCGGGTGATGCTCCCCAGTGCCCGGTCCTCGCACCTGCAAGGGCTCAGCGGGTGATGCTCCCCTGTGCCCCCCGGGGTCCTCTCACCTGCAGGGGGGTCAGCGGGTGATGCTCCCCGGTGCCCCCCGGGGTCCTCTCACCTGCAGGGGGCTCAGCGGGTGATGCTCCCCGGTGCCCCCCGGGGTCCTCTCACCTGCAGGGGGCTCAGCGGGTGATGCTCTCCGGTGCCCCCCGGGGTCCTCGCACCTGCAGGGGCTCAGCGGGTGATGCTCCCCTGTGCCCCCGGGGTCCTCTCACCTGCAGGGGCTCAGCGGGTGATGCTCCCCGGTGCCCGGTCCTCGACCTTCGCACCCGCGCTGCTGGTCCCTGCGGCGGATCAGCTGTGATCTCAGAGCCTTGAGGTCAAGCCCTGCGTGGGGGTCCACGCGGTCGGAGCCTCGGCATCGGGGTCCACACGGTCCCGGAGCCTCCCGCATCCAAGCAGGGCCGCCCCGAGGGGCCCAGTAACCCACCTGCGGCGGGAGCGACCCGGGATGTAGGGCGAGGCTGTAGGGTTTGCGCTCAGGGAGCCCGTGCTTCCCCCGAAGCCAGTCTGGATCCTCTGGCTTCACCCGGGGGCGCCTGCGGGGTGAGTGCGGAGGAGCCCCGAGTGCTGGGGCCCCGGGCACCGAGGCTGTGCCCCCCGGGCGGCTGTCGGGGGGCGATGCTGGGGGGGGACCAGGGATGGGGACCCGGGGAGAGTGTGGGGGGAGGGCCCGGGGAGGGGGGTGCTGGGGGGAGGGAGGGGAGGACCGGAGATGGGGGGCTTGGGGGGCCCAGGGATGCTCCGCCCGGTGAGCGCGCTTCTCTCCCAGGTGAGCCCTGGAGTCCGGCCCCCCAGCTCGCGGTTGGCATAGGTTTATAAAATATGAAGCTTGACTCACTTCTGCGATAAACTATTTCATATTTTACGACGGAATTTTAGTTACTAAAATGGTTTCAATTTTTTTTTTTTTCCGGCAAACAATATCAATCTCAGCTCTATGCCAGTTAAAGTAAGATTGTGATAATGAAAAGAACTACTTAAAAGGTCCAAAAATAGTACCAGAAAGCCCTGCTTCAAAAGCACACTGTGCTTTGTTGAACATACTATGTCTTCATAAAACTCCCATTCACCATGAACTGTTGACCTTGTCTGATGATAAATTTTAAGCATAATGTTTGTCTCTCCATGAACATCCAACTTTCAAATAATTTAAATCCATATCAACTTCTAGAGAAATTCTATTACCTCTTCATTAAGGGCTTTAAAAATTCCAGTAAGTTTGATGCAGGAGTCCAGCTCTGAGGAATTCAACCCTGGGGAAGAAATGAGAGAAATGGTCAAAAATATTTTATGCCACAGGCGTGGTCCGGGCGGTCAAGCATCTGACTGTTGGCTTCGGCTCAGATCGTGACCTCAGGGTCATGAGACTGAGCCCCATGATGCCACGGCTTTATTTATAACTGTGGTTAACAATAATTTAAATGAATAATAATTGAGAAAATGATTTAAATGAATAATAATTGAGAAAATGATTAAATGATAAGGCATACTTGAGATATTAGGCAGTATTTAAACTGTATTTAAGGAAGATAGAATGACTTTTTATTTTCTTCGAAGATAGAATGACTTTTAAGATATCAATATAACTGATTGATCTGGAATGCCTCCTTTTCACAGAGTTGTAGATATTCAATATTGCAAGTATATATACTTGCAATGTATATTTATATTATATATGTAAATATACATACACAAATCTACATATAAAATAAACATATACATAGACATATACAATAATATATGGAAGACAGTATTCTGAAATATTGTCTCTGAGTTTGGAGTTGATGGATAATAATGATTTCAATAGATTTTCTTTGTTTTTTGAGTTCTCTTAAGTGATAATTATTAATGTTATTATTAATTTATCTTCCTAAAATAAGATCTATATAAGTTACATATCGTATATAACACATGCATATGAGTGTGTGTAAACTCATATATACACGTATACACATGGATACATATTTACGAATGACAAGTTTTACGCCCTCTAACCCCAAAGCAATTTGGGCGAATTTACCTTATTTCCAAACTCTGTCCCTTGGAGGTGGCTGTATGGAGGGAGAGCTGTACTTCATCAGGAATGTCAATCTTATACCCCTGTAGTTACCACAAATTTAATATTATTGGTTTTAGAGAATTTATATCCTGTGCTTATAGTAAATAAAGTGCTCCATGTTTCTTCTATTACTTAAGAAATATCTTAGTTTGTAAAGCAGGTCTTAGCTAACTGGTTGAGGCAGAGTTAGATATTTCTATGTAGCTAGAAAACACAACTCTAGGTCATAAACGTTGTCTATCCATGGTTCATTATTTTTACGTATATCTTGTTTTCCCAAACTCTGAGTATAATGCCCCCCAATTGAGGTAGACACATTTATATTTCATTTATAGAACACATGATTTACTTGATCTTGGACTAAGAGTTTGAGATCTTTGACACTTCATATATGATACATTTGTACATATTCTATATAAATATGTAAAATAATACAGTGCAAGCTGAAGAAACATGCATGTAAAATACCACGAATCCAACTCTGTGCTGTCCAACTAAAAAGTTAGGCTCACACTAAATACTTTAGTTTATTTTTTTAATTTAATTTAGAGGGAATGCAATGTTAGCTCTGTAGGATGTTATTTTGAAATTATGCTCTGGTTTGTCTTTATTAATTTTGTGTGTTTTTATAACAAATGAGTCAAAGAAATCACTCTTTTTATAGAAGAGCCCAAGAGGAATATTTTGGGAGCGGTATTGAAGAGACAGGAAGACGCCAACAGCATCCTAAATGCTACTCAGCAACTTAGTTAACAACTCCCAATAGTCTAGATCCTTTTTTCATTGATTTTTCTCTTTTTCTGTGTCTGTTTTCTTTTCCCCCTTGCCTCCTGTCTTCTACATCAGTCTTGACCGTGTACCCCATGTGCTACACACAGTGCTTGTATTAGGAGTTCCAACACATTTAAGACTTTAATCGACACACTTGAATACATAAAGCTGACTATTTCTATGTTGCGAGCTGATCGTAGCAAGATTCCTTGTTTTAAATAAGTGTCAAAGCATTTAGCAAATGATAAATGCGTTATTTCTTAATTTGCTTAGCTTTCTCTTATTATTGACTTTAACCTTTTAATTTGTAGACAATTCACATCAGATAAATAACCACTTACCACTACTCTAGTCTGCCTTGTGCTAACTGCTTTTTAATAATCTAATACATACCTGCATATAACTAAGTGGCATTTAGGGACTTTAGTATTAAACATTTGATATTTTATTAACAGTATATTTGAGTAGGTTAGGGATAAAGGCTAATCGTAATTGTTCTTATAATTTGCAGCAATTACAAATCCTCACAGGAATATTTAACATTTTTATGTTCAAATACTGATTTTTGAGTTTTCTACATTATGATCTATGCGATGAAAATGTAAATTTCTTTTTTTAATGGTATCTGTTTCTAAAGTGGTGTTCTTCATTAAGTCGTATTTACTTGGTGGTAATGCGGTCTCAAAATTGGAGTGCTTGAGGGAGCAAACATTTTACATAATTTGTATGATGCCACAGGTCCCATTTTAAAAAGAAAAAGAAAGGGGTGCAAGTTTTAGAAAATCTAGCTTTTATTTTATTTATTTATTTATTTATTTATTTTTAAAAGATTTTATTTATTTATTCATGAGACACAGAGAGAGAGAGAGAGAGAGAGAGAGGCAGAGACCCAGGCAGAGGGAGAAGCAGGCTCCATGCAGGGACCCTGACACGGGACTCGGGGTCCCGGGGTCACGCCCTGGGCCAAAGGCAGGCGCCAAACCGCTGCGCCACCCAGGGATCCCCAGAAAATCTATCTTTTAGATTTGTTTCCAAACTAATGTCACATTTTCATTCATTAATTCTTTTACTTAGCTACCCAACTGTTTTTTTCTTTTCTTTTCTTTCTTTCTTTCTTTCTTTCTTTCTTTCTTTCTTTCTTTCTTTCTTTCTTTCTTTCTTCTTTCTTTCTTTCTTTCTTTTTCTTTCTTTCTTTTTCTTTCTTTTCTCTCTCTCTCTTTCTTTCTTCTGTCAAAGATGTTGTTATTTGAAAGAGTTGGGGGAAGGGACCGAGGGAGAGAATCTTCCAGAAGACTCCATGCGGTTAGAGGAGCCCCACAGAGGCCTGGATCCCTAACCTGTGAGATCATGACCTGAGCTCAACCCACTGAGCCGCCCAGGTGCCCCAACAGCTCTAACACTTACTCTGGGGGCACCTGCGCGGCTCAGTTACTGGCGTGTCTGCCTTGGCTCAGGTCATGATCCCAGTCCTGGGCTGAAGCGTGCACCGGGCTCCCTGCTCAGCGGGGAGGCTGCTTCTCCCATTTCTCCTATTCACGTTGTCTCCCTCCATCGCTTTCTCTCTCTCTCTCAAATAAATAAATAAAATCTTTAAAAACAACAACAACAAAACACCTACTCTCAGGCCCTGGGCTGAATAAACATTAGGAGGCAAAACAGTAAAGACAGATTATATAGAACTTGTTCTTTGTCCTGTTTCTAATTACTAAGCTTATATCTTCAAATACAAAAATGGTACACTTCATATTAAAAATTTATGCTTATGTTTTGAGTTTACGATAACACAGCTCAAAATTGTCGGGCTTTGTCATTACAGTAATCAGATGCCTCTGCAATTGGCTGATAAAAATAACCAAGAGATTTAGGATTAAACCTCTGTCAGACTCTTTGAAATTCGTAATTCTTAAAAATTAACTGTTTAGGAAGAGCAAGACATCCACCACCTTTGAATGTCCTTACATACTACGCTGTATATATCCTTTACAGTATATAGGAAACTTGGAAAGCAAAACATATTCACTTTCATCCCCAACCTTTATCTTTGCCTTAAGAATAAAGCCTTCCATAAAATAAACCCCACAATAAGTGCTGTGTCTGCAATCGTGTTTCGTTATACTCTGCAATAAGGTGAGCGTCCAATTATTGGAAAACAAAGCTCACTTTTATTTCTGTTGTCCTTTTTTTTAATTTAATTTTTTTTCTGTTGTTCCTTAAATGTAGATAAAACAAACCTATTTTCGGTGGAAAGAGAAGTAACACATCTTTTGTCAAAGTCAACTGAGATACCTAAAGCTTAACTAAAAACGTAGTGAATTTTCCTTCGAACCTCCAGTAGCATCTTAGTATACCAGGTAGCCAATGAGATTAAAGTCATGAACTGTTCGAGCATAATGAGAAACCAATGAAACCAGTTATGATTACCTGGTAGCAGAGTTAAACCACATTTAGCCTAACTAATTAACCAGGTAAACGATACAGTTTTTCCCACATAGCTATCTTCTCTTACATATTTGAAACGCATTGCTTCTTTAAAAAATACACCACTATGTACAGTGAATTATAAGCTAAATACTTTGCCCATGCTCCGTTCAACTTGACTGCCTTTATTCCAATTTTAGGCTTGTAAAATATGTAACATTTTATGTAGTGATTATGCCCCTCTATAACCAATTGATTACTCAACAAATATATTCTAATGTCAGACACTGTTTGCGGAAAGCTTATGGTGAAAACCATGTAATTTAAATGGATATTAACCTGATGTCTATATTTGAAAAACTAATTTTCCGCCATTACTGATTACATATCAGTTCAGCCTTAAAATTCTTGTGCTTTAATGATCTTCCTACTTAAAAGGCAGATTTAGTATCATTTCAGCTTCTCCCACTGCAGTGATGCCTCCTTCAGTTAGGAGATTTCCTCATTGCATCTGCCACGAGGAACCAAGGGTGCAGATGTGCACTGGCCTGTACGTGAGATGAGGGGAGGCCGCGTGAGACAGTCACCTCTGCCATCACACGTCCGGCTTAAATCTACGGTGATGGACTCATCGTCCAGGAAGGCTTGCTGTGTTTGTTTGCACACTTGTACGCAGCACTTACAAGTCTGCGGTTTATTGACGTATTCCTTCCCATGCCTGTGGTTTTTAATTGAAACCCCCGCTGCTTTGCCCAGCTTCAGGAATGCGGAATATAGGAGTTTTACATTTACTTTCCAACTCAGACAAGAGGAACTCAGAGGCTCCAGTTCTTAGAACAAAATCCATACATTTTAACCTTTCTTTTGGTAAGAATAGGACGAGCTTGGCATGTAGGTTGGAGGTTAGTAGCCGAATTAAATCTAAATTTATGAGATGTTTCTGCTTCACCTTTTCAGCATGTACAGTTGTCATTTTGTGTGGGGTCAGGGCTGGATTTATGTCCTTAATAGCCTTTTATAAACACTTCCCATGTGTAACACTCAATAGTAAGAGTTGGTAGCGCTGTGATTATTACTGGGCACCAAGGAGCCTATGTTATTTGGCTTTACTGCCAAATTGCAATGGAATGGATGCTTATATTCATTTGCATCTTTTCCTCTCAATTGCTTATGATCACACTTCAGTAACTAAGAGATGAATGAATATTCATTTGGTGGTGAATCTTACAACAAATGGCTGAATTGTTCATAAGGACTATGATCAGCCTTTACTTTCCTTCTTTCTCCTCTCTACTCATCTCTCAACTTTGGTTTTACCAGTTTACAAACTATATTAGAAGTTGAATTTTGGGTTTTTTTCCTCCCACACACTTTACATGAACTTTTAAAATTTGAATATATAAATTTTTTTTTCACTAACTGAAGAGGGAGAAAGGAAACCCTGAGTACCACCATCCTCCTGTGTTTCCTCCACCCAGGTCCCAAAGACATCTTAACGTGACCCGCAGAGGACAGTTTAGGGCTGTTATGTATATGTTGCTATCTCACTAAGAATAGAAAGTAAAACGTTAGACTATGCCAAGGAAATCTAGCATTTCCGCGTTTTCTTGGCCAGAAGTTCAGCTGGATATAAAAATATATATGCATTTTTTTATAAATCCCAATTTAAGCTCCTAGATGGTACATATTATATGTTGATTTTCTTGGGATATGTTGAAAAGTCACTTGTTTTCACAGATGAAAGTAACAGAATAGAGTCAATAATTTTAAATGTTAACTTTTTAAAATTTTATGAGAAAAATAGAAGTGTTTTTTGTTTTTTTATTGTTGTTGTTTATTTGTTTGTTTTTTAAGAGAGAGTGAAAGAGTGTATGTGTGCACATGAGAAAGGGGACAGGGCAGAGAGAGAGAGAATCTTAAGCAGGATCCATGCCCAGCTTGATCTCACAACCCTGAGATCATGACCTGAGCTAAAATTAAGAGTCAGATGCTTAACCAACTGAGCCACCTAGGTGCCCCAGAAGTAAAGAACATAATTGAAGTGAAGAACTATTTTTTGAGATTTATGCTGTATCGTATATAAATCCCACCAATCCAATTACTAAAATAAAATCCCTCCTTTTGACAAAGTACTAATGACTTTAGGAAGTTTCTTTAAAATACTCTGATGATATCTTTCATTTAGCATGACATTATATTCATTATTAGTAAGGTATAAGTGCTTAATAGAATTATCCTCTCATTATATATGAGTGATAATACATTGTAAGACAGTCTCTCACTAAATCCTATATTAATGCAAGACTTATATACTGAGAATTATGAGATTTTAAGGTGAATAAAGTGAATCTTTGGTTCTATTTCTATCACCTCTCCCTTCTTTGTAAAGATAATTGGGCAATATAGGTTTTTCTGCTGAGATATTGGCAAAATAAAGAATGTCTAATGCCAGTAGAATATTAGTAATAATTTAAAAAGCAATGTAAATAGTGAAAAATAAATGTCTGAAACAAAAATATTACTTATCTGAAGAACAACCTGATAATAAGCTTAAAATTCACATGGACCAGTGTCACAATCTGATCCCATGACTTGAGTAGTTGATGTAATCATTCTGAGATCAATTACCATGAAAGAATATAAACTTTGCAGAATTTTGTAAGGAAGGATTACAAACAATTGAGGTCATAAGCCAGCCTTTTAAAAGATATTTTTCCAACGTACATATGGTATTGTATGCTACTCTTCTTATTGCCTACAGTTTCATTGACCATTGGTCACTGAGAATACAGGTCTGTTGTTAAACTGAGTTTGTATAAATCCCTAAATCTTAAATTAAACTATTGTACTAACAAAATTATGTTTATAAACTTTAATTTTAGGGTTATGGTTATATTTTTTCATTATATCAAAGAAAAATACTACTTAATAGCAGTTGAATATGTTGAACCATGATATCATCATATTCCATCAATATTATTTTCCTTTTACTATTGTTATTAATAGTGATGATCTGTATATGTTCTCTTACTTTGTAGGGAAGAGATCATGATAAAGACCAATATCACCACTGGAGAGTTGAAAAAGGAAAAAAACAAAGGGACAAAAGTTTCCCAATTACCAAGTATATAAAGGATACACACCAACATTATAATAAGATAATATGATAAATAATTTGATACTGGATAAGTTTTTGATTTAGGTGAAATGAATGAAATCCTTAAAAACCATCACTCTATGCCAAAACTGACCCCAAAATAAATTGGAAACAAACTTTCACACAAGATAACTATAGGTCCAGATGGCAGTATTGTCCACACAGAAACAGAAAAACATTATAATGCAAAAAGCAGAGAGACCTAGATTAGATGGAAGGCTATACCATATTCATGGATCTAAAGACTCAATATTTATAAGATGTCAGTTTCCCTCCACATGCTCTACAAATCAGTGTAATCTGTCAAAATTCCAATAGGATTTTTGTTTTGGTTGAAACTATATTTTTTGTATAAATTTTAGAATCAGATTGTCGAAAGACTAAAATAGCCAAAACATATTATAGAAGAAGTTTGAAGATTTACACTACCACATATCAAGATTTACTATAAAGCTACAGTTTTTAAGACAGTCTGGTAACAGACTCACATATGGTCATTTCATTTTCAGTGAAGTAGCCTCTGCAGTATAGAATGGTAAGATTATCTATAAATGGATCTGGCTTCCTTAGATAGCCATTTACTATAATATATTTTAACCCTCTGTGTTAGTTTTCAAAATATTATAGACTTTGTAGCTTAAATAAACAACATAAGCTTCTTATCTTAATAGTTCTGGATGTCATTAGTCTGAAATGAGTTTCAGTTGGCTAAAACCAACTTGCAGTCAGGGCCACATTCATTCTGGAGATTGTAAGGGGCAATTCATTTCCTTGGCTTTTCCAGTTTCTAGAGGTCACCTGCATTCCTTGAGTCATAAACTCATTCCCTCAACTTGAATGTCAGCAACATTAGGTCCAATCCTTGTGTCCCCTCTTTCTGGTTCTCTTTTGCCTCCTTCTTTGACTTTTAAGAACTCATTTTAGGGTCAACTGATTAAGAATCTTCATTTTATATACAATCTTAATTGACCTTTGACATGCAATATAACATATTTAATATTCTAGGGACTAGGACATGGGCATCTTTGTGTGGGAGGTGGCTATTATTCCACCTAACATTATCCATAGAACTGCATACATATATACACCAATGCAAATGTAAAATAATATTTTTGGAAGTATTTAAGATAATAGCACAAACTTGGAAACAACATAATTGTCCTGACGGGGGGAACAAAGAAATATATTGTATTATACTCTCAAAACGGAACAGTTTGAAATTACATAGCA
Source organism: Canis aureus (assembly GCF_053574225.1). Taxonomy (NCBI): domain Eukaryota; kingdom Metazoa; phylum Chordata; class Mammalia; order Carnivora; family Canidae; genus Canis; species Canis aureus. The sequence goes on from NC_135613.1 coordinate 560,862, forward strand.
AAACGACAAGGGTGAATCTTAGAGACATAATGCTAAAAAAAAAAAAAAGGAGATTACATGTACAGGATTCCATTTATATACAGTAGAAGCATGGACAAAACTAATTTATAGTGATAGAAGTTAAAAATAGTAATGAACTCTTTTGGGGTTATTTGGGAGAGTCCAAGAAAGGGTTTCTATGGTTCTGATGAAGTTTATAACTCAGTTTATATGGTTATTGCACAGGTGTGTTCACTTTTCAAAAACTCTTTGAGTTGTGCACAGAATTGTGTGCTTTATTGCATCTCCCCCCATATAAGTCTTCAAAAATGAAATCTGTTAAAACATAAAATCTTCAAAAATGTTTCCCTATAACAGTATAGTTCAATTTATTTTCCCCAAACTCTGATGTTTAAGAACGATTCTGCTTTATATATTAAAGGGCAGAGCTGTTATACAGCATGGAGAGTCGATACATATTTCCAATATACCACAGTATCCTAAGATCTGCTACGTTTTTATTATACGAACCTTTTAAAGTTATTTTTTCAATCTCTTCATTTGCTTGTGAGATTCAGCAATTTTTACATAATTAGTCTAACAGGATAATTTTATTTAATAATCAATTATTAAATATATATGACATTTCTCTTGATAATCAACACTGGCTATGGCCCCCTGGGCGTGTGAATGTGTGTTTTTACACATTCACTCACACGTGTGTGTGTGGACAGCTGCTCTCTGGACCAGGAGAGTGCATTGTTTATCTTACTGATTTGTACCCCAATTGTGAAGTCAATTACACGTACTTTAGACGCTTTTTATTGGCCACTTATTCACAAATATAAATGGGATAGAAAGCATCATTTTATCATTGCTATTCAATGCCAATACCAAATTCTTATGCTAATGAGAGCCATGAGTTCATTGGTGAAATAGGATTTACTTTTGTTTGCCCTGATATTAGCTTCTCTGGGTAATAAGCCCTTCAAAGTTAAACAGGGATAAAATGAATATGAAGCTATTTGGTGCTATACAACTGTTGAGTTGTCTGTGAAACACACTCACACACACACGCACACTTTTACAGAATATACTTATTGAGCAGCACCCATTCCAAAAAGAACATTGAAGTGTGTGTTACCCTACCCCCTTGGAAATGTTTTCCTTCTTCGTACTTGTTTGTGTCAACAAAAAAAGTCTGAATTTCACCTCATCTATGTATAGTCCGAGAGAGAGATCCACTTTACAGATTTCAAACAAAACAAAACTGTGTGGTTGCTTAGCAAACTCACCCAGCATATTCTGGATGGGGATTCAAATGAGATCTTTCTTGTATAATATCCTCTAGAATATTTCAAAGACTGTCCTACTGTCAGGAAATAATGAAACGCTTAAGCCTGGTCCCGGGTCGGTCAGTACCCACATCCATACCTGGCCCATTGTTTCTACCACGACCGCCCTCCTACAAGTCTTGGGGCTCTAGCCTCTCTCTGCTGCCTGCGTTTTCTTAAATTCACCATGTCCAGTCCAGCAAAGTCAACTCTGAACATTTTCCAGAGGCTTTCATATTTAGGAACCTCTCCAAAACCCTCTTTTGGTGTCTCCTCACCCTCACATGGTAAGTGTTAAGTGTGATTTACATTTTCTTTCTTAAGAATGTCTTTCCTGACCATTGCACGTAAGTCAAGTGCCATCGCTATAAGGTTTCACATATGCAGGTTCCTTGTTTTTAAAACAGTATTCTGTTCTTTGTCCTACCTTCATGTTGGTAATGTCCACTTACCTCTCTAGAATGTGAACTTCATGAAAGTGGCCCATTACTGTTTTTATGTATAATATTCACCCCGGTGCCTAAGAAGGTGAGCCCGTAGAGACAAACCAAATATAAGTTGAAAGTAACTGAGCAATATTTTATCCATCTAGAAGGAAATATTTATTTCCTACTTGTACAGCATCCAGAGAGCCACCCAAGGAGCACTTCATGTTGAAGTTGTAGCAAAGAGCTCTAAACTAAATTGTTTCTTCTAAGAGAATATGGAGAGTGATGTTGAAAATAAGTTCATGAGTAGACTCAAAAAATATATATATTTTACTTTCTTCTATATGTATCTAACTTTAAGTGCATTGGGACTTGTGCATTGTACCATTCAGATGTACCTGTGATCCCTGGAAAATGTGCTAGGGAAGGATTTTTACTGCATACTTCTGTTAAGTTCAAAGTTCCTTTGTAAGCGTGTTTAGTCCTGCAAGAAATGAATGAGTACAAATATGAAGCTTACTGTATTTTTCAGGGTCACAGCAGGAAATGGATTGCCACTGCCAAATACATACTTGAAGAAAGCTAATGGAGGAACTATTTGCAAAAGCAGTGCAGGGTAAAAAGAAGATTACAAGACATGCTAGCCCTGGGCTAGCAACAGGAGGAGCCATTATTGCTTAAGCCTGAAGAATCAAGAAAGGGAATCATTATTAGATCCCTGAGAGAATTGTACAAGAAGGCCAGTTGTCAGGAGCTGTAGAATTGAGTAGTGTAACCCAGCCATTGCCCATCTCTGGCCGCGTAGATATCTGGACCCCAGTCTCATCTTACTTTTCCAGTCTCTTGCCAGCTTTCCCATTGACTGAACCTATTGGAAGGCGGAGGGCTGGGGAAATAGTCAATATAGTCCATATGTTTCAAACTTTTGTAGCACAGAACATGATGGAAAAGGGTCAGGAGAGGATATGAAGGGGTAAGTGGAACTATCAAGCAATTATTATCCAGAGTCAACTTATTTTTGTTCATTTGCATTGGATACCAAAGTTTATTTTAAACGTCACAAACCACAATTTCAACTTTTATATATTTGGTGGATTCTTATGATCAACTATAGAAAATATATCAACAATAACTGCATCACCCACAAAGTGTGCTTATACAACTATGCATATATAGTATAATTATATATAAATATTTTTTACAGAGTGAGGAATATAATAATATATTCATGGTTCTCCTACATTTTTTAAAAAATATTTTATTTATTTATTCATGAGACACACATAAAAAGGCAGGGACCTAGGCAGAAGGAGAAGCAGGCTCCCCATGGGGAGCCTGATATGAGACTCCACCCCAGGATCCTGGGATCATGACCCAAGCCAAAGGCAGATGCTCAACCCCTGAGCTACCCAGGCACTTCTACATTTTTCTTTACAGAGAGCATCAGGATTGCTGTGCGTTTTTAAAAGTATCCTCCATGTGTATGTCATTTTAATACCTACATAATCTTATAATGCATGGCTGTACCATAGTAGTGTGAGTGTACATTTTTGTGTGTGCATGTGTGGGGTTGCATATGTTACTGTTGTTCTTCTTTTCTTTCTCTCTTTTTATTTTATTTTTAAAAAGATTTTATTTATTTATTCATGACAGAGAGAGAGAGAGAGAGAGAGGCAGAGACACAGGCAGAGGGAGAAGAAGACTCCACACAGGGAGCCCGATGTGGGACTCGATCCCGGGTCTACAGAATCAGGCCCTGGGCTGAAGGTGGCGCTAAACCACTGCGCCACCGGAGCTGCCCTCTCTCTTTTTAAGATTTATTCATTTATTTGAGATAGAGACACACACAGAGTGGGAGGAGGGACAGAAGGAAAGAATCTTCAAGCAGATTCCCCACTGAGTGTGGAGCCAGACTCAGTGCTCAATCCCCAGACCCATGAGTTCGTGACGTGACCTAAAACCAAGAGTTGGACACTTAACAAACAGGGCCACCCAGGTGTCCCCTTTTCCTTCCCTTTCTTCTTCTTTTCTTTCCTCCTGAATTGAATTTTGGCAGTTTTAAAACTTGGAAATTACTTATTCCTAGTAATGAAATTCCTCTTTGGGAATAATAGGGATATTTTTAAAGTAATGTAGGGAGTCACAGGAGAAAAAGTAAGAGACCTCAAATTCCATGTGAGATTATCATTAGGAAAATCAGATCTTTGAAATAACAAGTTTGAATTTTTTAAATGATGGAATCTAATTTTTTGCCTAATTTTCCTTTGGTTCTTGCTTCTAGAGTGAGGGCAGAAGGGTTTCTCACTATTTCCAGCTTTCTTTAGAAAGGGAACACGTAGAAATGTCTTATGCATAGTTGAGTTAAAGGGGGGACTCTTGAATGAAGTTGAAAATTTCAGATTCCTTCAACACAAAGATTGAAGTATGAAATGATATTTGTATGCTAAGAGAAAATACAACCAAAGGGAGTTGTGATTTTCTTCTTTAACTAAAATAGTTAACCATTTAGAATAACCATTCCCAAGTTGTAACACACAACTTTTCCTATGCATCAAGGTATAATAAATCACTAAAGGTTTTAAAATATTTTGTGAATAATAAAAATTAGAGGACACTGCCTTTTTGTTTTTCAACTTATAGTCTTTATATGGACTATATCTCATAGGGACTATAGGAAAAAGAATAATATATTAATAGCAATACATACATATTAATTCTATTATGAAAGGTCATTAAATAGCAACAGTAACAATAAAATAGTAAGTCAAATCCATCATATTTTAAATATGCATAAGCTATTTTATTTTTCCCTAATAGTGAAGACTGTTTGCCATTAATACCATATGTTTAAAATTGCAAACCTCACACTCTGGAAGCTGATATTCCTGACACTTGTTCAGTTATGAGCAATCATAAAGAACTCAAAGAAATGTATGAAAAGATTTATTGATTTCAACATCTGGCATATATCTCTTTTTTGCAAATGAGGGAAATGTTCCTTTGGGTAGAAATGTAAACTTAAGGAGTATGGTCATAATACAGAAAGGGCCTTGAGGGACGCCTTGGTGGCTCTGCCTTTGGCTCAGGGTGTGATGCCAGTCTGGGGATCGAGTCCCGCGCCGGGCTCCCTGCATGGAGCCTGCTTCTACCTCTGCCTGTGTCTCTGCCTCTCTGTGTCTCTCAGGAATAAATGAGTCTTTAAAAAAAGAAAATAAAGAAAAAGAAGGAGCCTTGAAACAGGCAGAGAAGAGATGTCTAGTTCTAGATCCTAAAGACACCAAATGATGGAAGCAGGCAGACTTTAGGGAAAGATGGCTTCTTTCGCAGGATACCTCAGCTGGTGATAAAATACTTCCTGATTGTGAATACGCAACACATGAGAACAGAAGATTCATTAAAAATCAGACTTACCCTCAGTAACCGCCTATTGACTATGATGACACATGTACATTACGTTGATCAGCCCTTGTATAAAAAAATATGAAAAAGGCAACTGCATGTTCACCAGAGTATCTGAAATCTGAAATCTACTGTTGCATGGTCGAGGGCAGACATTTCCTGTATCTGAAACAAAGTCTTGGTATGAGTACAAGAAAGGATATTACCTGGAAATTAGAGCTATATTTTGTGTTCTCCACTTAACTCTGCTTTATATTTGGAGTAAATACTTTAAAAAAACAGTGATACCACAATTTAGCATTTACTATGTACCAGACAATCCTCTCTATGCTCTTTATTAATCTTACCTGGTATAGGAAACATGAGTCTACCTATGGTTCAAATTAAAAGAATTCTTTGAGTTGAAGTGTAGATGATACAAAGGCCTCGGATGTTAATAAAACACCGTTTGATTCCCCATTTCTTATTCTCTGTACTAATGAGGAAACAAAGCATAGTGCACGAGAGTGCAGACTTTGGAGGAGTTAGTCTTTCTGGGTTGAAATCCTGGCTTGACTAATTACTCAGGCAAACTATCTAACCTGTTATGGAAGATTAAAGATGATTGTAAATTCTCTGCCCTCCTCCTTGAACCTTAGGAGTAGCTTTTGACCAAAGGAGTCAGTGGAGGTGATGCAGTTCCAATTTCTAGGTACAGGCCTTATGGGTACTTATAGGTACTTCCTATACTTATAGGTACTTCCTTCTGTTGAAACCTTCTCTCTGGGGGCCCTAAGCTACCGTGTATCAGACTGTTATGAGATCACCCTGCTGGAAGAGCCAGGTGTAGGTGCCCTGGCTGGCAATCCCAAAGGAGCCCAGCCTTCAGGCCATCCATTCTCACCAACGTGCCAGATGGGTGAGTGCAACCATTTTGGGCCCTAGACCAGCCTGTCTTTCAGCTGAGGACAACTGAGTGACCTCCATCAATGTCATAAGGAACTGGAGAATCATTCAACATGGACTTGCTTGAATTCTTAACTCTCAAAATCATGAGATTTAATAAACTAGCGGTTGTTATAAGCTACTAAGCCTGGAGGAATTATAATAGTATGTACATTGTGGAGTTCTCAAGAATTGAATGAGATAGTACATGTGAGGTATTTAAAAATGTCTGATATATAATCAGCCCTCAAATATGAGGTATCTTAATAGTTATTATTTCTCCATAGATTCCCTTCAGAGACTTGGTGAGGGAAGAATGGTTGTGATCTGATAAACCTGGAAATTCTTGGATCTTGCACTAATCCTAAAGTCACTTTATAATGTCCCGATCTCGATCCTTTGTCTCACTGCATTGATTCTCTCACTGGCAAACAGACCTAATGTCTTCACTTGGATTTCCCCAGAAACAGAGGCCGAGTAATGACGTAAATGCAAGGAATTTATTTGAGAGTGAAATAAGCCCTGATATGTTTGTTGGGAAGTGAAATAGAGAAGGAGAGTCCATAAGGGTGCAACTGGAATTTAATTCCAGTAGGAAATTCTGGGAGTCCGTGAAAAACACGCTTCGAAATGATGTCACTCAAGGGGCAAGCAAGGTAGCTGAGTCTCTAACATATCAACTTGGATCATTGATTGAGGGCTGCTGGGACGGGAGGATTAGACCAGCCAGGTGGTCCCCGGTGGCAAAATCATCCTTAGGAAATGAAATGCTGGTGCTGTCGGTTAGCAATTGTGCCCGTGCGCTCTGGGCGGTAAGAACAAGGAGTCAGGTAAGGGCACCCCGAACATCTACTGTAGTTCACGAAGTGAGGAATGCCGGGCCATCCATCTGCTCAGCATCCCGTCTACGGAATCTTCCGTCCAGTGTAGGATGGGTCATTTCTATTCATTTATATATTGGAGCATCTACTCACTTGGAACTGCTCAAGGCAAGGATCTCACGCTGGAAAATTAAATCTCTGCTACCCCTATTTCCTGTGATATCTAATGAGACTTGTAATTAATCCCGGGCTTTGACGTCTTGAGAGGGCCTCGGGTCCCAAGGCTCCGCGAACAGAGCCAAAAGTGTCGGCACTTCAGAAAATCCCCGAAGCTTGGAGAATCACTTAGAGGGCTACCGGCCCTGCCATCCTCTGACATGGTTGTGTGAGATCATCGAGTTAACTGTCCCCTGCGAGGGGACTTGCCTTGTGCTTTTGAAGCGTTTCCTTTCAAAGGACTTGGCTTTCTCTTAGATAAAGAGAGAAACCAAGAAACCGTTCTTACTTTCGGGGTGAGTTCCCGAATGCCTGGGGAACAGGGGCAGCCCCTCTTTGTAGAAAAGGTGGGGGAGGGGCGAAGGTGCTGTGTACATTTACATTTTAAAGCGTGTAATCGTGTTATTATCTGAAACTAATGCCACGCTGTTGAAATTTAGATAAAGTGTCCTGTAATGCATACAAAATGTTCATTTGTTGAAGGCCATTAAGTTAATATCCTGGCAACAAGATTAAATGCAAGGCATTTACATAATCATTAGTCGCGAGGTGTAGAAAAGATAATTAAATATTCCACCACATTAATTTATATTTAATTAACTGTGCTTTAGTGATCCTTCTGTCTGAATATTAATATTGTGTAAATAAACAATTAGAATGCATACTGATTTTATTAAAGGCCTATTCTTAAAATTAAGTAAAAGATGCAATCATTAATGTAATCATTTCTTATTTTGAATCCTAATCACGTTAATAAAGTTTAAAAAGGTCCACCGTTGGCCTCGGCCAGGACAGCCTTATATTTTATATTTCCGATTGCAACGTACTTTGTGGATTTTAGAACCTATTCGTTTAGTTTACGCCAACAGTTCTTCAGTTTCATGATATTCTACTCTGTGCTTCTTTTAAATCAAGACTGACACTGCACTTGAGAAACAGGAATCCTCACCATGCGGCAGAGCCCAGGGCCCCCGGGCGCCCCCCGGGCTGCGCTTCTCCTGGGGTGACCGCGGCCTTCGGAGGGAGCAGCGGCCAAGCCAATCGGGTGGGGCCAACTGGGGGGCAGCGACGCCAAGCCCATAGCCTGTAGCCAGCCTAAAATTCCTGAGTTTTTAGAGTCTTTTTTTTCCGTAGTCTTAGGGGAATTCCTGCAAAGATCGGCCGCCCCTAGTGGGGTCAGCAGCCGAAGTGTGCTCTGGCCTCAGATGCCAGTGTCCGTGGCAGGCACAGATCCCCGTGAAGTGAGAGCCCGACGAAAGGCGCAGAGCGTCCAGGTCTCCGGGCCTTGGTTTGCCTGGATGGTTCGAGAGCCAGCCAACGAATTGTCCAAATCCTCATAAAGCATCCCCAGGAGGGGAAGAGACCAAACAGGAGGTGGTGGGGGAAGGAGGACACTCGGTCTCCCTGAATCATGACAATGCGTTCTTCGCCAAAACGCAAAGTCCCATCAGACTGTCACTAAATAACCGTCGTGTCTCCCTGTCAGAGGGCTTTCCACATTAAGCGGTGACATCCAAGCCAAACCGCTTGGGGTTCCATAGAAAATATTTATTGGGGCAAACGATTCAATGGCCCCTTTAACTGTCTACGTGGAGTCTTCAGGGAAAAAGCTGTGTCTCACCAGCACCCACTTCCTAATGAAAACATCTGTTTCTGGAATGAGAGGGGACTAACAAGGTCACTTCCGCTTCTTTTCAAGGCTGTCGAGGCCTCGTGTCTGCCGTCCGTCGGGGAGGCCGACGGTCCCCTGGGCCCCCGGGAGAGGCTCCCTGTCGGTTCCTGAAGGCAACTGTTGCAAGGCCGGGAGTCGTTGGGGTGGATCGAGCTGCCGCACTTCACAGCCCAAAGCGGGCGACGTCCTAGACAAGGGATGGGGCGGTGGCCCGCACAGCTGACCTCGAAGCCCGCAGGCCGGCCCGCAGCCAGGGATCCCGAGAGTGGCTCTGCGGCCGGTCCCCTTGGACGGTGTGACAGGCGTCCGCCTCCCGTCCCCGCAGCCGGGCAGGTGGGGTCTCATCCAGGGAACCCCGACACCTGCTGGCCCATCCCACAGGATTTCCGAGCAGCTCCTCTGCTACTTTCCGACACTCCCAAGATGAGGAAGAGCAGCTTCATGGCTTTAGAAGCCACGTGTCAATTCAGGTGGAGGGGACACACGATACCCGGCTACGCGGGTCAGGAAATACTGATGGAGCCTCCTCTGAGCGGCTAAGGATCCCTTCCCCCAGGGCGGGCACAGGTGTAGGCTGACGACAGGCCCAGCCGCGACTTCCGAGGCTGCACGACCAGAGTTTGCTTCTTCCAAGCCTCCGCTTCGCTGAAGGATAGAGCCTGTGTCGCCCAAGCAAAGCCGGGACCTGAGGTTACAGGAAACACGTCGTTGGAGTCGGAGTCCCCGAATGTCTGGTTGCTGAGGTTGCTGAGTCCCCAGGTGTGCGACAGGTGCCCTACTGCCTGAGCCACGCTCCAGTCCCGCCAGGGAGCCCGCAGACCGTGGAATATAAATGACTCGAGCACGGGTCTCAGGAAACACTCCCCCTTCTTCTGTTTGAAATCTTAATTTCCTTTCTGAAGTTGTTCCTGTTGCACAGAAGCACGGGTTCCGCCGGTTCCATCGCCCGAGACAGGCTGTAGGGCCGGGCGGCGGAGACTGGGACTCCCCAGACCCAGCAGACAGGTAAAAAGTTACACTCTGCGCAGTCAAGTTCCTCAACCATCTCTTTTATCTTTTTGATGAGATCTAAACTCACCTTCTTTGCAAATAAGATTGTATTTTTTCAGGGCGAATCATGTCTCAAAACTGTCAGGTAGCTATTTCCCAGAAGTATATTCAGTCCCTTTTATTTTATTTATATAGTCTTATGTATTCACGTTATATCTCTACATACACCTACACCTGTCCATTGTATCTTTATTTTATTATTCTATTCATAAAATGCTTTAGATTAAAAAAGGGAGAATTCTCTAAACATGAAATGCCAGAGATAAAATAATAATAATAAAAAAAAAACTTAAATGCTGCAAATTTCTATGGAACCAATAGGAAAAACCTTCCTAGCAGAAAGTAGATCTTTATTTTTATTTTTTCAGAACGTAGATCTTAGAACAGACCTATAATTCTGATAAGCACAAGAAATATAACTTTTTGTTGAATGGCTAATTTAGGTGATTCACCCAAGAGCTACCGGTGGTTGTATTATCTTCTAAAGCTTCTAGAAAACCCATAATCTAACGTTTTCCTTTGAGATTTTTATCCCGTTACAATTTGCACAAGAGTTTGATTGGGTTGAGATCAATTGAGACAAAGGTGTCAAAATATCTTGTGTAGCTTTGCAACTTGCTCCACCTACTTTGTGCTGATATATTGGTCACTTATTATCCTGACCCCTTATCAATGAACTGAAACCGCTCGAGAACATAATCTCTTTTTTGTGCATCATTTTCTGTAGTGATAAAATGAGTAAGTTGAGCTAGTTTGACAATTTTGTGTCTGATAAGCTAAATTATTTGATTTACACCCCCCGCTTTGGCATGATAATCACATTAAGATATTGGTGCTGCGTTCATGTATAAGTGCATACTTATGTATGTGCGTAATGATTTTCAGAGGGATAGAGAACCGAGTTCATTTTTCTTTTTCTTTCAAAAGAATATTTTGCCAAAATTTCTCTAACACAGCCAGGAAGTGGTTAATGCTGCGGAAGTATTGATTTTCCCATACATAATTAAGGGAAAAAATGAAGAGAGAGAGGCCAGTTTTCCAAATGACTTCAATTTAAATAGGGAATTAAATCTGAATAAATGCCAGTCCCTTCTACATGGAGCATCCTAATTTAAACAGAAATTTAGTGCTAATTTCAGTCTGTTGCCTATTCGATTTACTTGTTCCTCAAATGCTCAAATAAATAACAAATCAAGGAAATAGAAAAAAGCATGATTAATTTTGAATGGGAAGGGGGACAGATGGAAGGTTTCACAAAGGACTTGTCATCCAGGAGTAGTCTTGGGCGTGAGTAGGCATTCAGTTTGTGCCAATTCCAAGAGCCTCGAATAAAATGCAGATTCCTTAGCTTGGTGTTGGGTCCCTTGTAAAGCTCCTCATTTCAAAGGACATGAGGGGAAAATCTGGGGAAAGCGTTCTGGTAATTTTTTTCTTTTTTAGATAATCTCAATTCTCCCATAGTTGAGCACAACTATCTCCAAAAAGGAGACCTAAGCTAAGACCCTAATCTTAATGTTCTATCCAACTGCATCATGTTACTGTGGTGAGATTATCTTCTAAGATTATCCTTTGCTCCAGATTTCCTGTGCCAAGTCATCCACGGAGGTGATGGTTCCAATTAGCCGGGGATGTAGAAAGGCAAAGAATTCAACATCTACAACAATAAAATAACTGTGGGCTATGATACCTACGGAGCTACACAGAGAAGAAAGAGGATTGATTAGTGGTTACTTCCTGTTGAATGATTCTGGAAGTTTTCTGTTTTTCAAAAATTCACGTGGAGTCCATGTTCCAGTTTGCCTATTAATGAGAATAAGATAAATTTTTTGTACCAATTTCCCTTTGCTTCCCCTGAGACGTCAGTGCAGCATGTACTTTAAAGCTGAGTTTCTTCTATTAGGAAGGTGCTAATTTGGATGAAGTTAAACCACTTAAATGTCCACAGAGATTTGGGGAAACTAATTGAGCTCAAGACATGTTGAAAATATTGAGTGATTGTATTTTTAAAGTAAGATGTTCTTGCAAGCATGTGTACAATAAAAATAAAATGAAATCGGTGCAGAATGGAGGGTGGTGCCCCTAGGTTCCTGGCTCATGGTAGAAATATTTTTTAAAAATTTCATAGACTACTTATTTAGGTAAAGAGGAAGAAAACTCGGTAATAACATTTCCCAACACTACATAAATCTCCTTTATGTTCTGACTTACAGGAAGATGTTTCTGGAATATTTTATTTTGGATTTTAATTTGGGATTAGGTCTAGGGTCGGTTTACTCTGGTAAGGAGACAGCAGAGTGGGACGTGGTGGCATGATGTCATAATCTTCTTTGTCCCTTGAAAGTGGCAATTAGTTGGAAATTGATGTATGCATGATTTTTAATTGATGAGGTGTGGTGATGGAAATAGATGTACAATAATTGTGTTTTTTTTAAAGATTTATATATATTTTTTACAAAAAACAGGGGGTTAGTGGCAGAGGAAGAGGGAGAGAATCCCAAGCAGCCTCCCTGCTGAGTGCAGAGCCCAACCAGGACTTGATCTCATGACCTTGAGACCATGACCCACGGTGTAATCAAGAGTCAGACGATTGAGCCCCCCAGGTGCCCCTACAATAACTGTTGGTAAAGAAACTTTTAGTCACCATTGTGTCGACTTACTACGCTGCTATACTTCTTTCTTCCAAACTTCTCCCTTTGAACATATTTTAACTGCTTATGTTCTGTAGGAAACGCATTCTCATTTAGCTCTGAATAACTCAGAAAAGAAAGTCGGTGAATGTGGGTAATAGAGAGACATTTCGGGTGGCGAGGAGGCCTTGGCTTACAGCCACGTAGAATCAGTCTTCTCCTGGGACCTCTGCAAATGCTCAGATTGGGGCTCATTGAACATTCATATGTTTACTAGTTTAAAGGACATGAATCAACAGTAAGAGATACACAGGGTGACTGTCCTATGGGGAAAGGGCACAGGACTTCCAGGCCCTCTCTGGATGCCAGGCTCTCCCCACACGGCCGCGTGTTCACCAACCTGGAAACTCAGTAACACTTATCCTTTGGGTTTTATGGAGGCCTCATAGCATGGGCATGACTGACTGAATCATGGTCCATTAGATACTGACTTAACCTCCAGCCCCCTCTCCTCCCTGGAGGTCAGGGGGTGTGATTGAAAGATCGGGCTCTCTGATCACATTGGTGGGAAACCAGACTCCACCCTTGGGAGGGGGGGCGTCCAAAGTTCACTCCATCAACATAACAAAAGACATTTAAATTGTCCTTATCAAAGGAAATTCCTAGAGTTTTAGGAGCTCGGAATCAGGAATAGTGGAAGAAGACCAAATACTCTTTTTTTTTTTTTCCTTAAAGATTTTATGTATTTGAGAGAGAGAATGAGCATGAGCGAGCGGGCAGGAGAGGGTTAGAAGGAGAAGCAGACTCCCCGCTGAGCAGGGCCCGGTGTGGGGCTCCACCCCAGGGCCCCGGGATCTAACCCGAGCCTAACAACTGAGCCCTCCAGGCCCCAAAGACCAAATACTTACAAGGAATAGATTTCGCTCACCTAAGTGACCAAATACGCGTTTCTTATAAATCGCAGCATCACCGAAGCGCTAACTTCCACCACACCACCTTTACCGATGCATCCTCAGGTGTATCGTGACCTTCTGAGCAGCGTCTTCCAGAGTGACGGCAGGAAGGCTCGGCGCACCCTCTGCCGGAGAGCAAGGCCTGAGGCCGGAGGGTCTGAGCCCAAAGCTGCCTTGCCCGCCTGTTCAGCCCGCAACTGCGGTGCTGAGCTCTTTGTCCGGCACATGATACAATGCAGCAGTCCTGCCCCACCGCTCAATCACATTTTTTATTCCTAAAATAATCATCTCACTTATATGCTTTCTTTGTTTTTTTAACACATGCGAATCTTGGGGCCAATTAGCTGGGAAAGCCCGAAGGATGCTGAACCCGGGGTCTGAGCTGAGCAGAGCCACCGGGCAGCAATTTACTTGGTTAAAAAAAAAAAAAATACAGAAACAGAGTTTTTCTTGATTTTCCTTTGAAAATCAATAATTTTGTACTAAGCAGTTAAGTTATTCAAATAAATCTCCGATTATCTGATGCCCTGGAACTGTTTTCTTCCCTCCAAGGTACATTCGGAATATGGTGAGGATTTGACTGGAGGGTTAAAAGAAGTGAATTACCTCCTTGTTTCTTCAATAGTTATCACATTCTTTCATCTTTCTGTTTGCATTTCTATGTGTTTCCAGAAGCAGGCCAGCAAGCAAACAAACAAAAATTTACTTGTATGTAGTAATTACAGATTGCGATTGATAAGAATAAACGTTGCCTTTAGGCTGAGCATATTCTCTCCTTGCAGGTGAAACTAGGTAGACGGTTTAAGAGTAAAGTGCACAAAGTTTTGTACGTTCGCTTAAAAGAGCACATTTACTACATCTGAGTGTTTCAGTTAGACTTTTTACTACTAGTTTCTAACACTAAGAAAGGCACTCGTATTTCCGGTTCAATCAGACTATTTTTGGTCACATTTAGCAGCATCTTACAAATGTATCTCCAACTACATAAATATTTTCAGTTAAAGTGTGGCCTTAGCTCTCCTACTTTCTTTACACTCTACCTAACAGGAGACTACACGCCCCACACCTTCCTCACCAATGGGTTTCCATGTCTTGTGGTCTGGCTTCCTATGTGTCCGTCCTTATCCTAAGGCTGTCCTCACTAATGTCATTGATTAGTTCCCCTTGGCATGGTTTGGTGAATAATTTCCCGTCTTTAACTTAGATAACCTTTCTGTGGTCTTTGGCTGATTTCCCTCAGTTGCATAGAACTTTTTGACCTTCTTTAACACACCATTTTGTTCTTTATGGTTCTCTTCCTGCCTTCTGACTAGGCAGCTTGAGACTTCGCCACGGATTCCTCTTCCACGGCTCACCTGGTTGGAAATCCTCATTATTCTCACCACGTCCAGCTTCTCTTCTCCTCTTTGTACTCTTCCCAAGAGGCATTTCTATCCAGTCAAATTGCATGTCAAGATTGAAGCGCAACCACACTCAAATACGTAGTGCTAAAGCAGAATCCTCTCCTGGAACCCAGCCCCCCTGCATTATTTGAATCTGCCTACATGAAATCCATTTTTTTTTTTTTTTTTTTTTTGCCTATTTGAAATCCTAACCAGAACCCCTGTGGGTACCTCTACTTCAGACTTACGCATGTATGTGTGCATGAACATGGGCACACGTTCTGTATCTCCTACAAAGCTGCATCTTTTGAGTTTGTGACAATTTTTTTTTTTTTTTTTTTTTTTTTTGGTTTTTAAAATATTTTATTTAGGGATGCCTGGGTGGCTCTGCGGTTAAGCATCTGCCCTCAGCCCAGGTTGTGACCCAGGGTCCTGGGATCAATTCCCACGTCAGGCTCCCTGCATGAAGCCTGCTTCTCCTTCTGCCCATGTCTCTGCCTCTCTCTCTCTCTCTCTGTGTCTCTCATGAATAAATAAATAAAATCTTAAAAAAATAAATTATAAAATAAAAATAAAAAAGTGAACTATATGCAGATATTTGAAGAAAGTACTATCATTTCCTCCTTACTTATCTGTATCTGTTCTCAAAACTGTCCGCCCAATGAAAGACACAGTATTTATCAGTATTTGACAGTATTTATCCACTGGCCCCCAGCCTCCCTTGTCAAGAGTGGCCCTGCAGTGCTTGCTCACTGCCCTTCTGGGTCTCTCCTGTGGGAGGGGCATGCATCTTTGTGCCAGTCTCATGGGTGAAGGTGTCTGGGAAGGAGCTTGTGACCCTGATAAGCCGGGGGCAGCATGAGCAGCTTGGTCGTGTGGGTGTGGGTGTGGGCGTGGGCAAGGGCCTGCCTGTTCCACCCGCATCAGGCTGCTCGTCTAGCACACGCTGGCACAAGACATGGAAATGAAAACATCTGAGATCCTTTACAAGATTGTCCCTCTGTCCAGACTCCGCTTTCACCACTTTCCCTATTACTTTATCTCCATGGTACCTCGCTGGTCCTGCCTTCCCCACACTGTGCTGCCCTAGGGCACTGCCGGCGCTGCTGAGACCCATACCACCCTTCAGTTAGTATAAGCCGTCTGAGGGTGATGAAGCCTCTTCCCCTCAGCTGATTTCTCTGGTGCATATTGATATTTGTGCATGTTGCATGGACCTGTTGGGTCTATGTGACCCCTGCCTGGTGTTCCATCACATGGGCCACATTGTAGTTACCCAGGCCCGGTTAACAGGAGTCTCAGTTATTTCCATATGTCACTGTTTCAAACAGTGCTGCGGTGATTTTCTAAGCCCTAATTTTCATTTCCCATTTTTTAAAAAATTTATAAACATATGGAAATTATGAATATTCCTTTAATGACTGGAAACACACATTCCTTTTTAAAAATTGTGACATAAGTCTGTTTTCTAGCCATTGACAGAATGTGAACGCTCCCATGTGGATAAGCCCTCTCTGTGCTCATGGTCAGCAAGACATTTTTTCCAGATCTTATACTAGGTCTCTTCTTGCGTATGTTAACCTGCTTACTTCCTTCTTAGTATATATAACATATACGTTCCTGATAACACTGCTCTCATTATGAGTTAAATCTGCTTAAATACTTCTTGATCCTTTTACCCATTTTGAAACAGAGGATAGCTGAAACGGTCACAGTAAAACATATCCCCCTTTGTTCAAAGACCAGCTTATGTCTCTGCATTAATTTCCTTTCTTCTCTTTCACAGATAATTAATAGAAGATACTAGGAAGTACTTAACTTTACTTCAACCTATTTGGAGTTTATTACCCTTGTGACGCAAACATCACAACCACCAAAAATGGAGAAATTGTAAAATCTACTAGAGTAAATCTTCCCTTCAAGGACTAGGGCTCCCAAATCTCCTAGAAGTACGTTTTCAGGCTGCCCTCTCTAATCACTGCTTCCCACAGACCAAAAGCTCTTAGTGCATTACAAATGCTACACGGTTGTCCTCGACGACCGGATTCTCAAACTTTCATTTCTGAGCTGCTTCAGGTTGCTGTACTCTGGTAGACGCATTCCGCGCTCCCACTACCCTGACATTCATATGAAGCACCTGTTGTGACATTTAGTCGTTTCAGAAAATGGGCATTTAATTATTGGACAGAAATCTCTATCTCAGGAAAACTGCATATAAAAACATCAAGTCAGGGTGCTCTAAAACACGGCTTATTTAGCAAACTTCTTTTTTTTAATTAATTAATTAATTATTTTATTTAGCAAACTTCTTTTTTTTAATGATAAATTTATTTAGCAAACTTCTTAACGTCAGTGGATTCTTGAATTAATTTCCCATATTGGTTATGAATATGCACCATTCCCATTTGGTGTAAGCTCTGCCCCAGGTTCAGCAGCTTTCCATCTCCCACTAGTGTTGTTTTACATAGTCTCTGGACAATATTTTGTTTCTTTTTTTTTTTTTTTTTTTTATTTTTATTTTTTTTTTTCAATATTTTGTTTCTAATCAATCTCTTTACTTTCTTTTTCTTTCCTGCACCCACGGCTAACTCTTGACACCTTCATCCTACCTTCCATCTGTCTCTTTTCTAGATAATACATCCTCAAGATGGAGAGCCTGGGTCCCTGAGTGACTTGCCCAGGACACGACAAAACATATGATAAGTCCACGCAAATTAAAAAGTAGACATCTGTTTTGTTAAGTGGCTCAGATTGAGGGGATGATTTGTTTCCGAAGCGTACATCGGCCTGTCTAGGCTAATGAACAAGCCCTAGATCTCCAGAGTTTTTGGTGAACAGCTGAAATGCTTAACTTGTCTCTCAAAGTCTTTCAAAATCAAATGCCACTTTACTAATTTTATGGAACTCTAAATAATGTCATCTCTACCCTAGTTAATCTCTTCAAATTCTTCTGCCCTTGACTATGTTTATCATCATTAGTGTTATTTTATTTTTACTGTGGTCTTTTGCTCAGAGTCTTTCAATTTGTTCACTATCATTCTTAGGACAAACTCTGTTCTAAGGCTTGTAAAGTCCTTACGTTCTGGCTCTTTCCTATTATTTTTAACCTTATTTTTTTGCCAGTCTTCCTTGTTGTTGTTGTTGTTTTGCATTTTCTGGTCTGGAACAACCTCCTTTTCCCTGCCACCACCCCTACCCTCAACCTACACTGTTGACTCTCTTTATGTTGCTGATGTCTTCTTATCTACAGATCTCCACTAAGCAAGGGGTTACTCAAGACCTGTCCTTGTCTCCACCTTGAAACCCTCCCCAGACATTCCTCAGGACGCTGTGATTCCTCCCCAGTAGCTTCTGTATACTGTTTTTTCGTGACCTGGTTGCTTCCTTATGTACCCCACTCAGTGTCAGCTCTGAGCCTGTCGATCTCATTCGTGTGAGTTTTTGGTGGTTAGCACAGGGCTCGATGCATAAAGAGAACACAGCAGGCATTGAATGAAAATATATTCTCCATGCCAGGGAAGCCGGTTCCCGTTTCTCTAAATCCTCTCATTCCAGGACATATTCCATCTGCTCCATGAAGGCTTCTGTATGGTTCTATCCCACAACTGTTCTCTCTTTTGGAGGTGCTCTTACAGACTTAACCATCACCACTTTAGCATGCTTTTCTTCCTTAGTTGTTTCATTGCCTTATTTTTTTTCCCCAAGTGTAATCTTTGAAAAACAGGGACTATTTTGAGTAAATTATTTATGGTATTCAGTAGCAGCTTAGCTTAAGCCAGGCACTGTTTGGATAAGGATGAATAAGGAAAAAGGTTGGACCTCAGGGCGTTTGAAACCTAATAGATAGGAGAGAATGCAAACAGATAAATAGATGGCAATAGTTTTACTTTTATAATAGATGCATGAGCAATGTTCTGTGTGCCAAGAGAATATAACTGCTAAAAAATACTTCCGTAAATGAAAAGCCATAGAAAATGTCTTCCCAGCAATACAATCGGATTATGGGAAATATAATTACTCACATTGATTGTCAATAATGGTAAAATGAAGTAGAACTCAAAGAATATTAAAAAAAAAAAAGAACTCCAAAGAATAATTATATTCAGAATTCCTCAATTCTGTTTCCATAATTAATAAGGAAGGAAAGAAGGAAGGAAGGAAGGAAGGAAGGAAGGAAGGAAGGAAGGAAGGAAGGGGATCTCATTGCTTCTTTGTCACTTTCAGCCTGTGTCTTACTCTCCTACTCCCCACCCACACCCGCCTCTCACACACCTCCACGGATTTTAATTAGCTAAACCATTTATTCTGCCTAAATTATCATCTCTGTTTGTCATCCCTCATCAGCTTGGCCCAATCAAAAATAGTACCATTCCTAGTATCTCACTTGTTATCCAAGATTGTGCTGAACCTCTGAGTAGGTGAATTTGTGATGTTTTAGAAAGATGATTTAATTTTCAGTGGTACATGGATTCTAAATAGACAGAGATAAAACATCCACGATTTAATCAGCACTGGGATAGTTAAAAGGGAAAGATGTAAAATAAGGGCCTAACTTAGCTAATGAGAAAAGAAGAGTGGCGTCTAAGCCAACAGAAAGGTAAAAAGCCCAATTTATTTGACACAGACTCTATTTAAAGAAAACCTAATTTTATATTATGAATATTCACCCTCCCATCTTATTCTGCACATGTGAAATTGCTCATAGTTTTATTTATTTATTCCTCACTTTGTTCTGAAAAGGATTTAAGATAGCTTATGAGGATATTTAAAATACATCAAAGCAACATAATTAGAAATAGGTGAGAAAGTAGAAAAATAACAAGACTAGGAATCTAAAGTCAAACCAGAAATAGGACAAAATACAAGTTCACTTTAATAAAAGTTTTATGCAGTTAACCATTGTTTCTGAGATTTTCAGCAGCCTATGTTGAAGGGATTTGCTAGGCTACGGCGTTGACATACAGGATATCAAAACAAATGAACTATTCAGGAAGAGATGGTCAAAGAGGCCTCAGAAAGACACCGTATGGTGTAATGAACAGCCTCCTCAGCCACGTTCCTATCAACCTTGAAGTAACTACGGTGAATTTCATGAGGCGGTTTCCTGTCGAGAGGCGAATGGCATCTAGTCAAGGACATTTCAAAGTGAGACACTGTGACTCCGCTCCGGGGGGAGGGAGGGCAGAGGAGCAGTAAGACATAGGCCAATACGGGGCCATGCGCTGGTTTGATCGGATTATTGGTACAGATTGTAGAGTATTGAGTCCAATAAATCGTTACCATCCTCTTCTCTGAGTCCTCAGGAAATTATTTCAAATTCTTTCAAAGTTACTGCAGACCCACTGAACCAAACATATTCTAACTAATAAGTCCAGAAGAAGAGGTAACTACCTATAAGGCCCTCACACATGCTCTGGTTGTGGAACACTCGGTAATGACTTTTAGGAACCCAACAAATCAAAAAAGGAAACAAATAGAGGAAACAGGATAATAGAAGATAGGAGAAGAGTTATTTTTTAAAAAAGTGATTTATACTTAGAAGCACAGATGTAAATAACATGTTCAGGTTTTTTATTTCCCCCTGTGGTTGCCAGGCAGGAAAAATGCCTTTTCCAGGTTCATTTTTGGGGTCTTGGTATATGTTTACTTGTATTAATATGTAGATGTTGTCCTGTGGTTTGGGTAGGGAATTGCCGAATTTAGAGATGTGGAAAACTGAGTTTTACTTCTAGCCTTGAAATTAGTTCACTTAATGATGCTGTATCCCACTCAGTTTTGCCATGTCGGGATCATTCTATTGCTTCTCCACCCTGAAAATGGTACGACTGTATGGTGGGCTAATCAATCGAGTTATCGGAGTTCACGGAGGAGTTCCATCGGGCTGCTGGGCACCGTCTTGCATTTCCAAACTGAAGAATCAAGGATTAGCATGAATCTTGTATCGAGTTGCCTATCGACACCGGTTCACAGGCGTAAAGGGCAGTCACTGTCCCTTTGCTGTGACCATCAGCCCTCAGGGCCGGAAGCAGGCTCGCCATCCCTCGGGTTCTCTGCCAGGAGAGTCACCCTCCCCTCTCAGGGTATCAGTCCTGAAGGGGGATGTGGGAAGCGTCGCTCATATGGAGTCTCTGGGACCTTAGCCCAGTGACTGTGGGGCCCGTGTTCTAGCGCTCACCTGGCTATTCGCCGATGTCATGACATGAAACAGTCTCCTCTCCCCTCGGTGCAGATCAGCGTCCTTCATGGAAAACCACAGGCGGAATTGAGTATTTGTTCTATGATGTGATAAATGGTCCGATATGAACTAGAAAGCTCATTAGAGGGAAAGTGCTTAGAGAAGGCACTCATTTAGGGAGGTTTATTCTTTATCAGGGATGTTATCTCACCTAAACTCAACAATAATCAGTGGATAAAGTAGAAATGCAGCCATTTTAGGAATTAGCCAATGGGAAACTTACCTAATACTCTGAACAGCAAAGCCATGCAGCTAGCGAGGAGAGCCAGGGTCTCCACCCAGGTGTCCTGTTCCGAACTCCCTACCTCCTCCCTGAGACACGCTGCCATTCTCTTACTTTGTTTCTATCACAACCCAAAGCTCATTATATCTAAATCACCAGAATATGCTCAATTTTCATCATGCTTCTAATTGTTTGCTTAGAAAAGGAAGTTGACTATTAGGATTCTAATGATAAAGAAATGATCATTATTAGATTAGGAAGTATTATAGTGTCACTCTCAATTGTGTTTGGTACATTCTGATGATAGATAATGAATTATAATCTTGCTTGCAAAGAATTCAGTGCAACTCCTCATTTAGGGGAATGGCTGTTTCTCCACGTGACATTTCATTACAACACCAGAACCAAGGACTTGAGAATTTGTTTCTCTTCCTGTTATTCAAGAAATATCGCAAAATGCAGTTTCATTGCCATTAGGATGTACTTAAACTACTGGGTGTTATAAGATCTAATCTCTGGGATAATGTCTGCGTTAAAGAATCAATGTCAGCTCGACCCTTCTCTTCCCTGAGAATAATGACAGAAAGCATAACCAAATGGTCTTCAAGGTGGCAATAAAAGCTTTTCTTGCTTCACAGTTTCTCGTTGCTGGTTTCGTTTTTTGATAAGCTCTCAAAATTCCAAAACTAAAACTTTACTTTGGAGAAATAAGAGAAGCCTTTCCCCTCACTTGTTCAAACTTACTTCAGCTGCATCTGCTTCCTTCCCAATAATTGGACAGACGGCAGTAGACTTAAAAGAGGTATGCATGTGAATCTCTGTATTTCTAGTCAAAATAGGGGAAGAACTCTCTAATCACAATTATTCTTAATTAAAGGAGAGTGAGATATGAAAGCTTTGGTGGAAAATATTTTACTGGGAGCCCTTCACATGAACCTTATTACTGTCTTTCTTGGCAGAAATTTAATGGGGAAGAGCTCATTGGGAGGTCAGAGACCTTGTTGGACTAATTTATTTTCTGTATCCTTGAAGTAGATCCATTCACTTGGGGGCAGAAAGAGAAGAAGGCCCCATAAATGCAGAGTCTTGATAATTACTGCCATATCTAAACATCTGTGTTTAGATGCAAAAAAAAAAAAAAAAAATCTGGAAAGATTCACGCATGTGTGGCATCATTCACTTCTGGTGACTAATTGCTTCAGAGCCAAGATAGGCAAGTCGGCCGTATAATGTTCCAATTTGCACTAAGCCCCTTTTCTATCATATTTCACTTGCTGCTGGAGCTTGTCAAGTATTTATTACAACATAGGAGTATGACAACAGGTCCACATTTCACTTTCCATAATGAGAAATCCTTAAGGGAAATCTTTATTGTCTTTTATGGCTGAAGAGCAACTCATCATTCAATCTTTATAAAGTATCATGAGTCCTAAGTGCAGCGAAATAAAAAACAGAAAAGAAATAAGGTATAAGATACTAAAAATAAAACATATATATGTATATATCTCAATATATGTCTCTGTATATATAAATATATATTTATATATAAATATATGTATCTCTCTATATTTGTATATTTATATATAAAAGGCCTGAATGTCTTATCCAGAGATGGCCGCGTCCGTTTACCCCCTACTGTCTGTGCACACATCCTCACTAGAATCCGGGTATTGTGCTTTATTGCCACAGGGACTCAGAAGTAGTAAGAGCACATCCCTGGAGAAGGAGCGATCTCCGTTCCTTCAGTCGATGTCTCTTGAGCTTCTGCGTGGCCCAAGCGGTTTGCGATGGTGAGTGAGGATCACAGAGACACTTTTTTTTTTTTTTTTTTTCAGAGACACTTTTGAACTGGATTTTGCTTTCATATAAACTTCCAGCTGCGAAGGACGGATCTACCTTCTGAAGGCAGAGAGCAACGTGTGACCCAAATGAAGCACTGGAGGGAAAAATGCCGCGAGTATTTAGGAGAGGCTCTGGGAGGAACTTAGGGAAGACATTTTTCCAGACGTCCATGAGGGGGGGAGCTCACATAATTCACCTGTCACGAATTTCAAAATGGACTGGTAAGAACACATATGAGCGTCCAGGTGAGACGCGCGCTTGACTCTTAGGTTACTCGAAGAGCAGCCTGACTCTGAATCGCTGTGCGTAATTTGGTTGTGGGGCTTGGATCCTAATTTTACTCGTTGTGATGACGATACAATCCCGAGCCCCGAGGAGTGCAGTTAGTGCAGAGCCCCTGGGACCCCGGGCCCACGAGGCCGGCTCAGCCAGTGGCGGGGCTCCTGGGCCTAGCCTGGGCCCCGCAGCCGAGCACCACCTCGGGGGGCTCTTCCCTGCCATCTGCCCTTTGCTGTCAGAGCCTGGAGCTAGCCCCTTCCATCCAACTCCTTCTCTCTTTCATCTTTCAAGGGCATCAGCCCCACCAAGTTTCTTGGCATCTGCTTTCTGGAAGCCCCAAACTGACACCATACCTACCTGAAACATAAAACGGGGATCAAACAGTAGAGGATTATTCTCAATCACATTTTATGGATAAAGAAACAGAAAGCGGAGCTTAGTTTTTTTGTTTGCTCATTTTCACAAAGCTGCCAAATGATGAAAATGAGATTTCATCTCCTTTTGGACTTGGGTACCAATGTCTTTAAATGTAATTTAGTGTTTGAAAGGAGCCTATTCTGATTCTTTTTGCATAGTGAAATTTCATTTTGAACTGCCACAATCACTTTGGACTTATTCCTTTCTTTTATTTATTTTTGTAAACATAGATTTGCACATATTGGGTATAAAAAGGACTTTTTATAGAAATGTATTTTTGTGCATTTATTTATTTATTTATTTATTTATTTATTTATTTTTTGCAGAATGGTCAGCATATATCTCTCTGGGAGGCCTGCTATGGTCTTTGATCCATGGTCTCATTCCAATTATCTCCAGATCTCCCCCCAGGTTAGAAGAAAAGCACATGGGCGAGATACCATGTGGGCTCTTGCTGTCTTCATGATTGCCCTTGTTAGATGCCACTATTGCTTTTGAAGTGAGTCAGAGCGATGCGTTGACTCCTTAGCCGGACATTCAAGGCCTCCTTATACATCCCTTCATAACCTGTGTGACTACAACAGACTCTTGGTCCTTCCTCAAAAAGTGTTTGACCCCTGGGCATTTTCACACAGTCCTTTGTCCAAATATGCTATTTCCTCCCTCTCAAAACTTTTCATTAGCAACCCTCTTCCTAGACATATTGAGTAGGTAAATGGGGGATGGAGGATAGTGGTTAAGAGTCCTACACATGCCCTAAGTTCTGTTAGATATAATTTCTACAAGAAGCCTTCAATGACCTACTAGAGTTGGCATCGCGTCCCTCCTATTAGTCCTGCAGCCAGAGAGTGTATACTTACAGTAGGAGAGAACCTCAGGAGCAGAGGCGTCCAACGCAGTGCCTGTCACACAGTATAATTCATGAATGAATAGAAAAATGATTTTCATCGTAAAAATATCTGTTTGTCTCACTAACTTTGAGTCACTGGAAATTCTATCATTTAATCTTTGAATCTCCGTCCCCAGTAGAGTCTTACACATGGTGGCTGCTCAATAAATTCAACTCAGTTCAATCAGGAGAAGTAATATGTAGGGCTAAGTGTTATTCCCTCTCACTGTTGACAGTGAAATATAGTGGAAAGACAATATATGGTGAATGTTCAATATTATCTGTATCTAGGAATTAAAATAAGCACGAAACTATCAAGCGTTACTGCCATTTTTGTGTTTAGGAGTTTCCCTTCATGAAAGATTCTTATCCTTCGATAGTGAAAGTACCATAAACTGGAAGTTGTCATGAATTGCCATTTCGTTCTGTCATTAGATGCTAATAGTTACACAAAGGTTTTTACAGTCCTACTACATTAATTGGAACTGGGCAAGGGCAAATCACCCAGAAGAGCGTTAACCTCCTGGTCCTCTTTTAACATCTCTATCCTTAAGCGCAAATGAATTCCTTGGAGTCGTCATTTGGAACAGGTCAAATTGTCCAAGGATTTGATTTTATTTTATTTTATTTTATTTTATTTTATTTTATTTTATTTTATTTTATTTTATTTATTTATTTAGTCCAAGGATTTTAAATTCTCTGGACAGCATCTCTAATGTAAATTTTTCTCTAAGTGATAACTTGGAAGCCCAGCAACAAGCTTAGACATATGTGTGTGACATTTCCACCTTTGTGTATACACAATATGCCCAACTTTTGGAAAAAATGTTTGGAAATTTGTTAGGAAAAAATATTAAAATATCACCCACTGCTAGTTTTAAAAGAGAAATATTTATAATTGCTGGAAGTCATACTTAGATTATAACATTTTTGGGTGTAATGTGTTTGCAGTCAAATGTGAAATCAATGTACAATGGGTCAAGACAAGAATATTCCTCCTCTAGGTGTTTCTTAAAAAGAAAAAAAAATTGGATAGCCTCAGTGTCTCCAATGACCTAAATTCTCCAGGCAGTTGATACAGGATGAAAATTTAAAAAGAACACGCGAGAGAACAGTGTTTCATGATTCAATGATGTTTCTTGGGAGAGTCAATCTGCAGGAACAGAATAGGAACTTCATTTGAAGCTTGCTCTGTGCAACCATTACTTCTCTTTTGCCTTTGTGCATCAACTTGCAGCAAGTTGCACCGTAAATGCAGTGACTTACAAGAAGTGAGGTGACACATTCTTTTTTATAAAAGAAAGAAACTCTGTAAAGCTAGAACTGGGAATATAAAACCAAAGCACTCAGCAGATAAATTACAAGTCATTTATCACTACTCTAGGACTTTATACAAGGAGAGGCTCCAGAGCTCATAAAGTTGGCCAGACAATTCCAATGATCTATGGGAACTGACCAACACCTTCCTGAACTCCGAGGATCATAAGTCAGAAGAACAACCAGAGTGGAGGCTCTGGGTCTAGCATGAGAGAAAAAGCAGACATAAAACAAAATTAAAATGGCAATGGTCATGGTGGTAAAATATTGTTCATCAGAGGTTTGCAGAATTAAATGAGACTGTCTTTGGGGTGTAAGAATCCATGCTTAAATGCCTTTCATACTTGAGGAGGCCTGCAGGTGACGGCACGTCCTTGATTCCCTTTGAATTTTCTTTGATTTTATTTAACATTATAGGCTTCCATAATCTTCCCTCCATGTAGCCATTAGGATTGGCAAGGATTGAGGACCAGGGAAACCTCAAATCCAGTAAATGCAGAAATTAAATATTGATGGAGGGTAGAGATACACAATCCCAAGCTGATCACTTCTAAATGGAAGACGGACTTTGATTCATTTTTTAAGGCCGTAGGTCATGACAAAGAATATTTACCCCTAGGCATTTCTAAGAATACATAAGTTGTAGTTTATCTTCCTTGCCCTATAACTCCATACATCTAGAAAGAAAGGGCCAGAAGACTTTATCAATCATCTGCTCGCAAAAACTCTTTACTTCACTGGTGGGGATGGTGAGGCTCAGAGAGCAGAAGTGAGTCATACACGGACAGGGTTGGCAGAAGCCAGGAACAGATTACAGGTTTCACGTCACTATCAGTAATAACTATGCAGGGTTATTTGTTAGCTTTACCGTTCTTATTCCCCAAAGGAGAAGATGATATGAATTCTAGGATTCCTGGCGATTGCCCAGGATGTGATTTTTTTTTTTTGTTTTTTTACTTATCTTTTTCAAATGAATGGAGAAATCTCTTAGCTTTTTAAACAAGTATTTACTGTTGCCATATAGGAAATGTGCGAACGCAGGCAATGCGTACAAAGATATATATATATATATATATACACACACATACATCAAGGATAATAATTAAAAAATGGACTTTATTTCAATGCCACTTCTTTACCAGTTTAACTTTTGTCACTTGCAGTGGCTCATTAGCTGCTGCCTAGATTCATGTTTGCCGAACGGGTTGTCTTGAGATTGCCGGCTCCTGCTGAATGCCCAAGTGGTCTCAGGACTTTTTAGGGAGTAGCAGTAGATAGCTACGTGAAGGTTGATAGGTGTTTTTAGCACAAGCTGACCCATCATTGGAAGATGGGAGAATGAGTTTTGTTGCTCTTGTTAAATTACATGATTTCAATCATGTCCCATCCTCTCCGTGAACCTTGGTTTTGTCAAGCAGTATTCTGCAAGTACTTTCATGTCTAATGAACAGTTGGTGGCTCCCTGGATTTATCAGTAAGAGGCTATTGAAAGATGATGAGATGTTGAGCAGATGACATTTATAAGTTTAATTATTTTCATTTTGAATATAATTATAGTTGCAGGTCTTTGAAAAACAAGGACATTTCACTGAGTTATTGCTCATTATATTATGGTGTTAACAATCGTCAAGGCCAGAGGGCTTTCCTTTTATTGGCCATGCAGATGATGCTTCTCTGTTATTCCCTTGCGTCACTATATTGGGAGACATGGTCACGATGCTATTGCTCTCAGAAGGGCAAATTGAGTCAACTAGAAAGAGATCCCTAGACTGAAAATACAGACAGCTGAATCCCACCGTTTACGAGAGTTTGGGAAGATTACTTAAAAACACTGGACCCTAGTTCTTACAATTGTAAAATGAGATGCTCGTGCTGCATTTACTTCAACAGCTTTTTTCATAGCTTAGAGGACCTTAATTTACCCTCCTCACTGAGGCATTTCTCACCCTGGCCAGCCAGGTAAGCTGTGGAGTGGGAATGAAACTAAGGTTTCATTTCCTTATGCCTAGAGGTAGGTTTACACCCCCTAGCATAGTGTGTGTGGGGGACTATTGTGGGATTTCACCCTGGTACAGGGCCATCCGTTTCCGGCGGCCAGATTATAATTGTGTGTCACATAGTCACATATTACCCTCCTTGAATAGCACGCTAACTGCTAGAATTCCTCTCGGTGTCCGGTGTCTTGGCATAATGATGAGGGTGTTTGCTCCTCTTTATTATATTCAAGGGGGGTGAGACTATGGGAGGAATCTAGGGTGGGTACCTGGATTTTGTCTGGAGATCCATCACATATATGTCATTTATCAGGCATTTGCTGTTTTCCAAACACTATGCTGTATAGTGTTGTCTCTGAAATTTGTGCATAAGATGCCTATTAAATTGGAACGTAATCAGTAACGGATTCAGCAGTATCAGTGAGGAAACAGGAGTAACGGGAAAATAGGTAAATAACATTCAAAGAAGTCCTATAATTTGCAAAAAAATAATTTATTTCTCATCAAAAATTCCAGAATTTGAACTTGCCCCTGTTTCAAAGTTTATCTTTGACTATACAGAAAGGTATATACCCTAGTAATATTAAAATCAGGAAATTATGCTTCAGGTAGTATCTTGTCAAATCCTTTAATGTTACCAGTAAGGTCACTGAGAACAGAGAGATCGAAAGGTTTATGTTCTAAGTCCAGCAGGTGTCAACCCTGGAAATAAATAATCAGGATTTTTAGCTACCAACCCAACACTTCCCCTTCTGGAGACCTTTTTCCCCTCAGGAATAGCTTCCTATATATGAGTTTGTAGATGATGACATCAAGAGAAAAAAGGGGGGGTAATGTTGATTGAACACTTATTTTGTGTGAGTCAATTCTGTTCTTTTTCTTTTTTTTTCTTTCTTTTTTTTTTTTTTTTTTTTTGAGAGTGAGCAAGAAAGCAAGCATGCAGGGCACAGGGGAGGGGCAAAGGGAGAGGGAGAAAGAAAATCCCAAGCGGGCTCCAGGCCTAGTGTGGAGCCTGATGCAGGGCTCAACCTCACCACCCTGAGATCATGACCTGGGCTGAAATCAAGAGCCTGACGCTTAACTGACCAAGCCACTCAGGTGCCCCAAGTCAGTTCAGCCCTTTAATCCTCAAAAAAAGCCTTGATGTGGTAGAAACAGAGAGAGACACTGTGGTCAGAGGTCCCTTGAGTCCACAGGAGTAACAGGAGAGCCAGAATTCACATTCCTTGTTGGCTGGACTCAGAGGCTCTTTGGTAAAACACTTTGGAAAGTCTAAGTCTAAAATTTTAGTTTGATTTAAAATAAACAGTTTGAAGTAAACACTGTGTGATGTCACCTTGTTATCTATTATGTTTTATAATGACCTTCAAGTTCTTATGTTCTCATTTTCCTCCCAGAAGACAAGAACAGCTTCATTGCACCATTACTGCTATGGCTGTGTCCGGTCATTTCTGGGTGTGAATTTGGCATATCTGAAGAGTTCGTAAAGTTTCTGCAATTTACACCTGGGATGGTTTTGTTCTGTCATAGCTTGAAAGCCATGATCAGAGCAGCGGATGCAATTCCTTAGAATTTCTCTAACACCTAGAGAAAGGGTGACCATTGCCAGAATTGTGAGAATTTCTTGCACGTTTGCTTGTTGTTTGCATATCATTGATGTGACCTTCTTGGTCTCACCATACGGGTATGTTAATAATCTCTTTATCCTCTTGGTTTTGAGGTGAGGCAAAATGTATTTGCAAATGAATTTAATGGATCCATGGTGGAGAAGCTTCAATTACCCAGCTTCAGGCTGGAAACAAATGAGGGAGGAAACGGGCTGAGAGAGGTGAAAGGTGATTAACTGTCAGGAGTTCCGGGAGCTCCCAGTGGAAGCTCAGGTCGTCAGACGTTGTGGGCCCCTCAGAGAGAGGCTGCGTCTGAACTTAGACAAGGGAGCACACGGATGCAGTTGAGTAGCTTGGATAGTTTTTTAAAAGGCAAAACAAACAAAAACACAGCTGGAAAGAGAAGTCCCGCTGAAGGTTTTTGCATTCAGGGCCTACTCTGAATCTTGAAGATACTGATTCCCATAGGATCTTTTTTTTTTTTTTTTTTTCATGAGAGCAAGCTACAGGAATTTGGCTGTTTGGGGATTGGGCCTCATTTTTGTCATGTGAATAGATATTCTTGATTAAGAAAAATACCCTCTTAACTCAACTGCTCTTATTGCTCTGTTTGTAGAAAAGATGCATGTCATAAAGACTGTGTATAAATATTT
The DNA here is from genome assembly GCF_053574225.1 of Canis aureus. Lineage (NCBI taxonomy): Eukaryota > Metazoa > Chordata > Mammalia > Carnivora > Canidae > Canis > Canis aureus. The sequence goes on from NC_135613.1 coordinate 591,103, forward strand.
TGCCATCAAAACCATACATCTGTGCTCTGCTTAATATTTAAAAAACTCAGAAGAATATTGTTTAGTACAAAAGCAATGTAAAGAGGGAGTAATCTAGAGCAAACAGCATTCCCCAGGCCAACTGCATTGCCGGAAAGTTAAGAATAGTTTTTACATTTTTCTAGGGTTAAAACCACAACAACAAAGAGTACACACGTATGTGTATATAAATATTCCACAAAATAAAAATATTTATATTTATTAAATAAATGTCCCTTTGTAGAAAAAAAGCTTGCTAACTCCTGATTTAGAATCACGGTTTTAAATTTTGCAACCTATCTTATTTCTATTCCTATTAAAATTAGCTATCAGTGATTTTACTTGAGATCACCTTTTGGTGTAGGTGGATTATTCCCAGCCCATTTTATAGATGAAGAACTTGAAGTAATAAGCCAATGGTTAGTTAGCTTTTCAAATATGTAGGTAATGTTAACCTCTAAATTGCTTCTACTGCTTTAGATTTCAATATCAGGGCACTTATAAGTAATGACAATATATGGTATTATTGGGCCTCTACATGAATAAGGTGACAAGGATGAATAAATCTTCTGTTTACATCCGTGTAAAATGATTTACACAAATAAAATGTAAGTAAAACTTGATTTGACTGAATCTGTGTAGCAAAACCTACACAGATGTTTTGTTTTGACGTGAGCTCATCATAAACATTACTGTCAGAAAGAGTTTCTAGGGTAAAGATATCCGTAGTCCCTTGGAACTCCCCCCCGGGGAAGATGTGATCCTGCCGTAGCCCTACACCATGGGAGCCGCGGGAAATGCAAGAGACGCTCAGTAACACACACCTGCAGGGCCAACGCGCTCGAATGTATTCATATAGTAGAATATTAATATTAAACGGACTCATTTAATGCGGAAACAAGAACGCACTTAGGGAGGTAAGAGACTTAGTAAAAGAAAGACTAGATTCACTGTTTTCTGGATCACTGATTGCAATCAGACAAAAATACGTGATGAATCCTGAAAACGAAGGAACTTGGAGAAACTTCCTAAGAGACACCCAGCAAGTAGGTGACGGATGGTTTGTCTTTGTTACGATATAATCAATAATGAGGAGGATTTAGGAAGTCTCATTGGCAAACATCTGACTTACACCAGCCCAGAGAGGAGCGTCTCACTCCACGGTACTGGCGTGCATCTGTCTGTTCTAATCTATTTTAATCTTTTGGACGCTTTGCCTGAAGATACCAGCACATTTATGTCAGCCAGCCGGGCACCACGAAGCTCCAGTTGGAGCAACGGCTGTTGCAGGTATTTTGCTTGACCTGTGACATGGTTGTTCTCTCAGGCGACACTTTCAAATGTCCCGATTAATGAACGTATAGTCCCGGTTTCCTTAGGCCCAGTCATTACATGTATAATTAAATAAACTTAAAAAAATAAAATGCTGACTCACGTAAACGAGTGCTCACAGGAGGCCAGGAAGCTGCGGCTACAGGATCCCCAGGACCCCAATACCAGGTTGCAGAGGATGAGCCGTGGTGCGTCTTGTGGCCTGGAGCTGGCTTGCACCTCAGCGCCCTGGGAGGGACCCGAGAGGCCTGGAATGATGTGGTCAGTCGCTAACTGGTCATTTTGAGTTTGAAGTTCTAGATGAAAACAGCTTAGAATACAACTTTCTGGCCACTCCCTGTAGACCCGTGCCCTGACCCTGACGGTGAAGGCCCGAAGAGGACAGCTGTGTAGCCATCAAGAGTCGCGACTCAAATTTGGGCTCAGATTATGGACGCTTAAGTCATCTCAAATCCTGGCGTTGCGTGTCCCTTAGAGCTAAAATCTTGACATTTTTCATTTCAGTCATTAACAAAAGGTATTAATTAGTTTTTTTTTTTGATGATGTTCGCTGAGCACTTATTACGGGTTAGGCCCTGTGCCAAGCACTGGTCGTGCAGTAACACGCGATGCTTTCTCTACCTCATGCAGAGGCGGCCTTATTATTTTTGTTTTTCAGAACAACTAGTAGAGGCCCAGAGAAATTAAGTGATTTGCTCGAGTTCACGTATTTGATACATGGGGAAAAAAAAACAAAGAAAAAACAGAATTCTAGTTCAGGCCGTTGATTTTACATCCTCTGCCCTTAACAACTGTGTTATATTGTACCCATAAAAATTATAATAGTAAAATACTAAAAAAAAAAAACTAAAAAGCACACTCAATTCCCCACCTTGTTGTTGATTTCAATTATTCACATTCCTTCTTGTCATTTTCCCTTTTACAGGAAAAACTTTTGCATATTTGAGTATCACATACATCATTTTGTAGTTCCTTTTCTCATAAGCAAATGACATAGTATTTGTGATATAGTATTATATAGGAAATAATCATTTCAACGGTTGTTTGAAATTTTACCATATGGAAGAATAATTTAATTAATATTCTCCTATCCCAGAACTTTCATGTTATTGGAAACTTGGTGGTGTTGTCTCTGAAGCTTTATGTTGAATTATTTCCTTAGAACAGGCTACCAGGGAAATGGCTCTTGGATCATGCTCTGTTTTTTGTGTAGGTATCAGATTGTGCCTTTACATAGGACTTACACATGGCCTTTCTGAAATGTTGTTGCTGTTGTGAAATCCGGATAATTTGCCTTAAGAGTATCCGTGGCATCTGGCCGACGTGGATTGGAGGGTTTATCTGGTTAATTGGTCAGTGGTTCTCCCTCACGATTATATTTAAGTTGTCCTTGACCACGGTGCCCCATTGAACCTAATAGAGGCTGACTTATTCTTTGCCAAAATGTAGAAGTAACTACGTTTAACGGCAAGATCTTTAATAATTGTCATCTAGCATCTGTCATTATGAAGAATATGTGAACTAACAACTTAAGAAGATGCTTGTAAAGCATGGTTAAGTTCTTTAATAAAAATTACTAAAAGATCTTCACCACAATCCACGCATACAAACTAAAGTAACCCCCTGATATTAGTTTTTTTATTTTTATTTTTTAGAAAGACTGTATTTACTCCTGAAAGACATAGAGAGAGGCAGAGACACAGGCAGAGGGAGAAGCAGGCTCCATGCAGGGAGCCCGACGTGGCACTCGATCCCAGGACCCTGGGGTCAAAGGCAGATGCTCAACTGCTGAGCCCCCCAGGGTCCCCTGATATTAATTTTTTTAAATATCAGAATCATTAATAATTAAATGGGTCTAAATTCACACAGTAATATCAATCATCTAGAAGGATCTTTGGAAAGGATCCTTTGCTCTACCTCATATCCTATAATAGAGCCTTATTTTTTTATTTTTTTATTTTTTTATTTTTTTATTTTTTTTTACTCTAGACATTGCTGTAGCAAATAGCTACACATAGTAATTCTGTGCATATTCACACCTGGAAATACGAGGGGGTTAACGCTGCATGAAACAACTCCTGACTGGGTGCTGGTATGCTCCTCTCTTTCTTTCACGGAGTAGAATTCTGAGGTGCACACCACATAGCCCCTCGGGGCTCCCCAAACAAGCCTCCTTTTTTTGTGTGCCTGTCCCAGTTGCTTGCATTGGTGACCAGACCCATAGCCCATCTTTGATTTGTTTTAACTCCTTCCTAATGTTTTTTCTTCAATTCCCTGAATCACATTTCTTGGGATAATTTCCAAAATTAATCTACCTACCTGAAAGCCCTTGTCTCTGGCTTTGCTTTTTCGAAGAACCTAGGTGAAAGCATGGAGCATTTACTCATTTAGCTTCAAAAAGATAAAAGAACTCAAGAAAAGATCTTAGGGTAAAAATTCTAAGCTCAAGATATATGGCATACATTTTCAATCTAAGGGTGCTTATGGTTCTGTGTTTCTAGTATGTACTCATTGTAAAACATTAAGATTAAAAACTAAGGGATTTCTTAGAAGAAAAAGAAACTTACAAATATCTTTCTCAACTCCCAGAAGCAACGACTATATAAATTAATATGTTGGTATGTATCATCCAGCTTTTTCATGCATATAAATACATTTTCAATGTAAAACTATACGAACTCTATGATCTTTGTTTTATGCATAAAGATGGTCTCTGAATTTCCTTATATAGACTTTATTTAAAATGGGCTTTAAGTTAGAAGCATTCTAGTGTGCCTGAGTGGCTTGACGTTTAAGTGTCTGCCTTCGGCTCAGGTCATGGTCCCAGGGTCCTGGGATGGAGCCCCGCATCGGGCTCCCTGCTCAAGGGGGAGTCTGCTTCTCCCTCGGCCCCTCCCCGCCAACTCATGTGTGCATGTGCTCTCTCTCTCTCAAATAAAGAGATAAAATCTTTTAAAAAACAAATTAGAAACATTGTATTGCACCATACGAATTCTCTTCGCTTTTATACTATTCTCTTATTTTTGGACATTATTCATCATTCTGCAAAGATGATTATTCAAATGTGTCATGTATGTATGGTGTGTGCTATGTGCTTGTGGCATAGGTTTCGTGCGCTAAATGTGCATTATTAGCATGATGTGTGTGGGTATCTGTTCTGCGTGTGTGGTCTAGTGTGATATGTGTATATTGTATGTGTGGAGTGTGGTATATATGTGGTGTGTGGCAGTCATGTGTGTGGTGTATGTGTGAGGGGCAGGTGGTTTACGTGTTGTGTGTGTGGACTACACAAGGTGTGTGCGTGGCCTATGTATGCTGTGTGTGGTCCACGTTTGGCAAGTGTGTGCTCTGTGTTGGGTGTGTGTTGTGAAAAGTGGTGTAAGCGGTGAGTATGTGTGGTTAAAAAATGTTATTACTCAACAAATACTTATAGAAATATTATTAAAATAAGATAATGACAAATGAGCCATGTTTCTATTGGAAATTTTGTCACATTGTATTTAAATCATTGGTGTATGAGAATCTTCCCTTTGCTCTCCTGTCTTAGTTATTCTGTGTACGTATGTATATAATTTGAAGGAAAAATGGTGTCTATATTTATTCAGTGGTATTTACATGATAGTGAAGTTGAGAACTGCTTCAAGCTTTTCATATTTTATTGGGTATTTGTATTTTTATTTTTATGAATTAATCCATTAAGCTTTTTTTAAATTAATCTATTAAGTCTTAAAATACTAGCAACTTCTTGCTAGACACGTCTCCAAAGGCAAGGGAAACAAAAGCAAAAATGAACTTGGAATTTAATCAAGATAAAAGGCTTTTGCACAGCAAAGGAAATAGTCAACAAAACTAAAAGGCAACCTATGGAATGGGAGAAGATATTTGCAAATGTCTTATCAGATAAAGGGCTAGTATCCAAAATCTATAAAGAACTTACCAAACTCAACACCCCAAGCCAAAAAATCCAGTTAAGAAATAGGCAAAAGACATCAATGGACATTCCTCCAAAGAAGACATGGAAATGGCCAAAAGACACATGAAAAAATGCTTAACGTCACTTGGTATCAGGGACATACCAATCGAAACCACAGTGTTATCCCACCTCACACCAGCCAGGACGGCTAAAATCAACAAGTCAGGAAACAAGAGATGTTAGTGAGGATGCAGAGAAAGGGGAATGCTCTTTTATTGTTGGCGGGAATGAAAGCTGGTGCAGCCACTCTGGAAGACAATATGGAGGTTCCTCAAGAAGGTAAAAATAGAGCTACCCTACGACCCAGAAATTGTACTACCAGGTACTTATCCAAGGGATACAAACATAGTGATTTGAAGGGGCACCTGCACCCCAGCATTTATAGCAACAATGTCCTCAATAGCCAAACCACAGAAAGAGCCCAGATGTCCATCAAGAGATGAATGGATAAAGAAGATGTGGGTTATATATATATATATATATATATATATATATATATATAATATGAATGGAATATTACTCAACCATCAAAAAGAATGAAATCTTGCCATTTGCAATGATGTAGATGGAACTAGAGGGTATTATACTAAGTGAAATAAGTCAGTCTGAGAAAGATAAATACCAAGTGATTTCACTCATATGAGATTTAAGAAACAAAACAGATGAACATGGAGGAAGAGAAGGAAAAATAAAGAAGATGAAAACAGAGAGGGAGGCAAATTGTAAGAGACTCTTAACTCTAGAAAACAAACTGAGGGTTGCTGGAGGCGATGCAAGTGGGGACATGGGGTATCATTGGTGTATGAGAATCTTCCCTTTGCTCTCCTGTCTAGGTGATGAGCGTTAAATGCTAGGTGAAGAGCATCAAAGAGGGTTTGAAGTTATGAGCACTGGGTGTTATATGCAACTGATGAATCACTAAATTCTACCCCTGAAACTAATAATACAATATATATTAATTAAATTGAATTGAATTTTTAAAAAAAAGCAATTCACAAAAGAAAAAATAAAGTTCTCTCAAGAGTTCATAAAACAGAGAATTGTGAGAAGGACAAGGGAAGTGCTCTCAATAGAGATGATCTAAATCCTACATACACAGACAGACACAGAGGGATGGTTATTCGGACCAAACTAAACCCATCAGATATAAGTTTTTCAGTACTTTAGTCTTAAATGGACGTAAGAAGAGAAAATATTAAAAATAAATAAATAAAATATAAAATAAAATAAAATAAAATAAAATAAAATAAAATAAATAAAAAAGAAGAGAAAATATTAAGCACTATCACCATAAAAAGGGGAATGACAAGGAGAAAAAAAGACTATCACTATCTTTTGTTTCTTAATTCACGAACACATACCTACATGCTAAACATATATACACAAACTTCTTATGCAAAAATCTAGAGACTACAGGTGGGAGTGTATACTCAGGATGGGGGATAATGATGTGAGGAACATAAAGTTGGATCCGACTGAAATTATTCAGTTCCACTAAGCTGAAATTCTGGATTTGAGGTTGTAGCTCAAGAGGTAAGAAAAGGCTCTAGTACTTGATTGTTTGGCCGGAACATGGCCCAAAAGGTGGCCTACACTGTGCGAGGGGGAAATGCCAGAGCTGCCTCGGTACGCTGTGGAGGAGGACCCTCTTAGGGGATCGTCTCCTTAGAGGGATGGGAATGTTAGTGTGGGTTTATCATGTAGGACTTGGGAGGGCCCAGCGGACACACTTCTCCCAATGACCGAGAGATGAATGTGTGAGGAGTGGCCCCGGCATCAATGGAGAGCTTTGTGGTCATTCTTTTCCCGTAGGTCAAAAGTTCCCACTATGGGAATTGCGGTCATGGACATAGGATCCTTAAATGCAGCGGGGTGGGGGGAACTGGATTCTTATCCCAGTTAGTGGTAGGGCCCAGTGCTAGGGGCCAAGAGACAGTGTTTCATCCCCAAAGGAAGGAGGTCTGGTTAGCACAAGGGGCAGCAGAGTCAAAACAGCAATGAGAATGGTCTGACTCCCGCAGACCTGTGGCATCAGCTGGCGTATCGCCGTGTCTTTAGAAGAGAAATAGACATTCGGTCTCCTAAATTCTTGCTTGGTCTGAATCAGATGAAGAATTCTGGGTAAAATGATCCAATGTCCAACCTGAGTCATAAGAACAGTGTCATGGTCCTTCAGACTTGAGTCAGTCGACAGACCTAGGACCCCTTAAATGGAGGGAAGGCTACGTCCCCTTGAGGAAGGATCCTGCTCTCCTGTCAACGTTTTATATCATTAGCATGACTCCCAGCCGTCCACCAAGGGGACGGATGGCGCTTTATTAGGCGTTGGGGAGAAGGACAGAATCAGATTCTCCAGGGACATAGTGGACTCTCCCGCCAATGGCTGGAGACCCGCGGAGTCACTGGCCCACCTGTTGAAGCTGGTGTCATGGAGGCCGAGTGACCTGGCTTAGGTCTGCCTCGCAGTGGGTTCGGCGGTTCTCTGAGCACATCCTGAGGTTACTTTTCAGTTTGGGGATGTGTGGTTAGAACAGACGCCCTCAGCAGCCGGGGGCTTTGCACAGCGTAATGCTTCTGCTCCGTGCATGTGAGCAGCTCGTGCAAAACTGAGGCTGGTATCCTGTCCCCATGCTCAGCTATGGGGGCAGCAGGAAGCCCCCGATCCCTGGACAACGCTCATCACAGCCCTTCCTGTCGGACGTAGCATAACACCAACAGCTTTCCGCCTCCTGAGGTGACCGCGGAGCACCATGGCTCTCGCACCCTGTTTGTGTAATATCTGTGATGACGACTGCTCGCTTCCATCTGCAGCGTCAGAGCCACCATCACCATGAGGGGGCCGCGGGGCCGCACGCGGGAAGAGCTGAGAGGAGCTCTGCTCAGGGCCAGCGCTGCCGGGGTTCGAGTGTGTCTCCTTCCTTCTTAAAGACCAGGGCTTATCAGGGGCCGGACCCGCAGCATCGCTGGGCCTTCTGAGCCCCATTGAGACAACGGTAAAGTGTGACCTCCGGAAAGCTTGGCATTTGAGTCACTCTTCAACAAAAAAGATTCAAGTGGTGAATTCAGCTACGTCTCCGCACACTCCGTTTGGTACTTTACCAAACACCCCGCTTCCAGGATGTTTACATTGTATTTTTGCCACTGAAGGGAAAAGCTCCCCTTTCACAAGTGGGCTGTCGGGGGCTCAAGTTGCAAAGGCAGGAGGGCCGGGGTGGGGGGACACCCCTGACTCCCAGCTCTCTTTGCACAAAGCAACCTGGACAGGTAGGAGCCACGTGGCAGGAAAGGAAGCACAACGGTGTGGGGTGTCTGCTCCGGGACCTTGGCTGGCCTCTCCTCAAATTGCCATGTTCCATTTTCAGAAGAGGAACCAGAATATGTACATCCTAACTCAAAAATTCTGCAGCTTATGAACTTTGCTACCATAGGAGAGAATGAGGTTCGATGACTGGCGTGCGGGGGTTAATCCAGAGGAGGTGGGGAGACGGGCTGGGCCCCAACCCCCCGCCCCAGGCCGCATGGCCTGGTCCCTCCACATGCCTGATGGGCCCCAGCTCCGGGGGCTCTGGCCTTGCTGCTACACGGGACCGAAAGGCCTTTGCTTTTGTTTCTGAAATGTCAGAATCTTGGCCACCAAGGTCTGGACGCTGCGCTTACCCCCGTGGCTTCCGTGGCGTCAGGAAAGGGACCAAGGACGCCGCGAGGTGACCCAGCATACACTCGGGGAGACTCCTGCCTCCCGCAGGGCCCACCCATAACAGAAGTGCCGACCCCCTGAAGCCCTCGATGTGATGCTTAGAGCATAAAAGAAAACTGCATGAGACCTAAGCTGTGGGAGGAACCCAGAACTGACTGCTGTGTCGTGAGATGGTTTTGCGTTAGGACAGATGTGACCAGAAAGAACTAGATTTAACCCAAATTAGCAAATTTAGTTACTGAACGTGAATATTTAGGAAGTATGGATTCGTAGTGGTTTTCGCCAGCCTGACTAAAGCAACAGACTAGTTTCCATATGAAAACATCCTAATAATACATAAAATTTACTATGGAATAGAAAGAAAAATGGAACAATGTTGTTTCACCATAGTCCTCCCCTTCAAGGCCGTTCAAACATCTGTGCATGTCTAGTTTTTACACGTAGAATGTACTAGAATTTTGACTCTCACTGTCCATTGTGGTCCACCCTGATTGGCTACTTGCCTGAAAATAAGAGAACATTTTTCTTTGGCTTGGGTTTTTAGATAATCAGCAAAAGGTCTGTTAGAGAACGAATGAATTTACACTTTGAGGAATATGCCTATGGGTTTAAAAAGTTGCCTAAACCTTACCTCTGCATCAGGGAAAGGATCACAGCATCATCTCTCTTCTGCGCTGGAGTGGTCTTTCCATTCCTTTGACCAGCTTCTATTTCTAAGACTTTTTTTGGACTGCAAAAAAAAAAAAAAAAAAAAAAATATCAAACAAACAAAAATATTGTTTTTCCACTTTTTTCCCCCCATACGGAATATTCATGAGCTAGACTTTCCTTTCCTTTTCCTGACTTGTTTTGGGGCTTGCGAGCAATATCTCCGTATCACCTGCCCCACTCCGTGGAGTAATTACCTTTTTTTAGTAGATTAGTGGTTGGTAGCTGTCCAGTGACACATCGGAGCTGCACAGACTGGGTCTCATACTTTTAAAATAAAAACAAAAAAATCACAACTTAATAAGCACCGCTAAATAGTGAATAGCACAATTATTTAAGGGTGCCTCTCTTGTTTTGTTAAGGTATTGACCATTGATTGATCTCTCTCATTACTGAGGATATTTTTTTTTTTACTTTTTTTTTTTACTTTTTTTTTTTGAGGATATTGTTAAAACATCTGCTGTATGTCCAAACATGCTGTAGGCATTGAGGAGAAGAAAGGACGGCTATATTCGGGCATCTCACAGTTTTGTGGGGAAGAAAAGAGGGAGCGTGTCTACTGGGATATGCAAGTCACACAGGGCTCAATTCTAGAGGGATAGTCCTGAAAGGTTGCTTAGAAGGTCTGCAAGCATCTTCCTGAAGGATGGAGCCAAACCAGTGGAGGAGGGAGGCGTTTCCAAGGAGACAGAGGGGTGAGAGGCCTGTAAGCAATCAAGCGTTTTGACCCGAAGAGTAAGGCACAAATAGAATAAACGTGGAAGGTGAGGCTGGACGGGAAGGTCGGCATCATTTCGCGAAGGCTCTTCGGTATCAGCCAAAGTGAGGAGTAGGTGCTGGGTAATGCAGGTAGGATGGGGCTGGCTGATAAAGGAGGCAGACGGTTACTGTGGAAGTCTGGGTCTGGATGTGGCGGCGTGAAAAGCCCTGCAATGATCATGTGAACCTTTAAAAACCATTTCCTAAAAAAAGTAAAAAATAAAAAATAAAAATAAAACCATTTTCTGTGATTAGATTACACTCAGAATAATCAGAATGTAAATGACCTATCAAATTTTATGCAATCATCCTTACATAAAGCTATCCATATTAACCTATGTCTCCTGGGTCAGTTACTTATTTTTTTTTATTAACCCCAGGCACCGGTGTCTTATAAATCCAACGTTATTTTTAACAAACTTTCATAGCGCTGATAGAGAGCAGGATTCACTATCTCTAACTTCAAGGAAAGGAAATGATTTGCATTCCTGCCAGAAATCCAATGTCAACAGATATCAACCCCTCGAAATACGCTTGTTATTAAAGTAGTAACAGTGCATGAGACTCATAAAGGACTAAAGGGGGGAAGCAGACGTTGATAGAAAACTAACCTTAAAACACAGAAAAAGGACACGATTATTATTGATGTCATTGGTTTAAATTTCCTACCCTAAAAAAGCACTTTAATTACCATATGCTTATCATGTTGGTTGAATTCATTTGTAGAGAGAATACAATCATTAATTATCATAATTAAGACACCTGAATTCAAAATGAGTGGCGTTCATTCTAACCTCAGTTGTAGCTATGTTTTATCTCTGACAGTTGGGTTTCCAATCAAATGTTATCTGATTTTTTCTCCTTAATCATTAAGAAATGCTTTACTAATTAGCACATAAAATTCATGCCACATCAGACTGAATTGAATCAAGGCCTATTATCTTGAGCAGTGAGACACTTTGAAATTCTCAGTAATAGGGCATGAATATGTTATACGGTTCATACACATTTCATGAACCTCCACATTAGCACGATTTTTTTTTTTTTCCAAGACAGTGCCATTAGTTATGCCATTTTCAGGACCTTTAATTCGATCATGCTGTTTAACAGCCTGTTAGATTGTGGTGCTATAAAGTCATACATTAATTTATCTTTGGTTACACTTCGGCAAAATGATTGTATTTGGTTATAAATATCCTGGACGGGATGAAAAAGGACAGACTTGCTGAAAGCTACAAAGCACTGTTGAGATAAACCCTGGCTTTAATATTTTATGAAAAGCAATTTAGGATTTGTGCCAGAAATCTTCTCTTGGCCTTTCTCCCCCTGACGTTGTACACGCTGCTCTTTGACCAGGGGCTGGGCCTGTGCGACCACATTGGCGGGCTCTCGGACGCTGACTTCTCTTTGCATTTGGCTGGAGGCCCCAGGGACAGAGTTATGTCGCTCATTCCCTCTCCCTGACGCCACTGAGCGTGGCTGTGTCCCTCGACTTGTGTCTTTAGGAGATCCTTGTTTCCAGGTCAGGAAACGCCCTCTCAGCCCTCCCCTTGCTTCTGGTATTACTGGCCCTACCTACATTACTGCACACAAAATACCGTACACAAAATTATGGCCATCAGGGTCTTAAAAATAATAGCAAAGACAAAAGTTAGCCACCAGTTGGTGGTAAACACTGAGAAACTACCCCAAGTTCTAGACTTCTCGCCAGTGCCCCGGGTAATGCAAAACCCACATTCCCATCTGGCAACAGTCAGCAGGAGCTACACGGGTCTGTAGTGTCTGGGCGCCGGGAAGATGCGCTTTGCCATCTGCTGCCCTGCTCCTGGGTCGTCTTCTGCTTCAGTCTTCTGCACTCCTTGCAATACTCTGCATTCTTTGTAGACACTTGAGTTTGCACGAAGGGGCCTTATAACGAACGGGTGGTATTCCAGTGCAGTCCTGGCATCCATTCAGCTCATTCTCTTCTTTGATTAGGTCACTGCCCCAAGTACATTTCAATTGAGGCTCTCTCCTCCGTTTGCAGAGAATAAACAGAAGAAAACTTGAGCTGCTTCAAGCCCCACAGATACTGAGTAGCAGTACGAAGGTTGAAATGGAAGCACACAGAAAAAGTGAATCAGAAGAAAAAAAAATCTTTTTAATTTTTATGCAGAGAAAATTTGTAATGCATATGAAAGATAAAATACATCCACAGACCAAGAACCTAAGATCGTTCATTTTAATACTAGAGAATTTTTATTTGTCACATATATAGTGCGTTACTCATTTTACTATGTATTATCTATGATATGTAATAATATTTTTTATTTTTATTTTTTATTTTTGTAATAATATTTTAAGTGAATTTTGTTTGATATAATATATACTTGATGATATGTTAAAGCAAGCAGTCATTTTACTATACAAAGAATTTTAATGCATTATATTAGCAAATTATATCACATTTCTAGAAATAAATTTGTATCAGCGTCAGACAATAGTCATACAACTCAATTCTGCTCTTTACTTAACATAACTATGTGTGTATGTATTATCACTCTTTTAAAAATCACGTAGCTGCCCCATGATAGCCTTAACCAACCCAATTTTTAACAGATCATATCAAATTTTGCTTTTATACATTTTTAGTTTTATCATTCTTATACCTAAATCTTTTGCATATTTCAAAATTATTTCCTTAGAATGTTCACGATATAATCCCCAAAATAAGTAAGACAGCTGGGCTTTTTTTAACAAATATTTTGACAGATTTTCTTTGTTTAAATAAATAGATTAATTAAATAAAAGGGATTTCACCATGTCCAGGTACTGAGCAGACTGGACTGTTTTGACATGTCTTAACTTAACCTCTTTCAGTCAAATTATAATCCTAGAACCGCAAAATCTTAAAGGTCAATAAATATTTACAGTTCACCCTTGAACAATACAGGGGTTAAGGACACTGACAGCCCCACACAGTGGAAAATCCACTTTATAGCTTTTGACTCTCCCCAAAACTTAACTACTCATAACTTACATTTGACCAGAGGCCTTTCTGATAGCGTAAACAGTTGGTTAACCCAGTTTTTATGTTAAATGTATTATATATTTTATTCTTACAGTAAAGTAAGCTAGAGAAAAGAAGGTGCCACTGAGAAAATCGTAGGGAAGAGAAAGTACACTTATGGTCCTGTACTGTTTATTGAAAAAAAAAATCGACGTATAAGTGGACCCATGTGGTTTAAGCCCATGTGGCTCAAGGGTCAACTCGGTTTGGCATCCGTTCTGCGCACGGTGAGGATATAGGCGCAAATTAGGCATGAACACGGATTAGCCAGTTTCCCTCACTCTCTAGGCCTTTAATCGAGTTGAGACCTGAGGTTTGGTTGTTGTTGAGTTCATGACTTCCTAGGCTCTATCATGCCAAAT